>NW_024412377.1:105915688-106025964 GCF_014898765.1 Herpailurus yagouaroundi
ATATATATATATATATATATATATATATATATATATATATATATATACACACACACAATGGAATATTACTAAGCCATTAAAAAGACTAAATCTTAAGATATGCAGCAACACGGATATATCTAGAGAGTAAAAGGCTAAGGGAAATACGTCAGTCAGAGAAAGACAAATGCCATATGATTTCACTCATAGGTGCAATTTTAGAAACAAAATAAACAAAGAAAAAACAGACCAACCAAAAACCAGACTCTTAACTACAGAGAACAAACTCGTGGCTGCCAGAGGGGAGGTGGGTGGGGGATGGGTGAAAGAGGTGAAGGGGATTAAGAGCACACTTACCCTGATGAGCACTGAGCAATGTATAGAAAAGTTGTACTATGTTATGTAGCTGAAACTAATATAACACTGTATGTTAACTACACTCGAATTAAAAAATTTTTAAGTTAATAAGTGTTTATTAATTAACTGTACTATCTTTAAGGATGAAGTTGTGCTCTCAGGTCTCATCTAGAGACTTGTGATAACCAGAACACCTGCAATAGGACAGGTCATCCAAAGTCAGGTAATGGTTAGTGAGTAATAGCTTTGAAGGGGAGCTGTGGGTTTGATGGAGGTTTAAATTAGGAGGAGTATGTTCTGACAGAGGGAATGGAGAGGACATGAGGAACAAATGAGTGAGATGGGAAGGACAGGAAAAAAGCTAGTGACAAGAGACATCATATCTAACAACGCAATAGAAACCCTCAAGTCCCTGCGAAGAGACAGCATGGTATAGCGAAAAGGTCACAAGTTTGACAATCAGCTGGTTCCAAATTCCCGGTCAGCCACTGATAGTTGTGTGGCCCTGGACAAGGCATATCACCTTTGGGAACCTCTACCTCATCACAGCAAAATCGGTGAATAATACCTACCCAGCACGGAAGACTGGAGATGATCTATGGAAAGTGCATAACACAACGTCTTGTCCACAAGGATGTTTAAAAAATACCTTATCATTACCTCTTAGTTATCATTAGCTATTGTAATCCCGATAGCAGTGTGAAGTAGATCCCTAACAAACAAACTAGCCAACTGTCCAGCCAAAACAGGAGCAGACACTGAGCTAGAAAACAGACCCTGGACAGGAAAAATATATATATATTTTTGTGGCCATAGCAAGATCAACCAAGGGAAAGAAAGAAAGAGAGAGAGAGAGAGAGAGAGAGAGAGAGAGAAAGAAAGAAAGAAAGAAAGAAAGAAAGAAAGAAAGAAAGAAAGAAAGAAAGAAAGAAAGGATAATATTGGAATATTATGGGAAAACATTTTGATGTACCCACAAGGAATGAAGTTTTGCAGGACCTGGTAGCTAAGTATTAGGAAATCAGAGTTCACAGGCTAGACCTTATGACCTTCGGTAAGTGCAGCCGTGTTCCAAAGCAAAGGTGCCCAGGGGAACCACACAGAGAGAAAGCTGGACTGCCAAATTAAAACTTCAGACAGGCAATGAAGGAATTCATTATGTATCTGATAGAAGAGCAATGGATGACACCCTTTCTGCGGAGAACATTAATGTGCTGACTTGAGAGGTAGGACCCTGGCCAGGGAAAGGGAAGTCCGGGCGGTGTCACAGAGGAGCCCCCCCATGATGGCCCACTGTCCAACAGTGAGGCGGTGCTCACAGACTGCTCCAAAAAGACCAGGAGAAGAGGTAAAACTGCAACAACTGGGGCCCACAATATTCTTTAAGAAGTTCTCTGCAAAACTTTCACTTCCTGCAGGGGCTGAAGAGTGGGATCACTGCAGGAAAGACACATCCTGTTCGTGGGTCCTGGATGCCAGATCCTGGAGAGCAGCAGCATCCTACAACACAGAGCAACACAACAGAGTGAAATCATTTCAAGTAGTAACCCCATCTCCCAAATTCTACAAAACAAGAATAAAATACCTTATGTGTGGACAATACAAAGTCTCCCTGTGTTCTCTTAGCAGTTCTACTGTATTTAGCACTACAAATGTATATCCTAGATATAAGAGGTTTTCAACATGTAAGTGACAAATAATTATCTTCTTGAAATCCAGAAGAGTTTTTTGAGAGGCATCTGGGTGGCTCAGTCAGTTGAACATCCAACTTCGGCTCGAGTGATGACCTCAGGGTTTTGAGTTTGAGCCCCACATGGGGCCCTCCGCTGTCAGCACAGAGTCTGCTTCAGATCCTCTGTCCCTCTCTCTCTCTCTGCCCCTCCCCCCACCCTCTCTCAAAAATAAACATAAAAAAAAAGAGAGAGACGAGTTTTTGAGACAGTGCTACAAATGGCCTAGCTCTCTTAACACAAACCAAACAAACAATAACTCTGACCCAAGAACTTTATGCAGTGTGTGTGCAAGCAGGGGAGTGGGCAGAGAGAGAGAAAGAGAGAGAGAGAATCCCAAGCAGTCTCCATGCTTAGCACAGAACCCATGGCCCTGGGATCGTGACCTGAACCGAAATCAACTCAACCAACTGAGCCACCCAGGCGCCACTCAGCTGCCTTCTTATTCTGTTCACATTTGTTAAATTAATTAAACAAGGAAGCCAGGAGACTGGGGTGGCTTTAATGCCTTAGTAGCCTAGCGAGGAAACCCAAACACCTAAGCCTGCAAATGCCTCACGGTTAAGAAACTGAAACCTAAGGACAGCAATCACAGCCAACTAGGCTTCCCAAACAAGGCAACGGCTTAAGCTACAACCAATAAAATCATTTCTTTGCTGGCTTCCAAGTCTTCTCTATGAATGGCTTTCCCCTGGCTCCTGACTACTCTGGCCTGTGTCTCTGCCCCTGTTTGCTCAAGTAAACATATGCCTCAGTTTATCTTTTAGCACGTTCAAACTCAGTCCCAAATACTATCCTAGCTTAGTGTCATGTTCTCTGACATTGAAAAAGGGAAGATGTCTTAGAGACCATCTGGCCCACCCCATCACCACTCTCACCCCGTGACCATTTAAAAGAAGGGAACTAAGACTCAGGGAGGTTGAGGGATGTTCAAGATCATAACTAATCTTGGACATACTAATGTTTATCCTTACTTCCGTGAATGCTGACCAAATCATTTTAATGAGACTTAACAACATCCACAGAGGTTACTCCTCCCCAGCATGTATGAGTAGTCAATGCTACTCAGTCAGGATTGACAGAAACACTAAAATGAAAGTTAAAGTGATGTGTCATGTTCCATCACATGAGAAATCTATTCTCTGGAAGGTTGCCATAAACGTACTACAAGTTGGACGTTTACCTCGGACCAGAGACAATTTGGAAAAAGGAAGCATGTTCAGTCACACAAAGCTTATAGTGGTGGCCCTCCAAGTAATTCACAGAGAAGCATTTATTTCATTATCACTTTTATAGGGCTGTATTTTTAAAACAACTTAAAAATTTTTTCACTAACGGGCCCCTGGGTGGCTCAGTCGGTTAAGCTTCTGGCTCTTGATTTCGGCTCAGGTCATGATCTCACAGTTCAGGGGATCAAGCCCTGTGTCCAGCTCCACACCGACACTCTGCCCCGCCCTGTCTGTCTGTCTCTCTCTCTCTCTCAAAAAAAAAAAAAATAAAAACTTTTAAAAAATACTAAAAATTTTTCAGTAAAATGAACATTTCACAGAATGACCAGAAGTCTGAAACCTGAGTAGCGCTTCTCTCCTTCTTCTCTTTTCTCTCACGCTGCAAGCCACCACCATAAATCCACACTGGACTCTTGCTCCCCTAGCCCGTCATGAGCCTCCAAAACCCACCATTTCAGCGCTCACCCTGTTGGCCTCTGGACAAAATCATTCTGGTCTCTCCTTTGTCTCTCTGCCACAAACCAGCAAGTCCCTCTCTTGCTTACCGGTCCTTTTGTTTGCCTTGAATAAACTTACTTTCACATCCTCTATAACAGCGAAAGCAAACTGATTGTGCATTGCAACCTAAACCCTACCCAAATCTACGCAAAGGAGTGAGCCATCCAAACACCTTCTACAGGTATCAATTTATTAAATAGGTGCGCTAAAGCAACAGGGGAACACATCTGGCAATGTGTTGCCAGGGAACTCAGCTTTCTACGTAAAATTCATACACTGGCCAAACTAAACCCGTTCCTGACCCCCCACCAACGTATATATTTAAAAGCATCCCACCTAGTACCACCTTTCCCTTCAGTGCACCCTAGCAAAAAGGATGGGGTACCCACAGACTGTAAGATCTTGAGACCAGCTGACCAAACAGCTATGATCAGCACTGAGGGATGAATGAAACGCAGGAAATAGGGGTGCAGCATGTAGTATTATTTACCAGTAACAAGAGACTCACATTATTATCTCAATTTGAAGCACTCACCTAAGACTTCTATGAAGTTGACTACTTCAGAAAAAAAAAATCTTAAAAAAAAAAAAAGAGAAATAGAGAAGTAAGGGGAAATGGGAAATTTTTCTACCATGGAGGTCAGGAAACAACTTTTAATACATTATGAACAAAAGTTTACACCTATTCATGTAGTTTTTCCCATACTTAGTACCTATCACTACAAAAAATACGTGAGGCAAAAGGCCATTTCAGCTACACCTAAATGTTATACTACATTCAGAGTATGCAGAAAACTCTAATTTTTTTAATATAAACACAGGTATGCAATTTTAAAAGAGAAAATCAGCTTCTCCTTGCCATCAAAAAATGACTATTAAACACTTAAAAAATGTCCACTTGAGGGGCACCTGTTGGCTCAGCAGGTATAGCATGTGGCTCTTGATCTTGAGGGGTGAGTTCGAACCCCAGGGTGGGTATAGGGATTAAACATAAAAAAAAAATTCGTAATGTTTATTTACTTTAAGAGGGAGAGAGCGCATGTGCACGTGAGAGAGGGAGGGGCAAAGAGAGGGAGAGAGAATCCCAAGCAGGCTCCACACTGTCAGCATGGAGCCTGACACGGGGCTCAATCTCTGAACCGTGAGAGCATGACCTTAGCCAAAATCAAGAGTCACATGCTTAACGGAATGCCCAGGTGCCCCAAAAATAAAAAATTGTGAAAAAAATCCACTTGAAGGTTGCCAAATTAAGGCCCTGCTCTCAGAACCCCCCCCACCCCCGCCACACACACACACACACACACACACACACACACACACACACACACGCTTGTCCCACCTTGCCCTCAGCTCATTTTATGAGCACATCCACACCTGACATCAATCCCAGCTCTTCTTCTGCTCCCTCTTCTCCATCGCAGGTTGCCCCCCACCCCACTTATCATTTCTGTCTGTTGCTTCTCCTATTTCAAAAGCAGAAACGGCCCTCTCCTCTCCACACTTGCTTCTTCCTCAGCTCCCACATAACATTTTGGTTTCATCAATCACTTCCTCCCTTGCCTCTTGGGTCTCCCATGCTGTACTTGAATATTTCTTTTTTGGTGACACCAAACGGGGCTTGAGTCTCCATTACCCCAACACGCCCATTTTCTCCTCTGGAGCACCCTGATTTACCAGCCTCTTTCTGTTCTGCACATCACTGCCGAACTTTCATAGAAATAGTCTACTTGAAAGAGTAAATGACTTATATTTCTTCACCATCTCCACACATTGAACCAAATATGCAACCAGCAGGAGACAGGTGAGCATGAGTCTCATTCGATCCATCTAAACAAAATGGAGTGGCAAGCTCCCTATCTCTCACAATCCTCCCACTACAATCCAGATAGAGGGGCTCTGGCCCACATCCAGCCAGAGAGGAATGAGGGCCCAGGGTAGCCACATCACTTAGGTTTGGAATTTGGAATTTTTACATGAAAGCTAATAACGGTGAAATATTAGCAATTAATTTGATTTCTTAAACACTGAGGATCAAGTAAAATTCCACTTCCAGTTGAATTCGGCCTATGGCCCTGAAATGTGCAAACTATTTTTTAAAACCTTTGGCTTCCTTCACCCAACCTCCCAAAAAGAGTTTTCCTAAAAGCCATCAGCGATCACTTAGTTGCCATAAACAATGGCCTTTCTCACCTCACTTTCCTCAACCTTCTATGTGTTGGGGGGGGGGGGGGAGGCGGGGGTGGAGGGCTGTTTTATCACCAACCCCTGTGTTAAACTGCCATAGCTAAGATTCTGACTCCTCCCTCTCCTCACTGCTCTGTCTTCTCTTTCTTAGGCTTATCTTGCTTCATTTTTTTCTTCTTGCTCTCTCAAAAACCTCTCATTGCAAAGATCATCCATATCTGGGCTTCAACTATTCCCACTGCAGCGCTCCCCACAAAAATCTTCAGCTTCTCTCCCCAACTCTATCTTCAAACTTCTGTATGTTGGGCACAAGAACGCCCAAACATCCTGTGCTGACTCACCCTCTTCCTTAACACCAAAGCCACTCATTCCATGCCCTCCCTCTTAGCCAACCAGCCTCAAAACTTCCCCAACTGCTTCCTCTCTTCTGACACCCCATCAGCTATCACTTCTCTTCTGTGCCCTTTGTAAAATGTATCATGAATATCTCCTCTTCTTTCTTCCTCCTAGACTCTCATTAGCTCTCAGCCAGATGACAAATCTCAGAGCCTGAAAACCCATCTCCCAGACCCAGTTCCTTCATCATTTCCTCTGTGGTGCCAGGTTCATCTTCCAGAAGGCTTCAAGTCCTGATATTCCTGTGCTCACAAGAATGAAATGGCTCCCCACTGCTGACACAGAATTGGAACTCAAGACCCTCTGCCAGCTGACCCTCCCCCCAATTTTGTCAGCCTATTTGCCTCCCACTCCCTTTCAAATGCCTAGCATTTCACTGATAGACTCCACCAAAAATCTGCTAGAACTGATACATGAATTCAGCAAAGTTGCAGGATACAAAATCAATGTACAGAAATCAGTTGCATTTTTATACACTAATAATGAAGCAACAGAAAGACAAATAAGGAAACTGATCCCATTCACAATTGTAGCAAGAAGCATCCAATATCTAGGAATAAATCTAACCAAAGATGTAAAAGATCTGTATGCTGAAAACTATAGAAAGCTTATGAAGGAAATTGAAGAAGATATAAAGAAATGGAAAAACATTCTGTGCTCATGGGTTGGAAGAATAAATATTGTCAAAATGTCAATACTACCCAAAGCTATCTACACATTCAATGCAATCCTAGTCAAAATTGCACCACCATTCTTCTAGAACAAGCAATCCTAAAATTCATATGGAACCACAAAAGGCCCTGAATAGCCAAAGTAATTTTGAAGAAGAAGACCAAAGCAGGAGGCATCACAATCCCAGACTTTACCCTCTACTACAAAGCTGTCATCATCAAGACAGCATGGTATTGGCACAAAAACAGACACATAGACCAATGGAATAGAATAGAAACCCCAGAACTAGACCCACAAATGTATGGCCAACTAATCTTTGACAAAGCAGGAAAGAATATCCAATGGAAAAAAGACAGTCTCTTTAACAAATGGTGCTGGGAGAACTGGACAGCAACATGCAGAAGGTTGAAACTAGACCACTTTCTCACACCATTCACAAAAATAAACTCAAAATGGATAAAGGACCTGAATGTGAGACAGGAAACCATCAAAATCCTAGCGGAGAAAGCAGGAAAAGACCTCTCTGACCTCAGCCACAGCCATTTCTTACTTGACACATCCCCAAAGGCAGGGGAATTAAAAGCAAAAATGAACTATTGGGACCTCATGAAGATAAAAAGCTTCTGCACAGCAAAGGAAACAATCAACAAAACTAAAAGGCAACAAACAGAATGGGAAAAGATGTTTGCAAATGACATATCGGACAAAGGGCTAGTATCCAAAATCTATAAAAAGCTCATCAAACTCCACACCCGAAAAACAAATAATCCAGTGAAGAAATGGGAAGAAAACATGAATAGACACTTCTCTAAAGAAGACATCCGGATGGCCAACAGGCACATGAAAAGATGCTCAACGTTGCTCCTCATCAGGGAAATACAAATCAAAACCACACTCAGATATCACCTCACGCCAGTCAGAGTGGCCAAAATGAACAAATCAGGAGACTACAGATGCTGGAGAGGATGTGGAGAAACGGGAACCCTCTTGCACTGTTGGTGGAAATGCAAACTGGTGCAGCCGCTCTGGAAAACAGTGTGGAGGTTCCTCCAAAAATTAAAAATAGATCTACCCTATGACCCAGCAATAGCACTGCTAGGAATTTACCCAAGGGATACAGGAGTGCTGACGCATAGGGGCACTTGTACCCCAATGTTTATAGCAGCACTCTCAACAATAGCCAAATTATGGAAAGAGCCTAAATGTCCATCAACTGATGAATGGATAAAGAAATTGTGGTTTATATACACAATGGAGTACTACGTGGCAATGAGAAAGAATGAAATATGGCCCTTTGTAGCAACATGGATGGAACTGGAGAGTGTGATGCTAAGTGAAATAAGCCATACAGACAAAGATACCATATGTTTTCACTCTTATGTGGATCCTGAGAAACTTAACAGAAACCCATGGGAGAGGGGAAGGAAAAAACAAAAAAAGAGGTTAGTGTGGGAGAGAGCCGAACCATAAGAGACTCTTAAAAACTGAGAACAAACTGAGGGTTGATGGGGGGGATGGGAGGGAGGAGAGGGTGGGTGATGGGTATTGAAGAGGGCATTTTTTGGGATGAGCAGTGGGTGTTGTATGGAAACCAATTTGACAATAAATTTCATAAAAAAAAAAACAAAAAAACAAATCCCTAGCATTTCAACCAAACTTCCTTATCAGTTTCCTAATGATGTTTCATGCTCAAATTCCTGAAGCCACTCTCCTGCATGAACTATCTTCCCTTCCCTCTATCAAAATCCCAAATGGCAAGCAAAGCACTTTTTAAATGTCCCCGAATGCCTCCTGACTAATGCAACCCTTCTCTTCTCTGAAGCCTCATAATCCTGTATATATTCCTCTGGCCAAAGTTATAACACTGGAGCCTCTGTTAGAGTTCATGGTGCATGTGTTGTCTCTAAGACAGTGGGCTCCTCGGAGTGGCAGCTTGGGTCTCATTTGCCCTGGACCTCTCAAAACACTTGCACAGTAATGTCCATCTATGTATGTGAGGATCAGATGACTGGGCCAAACTTCTGACTATCTGTAGAAGTGGTAACAATCACATCATAGTGGGGTTCAGTCTAGTCATATGACAAAGTGAGGCAGGCTAATCTTGCAGGCTGAGGCAATCTTGGAATCAGAACAATATATACATCGCAGGAGAGTTACAGGTGCAAAATTGCACATTTAAGTTTGACAGTGATTCATGTCAAGTGAACTTTAACTGCTATTTCCAATTCTCCCTCCAATTTGACTTCGGAGCTATTGCTTACAGGCTCCTTTGTGTCAAAACCATCCTCCACAAACCTCCCCCCTGCAACCTGCCCCTGGTACTGTAGCCATTGTACTACCTTGCACTTGTCCATCGCCAGGATTCAGCCCTAGCATCTGATCCACAAAGTTGACTTGGACTGTAAAGTTTCATTTCATTCTCCTTCAAAATAAATGTATTTTTTTATTGAAACAAGAATACATCACACATGATTAAAAATAATTCAAACAGAACAAAAGTTCTGAAAAAAGTACTGAATGAAAACTCTCCCTCCCACACCCCAAGTTCTCAGTTGAGGAGTCTCTCAGTCTCCTAAAAGGCAACCACTATACCATTTTAGGAGATACCCCTCCGGTAGATTTCCCGCCCCTGCAAATATATATACAATATAATCATTTCTTATAGGAACAAAAGAACACAATGCATACTCTTGGGCAACTTGCTTTTTGTTAACATAGTCAGTAACTTGTAAATCTAAGCTAATACATGCAAAGCCCTGACAATGGTTCCTGTCCCAAAGCAAATGTTAAATAAACAACTGTTGACATGGAGTTTATCAGAGGACATTCCAGCATTCAAGAGTTTTATATCAACTAGACCCCAGAAGCACGCGCGCGCGCACACACACACACACACACACACACACACACAAAACGCTGGGGTTCTGCTGTACAAGAGCTCAGAAGTGTTTCTCCCCACTCGCATTCCCAGAGACAAGCTCCCTGCAGACTCGGCTGTTACCTCTCCCTGTTGTGTGGTATTTGTAAGAAATGGTGTCACCAGAGCCCATGTTCTCCTAAATAAAATCACACCTACCTCCCACTGACCCCACCACGTCTAAATAATACACGGAAGAGTAAAGGCTTCATAAAGGGTTTTGCTGCAACCACTTTCAAAACAAGGAGAAAAACATCTTCTCACACTTTAATTTGATTACATGCTAAGCAAAGTTAAATTCAGCCAGATACGATGAGCTGTGTTGAATCAGCGCCCCAACAGTTTGGCCCAAGCTGGCTCAGCTCTGCATTAGTTCACGGGATTTTTCTAGAAGGTGGAATCCCTTGCTTTGGCTCTGGTCCCAACCCTTCTTGAGTCCCCCAATAAGAGCACAACTCACAGGAGGCGTGAATTCAGATGTTACTCTGGGGAGCGCAAGGCCACATGTCCAGAGGTTTCGAGACATGCCCAAAGACCTCTCGGTCCCCCTCATGAGCAGTTTTCGAGTCAGGTAACTTTGAAAGCTCTAAGGAACACACACTTCTTTTCGCCATTTTCAGCTCCCTAAGCAGACAACTGCAGCACACTCCGGTTCATTTGCATACCCAAGGGGCCTTCCGCTCCCCCTTCCAGGATCTTTCCACAGCCTACCCAGAATGCATTTTGTCAGATTGGGCACCAGGTGGGGGAGGGGCAAGGGCCATGGGAGCAGGGCAGGCAAGAGTTGGGTGACTACTGAGATATGGGGGGGGCAGGGTGGAATTTGGAAGAGCTTGTGGGTGCGATTAAGGGGAAGCTGGCAGATTAAACACTGACTGCTCCTGAACAAACAGTTGGGAGTCAGTTCAGTTTAGTCCCCCCAGAGACTTCTTTCCAAGAACGTGTACATATGGGCTCATGGACACAGGTGCACACACAAACAGGATCCTCTTGCCAACTGAAAAGTGGGAGAAACAGTGACACGCCTGAGTCTCATGGGGGAAGACACAGTAGATGCTTGACCCCTTCGTGTTACTTGCCGAGAGGCTTATGTGGGGTGAGCGACTGGGTCAAAACAAGGTCTTAGACAACTGTTCTTGCCACTGACTCTCCAAAACATTTCCCAAAGCCCTATAGCACCCGATACGCATACCCCCATAACTGCACATATGCAGGGAAAATGAGCCTTCTCTCTTAACAGCTGCAGCTTCTTAACGGAATGGTCTTTTTACCAAGCCTGTCATATAAACTAGTCCAAAGCCCCATCAATAAGAATATTAAAAGTCCAGGAAGAAGTTGAGTAAACAGGGCATAGTTACCTCAAATGGCACTTGGCCAGGCCACCTGGGCCAGCAGAGAGTTTCGGGGGCTACTGAATGACCTCAACTGTTCTGGAACAGAACAAGGAGAAACTTTTCTTTGCAAAATAATAATCAGGCCAACCTCCTGGAGCCTTGGGTGTGAACACAGAGCCCAGGGTCAAAGGAACACCACAGTGTCAGACCAACCTCAAGAGGAAGTCCCAGGATGCACTGCAACAGTGTGTTACAGCTGGAACGTGGGCTGAGCATTGTGCTGATGGCAAATTGACTGAGTCCCCTGTGCACAGATGTGACAGAAAGACGAGTAGGACGTAAGTTTAGGGAAGGGATCAGACACTCTCCAGGGAAGGATGGATGACAACTCCGTGCAGCTGTCTGGAAAGTTCAGGGCTGTTGAGCTGTTCCAGTGACTTTAGGGAATTAAGATGTTTGGGGTAGGAGTTCCAGACAAAACTCTGAATTTAGTCTAGCTTCCAGTTGCTCAGGCCAAAAATGTTGGTGTCATTTTTGACACACATCTCCCCCGTCCCCCACCCTCCCGCCAACATCCAGTCTATCCAGAAATCCTATGGGCCTTATTTTCTCAATATAGCCATTTCTGCCCATTTCTCACCACCTCTGCTGCTACCTATCACCCTGGTCCAAGTCACCATTATCTCTCACCTTGATTACTGAAATAACTTCTCCCAAGGTTTGTGTTTGCTTCCTTGCTCACCTACAGTGCACACAGCAGAGGGATACTTTTTTAAGTGATGAATCACTAAATTCTACACCTGAAACACTACACTGTATGGATTTTTTTAAAGTTTATTTATTGTGTGTGTGTGAGAGAGAGAGAAAGTGAGGGAGGGACAGAGATAAAGAGAGAGAGAGAGAGAGAGAGAGAGAGAGAGAGAGAATCCCAAACAGGCTCCATGCTGTCAGCACAAAGCTCAACATGGGACTCGATCTCAGGAACCATGAGATCATTACCTGAGCCGAAATCAAGAGTTGGACGCTTAACCAACTGAGCCACCCAGGAGCCCCTATTACGCTGTTAACTAACTGGAATTTAAATAAAAACACAAAGAAAAAAATAAATATTTATTTGAGTAGCAAGAATAAACAAAATGTCAGTCAAATGCAAGTGTCCCTTCTCTGCTGGACATCCTGTGATAGCTCCCTTTGCACTCAGAGGAAAATCTGAAGTCCTTCCATGGTTTTACAAGGTCCCATGTAGTGTGGTCCCCATAGCAGTTGCCCTCACCTCCATCTCCTCTCAGCTGCACTCACTCAGCACAGCCACACTGGCCTCCTCCCCCACCCAGAACTAACCAGGACCACTCCTGCCTCAGAGACCTCCTCAAATGCAGTTCCGTCTGGGAAGCTGTTGCCCCAGATATATTCATGACTCATTCCTTCAGGTCCTTGAGGCCTTTTCTCAAATATCAACTTCTCATGAAGCTCTACCCCTAAAATTGCAAGGGCATGCAAATCCCCCTTAAGCTGCTCTATTTATTTTCTTATCATTTATCACTTTCTAATGTTATATATGAGCACATTTACATATATCAAATGCATTTATTATATATTTATTACACTTCCTATCTGTCTTTCTCCACACTAAAATGCAAAGTTCCATGAGCACAAGGAGTTTTACATAATTTGTTAACTTGTGGATTCTTTCTGGATTGTCTGGCATATAGAGGGCTCTCGATACAAATAATCTGAATAAACAAATACATTCATTTAGGTCAAGAGCCATTGAATGGCTCCTTTGCTGGATTCAGAGCTCCTCCATGGCAGGAAATGTGGCATCCATTCATTCACACATGTGATAAGTATTTACTGAGCACTTGATCTATACCACACACTATGCTAGAGTCTAAAATATAATGATGAACAGGGAGGCGTGGGTGGCTCAGTTAAGCAGCTGACATCAGTTCAGGTCATGATCTCAGTTTGTGAGTTCAAACCCTGCATTGGGCTCTCTGCTGTAATCATGGAGCCCATTTCAGATCCTCTCTCTCTCTCTCTCTCTCTCTCTGCCCCTCCCCTACCTATGCTGTCTCTCTCTCAAAAATAAACACTAAATGAATAGAATAGAATAGAATAGAATAGAATAGAATGGAATGGAATGGAATGGAATGGAATGGAATGGAATGGAATGGAATAGAATAGAATTCAATGATGGACAAACATGTACAAGCTCCCGCCTTCATGGAACTTATAAATTAGTGACTGTTGACAGATTCTCTGCAAATAACTGCACACATGAGTTATTTATAAAATTTATGAAAATTCATAAATAATGGAAATTATGCACATGCACACAATTACAATTGATATAGTCTGCCATTAAAATAGTCAGGAAAAAACTTTATGTTTTATATTGGGTTGGTGGCAGAGGAGATGGAAAGAGCTGAGCAGATTAAAGATTATTTAGAAAATAGAACATAATAGGAGTTGTAAATGGATTAGATGGTGTTGGGGAGAATTTATGACAAAGGTTAAGTCCTAAAGTTCTGGTTTAAGAAACCGAGTGGATTCACGTGCCCTTTGCTAATGTAGTATAGTAGGCTGAATAATGGCCCCCCAAAGATATCCATGTTCAAATCTCTGGAACTTGTAAATGCTACCTTATCTGGAAGAAAAGGATATTTGCAGGCATGATAATTTGAGGATCTTGACAACAGGAGATTATTCTGGGTTATCTGGGTGGGCCCTAAGCGCAATCACATGTAATCACATGTATCCATATAACACACGTGTCCTTATAAGATCAAAAGACACACACACACATACACACACACACACACACAGGAGAAGGCAATAAGAAAATGGAACAGAGAGAGATTTGAAGCTAAAGATGCTGGCCTTGAAGACTGGAGTGATGGGGTCACAGGCCAACTGTGATGGCTAATTTTATGCGTCACCTTGACCAGGCACAGGGTGCCCAGACATTTGGCCAAACATCATTATGGGTGTGTCAGTGAGGGTGTTTCTGGATGAGATTAATATTTGAATTGGAAGAATGAGTAAAGCAGATTGCCTCTCTAATTTGGTGGGCCTCAGTCAATCAAGGGAAGACTCGAATGGAACAAAAAGACATAGTAAGAGGGAATTTCTCCTGCCTGAGTAATTGAACTAAAACATTTGTCTTCTCCTGCCCTCAGACTTGGAACTTACATAATAGGGCCTCCTGAGTCTCTAGCTCACACATCTTGCAGCTTCTCACCCACCATAGTTGCATAAGCCGGTTCCTTATAATAAAACTACACACAGGGCGCCTGTGTGGCTCAGTCAGTTAAGCATCTGACTTTGGCTCACGTCATGATCTCATGGTTCGTGAGTTCAAGTGAGCTCATCGGGTGAGATTGAGCCTGCTTCAGGTGAGCCCCACTTCTCTTTCTTTCTTTCTCTCTCTCTCTCTCTCTATCTCTGTGCCCTGCTGACTTGTGCCCTCTCTCTCTCTCTCAAAACACACACACACACACACACACACACACACACACACACACACACTATTGCTTTTGTTTCTCCGGAAAACCCTCATGAATACACCAAGGAATGCTACAAGTCACCAGAAACTGAAAGGGTCAAGAAACAGATTCACTTCTAAAACATCCAGAGGAGATACATTCTTACTGACACCTTGATTTCAGCCCAGTGAAAGTGATTTTAGATTTCTGGCCTCCAGGATTGTGAGACTATAAATGCGTACTGCTTTAAGCCAATCTGACCATAGTGATTTGTTACAAAAGCCACAGGACACTGATGCAATGGGAACCACTATAAGAAAAGATTCAGTTGGGAACATGTAATCTGAGAGACCTATCACACACCTGAGGGAGAGGCAGGCCAAATTGGGATTTAGACATGCAGGTATGGAACTGATGGAATGGTCTGAGCAGGTATAAACCCCAGGGGTCCCAGAGACTGGAAAGCTTAAGAAAGGGAGTGAATTGGAGCGCCTAGATGGCTCAGTCATTTGGGCATCTGACTCTTGATTTCAGCTCTGGTCATGATCCTGTGGTTGTAGAAATGGGACCCATGTTGGGCTCTGTGCTAAGCACAGAGTCTGCTTAAGATTCTCCCTCTCTCTCTCTCTCTCTCTCCCTCTGCCCCTCTCCCAGCTCACACACTCACACACTCTCTCTCTTTCATAAAACAAAAGACAAGAAAAGAAAAGAAAAAAAAAAGAAAAGAAAAGAAATAAAAGAAAAGTGGAGTGAAAAGAAAGACAGCTGAGCACCACATCCTGAGGAACTCTAAACAGTGAGAGGTCAGGAAGAAAGATAGCTTAAGAAAGAAACAGGAGACGATGGGGTCTTGGAGGTCAAGGGAGGTGAGTGTTTTTGAACTACATTGTTATCAACTGGGGAGCAGAACCCAGCGTGGAGAAGACTTAAGAGTGAAGGGCGCCTGGGTGGCTCAGTCAGTTAGGTGTCCAACTTCAGCTCAAGTCATGATCTCAGGGTTTGTGAGTTTGAGCCCCACATCAGACTCTCTGCTGTCAGCAAGAAGAACGTTTTGGATCCTCTGTCCCCCCTCTCTATGCCCCTTTCCTACTCATCCTCTCTCTCTCTCGAAATAAATGAATAAACTTAAAAAAAAAAAAAGAGTGAAGACAGAAATAGCCTGTGTGGACAACTTACTCTTGAAGTGTGCTTGGCTTGGAAAGTAAATAGAGTAGATAGCTGCTGGGAATATTGGATCCAGGGAGGACTTTTTTGTTCTTAAGTAGCAGAGCGTAGGGCATTGTGTGTGACTTAGAAAATGAGCCAATAGAATAGAAAAAATCGGAAATGCAAGTGAGGGTGCGGTTGCTGGCTGAAGCCTGACACGGCTGACAGGGGAAGCATGCAGAAAGCAGGTCTCAATTGGGGCTGTCATTTAGCATTTCCTGGGGATAATTTTAAGATCTCGATAACCAGCCTTCACCCAAGACAAATGATGTCAGATTTCCTGAGCTGGGACCCAGACATCAGTCTTTGTCAGTGCTTCCCAGGTGATTCGAGTGCATGGTCCAGGGGCTTCGGACCATACCTGGAAGTGAGTCCAAGGGGGATCATACACAGGTGCAAGTAGCTTTGAAAGTTTGGTGAGTAAACGTTAGGGAGTTGCCAACTTCATCTTTGTATTTTCAAAATTCAGATGCAATGAATGCACAAGACAATGTCATGTGCTAAGTATGTGCTAAACATAGAATGGAATAAAGGGGAGACTGGAAGCTGAGGAAAAGGGGAAAAAAGACAACATAGTTCATACTGAGAGTGGAAAAGGTAAAATACCCCGACTGGGTAAATTCGGTAAGAGCGCTGAAAAGGGCTGTGAATTTATACCTATACCATCCATCCATCCATCCATCCATCCAATTGCCATCTGTCAGAAAGACACCAAACTAGACAGTAAGGATAAAACAAGCAAGACATGGTCCTCACAGATTTCACAATTCAGTGAAGAAGGGAGGCATATAAGTAAACAGAATATTGAGGAATAATAACACAAAATCAAAAGGAGAGTGAGGACTCTAACCCTTATGGGGACAGCAGTCATCTCCTTCCATCACAATACTTGGCACATAGGATGCTCCTGAGCCATGTTCACTGTACTCCAAGAACTTTATAAACTGTTGTGGGGGAAGAGAAGACATGAAATTAACATGAAATGACATTTCAGCTTTCATTCTCCAGGCACAACTAAAGTCGCGGCAAAACTGCACAGTGTCACATGGTATATCTCCAGGCAGGACAAAGTCTCAGAGCTGTCAGAAGGGGCGCCAATGCAGAGGTCAACATGGAATTTTCTACACGGTAATCTCCACGTGGCATTCAGAAAGTGGTCACTAGGTGGCAGGATTAACATTTGCAAAATAACTGCCAATAGCCGGTTACTATGTAGGAACTAACGAGATACCATCTGGTGCCCAAAATCAAACTTCTGGCCTGCCCAAGAAGTTTCCACGTTTGCTGGCCCAACGCGACCAGCGAAGAGAGGAACAGTAACTAATGATGGTATTAGGTCGTATTTAATGTGAACTGATGAACCCATGGTTATTTAGTGTTGTGTATCTCTAGCCTCTAAAACTGTGCTGTCCAATACAGTAGACACTAGTCACATGGATCTCTTGAGCACCTGAAGTGTGACTAGTGCAAATGAGAAAGCAATATTTATTTTCTTTAATTCATGTAAATACAAAAGCTCATACTCAATTCAATTATTGAAAAGCTTTCAACTACGCTTGGAACACGTTGGGTATGTCACTCTCCCCTTTCAACTATAAATTTTGTGAAATCTAAATACAGACCAAGAATTTCAAATGAAAATGTACAGTGAAATTGCGATGTGGTATATGTGTAAAATACACACTATGAAAAATAAAAGGTAAGTATCTCATTATCATTTTACAATGACTACAAGGATGTATATGATGCATGGAACTCTAATATTTTGATACGTCAGACTAAATACATTATTAAAATTAATGTCACCTACATTTTAAAAATTTTTAACATGGGTGTCTTAGTCTGCTATAACAGAATACCATCAACTAACTGGTTAAACAAGAAACATTTACTTCTCACAACTCCAGAGCCTGGGAGCTCTAAAATCAAGGGGCTGACAGATGCAGTGTCTGGTGAAGGCTCTCTTCCTGGTTTGGAGAGGACTACCTTCCTTCTTAGGCTATTTTCACTTGGTGCAGAGAGAGATCATCTCACTGTGTCTCTTAGAATGACACAAATCACTTCACAAGGGGTCCATCTTCATGACCTAATTACTTCTCAAAATCCCCACCTACAAATACTATCATAAATTTAAGGAGACACCAGCATTCAGTCTGTTGCAGTAGGCTACAAGACAATCTAAAACTACTTGCATGGCTCCGATCGTTTCTCTCAGGCACTGTTGTTCAGAAGGATGTGTAGAGGTAGCCTAAGCAACGGGACTTTTGTTTAATAAGATAGCATGGGATTGGGAGAGCACAGGACAATAAAGTGGCTAGGGAACAAGGCTGACCTGGGGTCACAGAGCAGTGGGCTGGGATTCCCCCCCCCCCATGTTCTGCTCTTGAGCATGAGACTGTGATCAAATGAGCATTTTTCATTTCTAGCCCAAAGGGACAGTGGATCCAAGTCCTGGGGCGACAGGGTGGCTGGGCAGAGTCTTTCGAATTTCACCCCAATCCGTTTCCATACACAATCCCTCAGTGGAAAGCTGGATCCCTCTCTGTTCTTAGAGGCACTGGTCTCAGTTCAGATCCTGTCCTAAGAGATTTTTCCAAGTGGTTTGGGAGCAGGGTTAGAGAATAAAGTTCAAAGCTTTCTATAAAGCATTAGGAAAACTCAATGGCTCAGTTTTTTGGTTTTTGTTTGTTTCTTTTTTTCTCGTCTTCAGATTTCCCTGTCACTTTACTTCTCCTGTTTTATCTCTGGCACCAGACTCCCTAGGTTCAAGCCCCGTCTCATACACATCACTGAATGACCTTGAGCCATTTATTTACCTTCCTTGTGTTTCTTTACCCACTCTCTACTCAGAGAGTAGTCATGAAGATTCAAGGAAAAAAATATCTGTAAAGCACTTAAACCAGTACTTGGCAAAAATAAACACTATGTGCTAGATATTATTACTATTTTCTTGTAACTTTTCTTCAAACTTCCTTATGAAAGGGATAAAGAGTTAGCATTCTAAATCATAACTTTAAAAAAAAAAAACTGAAAAACAAAAAATATTTCCAATCCCAATTTTGCAGTTGCAAGTGTAAAGAAAATATTGACAAGCCAACAAAAGGTACATCGATTCTGGAACTGTGAACAATGGTCAGGCTATTGTCCTGATAGATTTCTACATTGGGAATGAGCCACCTCCTGCCCTGGAAGGCACCCAGTTCATCAGCGATCCAGATTCCTCCTCCATCTCCTGCAGACAGCCTGATGCTCAACCAGCATGTGCAGAACAACGTGTCCTGGGTCTTGATGGGGGCGGTAGTTCAGTCATTCATATCAGCACACATGGTGACATCACAGCTGACTTCTCCAGACATTACAAAACTGCATTGCCCCTGCCCAGGCCGTATATCTTTCTTAGAAAACCATAGCTTGGGATAGCTCTACAATAATTCCAACAGTGGCTGTGACATTATTGACTCATGAAGCAAACATTTTTTTGATCATTTGTTTGGTTTATTGCTGGCTCTTGCATACTTAATGGGCATATGTTTCAAAGCTACAAGTCAGCTACACTTTACACAGCAGACACATGTATTGTTAATTTTTGAAAATTCAGGTCATCAAAAAACGTACTAGATTTGGTTACAGTTTAAAGGAATGGGCAGTGCAGTCATGGATAAACTGGGTCCTTTGTTCAAATAAACCTCTCTATATTATCAGTGTAACAATTTCAATTGTCCTGGTAGATATGATACGTTTAAAATGAATTAAACCGATTTAGAAAGTGAAGGGGAAGTTTTAGAATTTCCTCTTTTTCTTCTTCTTCTTCTTCTTCTTCTTTTATTTTTTTATTTTTTGGTTTGATTGTTAATAATAGACTGCCACAGGAAGGACTTGTGTTCCAAAGAGGAAGACTATATTAAAACAGAAGCTATCGGGGCGCCTGGGTGGTGCAGTCGGTTAAGCGTCCGACTTCAGCCAGGTCACGATCTCGCGGTCCGTGAATTCGAGCCCCGCGTCGGGCTCTGGGCTGATGGTTCAGAGCCTGGAGCCTCTTTCTGATTCTGTGTCTCCCTCTCTCTGCCCCTCGCCCGTTCATGCTCTGTCTCTCTCTGTCCCAAAAATAAATAAACGTTGAAAAAAAAATTAAAAAAAAAACAGAAGCTATCATAATTTTCTCATTCTTGGCCACTGTTGATTGTATCTCCATGTGAAGACATTTTTTTGTATAGCATTGATGTTTATTTATGGCTGATCTGATCACAATATATGTTTATGCAGAAATACAATACGGGGTTGCCTGGGTGGCTCAGTTGGTTAAGCATCTGACTTCGGCTCAGGTCATGATCTCACTTTTAGGGAGTTCGAACCCCATGTGGGGTCTGGGCTGACAACTCAGAGCCTGGAGCCTGCTTCGGATTCTATGCCTCCCTCTCTCTCTCTGTCTCTCCCACGCTCACGTTCTCTCTCTCTCTCTCTCTCTCTCTCTCTCTCTCTCCCTCTCAAAAATAAACATTAAAAATAAACACAAGAAATATAATATGGATTTTCTCTCTCTTGTTGAAAATCCCAAGACCAGATCTTGACTTCTTATTTTCTCCCCCACAGGCTCCTCATGTTTGTGTCTCATTTGAAAAAGAAAAGGCCAAAAGCTGAATTTGTACCATCTTGGACGTGAACCATCTACCATGCTGGTCAATGTCAGGGCTGTGGGGCATGGTGCCTCTCAGGTATTCAGGACCCTCTATGCCTTGATTTATCTCCAACCAGGCACACATCCCATTGGCCAGGCTCAGGTGACCAGTGGGTCCCAGCCTCAAAAGTGGAGGAAGCTCAGAGCTGAGATGTGAGGCGGCTTTCCTTTCCACTGTGCTGGCTGCTGACCTGATTAGGCATCTGGGCAACCCTGCAAGGTCATGGAAGAATGGGGCCTACGGAGAGAAAGCAAATGGGTGCTGTCTTGGCCTTCCCGACACCAAGAAACATGATGATCCCACAGGAAAAAAAGGTCTTAAGAGTAAGGGCTTAAGAGTAAGGGCTACGTGGGGTGCTAGGATGATGAAAAGCCGTAAGTAAAGATGAGGTTCAAAAATAAAAAGAAACATAAAATCCAAGAGGAAGAAAAGTTAGAGGTAGAGATGATTGAAGCAAGAACGGAATGGTAACAAAACTGACAAACCTTACAAGAAAAAGATTTTCAGAAAGGGAGTACAACAGAAATGAAGTGGGAGACAGGTAAGAAAATAATCGCAAGGCCCTTCTCCTGACTACAGAGGCCAGAGGGACACAAGGCTTGGACGACTCTCTATCTGAAGTGATATTCTCCTATTACTGGGTGTGGTTTTGTCTTCTTTTTTAGATCACAGCCAACAGTAGCTTGGTAAACACTTAGAAACACGACAATTTTCATTATTTTGAAATGAAAAACTCCAGGGGCACCTGGGTGGCTCAGTAGGTTAAGCAACTGACTTCGGCTCAGGCCTTGAACTCACGAACCGTGAGTTCAAGGCCCATGTCAGGCTCTGTGCTGACAACTGAGAGCCTGGAGCCTGCTTCAGATTCTGTGTCTCCCTCTCTCTCTCTCCCCCTCCCCCACTCTTGCTCTGTCTCTCTCTGTCTCAAAAATAAATAAACATTAAAAAATAAATGAAGAACATAAACATTAAAAAAAAAGAAGAAGAAATAAAAAGCTTCCCAAATGTAAACTGTCCTAGACTAGCAAATCTTTCCCCCAAAACCAACAATGTTCAATATGTTCCATCTATGCAAGACCTAAAAGAGACCTATTTGGAGTCTAACTGGGGAGTCTAACTGGGGCCAATATTGCTTCTCTGGGGGAGTAAAAGGGGCGAGGTTTGTCCCAGCCCTGCCAAATTCGGTAGCTTTGGGCATGTATTGGAGAGAGTCAAGCTGTGCTTTAAAATAGAAGCTGGTGTGTGAGGTTCATCCCTTGAAAAACATGTGCAAGTGTTCAGATGTTGCCACAAGAAAAGATCTCTGTGCAGAATCTTAACCTTTCACTTCTATTTCTTCGGTTCCTCCCCAAAGCCCTCTCTGTCCTCCCCCCAGGGCACCCACAGGCAGGCTGATGGCTCAAGACCTCATGTGATTAGAGACAGCCTCCCTCACAGGAAGAGGCAGCAGTAAGCACAGATCGGGTAGGCAAACCTGGGGAGCCCCCTTAATTAACCTCTTTGTTTGTATAAATACTTCCCCTCGGCCCTACTTACCAATCGGCAGCCATGATGTGCCCTAATGACAACAATAGATTGGGTCTGGGGCAGTCACCTCCCACTCCATCATTAAAGAGGACTATTTACAGTGGCCTTTGCAGTCAATTCATCTCCTTAGCAGTGGAAAGTCACTGCCTCTCCAAGTAGTCACTGGTTGTGAGCAGGGAAGCCCTTAGTAGTCAACCGCATCAAGCCTTCAGCAGCCCCAGCAGGAGCTCAGAGCCATGGATTCTGCACAATTAAGAAAATGCATCTGTGTGGAGCAAGGAGCTGCCCACAGGCCTGGGGACCAAGTCAGCATGTCCTTGGCGTTTACTAGGTCCAGATGTCTTTATCTTCTGGGCAGGAAGTCAGTGTGTCCAGATGGCATCCTGATTGCTTTTAGCCCAGCTGATTTAATTTCTAGGGCTGACGTCTCTTCCAAATACACTCTCCGTCCTATGAAAACGTGGTTGTCAAATAAGTGCCAGGAGAATCCCTGCACACAACAACAAACTAGGAGGGCTTGAGTTGGAACCTGACTGTCTGAGACATACATACTGTGCAAATTTCCTGCCACATGGCTGGGGTTCTGGAATTCTTTCTGTTACAAGCAAGGGAATTTCTGGAAAGGCAGTGTGGTGAGGTGCAAGATCATGACGCTGGCATCACACGGAGCCAATTAGGAGTATGGATCTTCCAAATTCTGACCTGTGACCTTGAGCATATCCCTGAACCACTCTGGCCTCAGTTTACTCACCCATAAATCTAGGATAACAACAGTACCTTCTTTGACAAGTTGTTGTGTCAAAGATTCTTTGACATAATGCATGTCAAGTGCTTACAAGAGTAGGCGGCACCTTCCTAGTAAGGGTTCCTTGCGTATATTTTATAAGGAGTCTTCTTTAGTTTTGCCCCTCACTTTACTTTGCCTTCAGAGGACCTGCTTCTTAGAAACAGAGACCTGAATGGGGGCAAGGGACCAAGGTGGGCACCCACGCATGCCTTAAGCTGGAAATAATAAATGATGCCTCATAGTTCTTTATGGGTTAGTCTTTTTTTCACAAACACGCTGCTTTTATAGAAGAAGCTGAGACCCTGAAAGGCTAATGACTTGTTGAAGGTCACAAAGGTAGCCGAGTCCAAAGATGGAAACCTGTCAAGGCTGCGGAACTCTGATCTGCTGCTAATCCCACTCCGTGAGGAAGTCAGTGTTGCACATGGTGCAGAGAAATGAACAAAAGCTTCCCTCAAACCACCACCATCCCGCCCTCAACAAATGCTTCTCCTCATACCAACAGGACTTTTCTGGGGTCCACTAGAATGAGGAAAGGGTGCCATCTTGCCATTTATAGAAATTGCCTCTCGCCTCTCATTCAGCAAATCTGTTCCTCCAATGCTTCACTGCAAAGGGCTATGGGAATTTAATCTAATATGGTGCTCATAGTAAAAAGCCTGACAAGAGACAGGATGTGAAAAATGTTCTAGAAGGGCTAAAAGTAAATGGTTGAACAATAATATGAATAATCTCAACTCTTGGGAATGTCACGCTCATGTTCTTTTACAATCTTAGATTTAAAAGAAAAAATGAGGGGCGCCTGGGTGGCGCAGTTAAGCGTCCGACTTCAGCCAGGTCACGATCTCGCGGTCCGTGAGTTCGAGCCCCGCGTCGGGCTCTGGGCTGATGGCTCAGAGCCTGGAGCCTCTTTCCGATTCTGTGTCTCCCTCTCTCTGTCCCTCCCCCGCTCATGCTCTGTCTCTCTGTCCC
The DNA here is from genome assembly GCF_014898765.1 of Herpailurus yagouaroundi. NCBI lineage: Eukaryota > Metazoa > Chordata > Mammalia > Carnivora > Felidae > Herpailurus > Herpailurus yagouaroundi. The sequence continues at coordinate 105,939,641 of NW_024412377.1, forward strand.
AAAAATAAATAAACGTTGAAAAAAAAAAAAAAGAAAAGAAAAAATGACAGGGTTGGATTAGATTATGTTAAAGCTTATTTTTAGCTTTAAATGCCTGATGTTAATGTACCACTATTAAGACCACTTTCTTTCAGAGTTAAGGGTTTATCTCAGAATCCCAATTCCCAGTCCTATTCTCTAGTCCCTGTATCCCAGTGCCTGTTAATATATTCATTTAAAGCTGGAGAGGAAAACCCTAAGGATGCCTTTAACACTTATGCCTTTCTAAAACACACCAGACAAAAGAAAACTTAGTAACTGGCACTGAACTTACGGTTAATTGGAAGTTAAAACTTGACAAATATTCTAATATGTTACACATATTTCCAGAACCATGAACTGCACGTGTAACCAGATGACCACCGATAATAACGAAACATAGATTTGGGGAAATGCCAGTTTAAAAAAATCAGATTTTAAACTGCTATAAACTTAAAATGTTATAACCTTTAAATCAGTTTAAGTGGTTGTAATTCCAGGGGGTGGATATTTCCGCTATCGGTCATCTCAGAAAGGAGTGAACCCTGGGGCAGGAAATGCAAACCGTCCCTGGACTGGGCAAGAAGAACTCCCCCTTTACCTCTGAGTATAGCAGCCAAGAAGGCCTGGGGTGTTTCTGTGGAGGAGATGGGATGCCCCGGGAGGTCAGCTTCACAGGCCATATGAGGATAACTGTGTCTGCTTTGTCACTGGTGGTGGTGAGGATGGCAACAGCATCATCAACAACAGTGCACAGAAATAGGCAGTTCTGGAACAGTAAGATCAAGGGTGGCATTGTGAAACCAGCAACACAAATGAGCTTGAACTCAAGCAGAATGTGAGGAGAGTCAGGTCTCCTCTCCAGGTGGGAAAGGAGCATCAGCATTGCTTGCTCTGGCTAGCCTGATGACTTCACAAGAGCCATCAACTGAAAGGCAGCAGCGTAGAGCATGACACAAAGCCCTGAGGACTCTGTTCTGACGCGCCCACAAGGCAGCACCCCAGGAAACCCTGGAAGAGAGGTGGGGATGACTTAAAGAGGACTTTACTCCAGGCCTTTGCCACTCTAAGCCTTAATAGTTTAGTAAAATGAATAAACAACTATGGAGAAACATAACAACAAAGGATAAAATTGATCATAAAAATGCAGGGGCGCCTGGGTGGCGCAGTCAGTTAAGCGTCCGACTTCAGCCAGGTCACGATCTCGCGGTCCGTGAGTTCGAGCCCCGCGTCGGGCTCTGGGCTGATGGCTCAGAGCCTGGAGCCTGTTTCCAATTCTGTGTCTCCCTCTCTCTCTGCCCCTCCCCCGTTCATGCTCTGTCTCTCTCTGTCCCAAAAATAAATAAACGTTGAAAAAAAAAAAAAAGAAAAAAAATGCATTAGAATATTCATATGTAAGTAGAATTTTAGACGCAAGTTGATTTAACCATCTGGGGGTGGGAGAGGAACCAGGGGGAAGGGCAGGCATGACCCAAAAGCAGAACAAAAACTAAACATAGATACAAGAGAAAAATGGAAAGGGACAGTTGTACTCCACCTGGTGTCCATAAGCCACAATGGAAATTAAACATCTAGTTCTTTGCTAAAGTTGGATCACAAAAGCATCTCTGGGCTTGCAAACCCTTGAAAGAAAGTATATTAGCTTATGGGTTGTCGCTAAGAAATGGCTTGAAGGCCCAAACAAGGTATCCCAGGACCCCAAGTCCCTCCCCAGGCTATAATCAAATGGAAACACAGGCAAGTGAAGGCATGGGACTCCCAGACATGAAAGTGGGCAGGTTTATGGAGTTACCTATGGGGTGGCGGCTGACCCAAGGGATGAACTGCATGGAAATGTGGTGGAATAAAAGCGTAATAACTGACCTGGTTACTGGCCAGGAGAAATAAATGAGTTTCTAGTGCCTTTTCTCACCATCTGCTTTCTCTTTCCAGATCTCTGCACAAATTGGGTCTTTTTTTTTTTTTTTAGGTTTATTTATTTATTTTGAGAGAGGGAGAGAAGCCATGGGAGAAGGGCAGAGAAAGAGGACAGAGGATCTGAAGCAGGCTCTGCGCTGACAGCAGGGAGCCCGATGTGGGGCTCGAACTCACTAACAGTGAAATCATGACCTAAGCCGAAGTCAGACACTTAATGGACCGAGCCACCCAGATGCCCCAGAACTGGTTCTTAAAACAGGTGACCATCCTTTAATGGCAATGCAATTAACCAGAAATGCAGCAATCGTGATGTCCATTGTTCCAGCCAAAGCTGTCTGTGTTTCATGTTTGCCAAGGAGCAAGTCCACCTGGAGCAAGTGTAACTCCATTTTCACGCCAATCATTGTTATGTAAGTAAAATGGAAATCACTGTTTTGAAACAGAGAAATGGGATTTTTAGATGAAGATGACGAAGTGCCTTACAGTCCAACTCCACTTTACAGAGGAGGACATTGAGACACACGAATTAATGGCAAACCTAGAGCTAGAATCAAGTCACTGCTCTTCTTGGGAGATTTGGAACATATTCAGAGAGATTGTTAGGGATTTATGATGCATGAACGTATATCACAGTTGGAGGAACAAGAAAATTTTAATCTGGAAAAGGGATGATTCAGGGGCATCCTAACTACTGCCAAGTAGCTCAAGGACCAGCAGAAAGATAAGGGCTGGAACTTGTTCTTTTGGCCTGAGGAAAGGAGGATCATTGGAGAGAAGTTTAAGGGTTTCAGTTTTATACGGTTAAATTTTGCCAAAACAATTTCTTGGGGGACAGCAAATTTTCTGTCACCTGAAGCTTTTCAGAACACACCGGAAGGGGAGTTCCTGGGGGGCTCAGTCGTTTGAGTATGTGACCTTGGCTCAGGTCATGTGATCTCATGGTTCCTTGGTTTGAGCCTCGCGTCGGGTTCACTGTTGTAAGCGTGGAGCCTGCTTCGGACCCTCTGTCCTCCCGCTCTCTGCACCTCTCTTGCTCATACTCCCTCTCTCTCAAAAATAAACATTTAAAAAAATAAAAGAATAGACTGGAAGGTAACATAGTGTGTAGTGTGTATGTTTTGCCTATGGAAAGTGGTGGGGCAAGGGGTGTGGAGGAAAGAATTCAGGCATGAAAATCATTGGATGGGGTGACCTTTAAGAGTATGTGATTCTTTACAACCTGGCACCAAATCAGGGTTTCACTCTTGCCTTTGAACTCTAAAGCCTATCTTCCCATCTCTTTGCAATAGTTTAAATTTTAATCTGTTTCATATTTCAGGGTATTATGCCCCGAATATTTGATTTGAATGCTGTGGCAGAAGGTCACTCATATTCATTTATTTTCTTTTAGTCTTATACACTTGCAGTGAGTCTTCTGAATCCATTATGCAAACACATGCAAATCATATGCAAATAGTGTGGCCTTGGAAAATGACAAAATCCTATGGCCTTAACTGAGCCATCAAACCTTTTTTTTTTTTTTGAAAAGAAAAGTAATATACCTTTTCAACATCTCTGGGGCAGGAGACAATTTCCTGATAGAGGTATTTACATGACATTGGAACTGGTTAATCAGAGGAGTAACACCTTCTTCGTATTTATGTAAGGATTAAAGGTCAAGAGAGCATTTCCACATGTATGATCCCATTTGATCCTCATAATTACCCTGTGAGATCGGCAGAACAGGAACTGCACTTCCTGTTCTAGTTTTCAGATGGGAAGCAGACTCACTTAAGTGACATGACTTGCCCAAGTTCACCCAGTTAACAACCAATGGATCTGAGGCTGAAAACTCCCCTGCTTCAAGACCAGCTCTTGCTTCTCGTCGTGATTCAGGCCTTTAAAGCAAGACGGGCTGTCATCAGCCTGGGTTTGCTTGAACCATGTTTTGCCAAAAGCATCTTTGGAACTGCTTCTATTGATAACGATGGCGTTTTAGGGGAGACTAGGAAAGCCCTAGCACAGTGCTTGGGCCATAGTTTCTCCAACCTGCTCGGCTTTTTAGCATCTGCTCTGAAACCTTCAGACGAAGAACTTTCTTTATCTCACCCATTCTTCTCTCCTGCAGGAAGCAAAACTCTTTCTAAAACTATGGAGGGTAATGGCACAGTCTCCACAGTGAGACAGTGGATCTGAAGCCTTCATCCACCATTTTCTAGTCGTGTGGCCTTGGAGAGGTCATTGAATTTCTCTCCACACCAGTTTTTACATCTATGAAGTGGGTGAAATAATAGCATCTCTCTGGTAGAAAATGTGATAAGGGTATAAACACATACAAAAGAATCCCACCTGGGGTCTGACGTACAATAAGTGCTCGATAAATGGTAGGTCCTACAATGACTTTATTAGCAGAAGTAATACAGTAGTGGTAGCAGTATCTCAAGTTGTTCTGAACTCTGAAGCTAAGAACGGGACTCTTGGAAATGAAGTGGAAGAAAAGCAATGCCAAGCAAGCCCTCTATGCCAGAAGGTTGGGAAACAACGTCTGAAGTAGCTAAATTCAGCCCAGGGAGGAATGTTTGAAATTTGACCTTTTTTAATAACTACCACATCTTGCGCCATGATGAGGGCAAGTGCAATCCTGCTTCAAGCTATTTCCAAGAAGAAAGAGAGCCAAGGCTGACATCCTTAACTCTGCTCTCTGAGCCAGAATGCTCTGGATACAGCAGTGTCCCCTGCTTCCCTGGGTCGGGTTCAAAGGGAAAAAGAGGAGACTCCACCCCAGCTGATTTAGCCGGCCTGAATCACAGGGTCTGAGGATGGATGTGTCCTCCTTCTGGACCAAGACCAGAGGCAATACGAACCGGGTGCCCGAGGCAGCAGGGGAGGTGCAAAGAGCAGGTACAGCCCCTTTCTGGGGATGGCCCTTTCCCTCCTGCTCCAGTACCCACCTCAGCAGGTGCCACTGCAGAACCCGGTCCTTCCATTTGCCCCCAAGGCACGCCGCTGCACCTGTCCAGGTCACTCACCTAGCACAACTAACAAAGTGGCCTCCTTTGTGAGGACAGCTTCCTGCTTCTATAGTCTGTCTCGCCGAAGAGACCAGAAGCTGTTGGAATTAGCCAAACTCTTGAAGCTGGCCTAATGTCCATAGAAACCATCCCATTGAGAGTCCGGGTGACCGGCCCCAGAGGGGTGCTCAACTGATTCATATTTGCCAGGAAACACACTGGGCCATTCTGAGGCTGGGTTCTCAGCTATTTTTGGCAAGGAGGATTGGTGATATGCAAAAGGGACTTCCTTTTTTTTTTTTTTTTTTTTTTTTTTTGCAGCACAGAACCAGCTAAGCAATCAACAGCATTTCTTGTTCCCAGATCACCCTTCTGAGCACTTCTCTGCCCGCCGAATAACTGAGGCCATTAGAGTTTGATTCCATTTCTCTGCTCCAGGCACAAGATAAGCCCACCAAGCTGGGGTGGCCTCATTCGGGTGATGGCTCCCTGTGCCGGCTGCTTCCTGTTGGCAGTGATGTTTTCTGCCAGCTGTAAAGCCATCACCTCCTCGGATCAGATGTGCACTGAGGTGAGTCCAAACTGTTTGTCTTTATCCAGATTAAACTGCCTGGAAATTTTGAGATTCAGCACGCAGTCCTATCTGAGCCTTGGCCTCCCTATATTCACTGTCTTTAAAAGGGTGACAGGGTATGGAGAAAGGTTCTTCTTCAGAATGAAGAAGGAGCCATAGAGCTCAGCCAGGGGATGATCTCAAAAATTATCCGTTGGAAGAAGTGAGAGTTTTCCTCCTCTACAAACAATTCCCTCGAAACGATCCTAATTGAGACATATGATACCAACAGGGTCTCGGTACAAAGAGCAGCCTTCCAAATGTGCTTCCAGAATGGAGGTGCTGTTTGTCCAACATCCCAGCATATGGCCACTACTCCACAAACAGTTTTTTGGTTTCCTGGAGATTAGCGAAGATGGCCTGTGCCAGGTTTTAGAGCCTATAGAGATCACTCTGAATGAGTCTGGCTTTCTCCTCCAATTGGACAGCCCTCCATCTGTTTTACTGACCCACAGGAGTAACATTGGAGAACAGAGCCAAACTGCATCTTCTGTTTTGGCCTTAACAATATTTACCAACTCGTGGGAAGTTCTTGGAGGGGGTCCCTTGCCATCTTCAAAAATGCTGCAACCTTCCTCTCACTGAGAAACTGCTCATAATTCTGGGGGCTAGACGTCTAAGATCAGGCGTCAGCAAGGTTAGTTTCTCGGAGACCTCATTCATTGGCTCTCCCTGTGTAGACGGCCATCTTCCGTGTCTTCACATCATCTTCCCTTTGTATGTGTCTAATTTATTCTTCTTATAGGGACACCAGTCATACTATATTAGGGCCCATCCTAATGATTTCAGTTCAACTTAATTACCTTTTTAAAGACTCTTTTTTCCAAATAAAGTCACCTTCTGAGTACTCGGGTTAAGACTTCAGCATAGGAATTTGGGAATGACACAAAGCAGCCCGCAACAGAAGGGGTCAAGTAAGAGGTTTTTATCAGCCCCAGAAGGCTCTCTCTTCAACACTCAGGTCAGAAGGTCAATTACACACATACGTGTAGGTGACATGATATGAGGGTAGGAGTGAGAACACCACCTCCTCAGTGACCAGGTAGGTATGCTACCCACCATCTGCCAACATCCTCAGGTAGGATAATATCACACTTAAATTCCAATTCCCAGCTTATTGGGAACCAGGCTATTTTAAATACCCCATTCTGAAGCTTACCAGTTCAACTCTTAAATCCCTGCATTGCTGCAAAGCCTGCACAGCCCTTCAGAAGCCCACACAGGAGTCCTGGGAGATTCTGGGAAGCCCATGGAAATGCTGGACCAGTCTAGCTTCCTACTGAAGACATTAGGTTCCAGAGTTGCCCGTTGCTTTTTGCAAGTGGCTCCTGCTTTGGCAGAGTAGAGGGGAGAGAAACAGGGACCGTGCCCTAGTCTTTTTGTTGCCTGTTTCTGAGGCCTCCCTGACATTCAGGTGGCAAAAGTGATGCTGAGGGTCCCAGGATCTCCAGGCCTGTCCCTATGTGGCAGTAAGAGCTTTTCTTCTTGGTTAAGTCAGGTGAGACTGAAACCTCTGCAGGTGAGACTGCAGCCCTCCCTCTGAAAGGACTGATTTTAAATGCCTTGGAACCAAGGCAATTAACATTGGATCTATACTTGCATTTATATATCCTCTATCGTGTCTGAGTTCTCAGCAGCAGGATTCTCAGGCTGTTTACCAGCCATCACTCTATGTGTGTACTGGCAAGTTCCTGGGGGTTACCAAGATGAATGAGAGTTTGTTCCTGAAGGTAAGGAACTTCTGGGCTGCAGAAAGTGGAATAAAAATGGAAGTGGTGGAAGAGGAAGCTTTGGGTTGAAGGGTCTGGCCCCTTTTCAAGTGTACATTACTCTAGCCTGCCTGGCCCTCATGCTGGCTTTCCTTTCCCTCTTTTATTCTCTCTTCCAGTTGAAGCAGAATTAACCACATACTGTCTGTGTGCTCATGTGGCCCCCATTAGCTTATCAGGCCCTATCTTGAAAACAAAGGTGGGTTGGTTTGTTTGTGTTTTTTTTTTTTTTTTTGCTTTGTTTTGAGTTTAGTAAACCTTTTAATGAAGTAAAACATACATACAGAAGGTTCCCCAATCCTAAGTGTACAGTTTAATGAGTCTTTACCAAAGTGAGCACATCTGTGTGTCCAGCGCACAGATCAAGAAATAGCACCTTCTCAGCAACTCAGAAGCCCCCTCGTGCATATTCCCAGTCAGTAGCCCCCAGGGGCACCCGGTACTCTTAACTTCTATCATCAAAGAAAGATTTTGCCTCTTTGTGAATTTTATATACCAGAGACCACCTGCTGTATAGTCTTTTGTGTCTGGCTTCTTTCGCAAAGCAGTAAATATGGGACATTTACCAAAGATGCTGCATACAGCAATCATTTGTTTATTTTCATTGCTGAATGGTATTCGGTTGTACTAGCGAACCACTATTTATTTATTCATCCTACTGTTAGTGGCCGTTTGCACTGCTGTCCATTTCTTGGCTATTATAAATGCTGCTGCTTTGGACATTCATATCTCTGTATCTAGCGAACAAATATGCAAATCTCTATTAGGTGTTTGCCAGGGCGGCGATGTATTGGGTCATAGGGTATACATATATTTAATTTCAGTAGGTATCGCCAACCTGTTTTCCAAAGGGTTAGTACCCATTTATACTCATTGGCAATGTATGTGAATTCTGATTACTCCCCATCTTAATATTTGCTATTGTTTGTTTAAGAATGTTAACAATTCTGATGGGTGAATAATGATATTTCATTGGGATTTAATTTTTACTTTCCTGATGACTGAGGATATTTTCAACTTTGTTAGCCATTTGCATATCTACGTGTGCATGTGTATGAGAGAGACACAGAAAGTTCTTTAATGCAGCTTGATTTATAATTGTTCCTTTATTCTCAGCGCATTTCTGTCCTGTTTAAAAAAACTTGCCGACCTTGAGGCCATGACAGTATTATCCTCTCTTTTCTGGAAGTTGACTTTGTATTTATCTCTATTGTTAGGTTTCACATTTAGAGCTATAGCCGACTGGAATTGTTTTCTGCATACAATGTGAAGTGGGAGTCAAGATGAATTTTTAGTAAAACTTTTTGTTTGAAAATATTTCTAAGGTAGACAAGCTCTAAAAATATAATGAGCCTCCATAAACACTCCATGTGGAATCTTCCACTGTTCTATTCTACTGTTGTTTTCTTCTGTATGTGTGTGTTTCTTGTGTTATATTCTTCTATTGTTTTCTCTGTATGCATGTGAGCCATAAGTAACAAAATTAGAGCCAGGACCAGGTCTTTGGAGGCTGACAGATGTGCAAAGCATAAGTGAAATACAGTGTTCTGTGATTTGAATTCTGGTAACAGTTTAGATACACTCTTGAATAATTACACTGTCGTGTAGACATGCCCCTTCATTTCAGATGGGCTCAATGGTGGCTATCCTGTCCACTCAAACCTATGGGAGGAAGACAGTTCTTCTTCAGTCCTAGGTAGGGGTGGGAAATGCCTAGTGGAGCTCTTTTTTGGAAGAACTCCAAGTTCACAAATTCACAGATACAGAGGCTTATGAAGAGCTCTAAACAATGACATGATATTGTGATGAACCAGTAAAACACAAACTCCTCTTATGAGTGCTCAACGTACATGGTCTCATTAATCCTCCGAGTTGGCCCACAAAGAAGGTTATCCCCCATCTATAGGTGGCGAAAAAGAAGGCTCAGAGAATACAGTTTAGTGGTTGAAAGCTGGGATCTGAACCCAAGCAGTCTGACTCAAGATACATAGAAAATGAACTGCATATAACTGGGATGCCCTTTGCCTGTAGGAATCAGGTTAACAATGAAATTTTAGGACTGTGCCCTCTTGGGAATATTTTGTTTTATTTTCAGAGAGTAATTGTTACTCTGGGATTTGATGCAGTCACACTGCTAACTCTGGAGGGAGGCTCAGTGTTCTGCATGCCAGACTCTGTGCATGGGGTCGCTGGCTGCGGTGTATGCCGAATGCAGAGGAGACGTTGGAAAGGTGGGAATCAGCACTTGGTGAAACTCAAAAGGTTCAAAATTAGAAAATGATTTCAACACTTTCGAGACGAGAAAATACAATGGGATAGCAGAGAGTTAGAGTTACAGCAGAAGGAAGCAAAATAAGATCCTGATTGAAAAAATGCAAATGAATTACCTGGAAGGAAAAGGGATTGCAAACACAGATTTAACACTTACGAGTCCCGCTCTGTGGAAAAGGGACGGCTCTGATATGAAGCTGGAGACAAAGTGGTTGGTGCAGGTCCCAGTGCACAGCAGGTCCTGAGGAAATGGCCCATGACTTAGGACCGGGGGTAGGCATGGGGTTGTTGTGAATGCCATGTCTCCTTGCACAGCCGTCCTGGCTGCACGGGTTCACATCAAGAAGGGACCTGCAAAAGTAGGAGTGGGAGAAGGTGATTTTCGACAATAACCCCACACTGAGGGCTAGAGAATGAAGGCTGCTTTGACAGGAAGTAGTCACGTGGCGCTCAGAGGACCCACGGGGGCTGCAGAAGCAGGGGTGGGTATCTGCCTGGAGGAGCAACTATACATGTGACCCTGGCAGCCAGCCCAGTCCTATATTCCTTCTCTGCATCCTGTCCCTTCTCCATTGCAGGGTCATGCTGCAGTCCTAGAATCCTGTGCTCTACTCATCACGACTCCCTCTCAAAAAGTTTTGTGAGGATCCTGGCAGTGAGAAAGACACAACCTCACTCATGTAGTATTTCTACCAAAACTGTATAACCTGAATCAAATCATGAGGAAAGATGCTTCAAGTGAGGGACATTGTGTGTGTGTGTGTGTGTGTGTGTGTGTGTGTTATTGATAAATATATCAATGCCATGAGAGACAACAAAAGGCTAAGGAATTGCCTCAAACTAAAGACACACAAAAACTAAATGCAATGTGTGAACGTGGACTAGAAAAAACAAAATTACTATAAAGGATAATATTAAGACAATTGCCAAAATGTGTACACTGTATAATAACATTGTATCGATGTTCAATATTCTCAATTAGGCATTGGCACTGTGGTTATAGAAGAGATGTCCTTGTTCTCAGGAGACTTAGGGGTAATGGGTCATGATGTCTACAATTTACTCTCAACAAAAAAGGAATGAGAACAACAGTGTGTGTGTGTGTGTGTGTGTGTGTGTGTGTATACTTCCTGCCTTAAAAAATTTGAGAGACTATTAAAAAAATTTTTTTAAGGGGGTGGGGCCCCTGGGTGGCTCAGTCGGTTGAGCGTCCGGCTTCGGCTCAGGTCATGATCTCACAATTTGTGAGTTTGAGCCCCGCGTCGGGCTCTGTGCTGACAGCTCAGAGCCTGGAGCCTGCTTCAGATTCTGTGTCTCCCCCTCTCTCTGCCTCTCCCATGCTCATGCTCTCTCTCTGTCTCTCAATAATAAATAAAAACATTTTTAAAAATTTAAAAAAAATTCGAGAGACTGGAAACAATTGAATGCTGCTTGAGTGATTCCAGAGCAGGGGACGCTTCATGTCACCATCTGTAATAGTAACTGTGAGTGTACAAGAATGTGAATACGAAAGCCAAAGGGGAAGGGTCGCGTGTATGGAGCTCAGGACATTCTCCAAAATGTGCTTGCTTTTTAAATTCTCTTATAAGCTGCAATTCTTGTCATTTGCCTCGTTCTCCCAGGAATCAAGGGCAGAGAGTTCATTGTACTTTATACCTAAGTAGAGATTAATGTATGACACCGGCTCATGGTGGGTTTCTCAGAACTCTGTGGGAATGTTATCCACTAGTTTTGTTTTTCACCGGGATAAAACTGAGCTATTTCATTTATCTGCCTTTCCATTTGCTAGAAGCTCCCTCAGGCCACTGGCTCCATAGAGCTCCTGCTGGATTCTCAACTTTCCGAATCACATTAATGCAGTAAAAGTGCTTAGTAAAGCACAGAAGAGGACTAATTTAGGTGTCACGGGCGCTTATATATTCAGAAGAAGGAGGGAATTGCCAGCGTGGCGCCTTTTACTGTAGGACCAGAATAGCTCAAGACAAATTGAGGAAAGGTCCCTTTCTCCAAGTATATGTGACATCGGTTACGCCAGTGCACGCCAGAAAAGGGAAATGTCTTCTCAAAGCTCCTCCAAACCTTAGCAGCTACTGGGGAAGTTACATTCATTTCCTCTTGGGGCCATCCATGTGCATGGGCACAAGGGGGGTCTGGCAACATGTGTTTTTCCCACCAGTCAGCTACATCCAAAGTTTTAAAGGCGAAGTGTGAATTTCAAGGACATTAGGTGGATTTGTGGCAGTGCCTGGAGGACGTTGGGTCTATAAAATGAGGAATGAATTACAAGGAAATAAAAATATGGCATTTTCATCAGTAACACTGATAATATTATCACAATATAGAAGAAAACGTGATTTCCAGTAGGTGAGCATGCATACGCTCGCAGTACCCACAAAAAATGCACCACTACGCAGAAGATGGAGTAAAGCAGAAAGCAATTAAAATGTGACATCTCTAAAGCATCAGGCTTCATAGTAAAGGAGAACATGCTCAGTCTTCTGTTCCCAGCTAAGCAGGATTGTCTGCAACTGAGGATGGGGACAGAACATTTTGAAACAGATACAGAAGTAGTTACAAGGAGCCTCCATGTATATATCGACGTTCGACAATCACTGATATTTTGCCTACTGATTTCATGTATCCCCTCCTCCCCTCCTTCATGCCCAGAATATTTTAAAAGAAATCCCAAACATCAAGTCATTTTATGCAGAAATACTTCAAAATGCATTTCAAAAGAATAAGAACATTGCTGTTATCATTCAAAAATTCCTAATTCCTTAATATTCTCTAATATCGTGTCCTCAAAGTTTCTTGATAGTCTATACAATGTCTTTTCCTGATGCTTCATGTGAATCAGAATCAAAACGAGGGCTACTCTGTTGTTGGTTGTATCTCTTAAAGAGCTTCTATTGCTGTCTCTTTTAACAGGAGCAGTCTCCTCTTGCCCCATCCACCTTCCTCTCTACTTCCCCAACACCATTCACATGTCAACAAAACAAAGTCAGTTATTCTACAGGATGCTCCGCCTTGGGCATTTGGCTGACAGCTACCGTGAAGGCTGTTTTAACTTAAACCTCTCGTTTCATTTGTAGGCTATAAATTAAGCCTAAAGTCTTGTATTCAAATTTAATTTCTGGGGGGCAGGAATCTGTCTCCATCAGAAAGTGTGAAATGTCTGATTGTCTTGTTCTGTTAATGCTAACGCAGAGTTGATCTGTTTTCAAAATGAAATAAAACATTTCCATGCATCCCAAATCAGAACTGTGTAAGTATAATCAAGATAAGTCTTCCTTCCCTGCTTCTCTATCTGGTTCCTTTTTTCCCCTTCAAGGCAATGAGTGTGGGGCCTTTCCCCATGGCTTCTCTTTGCAAATGTAAGAAATACACATACAGTATGCTATATGTGACATACCATATACTGTATATACTATAAGGTCACTCTGCACCTTGCTTTTTACACCTTATAATATGCCTGGATGTCACTCCATATTAACATGTGGAGACCCTACTCATTCCATATTCAACTGCAGAAGATTCCATCTTGTGAATGGACCATATTTTGTTCAACTAGTCCTACAGTGATGAATAATCTGGTGACTGCCTACATTTTGGTATTACAAAAATATGCTAAAATAATCTTATGCACAAGTCACTTTGGGTATTTGCAGGTGTGTATTTGGTAAGATTCCTAGAAGTGGGATTGCTGTGCAAAGGATAAAATATGTGTAATTTTGCTAATCAATCAAATTACCAACTCTGATATTAATTTCCGTTGTTTCTATTGTCAGAAAGAAGCCAACAAAACCTATAACTGTGAAAATTTAGGTCTCACAGAAGTTCCTGACACTCTACCAAACACAACAGAATTTTTAGAATTTGGCTTTAATTTCTTGCCTGTAATTGAAAATACAACTTTCACCAGACTCATAGATCTTATGTTTTTGGACTTAACCAGGTATGTATCTGAGTTCCTTCTGTGTGGCTGATGTTTTACTTATGGAATAATACAACCTGCATTCAAATTGTTTCCAGGACCTTCTTTTGGGAGCACAGGGGCGTTCTACCTATACTGTGTGTTTACTCTTCCCCATGAAATATTTTTATGCAGGTGAAATGTTGTATTAATGAAACCCAATAAGTGAACAGAAGAGTGGATTGTTTTCAAACGATGCTGCATCAACAGTGTTGTTTAAGAAGTTTTAAGGAATACTAAAGACAAATCTTTCATTCAGTCAGATGCCGTATTATACTACATGTTAGCATAGTTTATTATTGGGTGATAACATTTTAAGAAAAATTTACAGAAGAAACACATAAGCCACTAACTTTCTCCCCTGTAAGTTGGGAAAATAGTTCCATCATTTAATTTTAGAAGCAGAGTCAGGATTCCAAATACTGAACCAGTGTTTGTGAACCAGAAGGCAGAAGTATTACAAGAAAATAAGAGAAGAAACCAGAAGGGAATTGCAACATGATTGTGTGTGTGTGTGTGTGTGTGTGTGTGTGTGTGTGTGTGTGTGTGAGGGGAAAGGGCTTTGCATGTGTATGAGGCATGTATCCTTTGCAGCAGCTCTATTTCTTAGGTGGTTCAGTTTCAGCTTCTGCCCAGGGTAGCAGAACATTCACATCCGTAAGACTATATTCATCTTTATAACCACCCCTGGGAGGTAGGCATGCTGTATATTACAGTCCAACTCATGTTCGAAGAGGAAGCAAAAGCTCAAGGAGATTTGGTGAGTTTGGTTAAGGTCACAAAGTAAGGCAACTGGGTCTCTGCTCTCCTGACTCTCAGTCCAGAGTCCCCCAAATGACCCCAGGCCACCTCCACGGCCAAGATTCCACTTGTTGCCTAGCAACACTTCACTGAGACAAAGTCTTGCCCTTGCAGATAGGGGCAGAGATTACTCTGCTACCTACCTAGTATGCCCCCAGGACATTTACTTGCCCTCTGCTTTACCACTTCTCATTTTTAGATGAAATGGATTTGACCACATTTTGAAGGAGTGCATGGGGCCATGACAGCTTCTCTAGATAGAAGACTCTAAGTTTCCTCTTGTTATTTTCGAAAGATGATAAAAAATATGACCTCATACTTCCTAAAATCCCTCTCCTTAGTCCCCTAGCCCCTGCCTTTTATCTGGCCACCAATCAGATACAATTTTTATTCTTTTAAACAGCCACATTTCTTTAGCTCTACCAACATGTTTTCTGGGGTTTTTTGCTCATTCTTCCATCTTGCTTTTCAGACTTCCTCTCTGGAATAATTTTTCTTTTTTCCTGAAGTACATCCCCCAAAATGTCTTTGGTGAAAGTCTCTTAGGATTAAACTCCCTCGGTTTTTGTTTTTCCGAAAATGTCTTTATTTTACTCTCTTTCTTATATTTTTTTTTCAACGTTTATTTATTTTTTTGGGACAGAGAGAGACAGAGCATGAACGGGGAGGGGAGGGGCAGAGAGAGAGGGAGACACAGAATCGGAAACAGGCTTCAGGCTCTGAGCCATCAGCCCAGAGCCTGACGCGGGGCTCGAACTCACGGACCACGAGATCGTGACCTGGCTGAAGTCGGACGCTTAACCAACTGCGCCACCCAGGCGCCCCTATTTTAGTCTCTTTCTTGAAAGACAGTCTTTTCTGGCATGATTGCAAGTGACAGTTTTTTGTTCTTAGTTAGCCCTTTGATGCTACCATTCGCTTTGTGCCTTCTTGCTGTTAGATAGTCACCTGTCTGTCTAATCATTGTGCACACGTAGGTGATCTTTTCTCTCTGGGTGTTTTCAATGGTTTCTCTTTGTCTTTGGCATTCTGTAATATCACAGGGCTGCACTGTGTAGATGCTTGGGCTTCCTGAATCTGTGATTAGTGCCTTTCATCAATTCTAAAATAGTCTAGCCATTATTTGTTTGAAACTTGGCTTGCTCCTGGTCACTCTTTTATTTCTTCTGGATCTCTGATTAGATTTACATTGCATCTTCTCATCCATCCTTTGTAACATCAATTTATCTTTCTTGTTTTCCACCTCTTTGGTGTTTTGGACTATATTCTAGGTAATTTTCTCGTATCCCCTTTTAGTCCATTAATACCCTCTTCAGCTAATCTCTTGTATAAACTATCCATTGGCTTTTCAATTTAACTTCCTATTTCAATAAATTTCAATGACTTTTCATTTCAGATATATCAGATCAGCTTTAATAAGTTTTTCCTTCTTCCTATTATTGGTTCACACTGTTTCCTTTAAACATGTCAAATGCATGTTTGATCTAAATATATGATATATTCTGATAATATATATCAGGAATATCACATATTCTTTCCAAATCATATACGTATTATGAGATCTATCCGATAATTCTGGTATCTGTTGTTTCTTTCACTTAATTATGCAGAATATACTTATAATTCTTTTTAAGTTTATTCATTTTCAGAGAGTACATGTGCACACAGGCAAGCAGGGAAGGGTCAGAGAGAGACAGAGAGAGAATCCCAAGCAGGCTCGTGCTGCCAGAGTGCAGCCCGCCCCAGGGCTCTATGCCATGAACCGTGAGATCATGACCTGAGCTAAAATCAAGAGGTGGACATTTGACCGACTAAACCACTCAGGTGTTCCCGTAGAACATTTTTTTAAAACTGACTTTGGCTAATAAATTGCCCTTATGTATTCAGTGAAGTTTTATTTTGAGCTCATTTATCTTTTGGAACTTGATGTAAATCTTTGTTTAAAATACTTTCCTGGGATTAGACCATGGCATTATGGCTACAGACAATAAGCCTAAACATTTCTGGAGATGCATAGTGAAATATGTTTGGGATGTGTAGGATTTGATTTAAACCACTTCAGGAAGGAGAGGAGGGAATAGAAGAAGCAAGGAAGTATATCTGGCAAAATCTTGAGAACTGCTGCACCCGTGTGGTATATGAAAGTTCATTGTACTACTATCTTTAGGTTTGCAAGTATTTTTTATTACAAATTAATTAAATAGGTATATCACTCAAAAAGAAATTTCTATTCACTTCTGCTGCTCTCTGAAGTCACTACCATTCTGGAGCCATTTTAGACTCAATTTTCTACCTGGGCTCCTTTTGGGAGGTCCACAGAGGTAGTGTCAGTTCAGACCCCAGCCCTCGTGAGTGGAAACTTACGGTTCGAGAATCCCAGGGGGAGACTTTTCTCGTTGTTATCCTTGTTGCTCCATCTAAAGCCATGGGCCAAGATAAACACATATCCTCAAGGTCACCCTCTATGAGCTTTCTTCTTTTAAGGTGATCCACTGAAAGGATCCCTTCTGAAGATCTTGGTAGTCTGTAGGTTTTTGATAGGATCTCCTACCCTGCTTGGACCCCAACTTTGTCTCTTGCCATGGTACACGTGGCTCATTTTAACTCAGGCTTTAGGCCATCAAAGACTGGCAGATATTGGCAAATATGACAAGTGACCAGGGCTCACTTGGTCCTAGGGATTCCAGCTTATTTTTCACAGCTCCTTTAGTGTGTTTCTAAGGAACTCCCTTAGTGACTTCCAGGGTAGCTGTGTGTGTGTGTGTGTGTGCGCGCGCGCACGCACGCGCGCGCGCTCGCACGCATGTGCTCACACATGCGTAATCCAGTATTTTCAGGTGCATTACCAGGATGACACCTGTACTGCTCCATATTTCTATGGAGCATTTTCATATGTATCATTTGGTTAAAAGCCATTGCCTAAAGCACTCATCACTTCTTTACTTTATAGATGGAACAAAAGTTGAGAAAATTTGTGACTTGTCCAGGGTGACACAGATACACATATCACATATCATTTGTTCTATAGTATACATTATATACTACATATTGTATATTACTTACAACAGTAAATAATACCTCCATTTTCCCTAAAGTCAAATGACCAACTGTTCCCTAGATTCTATAAACAAACCTCTGAGAGTTCAATGCAAAGGGATAAGATTTCTGGAAAAAATTCTAAATCAGAGTGTGCGGAACTGAGGCTAGTCATTAATTCGGCAGGTAATCTGTTGGTGCTGCAGAGAATTTTTAATGTTTTACCTCAAATAACGATATATACTGTTTTTACTCTACACAAAAGATGGCTTTGTTAATACTAGTCACTGTGACAGAGTTTTTCTTTTTTCTAATTAATTATTTTTAAATAATTTTTAAGGTGCCAAATTAACTGGGTACATGAAGACACTTTTCAATACCAGCATCAGTTGAACACAATTGTATTGACTGGAAATCCCCTGATATTCATGGCAGAAACAGCATTTAATGGGCCCAAATCGCTGAAGCATCTTTCCTTAATCCAAACAGGAATATCCAATCTCGAGTTTATCCCAGTGTATAATCTGGAACAGTTGGAAAGTTTGCATCTTGGAAGCAACCATATTTCCTCCATTAAGTTCCCAGAGAACTTCCCAACACAGAATTTGAAAGTCCTGGATTTTCAGAATAACGCTATATACTATATCTCGAGTGAAGACATGAATGCTCTGGAGAAGGCCACCAACCTAAGCCTTAATTTCAACGGCAATGACATTAAAGCCATTGAGCCTGGAGCTTTCCATTCAAAAAGCTTCCAAAGTTTGAAATTTGGAGGGATTCTTAACTTGTCTGTTATATTAAAAGGTCTACAGAACTCCACTACTCAATCTCTCTGGCTGGGGACATTCGAAGACTCTGATGACCAAGACCTTACTCCAGCCATGTTTGAGGGACTTTGTGAAATGTCTGTGGAAAGCATCAATCTACAGAAGCACCATTTCTCTAATATCTCATCTACCACATTTCGCTGCTTCACTCAACTTAAGGAATTGGATCTGACGGCAACTCACCTGAAATCATTGCCCTCCGGGATTGAGGGTATGAATGCTCTCAAGAAATTAGTTCTCAATGTAAATAATTTTGACCAATTGTGTCAGATCAATGCTGCCAGTTTTCCATCCCTCACAGACCTCTCTATCAAAGGCAACATGAAAACACTTGACTTCGGTGCTGGGTGTTTGGAAAAACTAGAAAATCTTCAGAAACTTGATTTAAGCCACAATGATATAGAAGCTTCCGACTGCTGCAATCTGCAACTCAAAAACCTGCCCCACTTACAATACCTAAACCTGAGCTACAATGAGCCCCTTGGTCTTCAGAGTCAGGCATTCAAAGAATGTCCTCAGTTAGAACATCTAGATTTGGCATTTACCCACTTGCGCATTAAGGCTCCACAAAGTCCTTTCCAAAACCTCCGTCTCCTACAGGTTCTGAATCTTTCTCACTGTCTCCTGGATACCAGCAATCAGCACCTTCTAGCAGGCCTGGTGGATCTCCGCCATCTAAATTTACAGGGGAATCACTTTCAAGATAGGCGCATCTCAAAGACCAACCTACTTCAGCCCTTGAACAGCTTGGAGATTCTTAGTTTATCCTCCTGTGACCTCCTTTCCATAGACAAGCAAGCATTCCAGAGCCTTGGAAAAATGAGTCACATAGACTTAAGCTACAACAGCCTGACGGGCGATAGCATCGAAGCTCTTAGCCATCTTCAGGGGATCTACCTCAATCTGGCCGTCAACAGCATCCACGCCATCCCACCTCTTCTCCTCCACACCCTGTCCCAGCAGAACACCATTAACTTAAGCCACAATCCCCTGGACTGCACTTGTTCGAACATACATTTTATAACATGGTACAAAGAAAACCTGCAGAAAATTGAGGGTGTGGAGGAAACCATGTGTGCAAACCCTCCATCTTTAAGGGGAGTTAAACTGTATGATGTCGAACTGTCCTGTGGGATTACAGCTGTGGGCATTTTCTTTCTTATAGTATTTTTACTCTTCATTGCCATTCTGCTTGTTTTTTCAGTTAAATTCCTCCTCAGGTGGAAATATGAGCACATTTAGTGCTGAAGCTTTCTGGAGATGGCAAATGAATGTGTTTAGGGAAACTGCCCCCAGTAAAGGAACTGTTGTCTGTTGTTGGCTGTCAGAATTTTCAGATTGGTTCCTGCAGCTGGACAGGACTTGCTGTGCTTTTCTGAGTCCCAGAGCTAATGAACCTTCCTGGAATGTAAACTGACTAGGACCAGGGGACCAAACAACAGCTGTGAGAGACACAGAGCCATTTGCTCACATGAAAGGTGGTTGGAGGACCCGTGGCAGGGAAAGGCCAGGAGAGGAATGTTCGAGGAGGTGATCTTCCTTCCACTCGTGGACACTTCCCGAAGCAGCGCCTACCCTGACCCTAAAAGGAGACCAACAACTTGGGGGCACTGGTGACCCCAGTCCAAACTCTGTCTCCTGTGGCTTGGGCATCGTGCTTGGCTCTGAGTCCTCAATAAGACAGTCATTTCAGAAACTTGTTGAGGATAAAGTCTCAATGCTTTTTTTTTTTTTTAATGAAAAAGGGAATACACAAGGGAATTTAAAAGAAGAGGCTGAGAAATGAATCGTGACATCAAATCAACTTCATTTATCTCCTTAATTCTAAGTCTCTAAGGTCTCTACAATTCCACTAGGGTGTAAATAGGTACAAAAAAACAAAACAAAACAAAACAAAACAACACAAAACAGAAAAACCAAAAAGCAAAAACCACCCCACCAGTTCCCCAACCCCCAATCTAGGATTTTTGCTACAATGGCCACTCTCACTTCAGAACCACGGAAGTTTCCTACCGATCTTGTGTGCTTGGTCTTATATTACAAATCCTACCTTACACATGGCTGTGGCCCAAATGCTCTTCTCATTTGAATGTCTGGTCCTTAGAAGCTTTTTTCCCACAGGAACTATGAGATAAATGGTGGTTTGGTTCCCAGGGCATCTCTCAAAAGTCTATTCACCTGGGATAGCAATCGAGCTAGTGCATTTGCAATGAAAACCAGTGGAAGAAAGCATCACTGTGCTCTCGCTGTCCACAACACAATACTCTGGCTCAGTGAGTTTCTGTTGAGTCTGGGGGTGTCAGCAATGATTGTACCAGTGGAAAAGATTAGACAGGACCATTGAATGTAGAGAGAGAGAGAGAGAAAGGACAGAGAAGCGGAAAGTGTTAGGATTTAGGCCTTGCAAGACCCAAAGGGTCCACTCCTATAAGGCTTGATTTTCTGTGGTCTGGAATGGTGGACAAGAGCTGAAATCTCTTGTATTCAGGGTGTTGCATTCATAGGACCTTAAGTTCTGTAACAAATTTTAGACTAGAGGTGGTAACTCAAGTTATGAAAATCTGATTGGAATATCAAAATAAAATTAACTTTCATATCCAATCAGAATTTATTAGCCCTTATGTTGGGGGTCTAACAGTGGGACATACAAACAGAGTGGAAACTTGGGAACCAACCTCTCTTTACTGCTATATCCCCCAAGAATGGCAAAAAAGACAGGAAATAGTGAAGAAATGCCATAAACCTCTCCTGCAGTTGCTCTGCTTGTCTTGTAGCCTTGGGGGATTTTTTTGGGGTAGTACTAGGTGGGAGGCCAAGTTTTCCCAGAAAATCTTGGTTAACAACACATGGTAAAGGGACAGAGGTGCTTGCCTTGGGCATAGAATCTAAGGGGGAACCAAAAAACCTCAGTAATCAAGACAAAAATAATTTAATGCAATATTTAAAAACTTTTGATTAATGAAAAAAATATGTAATAAAACAACAAAATTTTTAAAAACGGCATCCAAAATAGTCCCATGCTGAACCATGTTAGGGCCTGAGGCAAAAGGAAAAATCATTAATACCGATCCTGCCTCTGTTTAAAATTTTGGTATTTTGTTCATGGTTGATATTTTGCATTAGTCTTTTTAAATTTAATATTGCATTAAAATATTATCTTCATTACTGATTTCTTTGGTGTACCCTTAAATTTAGCCCCAAAGGTGGGTGTCTCACTGTCTCACCCTATTCCCACTGTGAGAAATACTAAGAAGGAGGTACCCCAGTTAACTCCCAGGCCACACTTTACCCAGGGCCTATTAGCAGGCATATTATCTCAAAGTTATTCTGAAGGGTCTTTCCCTTCCCCCTTACTTTCTGGAAGCAGGTCAAAGTGTCCGAGAGCTTACACCTTCTTCACCTTCTTTCGCATCCTCAGGTAACTCCCAACTCAAAGGCATCCTTTCTTCAAAGTGGAGAGAGGTAGCAGAGATGAAAGGGTACTATATCCCCTTGAGCTCTAGGTGGCCTGGGGACCTGGTGAGTGGGCACAGGCAGAGCACCACTCTGCTAATGCAATGAAACAGCACACAATTAGCTGCTTTAATTACCTTGAGTATCAGTGTTTGGGAAAACAGGTGCCTGAAAAGGAAGTTTTCCTCAGCTTTCCTGAGGGAGCCCTGGAGAGGCAGTCACTTAAAGATGTGTGTGGAAGAAGTAAGTACTAGAAATACGAGGAATGGGGACACACCCATCATCCCCCTTTCTTCCTTCCCTGGCCCTAAGGAGGGTGGAACAACATTCCGAGAAGCCCAGTTTGAGCCACTGCTGTATTGGTATTGGCCTTGAGTCTGGCAATGAGCGAGACTTTTTTCATTGAGTTTTGGGCTCAGAAGGGACCTAAGGCAGAAGTGGGCATGGCTGCCTTGGCCAGCCTCTGTCAGTGTGTGGAACAGGCAGCTTCCTAACTGGTGCTACACCAAAGACCCCTCTTTCTAGGGACATGAAGGCAGTGTTAGTTTATAAGTTCAGGCAGCCAACCCTCCCGAGTCAAGAGAGAGAGCATCCTTGCCAACTACACCACCCCATGCTGCCCACTCTTGTGCAAGAGCCATTCACCTTTGAGGATTCAGGCAGGAAGGTAGCAGGACACATAGTTCATCTGTTTTGTTGATTTCATTAATTTGCTTGTACCAAATTAACGGATCAGCTCTGGAAACTCTGGGAACTATTCCTGGTAGTGACCACAAAGATGCTCACTGTTTCCTCCTTCTCTGCCTTTTCTCTTTATTTCTCTTTCCTTTTTCTTTGCTGTTTCTTCCCTTCTCTCCTTTTCTCCTTCTCTCTCTGTGCTTCCCTCCTTCTCTACTGGTTTCATGCTTTCCTTCCTTCTTTCATCCATATCAGACAGGATGGAACTCAACACTCTATGAATCCAGTCTAAGACAGAACCAGAATGCACTGAGTTCCCCCGCATTCTAGCAAATTTAAGCTCTTTCTTGACTGCAGGATTTAAGCTGTAGAGACGATACACTAATCGCCGTCTTACCACTCTATAGCCACATGGTTCTCCGTAATGATTAATGTGTTAAAACAGAAACAAAAGTATTCTGTGGAATATCTGTGATGCAGATTGCATCACATGATAGATGGGAGGGTCCTAAGCCCTAGCAAAATGTAATTGCCCATCTTGCTTTCATTTATCAGGGGTGTGCCCCTTCCCTGTAATGCAACTTGCTATTCTGTAACTGCACACTGATCTAAGGCTTTGTGACAGCTCCTCTGTTTTAAGCAACAGTAAATTCACCCTACAAAGTCAGAAAGGCAGCTTTTTGATAGCTGCTGTCAATTTTATTGCTTTATCCTGGTTACTAGGATAGAATCTGTAGACATGGTGTGTTTATTGGTTTTATGTATCGTATGTTGTTACTGCTCTGACAAGCTATTCCTATAAAAATGTGTTATTATTGCATGTTGTAGCTCAGTGAGCTGACCCTGCATTTCAAAGTGTACTGAAGCAAATAGCATTGAAGTCCATAAAAGTTGACTGGCCTCCATCACAGAGGACTCTCTGCGTGAGCTGCAATTCCCACAATCTGATAGCAAATTATACCTTTCCCCAGAGCCAGCAGCCATCACTGCTAACTGAACACAGCACAGACACAAACACAGGCATGATCAGTAAAATTTCAAGACAGGAAGCTGTCATACCATTCCTACTTGTCCAATTCCTCAAGAAGTGTCATTTGTAATTTTGAAGTTTACAAAAGTATGAAATAAATGGCTTTTCAATGTTTTTGTGTAATATTATAAGATGCAAGAGGGGTGGTTGACCTTGTTTCTATCTCTCTTGAATGCTAAAGAAAAAATTAACTCGAGTTATGGCAAGAAAGAAGGGATTGGTTCTAAGCAAGTCACAAGTGGGGAACCTGAGTATTTCACTAGAATCAGTTGCCTGGAATATTAAGAGTTAGAATGTCTGATAGGGGGTGGGGGAGTAAGCTTGAAGGCTACAGAAGAATGGGACAGGCAGGTGTGGCTCCTAGATACTGGTTTATCACCAGAAACATCTGGGCATTCATTACCAAACAGATTCCTCTACCCGCCCCCCTGCCCCATCCCCAGATATTGGAATTTGGTTAGACTGGGGTTGGCACTGGATTCTACACCAAATGATTTCATGCAAAATATACTTCCTTAAACTTAGTGTTATCAACCAATGGCAGAGTCATATATAAGGCTCCATGCACCAAATGAGTTGAAGAACTGCTCCATTTTCTATAAGAGGAAATTTTGTAACAAAATGGGAATAAGGGGCTAAGAAGCCTTCAAATCCAGGGGTGAGACATCCCGGGCAGAAAGCCTGTTAGTCTCTTGCCACAACTTCCAGGCCACAAGATTCTGCTGCTAACCTCCCCTGCTCTCCCACCTATGCCCTGTCCCCAACTCCCATTCCATCCCATTACTTATGATATGAAATCATTTACTGGATAATGCGTATCTTAAAAAAGGAAAGAACTAATCTACACAGACTATTTTTAAAAGCCATTATGAAAGACTGTTCATGAAAGATTAAACAGTGAACTTCATTGAACTTCCTCCTCTCATCCCCCCAAATTTTGATAATATCCTCTAAGCGTTTGACTGTTCAAGACAAGGTATTAGAGCCACAAAGGTAAGAACACAGGTGGCCATTGGTGTAGCCATCTGTCTACTCTTTCTCCCTTCATGTTCTTTCATGGGCTTTATAAACAGGTTGGGTCTCCCTTTTTCTCTTTTTCTGGTCTTTGGAAACAATCTAAATAGCCAACAATAGACACATGACCAAATAAATTAGGGGATGATCTAAACAAATGCAGAGATATTCTATATTCTTGGGTGGGATAACAATATTAGAAACCTGTTGGTGTCACTAGGAAATCAAGAAATAGAACTTAAAATGAGATAAAGGTTTCGATCTGTTAGTCTGGCAAAAAAGGAAGAGCTGGATAAAAGCACCGGTGGGATGTGGGGTTGTAGGAACTGCATGCATGGCTTACAGACATAGACTAGTGTAGCCATTCTAGGACCCTCTGACAACAATTAGTCCAATTAAGTATGTGGCCCGTGAATTCTGCTAGGGTATATTTCCCAAGAAAATTTCACATCTCCACAATGATATTTAGTGCAACATTATTTATGGAGGGGGAAGTTCAAAGCAGTTTGAGTGTTTATCACTAGGAAAATGGGTAGATAAGTGTAGAAGATGCCCACCATGGGTATGATACAGTAGTCACAAGCAATGGATTAGATACAGCTATGGCAATGTACTTGAATCTTAAACATACAGTGTTGGAGGAGGTCATCAAGAGGACAGGACTACTGGTTGACACATGAGCAGGATCTGGGCAAGCAGAGGCTCCTCATGCCCTCCCCTGTCCTTGGAATGTACACTCTACGTGGCCCCCCCCCCCCCTTCCCACAGTGGGAGCTGGTTTCTAGAAGCAGCCTTAAGAAAGCAACATTCTGTTGATCTGGATGGTACAAGTGACTGAAGCCAGTTATGGCCTCTATATATAAACTGTTAAGATTCTAGCACATGGTTGTAGTGATCTACTTGTCTTGGGGCCACCCAAGGCAAGCATCATATGTAAGTTTCCTTGCTTATTAAACCTGCCACCTACCAATCTGGAGTGGTCTGCCACTGTCTTCGGTCTCTCCTCCCCCTTCAGGTACAGGGGCCAGTTTGTGGGCCAAGAGAGAGAGCTTGATGGGGAAAAAAAACAACCCAAAATGACATATTAACATAGCTTTTATAAATTAAAAATACACGCATACAAAACAATATACCAGTATTTTCTAAGAACACAAAAAGATAAACCATGAATTAACATGGCTGCCTAGAGGGTGGGAGGGGGGATAAAAGGAAGTGTGGGGATAAATTAAATGAACTCAGGCATAAGCCAGCTGAGAATTGGTGGGACGACCCAATCGTCTGCATCAGAGGCTCTCGGCTATCTATGCACGTGCACGTGAATGAAAGCAATATAGCACACCCATAAAGTGAAATGCCATGTAGCCATTATGAACAATATTGCACAGTATATTTATAGACATTGAAATGTATTTGTGATTCAATACTAAACAGAAGAGGTCAGCAAACCTCACCTCCACTACTATTTCAGGTTTTTGAAAAAATTAAAAACCTATATAAATTGAAGAATGATGAGCGGCTGGTTGGATGGCAGGGATTCATTTTTCTTCTCTTCTGTATTTCTAATTTGCCTTCAATGACCATGTTATGCAATGAGTTTTGCTGTTTTTTAAGACTTTTTTGCTTTTTCACAAAGGTGCAAGAAGAATAAAGAGGTCACTGGATGTGAGAATTTACAGATAGCAAAAAAGGAGGCAATCTTTTTCTAAAGCTTTGTGTTTTTTTTTTATTTTATTAAAATAATTTTTTAGGGGTGCCCGGGTGGCTCAGTTGGTTGGGTGTCCAACTTTGGGTCAGGTCTTGATCTCACGGTCTGTGAGTTTGAGCCCCGCACGGGGCTCTGTGCTGACAGCTTGGGGCCTGGAGCCTGCTTCGGATTCTGTGTCTTCCTCTTTCTTTGCCCTGTCTCATTCTCTCAAAAATAAATGTTAAAAAAAAATTTTAAGTATACATTTTTTAATTTATCCATTTTGAGAGAGAGAGAGAGAGAGAGAGAGAGAGATTGATTGATTGGGAAAGCCAGCAGGTGAGGGGCAGAGAGAAAGGCAAAAAGAGACTCCCAAGCAGGCTATATGCTGCAGTGCAGTTCGAGCTTATCAACTGGGAGATCATGACAAGAGCTGAAACCATGAATCAGGACGCTTAACCACTGATCCACCCAGGTGCCCCAAGGCTTTGCGTTTTTAAATCCAAACGGTCAAGCCCAAGCTTCACCAGTTGCTCTTTTTCTTTGAGGTCAGACAGCCGTGCTTGTTCTAAGGATGTCCATGTGAACAGAGCAGCAGGCCGAGGAGCTGGGACTTGCACTACAGGGACAGCATCACACGGATGGATGTGGATGGGCACCTAGTCCCAAAAAGTAGAAATCTGTCTCCAGCCTGGGAAAGTCACTTCGGCACAGCACTGTGTAACACAGCGCGTGTATTCCAAAGGGGCCGAATTTTCAGGCAAAGGATTTTTCTGGAGACAGGTTAGAGCTGGAGGATATGGTGATGCCAGCCTGACATATGAAGACGCAGTAAATGCAACATGCTTGCTTCAGGCATCGTAAGCATCTTCATTCTTCACCTCCTGGCTACTGACAGCCATCTCTGGGCAGTGCGTAATGTAACAGCAGATGAGTATTTGTGAGAGGCTTTCAGCTTTACAATGTTACCAGACTTTCTGTAAAGCGGTATGGGGCAGTACCTAGTAATCATATACAACATATCTTTCTTTTCTCTGTGTCTGAACAGACTTGCCTGGCAGGTCACCAAATACATAGAGAACGACAGATTTGGGAGCAGGTTCCCTTTTTGACGTGCTTGCCTGCATCCACGTGTTGGGACAGAGTCCTGCGGCCAGCCTGTGACAAGAGATGGCCATCTTGTCTTTTGGAACACACATCCCAGAAGTCAGTAGGAGGATGCTGCTTTTCTGTGAGGATTGCTGCTAAGATTCCCGTCCCGGGTCCAAGGAGTCGGAACTGTCAGAGAACTTGAACCTGAGCCAGACTGACTGACTTTCCATATGCAGAAAGTCATGAAACTGACTTTCAACAGCACATTTTGGGCATTTCTAGCTTTTGTAGATACAGAAGATGTAATATTCACTGGGGTAGAGGTAGAAGACAGGAGGAACACAAATGATCACTTTGAGCCATGAGTTCAAACCACACCGATAGACGGGTAAATAGATTTAGAGTGTTGCCTGACCAATGAGTTCCTTAAGGCCTGTCCAATACCAGAGGAAGCAAATTTCTATAGTTAATAAAGCTGCACTTTTTCATGTTACATTTGTGTTATGAATCCCCAGATGCTAGATGGAAAATTGCCTGCTGATTAATTAGAATTAATAAAGGAGCCCTACTACAGAGAATAATTAGCTTCCTTGGCTCGTGGTTTCCCACCGACCACCAAACGTGTAATTTTGCACCATATGATTTTTCTGCATGTAAAGAAAGAGACAATGAGATGGCTTAGATCATTCACAGAGGAGCCTAGATCTGAATTCAATTACATGACACCTGGTAATGTTTAGAAAGGTCAAGAGCTTTGGAGCCAGAAAAAATCTGGATTCTAATCCAAATTCTCTTTACAGGGTGTATATTAAACAAACAGCAGAGCCTGTCTGGGCCTGCTTCCTCATCTGTGAAATGGGGATGCCACTTTCATCTGGTTTGGGGCTCAAATGAGAAGGTAGATGAAAAGCATCTTGCCCAGCACTATGCACATATTTATATATATAAGGCAGAAAATAAATGTTAGGCTGCTTCTTTCTTTTCTGCCAGTTTCGGTGATTTTTGATGACGAGAAAACACACAGGAAAGGAGGAAATGCAAGATGAAAGGGCACAGTGGTAACTGATTGGTAACTGATGGAGGAAGGTAATAGGAGATAACAGGGGAATTGAAGGAGACGGTGTCACTGAGGAAGAGACAGTAAAAAAGATAGCGACCTTGGTGTGGAAGCTGGTAACTTCTGCGGCCAAGGAATAAGGTTGGTACAAAACGTAGGAAGGCATTATAGGGAGGCTTAATCTTCAAGAATAGAACATGTTTGTGTAAGCTAAAAAAAAAAAAAAAAAAAAAAAAGCAAACCAGTCCAATTAACAAAAAGCAACCTGCAAAAAACCCATGCTTCCCATAATACACAGTAATATTCAGTAACACTTTAGAGATGTATGTGTAGATGCAAGAAAAACATCAGTCATTATCTTTTCATGCTAAATTTTTATTTCAATGTTATGCAACTGCATAAGTATAAATATTTGTTCAATATACAACAATTATGACATCCATAGGGAATTTCTTAGAGAAAATAAGACTGCAAACACTTTATTGCACAGATCCTAACAAACTTTTAAGCTGGTAAATCTACAGCTGGGAGTACTACCAAGGAGCACATCTTACAATCACAGGAGACTGACCGAATAGAACACAGGAGAATTTCTACCAGCTGATTGGAGAGGTTTACAACAACAGACAGGTATTACATGAATGCAACCTTAAGTACTCTTTACCCATCCAAAATGCAAAAACATATTTGGCCAAAATGATAATACACTATACAAAATATACATAAAAATATCATTTGTAAACAGGCAGCTAGTTGTGCTTTAAAGGAAACTGGACAGTTAAAAAGCAAAGGCTGTAAACCATGAACTCCCTCCCCGACACACCTGTCGTGATGTCTGAGTACAGATGATTGGGTTGTGACAACTGCCAAACACAGATATGAATTATAAATGTTGAGACCACTTTGGAAACCCATTTAAGTTCTTCTAAAATATGCGTTTCTTCTACCATTTCACAACGTAGTGATGGGGAATGGCTAAAACTACACGGGGGCAGGGGGGGCGGAAAACAGGGGTAGGGGGGGACTTTTTCTGTTTGCCAACTCATTTTACAAGGAAGGACAACCCAGCAGTCAGTTAAGTGATGCCTTTGTTTTTGGAGCAGGGTTTACAGCCCTGCTAAATAATTTACAATCCGCAGGCTGTGCTTTAGATGAATGATTTAGATACTAAGACATCCGAGGGGGTTTGGGTGCCAAATTTGTATTTATTGGTAATTGTTTTCCCTCTTGAAAAACAAAACAGAAAATCCTGCTATGGATCCCAAACATCTTATAAATACTTATCTGTGTGTATTTTCTCTTAGTGCCTTAGTACTTAGGTCAGCAAGTGCCGTCTTACAATACAAAACAAGCCTCCAGGACAACTGCAACAAAAACAAACAAAAACCCCCTCAACACTAAAATGATTTGACGAAGTCTACATCTTCCATGGTATACAAAATTTAAATAAGGCTTAGCAAAAGTAAAAAGGACAGTCACATTCAAGCACCAAATAGCTCCACCAAGTCTTTTTGTTAAAAAACGCTGCTCTTTATTAATACGGTTTTTTTTTTTTTTTTTTGCATACAAATAAAGAGATCATGTTATGAAATGTATGGAGCTACTCGATGCATCAGAAATGAATGTGAAACCCAGGAACTTGCTAAAAACAGCAAGCTTCATCTACAACATAAGGCCCCAGCTATGTATTAAAATGTATCTGATGTCCTGATTATTCATTAATATATATGCTATGATGCCAAAATCCACCCCCCCTTTCCCTCAAAAATGCAAATTTAAAACCTCTTCCAATGCCTGATGCTTATTACTCAACTTAAGTACTACTGGATCTGCGTGTGGCCAGTAATTTTCCTTTTTGTTCAAGAGCAGGGCTGGCACAAGACTACTACGAAATGTGTGCTTCTCGGACTAGTGACTCATAGGATCAAGGCCTGAGTTTAAGAGCATGAAAAGAAGGGAAAGCGAGAGAAACAAAGCTGACGTGTGTTTATAGCCTCCACTACACCCAGGGTGAAGACCCGACATATATACCCAGAGACAAGGATAACTGGCCTTTCAGACAGTTGGACCCAAGATCAAGCGTCCACCGCGATGACCGTAACATGAATATGGTTAGCTCTGCTTGTTCCGGCCATTCCTAAGGGAGGAAGAGTCCAAATGCAGTGACTAGAGTAGTTCTTGCTTTAAGATCTGGAAATCTAGGTAGGCAGATACAGTACTCTCAAAATCTTGGGTTAAAAAGACACGCACAAACTCACCATCTACTGTATTTAGGGCTTTCTTTCATCTTGAACTCTACTCAGAATGTTTTAACTTAGAAAAATGTAGTCTTGAAATATTCTCTGAAACCAGAGACCAAAACATGTGGGTGGATGTGTATATACACACGAGTGTATCTATACTCTTACATACACCCGGTTTTAACCATTTTGCTTCATTACTACGTGATGATAAGCGGTAAAGCAAAAATCCTACTGGAAAAAAAAAAAGAAAAGAGAAGAAAAGAAAAAGCTGTGGTAAACAACGCCATCAGCAGCAAGGTATCACTCTACATCCCAAACCAAACACATTGCTAGGTATTTACAGAGAAAATCTTTATCCTCAACAACCTTCCACTGTAAAGGTGTTTCTTTATTGTTGTTGTTTTCGTTTTTCGTACAAACCCTCTCTGGTAACAGTGTCATGGGTTACAATTGGGAAGGCAATTGGAAGAAGGTCCCCTCTTTCTGTCTCTCTCTCCCTCTCCCCCTCTGCCTAGGGGCTCCAGGCTCTGCCCGGCGGGCGTTCCCACACAGTGCTGGCTTCACAAGGTAGTCAAGACTCAGGTACACATTCAGGTCGGGTCTCCCCAGTCGGGCCTGGGGCCTGCCCCGTTACGAGGCCTTTTTGTGCGGGCTGCTACGCAAACTCTCTTTCCCCCGCCTCTGCCGCACCACAAAGTCCTTCTCAGAAGAAAGGGCGATGGGCCGGTCAGGGTTTGGAGCTGGGGATGCCTTGGTCACTTCTCTGCCCACGCTCTGTTTCCTAGTCTGAGAGGGCGGGGCTGCGACAGGCTCTTTGCCTTTGGTTTCTCCTGTGGTGGCAGATACCGACAGGGCCCTGTCCCGGAGGCCGGCTCCCCCTGCCACGGGCGGGCTGGGGTGGTGCAATTCCAGGGTGACGGTGGAGCTCCGAAAGGATGGCAGAGAGTCGCTCTTTGTCATGTGGGTTCTGCCGTCGCCCCCGGGCAGGGTCTTAGCCGCAGCCCCGCTGGCCTTGGCCAAAGATGTGTCACCGCTAGTTGCAGCAGCCTCTCGAGCCCCCGGTCTGGCCTCAGGAAAGCTGGAGGAGGAGCTCAGAGACTTTTCTGGGAGGGCAGTGGATCGAAAAGAACTCTGTCCGGTGGCCGAGGGCGACCGTTTCATGCCGCTGGGCTTGCCTGCCTCAGTCAGCGGCTTCTGGGGACTCAGCACTTTCCCCTTGGCCTCTGGCAAGCCTTTCCCCACAGCAGCTGCTGGCCTCTCTGGGCCTTTTGGCCGGGCCTCGCCGGGTGCCAGGGAAAGGCTGGCCTCAAGCTTCCCGCCGTCTGCTGGAACGTAAAGTGCTTCAGTGCATTTCTTCCCCTCAGACTTCCTGTCCGTGGCGGTGGCAGCCTGTGAACTTGGACTCCTGTCTGTCTGTCTGCACACAGCGGGGCACTCTTTCACAGTGGATGGTTTGGGGTGCTTTGGAGACACGTTTTGCTTTTCATTGACAGGGGCAACTTTCTGGTCCGCCGATTCACCCCCTCCTGGGTGTCCTTGCTGCGGCAGATGCGTGGGCTTCTCTGGTGCCTCCGGGGACCGCCTGCCACCGGTGGCTTTTAGCTTAGGGTCTAGAGGACCCCCTTCGGTGAGCAGCGGAACTGAGGGTCCACTTCCTCCCTGGCTAATCGCATTGGTGGCTGTGTTCTGGGAGCCTGGGAGGGCAGGGAAGGCCTCCGGCACACCCTTACTGCTGTCCTTCCCTTCTCGGCTGGGGCCGACCTGCGGCTGGGCTGCAGCCTCTCTACCTGCTGCAGGCCCAACGCTTGGCTTCTGGGAGGAGAGGGCCCTGTCAGGGTGCTTAGACTTTGCGGGGATGGAGTCGGGGCCAGGCCCAGACTTGGGGCTGCTGCTTTCACCATGCACTGCAGCGGGCCTGGGAGGGCCCTGGAGGCCCAGGCTGGGCTCTGTAGTACAGGGCTTGCCCCCCGGCTCTCTGCCTGAGGAGTGGCTTGGGGAGCCGCAGTGCTGCTGAGTGGCCAGGCTGGGCAGTTCTTTGGTGACCAGCGGGGGCTGAGAGCTACTGCTGACGTGCTTTTGTAGAGGCTGTTCTTTCCTTTCTGGTTCCTTGGGACTGTCTTTCGGCAAGGATGGGAAAGCAGAGAGCTGGGCTTCCTTCCCACGTTCAGTACCTGGTGGCTGCAGGGACCACCGGCTGGGAGGAGCTTCTGGCTGGGGTTCCGGGCCACCTCGTCCTCTGCCCGGCTCCCTCTCACGAGGAGTCCCTGCTGACTGCAAAGAGGAGTCCTCCCTCGCCAGGGGCCTCACCTCATCTCGGCCATCTCTGTGGTTTGTTTTCCCACAAGGTGCCCATGCTTTCTCCAGGGCTTGGGTCTGAGTGCAGGAATCTGGACGGGTCCTTTCCCCGGAGGAGAGATTTCTGGAATTGTCACTGGTTTTAGCAGCTTCTGGAGGATACAACTCCACAGAGGGATCCCTGTGGGAGTCAGGTCTCACAGCGGACCGCTCGCTTCTGGCCGTGGAAGGGCCCCTTTCAGAGGATTCCCTCCCACTTGGCTTCTCTCTTGAGGCGGTACCTTCAGGCAGCAGCAGGCTGCGTGACCTGGATGGGTCCGCGCTGTGGGGGTTCAATCCCAGGGAGGGGAGGAGTTTGGTGTCAGGGCTATGGTTTTGGTGTTTGCTGGGGCCCCCCTCTCTCCGCTGGGGATCACTTTCCATGACCGTCACTGTGCTCTTGGCTGCATGGGAAGCTTTCCTATCCCGCTTTAGCTCTGGGTCAGAGCAAGGCACGGGAGCTGCTGGTGAATTCTGGAGACCCCGGCTGGGGGGTGGGAACCGGGGCTCCAGCAGGTAGGACTTATTAATCCTGAAGCCAGCAGGGGAAGGCTCCCTCTGACCCGCCGTCTCACCCTTCTTGCCCCCGGTGCTGGGGAGAGCCGGTGGCACAGAGGGCCTCACATCACTGGCCGGGCTGGGGCTCTGTGCAGGCTCCGGGGAAGGCAGCTCTGTCTTGGAGGCCTGAGGTCCAGACAGGAGAGCAATATCCAAAGTGCCCTCAATTGGTTTCAGGCAGGACACAGACCTACCTTCCAGTTTATACTCAGAAGGGCTTTTCCGGACGGGTGACTCAGGAGCAACCAAGCCCGGCTTCTCTACTCCACCGTCCACCCGCCCAGCTAGCGCCTTGAGAGGGACAAAGGAGACAGTGCTGATCTGAGCCGTGTGGGCACTGCTCATGAATGCTCGGCTCTCAGAGGCCACTGGGGCCTCCTGCTGTCCACCCATGGACCGGACGGGGTTCCCGGGCAGGCTTTCGTGGGCACTAGACGTCATCTTGGGCTTGAGCACAGTGCACAGGCCGTCATCTTTGTCTTCAAGTGACATTTTCTTTCGGAGGTAATCGATGTTGGCCAGTTTGCTGTCTAACTTCTCACATCGGAGACACTCCTTGGCCTGGGAGGCCTTCTCCGTGTTTTCACCCTTCCCAGAGCTGGACCTATCAGCCGAGTGGCAGAGAGTGTCCTGGAGGGTGCCAGGAGCAGAGGTGCGCTTGAAGTCACAGATGCCCTGGCTGTGGTCCCCAGGTGCTGGGCCATGGCCAGCCGCTGCCCCTTCCGAGGTCACTCCCTCGCTGGCCCGAATGCTGGCCTGCTTGTGAAGAGCCCCTTTCAGCAGGCTGCCCACGGATGGGGCCTCCTGCAAGGCCACTTTGTTATCAAAATGACTTGACCTTTCTAAAGCCTTCGGATAGATTTTCTTCTCTCTCTCTTCCAGCCTAAAAGTAGAGAGGTTTTCTAAATCACTCCCAAGTCCATGGGATTTCTGGTGGGGTTCTTGTTTCTCTGGGAGACCATCTGGCTTCTTCACCACCACCTTGGCCTTGAGCTTCTCTCGGTCCAGCTCATCCACAGACTCCTGTCTCCCCAGCTTCCGGGAGACAGGACGCTTCAGGCAGCCTTGCTCCACAGGCCTGGCGCGGCTCAGGGAAGGGGCGTCACACACATTCTCCTCCAGGCTCTGCAAGGTCACTTCCCGTGGAGGCTGTTCCCTCGGCACCTCCTCCTGGGTCACCTCCAGGCTGTGTTTGCGGGAACACAGGTGCTTCTTGTCACTGCCATAGGAGGGAGACAACTTCTCCTCTGACTGCACGCGCTTGAGCAGTGGGGACCTGGGGGGCTCTGCACTCTTGGGCCTCACGATATGTCTGACGATGGTGGGAGGGGAGTGCATTTTGCTGGGAAAAGCTTGAGCGATCTTGGAATTGCCAAGCGAGTGTCCCAACAGAGGGGATGGTGACCGCTGAGGGGAGGTGGGCTGTGGTGTTGGAGAGGGGGTCCGGGCCAGTGGGGAGAGGGGGATGCTGCCAGCCGACTTCCGCCTTCCAGAACGGTAGCGCTGTCCGCTGAGTTTGGGGGCCAGACCATGTAGGGTGCTGGGCCGGATGTGTCCTGACCCCGCTGGGGAGTTGGGGGCACTAGAGCTTGGGGAGCTGCTCTGAGAGGAGTTAGTACCTGGGGGTGGAAAACAAAAAGCCATGAGCAATGGACTCCATTCCTTTTCTTTCCATGCTTCCAACCCAAACGGTTGTAGGTCGGCTCAGATCAAGGTCAGCAAATTGTCTTAGCATCTAACTCTATTGAAAAAATGCTTTTCAGGTAAACCTCCCCCCACATCAGGGTTCAACCCCGTATTTCCTGCCTTAATGGTCTAAATAGACGTATCTTATGACTATCCTTTCACTTACACCTTCTTTCATTACGCTGGAATAAGCCTCCCAACCCTCAGGAGCTCAGATAGTGACTCTGACCTCCTCCCACCTCTCCCCTACTGTCTGGGCCAGGAGACTCACTCACCTGATGGGAAGTCAGGGGTGGAGCGATAGCTGGGCGTGGGGGACCGGGGAGACAAGCTGTGCGTTGGGGAGCCTGGGAGGCTCTCCCCTGATGACAGGGACCGGTTCAAACAGGAGAAGCTTCGGCTGGTGTGGAGTAAAGGAGAAGGCTGCTTGGCTAGTTTTTTAAAAAGGGATCTCCTCCTAGAGCGGAAACAAAAACAAAGGAATCAGATTCTACATAGAGGGCCCCTCTGTCTCCCCACAATATGGGTGTGCTCAGTTTCACACCTCTGTGCCAGTACAGCGACACGGTGTCAGACCCCACACTAAGGTGTAGGTTCCCACTCCCATATTAAAAACCTTATGACTCAGAAAAGAAGGGTCTTTGCTAATGTACAACGGAAGTTCTCTTAATTCCGAATACTTTAAGAAGAAGCAACAAAATAGGAAGAATAGAAAACATAGGAAATATATATTCGTTTAGTTATCTGTCAGGGTTATGAGGAGGGTGTTTTGTACCCACAGCTGTTTGCTGTGCTTATTCCACTGTGGGCTCTTGAATATTCCTAATGACCATGTAGGCGGTACATTTACGTAGAAAAAGCGACAAAGGTGAACTGAAGCTTATCATATCAGCAGGGCACCACACACTATATAGCTGCAGCAGAAGCAAATGAGTATTTAGTGCTCAACAAGCATATCTTAAAGGGGGGAAAAAAAGCTTCTGATGACTTAGAAGTACACGTGGCTGTAGAGAGCTCTTTCACCTTTAAGGTCAGGCAAGCCTCACTCCCCGCCAGTGAGCTTAAGCAAAGGTTTACATGCTGCTACACCCCTTTGAAACAGTGTGTTCTGTTTAACTTAAAGCACAATCAAAATCTAAAGCACACTTTAAGAAAAGTGTATGAATCAGTCATTAATACAAAAGACCCCATCTCAGAATTCGTGTGTGTGTTTTATTTGAGTTTAATAAATGCAATAAATGTACTTGGGTTAAACAATGAAATCATTATATCAAGTTCCTAATGACAGACAGCAACTCCCCTGCTCGGCCCTTGGCCCACTCCCCAGAGAAACTGCTTTCTACTCCTTTAGCTACTTCTCCTATTTGTCTGCATATTGCTAAGTAATCTCGTTAAGTTTTCATTTTTCAATTTTAGAAACGATCTACTGATTTCCTAGGACAGAAAATGAGAGTTAGACTCTTACACAACCCCCTTCCACCTTCAGACCAAATACACTTCCCCCTTTTCTACGCCTCCCTCTAGAGCTAAAACAAAACTTTCAGTTAGAAAAGAGGCGGAGCTTTTCTTTTATATTCTAAACACTGTTCATAGCTAGGCCATGGGAAGCATCATTCCATTTCCTTTCTTGCAGGACTTTGTCTTTCCTGGAGTGAATAAGCACCCCTTTTTCATTTGCTTCTTTCTCCACATTTCTGTCATCAAAACCCCTCTTACTACAATCAGACACATTAGATCCAAGCGGGCCAAACGGGGATGCTGCTGTGGTGTCACATGGGGAGCCCATCCAGACAGGTGCCTGGCAAGAAATGTCCCCACCAGAAACACACACACGCATCTTGCCGGCGTCTGCAGAGGGTACAAAAGGACTCACAGCGCCTCCCAGATGGCAAATGTGTAAGGCAGTTACATCGGCAGTCAGTAAAACAAAAACCTTTATTTTTAAGCTTATGTGGATGCTTTTTAGATATAGTTATTTTAGAGTATCTGGCATTTAAAAAAATAGCAATTGTTAAAAAAAAAAAAAAGCAATCGTTTGTTCTCAGATAATGTAAAAGACATTACTGAGTGTACATTTAATGCTAAAAACTGCCTGAAGGTCTGGGGCCTCACATTCAACTCACCTGAAATCCAACAAACAGCAAAGCACTGGTCATGATACTCATACAGGAAAAAAAAAACGCGATCTGAATTCTTCTGCGATCTAACTATGGAAATCTTTTCACTGTGAAAAATGCTGTTATGAATGTGAACTTTAATGTATTAATATTTGAACCACAGCACCAAATTTCTCACAGAAAAATGAGTCTTTCCCATAGATAATTGTTTAAATTAAGGAGTAACTTTCGTCCAACACGGGCATATTAAAACCCCACGAAAATCCTGCTTTAACTAACCTTTCTAGACTTTCTTTCTTCTTCGATTTCTTGCTCCGCCTCACCATCCGGCTCTTACAGCTGTTTCTCCTGGCTGGTCCCGTCTTGATGGACGTGTTTTCAAATGGGGTGGTGGTGATTGAGACCTTATTTCCACTCTACAAAAAAAAAAAATGGGGTGGTATTAAAGGGAAAATCTGGGAGCACACAGGATCAGAAGTGGGAAAGTACGTTCAAAAACAAATAAAGATACGTAAGGACGTACATACAAGAGCCTTCCATGTCTAAATAGCCTTTTAAGCAGTGGCACCCTGACAGAACACGAAGGCAAAATGTTCGATTTCTTTGAGAGGGCAGGCTCTGGACTCCACAGATGTGAGTTCAATCCAAGTTCTATGCATGCCCTGAGCAGGTTGCTTCTCCTCTCTGTGCCTCAAACACGTGCACTATCCAGCAGTAGAATCACACCTATCTCACAGGGGCTCGTGTGTGCATTACCCGGGATGGAGTTTGTAAAGCCTGCAGCACCAAGTATGACACAGGCAAAGGACTCTATAAACAACAGTGATCTTCATCCATATGTAGGAAGTATAAATGAGCCCAGGGGCTGTCTGTTGTTGGTTGATTTATTTTTCTTTTTTCTCCTTTTTGTGTTTTTCCTTTGACCTAGAAATCATAGACCAGCAAAACTGAATGAGACTTTTATTTTTAATTATTTTAAAAGATTCCTTTGCTGGCACCATAGAACCTGTCAGCTTGCAGAGCTGGGAAGTTTACGCCAGCGAGTACAAAACAGCCTTTCTTTAACCAGGTCATGTATGGGGAGGTAACTCCTGGTAGAATTCTGGGACTTTCACTCAGTGCTGGGACAGGGCTTGCCGGGCAGGCCCTGGGGGTCGACAGAAGAGAGGAGTCAGAAGCTAGGCTGAGGGGCGCCCTGGGCAGATGGTAGAACTGATCCCCTTTGCTCCAGCATTAATGACTTCTTCTTGAATTTCTTAATAACCAGGGGAAAAACATGTCCTTTCAAAGTCACAGATGGCCCTGATTACCTCAAAAAAGATAAGAAGTAAAAGGAGCAGGGTCTTTTAAAAGGTCTATGCCCAAAAAACGCCTAGCAATTCAGCTGTAAGTGGTACTAAGAGATGGGGAGTTAAGTATGGTGGGGGCAGGGACCAAATCAATGGGGATTGATTGTTTTAATGTTAACATCTACCCCCACCACCAGCTCCCACTGCTCCAATTTGGGAAGTAATACATGACATTATAAGAAGAAATAGTAAAGTGTAAGTAAAAATAAAAATCATTGAGAAACTTATTGCCAGCTAACACTGGTAATACTTCAGTATATTTCCTAATCTTTTTTTAGGCATGTATGAATTACGCATGCACACAGACATACGTTGTCAACAACTTTAATCTTAATTAATCTAATATTTAGTTTTATGTTGTTTTTCCATTTCTCATTATAGAACTTGAAAAACCTTCCCCACATCACTGAATAGTCATTAAGAACATAATTTTGGGGGCATCAGGGTGGCTCAGTTGGTTAAGCATACGGCTCAGGTCATGTTCTCATAGTTTGTGGGTTCAAGGCCCATGCAGGGCTCTGTGCTGACAGATCGGAGCATGGAGCCTGCTTCAGGTTTTGTGTTTCCCTCTCCCCACCGCCCCCCCATCATTAGTGGTCTCTCTCTCTCTCTCTCTCTCTCAAAAACATTAACAATTTTTAAAAAACTTAATTTTTATTTGCTGTATAATATTCCATGAGATGGGTGAATCAAAATTCAACTATTTTCCTACTGCTATTATTTCCTACGTTTCAGTTCTTTTAAGACTTGCCATAAATATCATCCTCCATAAATCACTGTCCTACTCTCTGTCATTTCCCTTAGATTACATATGTGAATCAAAGGGTCTATCCAAACTTTTTTATTTTAGAGAGAGAAAGTGCATGAAAAGAGGGGCGGTGTGGGCGGGGAGAGGGAGAGAAAGACAGAAAGAAAGAGAGACAGTGAGAGACAGAGAGAGACAGAGAATTCCAAGCAGGCTCCACACCCAGTGCAGAACCTAATGTAGGGTTCAATCCCATGACCCTGGGATCATGACCTGAGCTGCTATCAAGAGTTGGACGCTCAACGGACTGAGCCATCCAGGTGCCCTAAACCTCTTAAAGACTCTTAGTATATACTAATACACTATTTTCCAGAAAGTTTATGTCAATACATACTTTTGCTGGCAGCACAAAAAGACTTTTCTTACCACAGGTTTGTCAGAACTGAGTATTAATGTTAAACACATTACCAATTTTATACGAATAAATTGCAATGAGTTTTAATCTTCATTCTTCGACATTGTCTCATTTATTTTGGTCATTCCTATTTTTTTTAGGAAATGACCTGTTCATGTCTTACATCCACTTTTGTGTAAGTTTAGTATTTTATGAATGATTTTAGAGGGTTTTTTTGTGTGTGTGTATTTAAGAACATGTAATCTCACACCTAATGTCGTAATTGTAAAAAAAAAAAAATAAGATTTGAACTGGAACAAAAGAAAAAAAATATTCTGCAAGAACAAACTGTACGTTCTATATGCAAATGCCAAAAGTTCAAAAATAAACCCTTATCTGACAAAGATTGATTCTATTTCTTGTTTAAACAGAACATTCAGCTTAAAAGCATGAAAGGCCTATGAATGGAGGTTGTGTGGAAGGAGATCTCTGCACAAATTGAGGGAGGCCATACTACAATTTCAGTTTCTCCTATATGCCTTAAGTGAATGAAAAAGTAACAAATATGGCTGGAGTTCATCTTTCACTGCAATTCTTTCAATCCTTTTCCACATTCATAAGCAGAGTAGACACAGACAGCCATCATACGTCCACTGGGGCTGTCCCACTGTGCACGTCACTGAGCCTGAATCCAATTCCACCCTTTCTAGCATAATTCCCCTGGTTTTTCTATCTTTATCTGTAAGAGGCTAACAAGGCCATTCAGCCTTTTTAAAGCACATTTTGAGCATTAAAGCATTATTTCCATATATTCTGTCACTTTATTTTCACCACCAAATTATGAGGGCTGTTTTGTTTTGTTTTTGTCTTTTTTTTTTCTAATACAACCTTGTGAGGTGCGAATGGATTGTTACCCTTCATTATAGATGAGGAAAACAGATTCAGGGATGCTGAGTTTCCTTTTTTCTCAGGGTCACAGAGCCCGTCTTAAGAGCCCACACCTGGCTCTCTGCGCCTCACCCCCACTGTCTGCTCCTCACAGGCATGGCGTGACCTGATCGTCGTCCACCTTTCCTGCCCCTGGCAAAGTAGATGGCTTAGACTTAACGGGTGGTGGCGAAGGAACCAGGCTCTGGACAATATAGGGAATGATTGATGCAACAGACTGTCAAGAAGAAATGGAAGACATATAAAAATAGCATAAACGTTGTATGAAATAAAAATAAATGATGAACAAATCTCATCAGAAAAGTTACAGCCAGGGTTTTTAAATCAGAGCACATCACTGCGTTCTGTACAAATGTTCCCTTCCCCTATTAAAAACCAAACCCAGTTTTCTCTTTCTTGTTTCTATATATGGCAGAGGACAGTTTGCTTGACCTATACACTCAGAAAACTTCCCTAAGGAGGAACTACAGACACTCAAGATGCAAAGTGCAAATATTTCACTGGGAGCATTAACGATCATGCAAATGGTAAATGACGGGAAAAATAACTTAATCCACAATAGGGTGAGAATCGAAAAGCCTGCCACCTGGTGGATCCATCGGCTACATGGAGGGCTGCCTGAACTCAGTGCAATGTGTCTTACTGGGTCAATTTATCCTCAATACATTCTTCTGAAGGAGCGAACTCTTGTAAGAGAAATTCTGTGGCACTTGTTTAAAAAAAACAACAAAAAATGGTGCCGGTGGATTGTTAAATGTTCAATTTGTTCACTTTTACTGTAAACTGTTGGTATAAACTGTGCATGGTGCGAGGGAAATTATTTTAAGCTGGCTGAACTGAATACAATGGCAGGCTAACCATCTCTTCCCCTCAGTCTGGCTCCAGGTTAACTTCTCAGTTGGCCTTGGATAGACTATTTTTACATTCCTTTCTCTGCGACATGCACATGGGGAATGTCATGTTTTCTGCAGGCCTGGGTCTTTGCTGTGACTCACATCCTCCACAATCCAGCCCCAGCCAGCCTGCACATTCCATCCCATATACAAACCCAGGCTCCGGTCACTCGATTTGTGTACCTCAAGTACTCTGAGCTTTCTTGGCCTTGCATTTGCACACACCCTCTTTGTTCTGCTGAGCCCACCCTGCACTCCCTTCCCATACACTAACTCTCCACCCATCCTTCACAGCCCTGAACAGATAACCCCTGTTTCATCCCCCCTGGAAAGCCATCTCTCCTTCAGAATGTGGGCTAGATTTACAGTCGGCTCCTTATGTTTAACACTTTGTAGACTTGGTTTCGCCACTGGTTTTCCACGTACTCTGGTGGACTCATGCCAAGCATGGGCTCCAAAGCCACACTGTGGGGTGCAAATCCTCTTTTCTGCTCCTTCCTAGCGGGTAGCCTTGGGCCTGCTTTGTTAAATTTCTGCTGCCTTCATTTCTTCATCCGTAAAATGGGAACAATGTTGTTTACAGGACCTGCTTCACAGCAAGTGAGGATTATAGGGGTTCAGCTACATAAAGCACTATTACCTAATATTCTTATGTGTTGTCTCTTGTGCGACTGACCCTTCAGTATCTAACACAATGCTCTGCACGTTTTTAGGACTTGGCGAATATGTAAGGATGGTCATAATGACACTATTTGATGGCCTCCATTTTCACATCTAAAGGCTCCCCAGAGTTCATAGAAAGGAAATTCTTGAAGCCGGGACTAATGAAGTTTTAGGGCTGCTTTTATGTGCTGGGTATTGAAACTAATACTATCCCCAAAAAGCAATCTGGTTTACTTGAGAGTTTCCCAGATTAGAGAGGTTAAGCCGGGCATGTTATCATGTGCGTCAATACGGACTCCATCCATCGCTGCAGTGAGTGCACAGAGATTTCACTGCTCTTACAAAGTTCTTTTAGAAAGCTACCCAAAAGCAGAAAGGAGGGGATCACCTCCTTGCAGCAGGACCAGTGTGAGGCAAAGCTGAAAGAGCACGCGGGAAGGGATCCTGGGAGCCAATGGGGAAGTGAACTGGAGAAACACATTGATTCTGTAATTCCACAGATCTATGATGAGAAGTGACTTTGGACAAGCTTCCCTGTGGATATGAGTTAGTGCTCCCATAGCAGGTCTGCTTGGAAGGTGTGAGAGTAAACGAAACCACATGTGAAGACGTCAAATGTGGAAAATGCTTACTCC
This sequence comes from Herpailurus yagouaroundi, assembly GCF_014898765.1. NCBI lineage: Eukaryota > Metazoa > Chordata > Mammalia > Carnivora > Felidae > Herpailurus > Herpailurus yagouaroundi. The sequence goes on from NW_024412377.1 coordinate 105,982,429, forward strand.
GTTTGCAATCTGAAAGATATTGTACTGCATACGAACTTCTAAACAGATATATAGCAGCCTCAAGCGATGGCTCTTCCACCTTTTTCCTAAGGTGCCATAACATTTCATGAAGTAGTTCGCAAGTATAGAACACGAAATCAAGAGGGGTGCTTGGGTGGCTCAGTCGGTTGAGCGTCCGACTTCAGCTCAGGTCATGATCTCACAGTTCGTAGTTTGAGCCCAACGTTGGGCTCTGTGCTGACAGCTCAGAGCCTGGAGCCTGCTTTGGATTCTGTGTCTTCCTCACTCTCTCTCTGCCCCTGCCCCACTTGTGTGCTCATGCTTGCTCGCCCTCTCTCAAAAATAAATAAACATTAAAAAAAAACAAAAACAAAAACATCAAGTAAACAGTACCCGAGAATACCAAAATATAGCCACTACCCTGATGTTCCATGAGTGATGTCACGAGGACGCCCGGTGTTGATCCTACTCCCTTTACACGCTGTCCAAGAACCGCTGTTTAAATTTGGAAGAAAGCTGCATGATTACACAGTTCACTGGAAAGATAATTAAATCCCTCGTATCCTTTTTGTTTCATTACATTGGTCGCTCCTCTCGAGTGCTTCCTTTATGAAGTAGAGGCAGGACCCTCTGCTTGGCTCTGCGACAGAGCAGGTCATGGCTCCAGAGGGTGCCAAGGCTCTCCAATACGGCTTGTTTGCACAGTTTCAGAGACACACTGACTACATCCAGGAATCAAGGTGCACCCTAACCAGAGGAGGACAAAACTGTATGAATGGGATTGGATTTGGCTAAGACACTTTGCCAGACACCTTCAGGAGAAATATACACTCAAATTTCACAGAAGCAGGCTTTAAAATCCACGATCATATCTAACACTCCATAAAATAAATTATGGAAATAACCAAATGCATCAGCAAGATAAACAAATGCCTATTTTCTAAAGATATATACACTTCAGTTTATTATTTCTTCTTCTGATTTTGTGAGCAGACCCAGGAAGTGATAGGAAGATAGGTTGTGGATGAAGCGATGTTGCATGTAACATAATGCTGTTACAAAGAAGGTAGAGAGCCAAGCTGATGTTACCAATGAAAATCCCTTGACCTTCTTTTAAATGCTAATGCGAAGACTGGAAAAAGCTCTAGCAGGATGAATAACAACTAAGAAAACCTCACTGTAATATACAGACTTATTATCCAAAAGAAAGGGTGAGCTCCTAGAACAGATCAAGGAGCATTTTAGAGACAAACAACACTTCTGTCTGCGTACTTCGGAGGAGCCTAACCTACTTCGGAGGAGCCTAAGGCATGTGTATTGGATATGAAGACAAAGGGAGGGAAAAATCCAAAACAACCTTCCTGGACTCTTACTCACAAAAGGTCAAGGGGCACCTGGGTGGTTCAGTCAGTTAAGCATCCGACTCTTGGTTTCGATTCAGGTCATCATCTCACAGTCTGTAGGTTCAAGCCCTGTGTGAGGCTCCATGCTGTCAGCACAGGATTCTCTCTCCCTCTCTCTCTGACCCTCCCCAGATCTCACGCTCTCTCAGAATAAGTGAATAAACTTAAAACAACAACAACAACAACAACAACAACAACAACAACAACAACAACAAAGGGGTCTATCTGTGAGCCAGCAATGAGGCACCCCTGGACCATAAGAGCAGGTACTGTGAGAGAATCTGCTGGTCAGACTCATGAGTCTTTATATCCCATCCAGAATTTAGTCTTGCAAAGCCCGAAGTCCTATCAGGCGACTTTCACAGACAAGGGATCCCAATGCCCTGCCTCCCATTTCTTGGATTCTTACTATGAGAGAGTTGTTCCATACCAGGTGGACAAAGAATATTACCAGGGACAGATGGTGATCTAAACTGAAAACCTCAGGTTGTACCCACGGTGTCAACTCTTTCTGTTCAATAGCCATACTTGAAAGTATAGACTAACCCCAGCCCTTTCAAGCTGACTGACAAAATGAACAGCCTGCATATTAAGACATGAGTCAAGACCAACAAAAGTAGAAGTGGGGTATTTGACCCCCTCCATGGTAACTTTTGGAAAGAAAGCAAAAGAGGACCCCAGCATTCACCTCAATTCCACGAACATTTATTGCGTACCCACCTGTATATCCCAGGTATTGGGTAAATGCTGGAACTACATGGGAAGATGTCCCCTGCATCATCAACCGGTAGGTATGAATGACAGCATAGTCAGGTGCCACCCCCTACAGACTTTGGTTTTGAGCCCAAGACCAAAATTTAATTAATAATGTGAATTAATCAGTGGCAATAACTTTCCTACAACCTGCTACTTCGCAATGGACCTCTGAATATGCCTGCTATTACTACTCTCAGAACCTAAGCCAACCCTAATCTTTTGAAGAATACGCTCATATTAGCTTGGGGAATGACAGAAAAGGAGAAAAGTCTTTTAACTGCACTTATTTTTGGAAGGCTTAGCACACCCACTTCTTTGTAGTGCCTTCTAAATTTCTAATTTTCTTTCCTGTTTCAATTCAATGAAATTTCTCTGTGATGTCTCTCCCCACTCATAGAATATTCTCTCCAAAAGTATAACATTCCTCCCTCTGTGACAGTCCTAAGTTAAACTTCATCTGCTTCCATACATCTCCTATATCTCCCATATTTCTCAAAGGCAAGGACTATACCTTCATTCCTGTGTTACTAATATGTACTATGGCACTGGGCTCAGTGTGAGTGCTCTGAAAAGAGTCTGAATGTACATTATCTAAATGGCAGGTACATATTTATGTTCTGTCTGTCAACAGACTGTAGTTTATCTGAAACCATGGCTCACACTTTTCTGTATACAACTCCCTTACAGCCCCTTTCAGTGCCCAAAAAGCAAGAGATCATCCATAAATCTGCTGATTTGTAAAATAATCTTACACCTAGAGACTCTATTTCTGATCACTGACTTCTTTTTCTGAACAAATTTAAAATCAAGTACAAATTCGTCTTTGTTTTTACAAGAGCCATATTTGGAGCTATAACTTTATATTCTACTGTCAGCAGGTGACACAGCAAATAAGAGAACTGAAGGATCAGTGTAGATTTTCTCTCTCCACTCACATTCACGCTTCTTGTGATCTTAACTCCGTGGGCTTTATTCAGCTTACATTCAAAACAGAAAATGTTCTATGTTCAAAATCATTTGTGTGAGAGCCTAATGATTACTAGAACCCCTTCCTCCATTGCTACTTACTTCTGTCATCTACAGTGTATGTGTATATATTTCCATTTCTATTTTTCAAAGGAAATCCAACTCTCAGACTGAACCTTCAAATCTGACCTCATTTTCATACCACTTCATCTTCCATTGTACTGGAATAAAACTTGCTGAATGGCCCTGAAGAAAACCATCTTTAGCATAGGTGACTTCCCAACAGCTTTTACTATGTAAGGCTCATAAAGTGAAAAAGAACTCTTGTTATTCGTAATTTAGAATAAGAAGTTAAATTCAGAAGTGATTGTGCAGATAGAAGGCCATGTTTTTTCATGATATATAGAACCAGCAAATTCATATTTATCTGTTTCTTCACCTTTTATCAGACTTTAAACCACTGAATACTTCCTCAGTAATAAGACTGTTTATGCATGCATCATAGAGAATTCTAGAACTTAAGGAGAGAACTCTTGGTACCAGTTCTTTCTGATGACCTTTACTTGTGTGGCATGGGCATAAAAAAGATAATACCTTTAGCAAAAGCTCTATAACTTCCGTGTGGACAAGTCCATGCACTGGTTCTCCATTGATGTGTGTGATCAGATCCCCAGCCTTCAGTCCTGCTTGGCATGCTGGACTTCCTTCTTCAACATTCTGAAGTCCAAGAAAAAAGTATAGATTGATCAGCCAACAAATGGCAACCTTAACATCTACTGTTTCTTCTGGGACAATATTCTGGGTGAATTAGCAAATGATCCTAAGCTTCTAAGAGGAAATCAATAAGGCATGGTTATTATTCCTTTTCTGACATCATCCTAAAATAGGACACTTACTTACAAAATTTCAGGTGAGTGGGAAAGGTAGTTAGTTTTGTTTGTTTTTTAATAAAAGAAGGCCAGGAAAAAATTAAAAAGAAGGGTGACAATAGGACCATCTTGGACAATTTCTACCATGCTGGCATGCAAAGTGGACAATCAAATATGAAAACTGGACAGAATTATGAGAAGTTATTAGTTTTTGCTCAATTCAATGCCACCATATAAAGGGAAAGGGCATGAAACAGGTCCCAAAAGCCAGCTTAGCAGAAAAACTGTTTGCTTATAAATATGCCTCAGCCAACTTATTCATTGTCCAGTTTGGCTGGGAATGAAAAGTAACAAGGATGAGAGGCTGTTGATCTCACCCAAACAATATGGTGCACTGTATAGATGTCGCTGTCTCCCACATACACCCGGATGGCTCGGATGGTAAAACCGTAGTTTTTCCCTGAACTGTGGATCACAATGGGCTGATGTGGACTGGCAGAAGCTCCTGAAGAATCTCGGCTGGGAGAAGAATCTCGTGAAGAAGAAGGGTCCGAGGACAGGGAATGGGGGGACATTGGACTTCCCAGGGGAGAAACGGCAAACATATCTGCAACACAGAAGCCAGTCGTTAGAGCCGATGCTGATCACACAAACATCCATGCAGCCAGCCTGCACCGCATGAGCCCTGCAATGATGGGGAGCTCAGCCACACAATAAATCCATTCATTTCTCATCAAGAAATAATATAAAAATATTTATATTGCTAACTAGGATGGCTTTCCAAACAGGGGATATTAAGAAGACTTCAAAAGTGTCTGTACTGCAACTAATTTTTCAGTGAATTCTGTGAGGTTAGAATTTCTTCATTCTCTATGCTAATTAAAACACACACCAAACTTAGTCCCCTACCTGGCTGGGATAGCTGTAGTTGGTATATTTTGTTGTCCTTAAATCAGAGATGCACAAATTTCAAGTATGCCTTTACACAGAGAAGACTGTGGAGACTATAGTAAAAGATTCTCAGGCTCCAAATCAACAAATTTAACATGGTCCTTTTCAAACACACGTGGTCAGGAAAACAATCCATCAAGTTACCAGTTCCTTTTTACAGTACTACTGAACTAGTACTCAAGTGATTTCGATCAAGACAACAGTGAAATGTCAATTTCTTTATGAAACAATCACTCCTAATTATTATGAATACAACTGATCGCTTCCTACAGTACCTACAATTCTAACAATGATTCTCAAAGATAATACGGGTGAAATAGAGAAATTTTAAGAAAACTTAATACCACAATACCAATTCTATTCTGTTTTTGTTTTATTTTTTTTTTAATTTTTTTTTTTAATGTTTATTTATTTTTGAGACAGAGAGAGACAGAGCATGAACGGGGGAGGGTCAGAGAGAGAGGGAGACACGGAATCTGAAACAGGCTCCAGGCTCTGAGCGGTCAGCACAGAGCCCGACGCGGGGCTCGAACTCACGGAGTGTGAGATCGTGACCTGAGCCGAAGTCGGCTGCTTAACCGACTGAGCCACCCAGGCGCCCCTGTTTTTGTTTTAAAAGCAAACACGCTTTTATTGTTGATATCACTGTTCCATCCATGTGAGTCTAAACAGATCTTAATTAACTGGTCACGTGAAATTGTGTGTGTGTTTGACAAAAAGAATGATCCACTAAAGATGCTGAAGTTTAAATGTGAGCTCAGTCAGAGGCAGGCTACTATGTGCCCAGCGTTACTGAAGACTCACCAGGTTCAGTGAGCACCAGGGGAGCCACAGCAAACTGCCAGTGCCCACACTATCATTTCTTCCGATTCTTATATCTGTCAAAGTGGAATAAAGCTAGGTAGATCACTAGCGCTGTTCCTTCACTTTGGGACTGCGTGTGGCACTCTTGGTACTCTTTCGCTGGCTACCTTTTGTCTAAAGATCACAAGGCCAAGTGAAGAGACACACACTGGTGGGCAGGGAACTTGTAACCATGCGAGCGGGAACTGGACAGAGTGGAAACACATACACACATCCAAAGTGCTGGAAAGCCAAGTCCCCATCCTTTGCGGCATGACAGTTTCCCTTATCGCCCTGTATTAAACAATTGCTCTACCTTACCAAGATGTGGGCTTTCTCACCAGCTTTCAAAAGTGGACTTACCTTTCCAACTGCCACTGCTTTGGAGTTATGAATAGTCATTCAAACTAAGGAGATAGATGGTTACTTTATGGTGCTGAATGGGACACCTCCCAGAAAACAGAGTGGGCTAGAGTGAGCAATACCCCCAAATGAGCATTTGTTTGTATCAAATTTCTTTCTGCACAAACAGGAAATTTTGAAACTGTAAACAATTCCTTTTATACAAGGTCTGTATTCCTCCAAATGCAAGCCATCTGCAATGTAATTCAATTGCCACTTCCACTCTCGGGCTGTCATTTGAGTGTTAAGTCACAAACACCAGGGTGTATGTTTTCTCACTTCTGGGGGAAGTGCATAGACTTAGTGATTTCTAGAGGCAAAGCCCTGGTGTATAAAAATACTGCAATTCCACAAAACCATAAATAAGCCCAGTCTTCCAATACAGGGGAGAAAACGAGTACCAGTAGGAGGAAGCCTAGCTCAACAGACAGGGTTGGGAAAATTTGTAAATTTCAGGGCTGTCTGTGACTCTCTGCATCCCCAGAAATGAAAAACTTACGTTCTCCATATCTCTCTCCTCATTAATTAGAAGAGGAAAAACTGTACTTAGCTTTCCAACACATATGCTATAAACAACTCAGTAAAGTACATAAATGATGCATAGTCTAGGGAAGAAAAATGATTCAGAGGAGATAAATTTACCACTTAATTTGAGGAGGGGGGAGCAGAAAAGGAAAGAAAACAAATAAAAGAAATCAGGCTGTGTGGGAAGGAAGCCCGCCTCATCTCCTGATGCAGAAAGAAGCAAGAAGAAATCAGTGACACATGCTGTCTGGGAGCTCTGGAGCTCCCGCAGGGAGAAACTCCGGAGAGATGCACTGGGTACCGCCCGTTACTGCTTCTAGCAATCTTGCATCTCGATCAGCATTCCAAACTGGGGAGAGGGGGACACATGCACAAAACCACACAATTTCATGCGAGTAGATGTCTCTCTACCTCCTGGGATCATGAGGGACAGAGCACTGGCAGAAAGGGACTTTGTGACTTTCCCCGAGATTTTCTTTTTTTCTGTGCTTTCTAATCGCTGGCGAGCCATGTGAGAAGCGGGTTCACTGGGTGGCTTTGAGGAATTATCTGTACTGTCCACACACTCGCTTCGTCCATTTATCTGATCCAAGTGCTCTGAAAAACTGCCAACTGTACAAACAAGAAGGGATAAACACGTTCAGGGAAATCAGATAGGAGAGGTGGAAAGAGGGCAAGAGAGAAAAGAAGGAAGAACAACCTGGGAAACGTACTCCCATGTGGCTCAACAATCCATATGGCGCCAGGCAAGCATTAAACACACATGACTGCTTTGAGAAAGGTGATGGGGAAGAGAGGGGATGAAAGACATGTCCATCCAGGTTTTATTCTCCTTGTACCTAAGTCTGCTAATTCTCAATGACTCCGCTTAACTACAAGAGTCACTACTTTACAGAATTTCGATTTTAGAACGCTTGTAGTGACAACTCCTCCCCACTGCTTCCAACCACGGGAGGCTCTGAAGCAAACACCACCTTATGAACACCATGACCACCCACTGTATACTAAAATTATCCTGTGATATTAATGGTCATCGTTAGCAATGCTGTGAATAATGTGGACATGTGGATAATGCTGTTTGGGACAGGTGGACATCATCTCATTTCTTCACGGAGACTTGGGACTGTGTCATCTCCTAGTGTCTTCCTGGACTGCACTAGACTGCACAAGGTTCACGTATGTAACTCACAGGAGAGTGCCTCAAGCATCACCTATGACTTCTCATGCCCTAAGTCTCCTTGCAAATCTCCCAGGACAACAAAGGACAGTACTCACTGCATTCCACAATGGCTTGCTGCATCTTCCTGGTTTTTTTCTCTAGACAGTGTATCATCTCCTGATCTGCCCTGAGGTTACTGGACCAGTGGTAAGATCCTTTCCCTTCCCGTCTCAGCCAGCCACACCTTCTTTATTTTTAAGTTTATTAGCCCTTAACAGAAAGGTGGGTTTTTGTTTGTTTGCTTGTTTGTTTTAAAAAAAATTAGGACTCCCCTCAGCAGAGGATCACAAGAGAATCACGTGGGAGGATGCAAAAATGGAAAATCAGTGATGTCTGCCTGGGTGACCACACAGACCAAGAATAAATAACGCTTCTGAGCGGAAATAACATGTGGAGTCCCCCAGAGGAAAGGGGAACAGCCACCCATTTCGGGTTTTTCCTACTCTTTCACAGGCTATCAGTTCTCTTTCTTTCTTTTTGTAATCACTCACAGTTTATCTTTGTCCATCCGGAAAAAGTGATGCTCATCTCATTTTGACTTCTAAATGCTGTTACAAGCCCCCTGTGCTTTAGAAACCATCAACACTATCATCACCTTAAGATATACAATCCATGCAGAGAATTTAATACCATTATAAATGATCCTTTGAAAGACCAACCAGCACATTTTAAAGCCTAGGAAATAATTAGGCTGGATAGGACTTAATTCACAATCCCGTTCTGCTGCTGAATCCACTACTCAACTTCACAGCTCAAGTTTGGCCTCTGTGCCTAGGAGGTGACAGAGACCCTACAGGCGGGGTCCTCGCTAAAGGAAGCTTGGGACTTGAGAGAGCGCTGTGGGTACAGGAAAAGAGCTGGACCTCCACGCGACACCCATGAGACCCAGGAAGACAATCCTAAACGAAGCATCAGCAGCTTTCCTACTCCTATATTCCAAACTCAACCTCACTTAACTCCATCTACTCAATTCCCTCTAAATCAAGAAATCAACAGCACAAGGACGTGATAAAAACTGCTTCGCGACTCAGACACCTCATCTCCAAAACCTTAAGTTTACTTTGGGCTAAATTACACACTCTTCTCCTTGCTAATCTGGTAGGATGGGCTCCCTGACAAATGAAAAGCCGAATCTCTTCACAACGAATAATTGGTTGACTCGAGCACTACACCTAAGACTTCGAGACTTTTTACTTTTCACCGATTCAAATGCAACACGATCGTGAAAAAAAGAGAAAGAGGTATGAAACTGTACTTCCCTAAATGCCTGAGTGCGAATAGGTACTGTTCTTTTTTAGCATCCCTGCCCCCTTGCCTTTGCCACGTCCTTTCAGAGCAATGGATAGAAGTGTGCGTTTCTGTTCTGCCAATAGTGGATAATGTCACCTTAATGTTCTGTAAATGTCAAGGGTTCTTTCTTTTTGATGGCAGAGCAATATAAAAATCAACAAATTTAATTTTACTACAGTCACGGTTTTCAGATTTCCTAATTACCCTTGGCCGTAAGCAAATCAGTTCATCTCTCTATTCTGTGCAGCCCCCAAGGTCTTTGATTATTTTTAGTGTGTATATGGGGGAGACAGAAAGGTGGTTTGAATCAATTAATCAAAATGCATGGCAGGACCTAAGCAGTTTTTTTGTTTTTTTTTTTAATTATGAAAGTAATCAATCAAATGCTTAGATACCATTTCCCTCCGACACTGCTGATGGGGACCAGGGCAAAGAGACTAAGTGATCACCAATGACTCACCATATTAAAAAAAAAAAATTTTAAATAGAGGTGAGTATATTTTATTTAGAGCATAATAAACTAGGAAACAGAGACCTTAGTAACGAGAAAAATAAAATACTGAGATACTTCCATTTGATTTATCAAGATGAACTAAACATAATTAAGAATTTTGGACCACTAGGTTGTTTCTACACTACTTCCACATTGCTATTCTCTTGGTTTTATAAAAAAGGAAGGATAAGGGCAATTATCCTACATGGCAACAGAACTTAGAAGAAGAGAGAGAAAGAAAAAAAAAAAAAAAAACAACCCACATTATTTCCATAGAGGCAAACTTTTCAGTGAGGCTGAAATAAACCTAGCCTGTAAAATGTGTTTCCTTGAAATGATTTTTAAAAAGTTACACTATGAATATTCAGTTAGTTAAAAAAATGTTCATAAAAATTCCTGGAATAGTTCAGCATTATCAATATAGCATATCGAAGAGAGCTTAATGATGACATTTATCGCAGCAACCCTAAGCCATATCCATGTTTCATTTTTTTTAAAAGCATACATGAACATTTCTCTGTAGAAGGATATGCTATGCATAAAACTGTTATAAACCAAGTAATATTCTAAGTGCACTTGGCTTGGTCTGAGGGAAATTCAAGTTTGATCACCTAATGAGGACACCTCCATGATTAAAGGCCAGAAAATATCCATGATACATTAAGCCTTTTTAAAAACCTGTGAAGATACTGTCACTCCTGTCAGGAAAGTTACTTTTACACAAAAGTGACATTATAAAGTGCTCTCCAAGAAGAGGCCTAATCCAGGGGCACCTGGGTGGCTCAGTTGATTGAGCGTTGCACTTTACCTCAGGTCATGATCTCATGTCTTGTGGATTCGAGCCCTGCGTTGGGCTCTGTGCTGACAGCTGGGAGCTTGGAGCCTGCTTCAGATTCTGTGTCTCCCTCTCTCTCTCTCTGACCCTCCCTAGGCTCATGCTTTTCCTCTCCCTCTCAAAAGAGAAAAAAAAAAATTAAAGAAAAAAAAAAAAAGAGAGAGGCCTAATCCGTTTAACTGCCTCCCAAACAGTGAAAGAGGTCTCAGGAGTTTCTGTACTCCAGTTACCCAGAGACTGGAAAGGTAACATGTCTATAGTGGAGGCGCCTCATATGCACGTAAAATACCAATCTGAATTGTGCTGGTATTTCTCACTCACTCCTCCCCTCAGTCCTGGATGCACAGACAGCATCTGGGAATCTCACAAAATGAGCATCGTGCTGCACTCACTAAGAGTCCAGCGTGAAGAGGTAAGTTGTTTGGCACAACATGGCCCCATAACTAAAACCACCTCCTTTGAAGAAACCACCATCCATTTTGACACAAGAAGGAGAGCTGGTCTTACGCTGTACCTTGTGGGTGATTTAAGCCATTTTTGAGGGTAATTCGAGCGTGTCACTATTTGGTACAGTTCCTTACTCCTAACTTTCAGTTAGACACTACACTGTGAGACCTGCTTTTGCATCAACAACAGAGAAAGTGGTCCTTAGTGTGGTTCTGGTTGCTGACAAAGATTCCTACTGAAACCCAGTCATGAAAGCTAAGGCTGGCTCTTGGGTCAAACTGAAACAAGAAGGGTTTACTGTATGGGGACGCAATAAGGAGGGGTCTGAAACACTGGACCTCAGTTTGTAAGAGGTGATCCCCCGAGCCTTTGACGTGGGGCCATGGATGGAGTCTAGCAGCACAAAACAGCCATTGCCACCACCTGGTTAGGCCAGCCGGGGACTCAGAACACTAGCCATCACTTGTCAACGTGGTGGGTGACGTGTGGACAGCAGGCACCGCACACGGGCGCTTACCTGACAGGGTGGAGCTGCTGATTGTACTGGCGGGAGTGGTGACCTCGGGCTCCTCGTGCAGGTCTCTGGGGCAGGGAGCACCTTCATCTTTTTCTGCCTCTGTTGAAATAGCCAGTTTGGGAAGTGGGCCAGAACTGAGTTTATGTCTGTTGCTTTCAGTATCTGAAGAGTTGGATGTGGATAACTGTTGCCTTAATTAAAAACAAAACAAAGTCATGTATACATACATACTAGGAAACGGTGTTCAAGGAGAATTTTGGAGGAAATTAGGTAAAAACGGAACTTGGATACACCCAACCAACACATGTCTAGCACAGTGGTTCTTACAGTGTGGTCCCTGGGCCAGTAGCAAGAGCATCTCCTGGAACTTATTACAAAGCCTCCATCCCAGATCTAGTGGATCACACATGCTGGAATGGGCCCAGCAACCTGTATTTTTACAGGGCTTCTGGGACATTCTGATGCACACTCAAGCTTAAGAATCACTGCTCTAGCAGCAACTGCACATGACCCTTCTTAACAGACGTTTCACATACATTTCCGAATATTCCGAACTCCAGCTGAATGTTTCTGTGGATGGCAATGTTGTGCTTTTGGTTTTGTCTCCAGGCTCTTCCTTCTCTTCTCCTGGATTCTGAGTTATTCGGTCTATGCTGCTGAAAACCTGCGAGGTGAAGCATTAGGGTTTATTAATATCTTCTTGAAAGAGTCTGTCAGAAAAAAAAAAAAAAAACCCAACCCCTGGGAGTAAAGCCCAAAAGTATGACTAAAGTTTCAGCTGGGACCGTGTATTTAGGAGGTACTTTCCGATACTGTTTACTTGAGTCCTGAGATGTATGGTCAATGTATGTATTTTTTTTTCTTCTTGGAGCAAAAGCTATGAATTCATCACCCTCTTGCCCTGTCTTGTTATGGACTTTGTATCTGCAAACAAAATCCATAGACGCGTTGGGGTTTCTAGGCCGGGGGATCAATGCACACCTTAGATTACTTTTTAACCATGATGTCTATCAGAAAAAGAAAATCACAGAGAGAAAGCTTTAATGGCCACCAGTCAGGGGTGGGAAGGAGAATAACGAATTGGAATTGAGTGCAAACAGAAGAATAAATTACCTGGTTCAAAAAGTGTGTGGGGGGATGCAGTACGTATGTGGTTATGAGTCAGAGGTCTCTGGCTTATAAATCACATATACAGACACGCAGCTTGGCACTGGCATTTCTGAAAGGGATCAGAGCTCAGGCAAGCCTGAGACCTCTGTGGTCCCACAGGAAAGGTGGAAGGGAAAATACAGAGCTGGGAGCCCAGTGCAGGAAGCAATCCTTACCGTGCCATGCAGCCACTCACTGCTCTCATGGGTGGGGTGCCCTTAGATGGCCCATTGGTCTACTAGGGTGAGGACCAGGCTGGCTAACCAACAGAAGACAACAGGAAGGAAATGGAGTCCAGGGCCTGGCTTGGATGGGCCAGAGAAGAGGCACTAGGGAAAGCCTGCACTCAGTGTGATCAAAGCTTCAGTGCTGGCTCTGGGTAGGCCGGCCACCACCTCCTCCGGGGAAACCTCACCTCTCCATGGCCTTCCTATAAACAGGGCGGTCAGTGCCAGCCCACATGCAGATGTGCTGTATCTAGGGAGCCACATAGAAAAAGGTATGAACACTTTATCAACCCTATGTGTTATAGAAAAGCTGAACATCATCATGCAAAATGCCATGGCAACAGAAAATGCATAGCTACTGAAAATATCACAAGGGAGGCAGGCAGGGGGCCCTTTAGGTTTGTTTCCATTTTCCTAGGGCTCTTCCAGTCTCAGGACTATCAGGTTTCTTCGTTTTATTTGCCTGTGTGTGTGTGTGTGTGTGTGTGTGTGTGTGTGTGTGTGTTTTAATCTTACCACTATCAGTAAAAAGCATCCATTTCAGACATCGATTTTATTACCTTCTCCCACTTCCAAAATTCGGGCTTGGCTTCCTACAGGCTTTTTCATATAACTTATGTTCTCTGTCATTGGTTACCAGACTTTCTTATTCTGCATCAACTAATCCCCAAGGGTCCTACCTGATGTCAGGGACTCAGACTGCTCCTTTGTGTTGTATTCCATGTGATACTAGGAGGGGGCTATGCACACAATGACCTCAAGCTCAATGTTCTTCATTAAAAGATGAGAGAGGAGAGCCTAGGTGGTTCAGTTGGTTAAGCGTCCAACTCTTGATTTTGGCTCAGATCATGGACTCAGTTTGTGAGATCGAGCCCTGCTGTCAGGCTGTGCACTGTTGGAGGCTGTTTGGGAATCTCTCCCTCTCTCTCTGCCCCTCCCCCGCACATGCTCTTTCTCTCTCTGTCAAACCAAATAAACAAACAAACAAACAAAAAGGGTCAGAGAAAGGGGAGGATGCCTCCACAGTCTGGCAATGAACTAAACCTAGTCACACAGGGTGAGGTCAACATATATGGCTCTCGTGTTCTCCATAGATAATACTGTGAGTGCAAGTCTGCGTCTCCAAGAAAAAAGATATTCATTTGTGGAGAGTGAGACAGGCAGGTAGGGACTCTGGATTATCCAGATGGTGGGGTCACTGTTCCTAGGCTAAAAGGAATTTTAAGCACAGGAGACCCCAAGCACTAAAACACTACAGAGGTGATTTTTACAATCTTGTTCGCCTATTTAGAAATGCCAACTATCTGGCCTGAGGGAGATTCTCCAGAAAGACTCTGTAGGTTTCTGCCATATTTCACTTACTTTTGAAAACCTGTGTGAACAGGAGGAAAACTGCCTTATTTCCACAGTAAAGTCTTCATCATTTGTGTCATCTTCTTCCTCAGTCTCCATGTGATGATATTTCTCTGACCGAGCTGCAGAGAAATATTTGGTAACAGTTCCAATCACTCAGAATTTCAGCTTTTAATTTAGATATGTTACTAAGAGTTTCTATATCAAAGCATTATGTTTAAGAACTCATAGGCTCGGGGCGCCTGGGTGGCTCAGTTGCTTAAGCATCCGACTTCAGCTCGGGTCATGATCTCACGGTCCGTGAGTTCAAACCCCGCGTCGGGCTCTGTGCTGACAGCTCAGAGCCTGGAGCCTGTTTCGGATTCTGTGTCTCCCTCTCTCTCTGACCCTCCCCCATTCATGCTCTGTCTCTGTCTCAAAAATAAATAAATGTTAAAAAAAAAAAAAACAAAAACTCGTAGGCTCAAGACTAGAAACTTCTATCACGAGCAGAGATAATTTTCTACAAAGTAAAGGTCAAACAACGTTTTATGTCAGATAATTCACGTACTATCAAAATAACTTGTGTCATCCTCAGATTCCAGTTGGGGAATAAATTCTGCCTTCTGTCTCAGCAAACTGTTCCAGTCTAAAGAACGGAAGAATCGATGCTGTTTGACTTCATAGGCGCCACCTTGGGGTGCAGAGGAGAGGGAAAGAACAGAGAGGAAAATATTAAACTACCCTCACAGCAAAGCTTTTGACAACACCTCCCCCTGCCAACACTTCAAATCAATAGAGAAACAAATTAAAGAATCATGCAAATCTTACTTTTTCATTCTACAACAACCCCTCCCAACCCAAATTTTCCCATAATTCATCGGAAGACGATTTGATTTTGCTAACAGCAGTTGCCATGGCACAGTTTTCCTTTGTTAATTTTTCTATGACTTCCTCCATTTTCCAAAGGTTAATGATGCGGACATTTAAAATCACATTATGCTGACCCTGGGGATGTGCACACATGTTGGCCCAAAGGAGACTTGCTCATTACTACAAAAAAAAAAAAAAAAAAAAAAAAAAGAAAGAAAGAAATTCTAACAAGGCACAAAATGTGTTCACAGCAACATTTCCGCCGGAGATAAGGTTAATAAAGATGAATTTTTCCTGAATAGTATATAATGGCTTCCATTCAGTTTTATTGGATTGCTCATTAACATAGGTAGGACTTTGATTCTGTGGATCACAGATTCTTAGGTAAACTGGCAAACCTGTTTCATAGATTTATAAAGCATGTGATGAAAATCAGGTACCATTCCTAAGTTTTAGGCTTTTTTTTTTTTTTTTTTTTGCCAATCAGCATAGTTATTTAGTTCATGATTTTATTTTTTTTAAAGTTTATTCATTTGTTTTGCGAGAGAGTGAGTGCGTGCACGAGTGGGGGAGGGGCAGAGAGAGAATCCCAAGCAGGCTCTGTACTCTCAGTGCGGAACTTGACATGGGGCTCAGACTCATGAACCATGAGATCATAACCTGAGCCAAAGTCAAGAGTCAGACGCTTAACCGAATGAGCCACCCAGGCGCCCCTAATTTAGTTCATGATTTTATTGAGGGTTTGAAAGGGCAGGCCCCATCAAAATATATCATGCCCCAGGTAAAGGGAAACAGGTACACATGTTAGACAATCAAAGTGTGAGAATCAGGCCTCTGCCCTTTCACACACACACACACTGTCGAGGAGGGAGGTAAGGAAGAATCAGTCCCCAAAAAATACCACGAAGGAGTATTTCTCACAAGACTAACACAGGCTCTCATCACCTCCCTGCCAGGAGATGCCCTGTAGGTGTGACGTAAATGCCTTTCTTGTGAAGTTGTCACCATGCTTCCCACTCTGTCCTCAGTGTGGTACCAAAAAACAAAACAAAACAAAACAAAACAAAAAACCAGGATGAGAAATGCAAACTGAAGGAGAAAAGGGCCTGAGTGTCGGGGTGAGGGACCTGTCTGTGTGGCCCAGAGATGTGGCTCTGCCGGTCAGGTTACTGCAGCACAGGGTGCAGACTGGAGCCCCAAACCCAGCCAGGGCAAGAGCAAAGTGGGAAAGTCACCCCCAAAAAGGAAGAACAGATTCTTCTTTACTAAGCATTTGATTGGAATCTTTATCCAGGATGCTACATAGGCATTCTCTGTGTTTCTGGCACACAGTGGAGTCTGATGTTGACCACAACAGCAATAGGAGTGGCAGCGGGCAGAGGAGGGCTGACTTGGACAAGTACTGCCCGAGACGCTAGAAGCATCCAGTTCTCTTCAATTAAATCACTGAAAGCAACCCCACAAAGCAGGCATTGCATCAATTCCATGCTTGGATGGGGAAAGGGAAAGAAAGAGCACTGACCGTATCTGGAGCTCCTGTTACATATTACGTTAATGTACTTGGTGTCTTCATGAACATACTGAATTTCAGTCCTCGCCATAATCTCGTGAGGTACATAGCATGCCCACCCTCCTAGATTAGGAAATTGTGACCCAAGTGAAGAAGAAACCACTCAAGACCTCCCAGCTGGTACACGGGTGGAAGTCCGTCACATCTGAGCAGCTGTAAAGTCTGACAAACCAGGCTGCTGTTCAGTACTTCACGAGTTCAAAAGTCTAGTTGAAGGACAAGTTTCCCAACTGCAAGTTATCCCTTGCCCTAATGTTCTCCCTTGAGGTTCTCTCTCCTTTCATGGAAGTTTCTTAAACATCCATTATGTTCTTCACACTCTTTTTCTCAGCCTCTCTAGTCTCTCGGGCAAATGTGAATTCGCACATTTTCACAGTGCATTATTTTGCCCGCTAAATATGCATTAAATCCAAAATGCTGTCATTGGAAGCAGCATGGCAGGCCTGCAGGATTCTCAGCCTCATTCTCTGGACCCTACGGGATCTGTCACATGGGACCTGTCTGTTTGGCACGTACTTCTCGACAATACCAAGAGCTGGGTCAGGGCCTTTTAAATGTCTCTTTTGAGCTTCTGCTAGGAGATTCGCTTCTCAAATTGTCAAACCCCGAAAAGAACCCAAGTAGCAGGGAGAAAAATGAGCAGAGAGGTAACGCACAGCGTATCACATATAAACATGGATGCGTGGACCATCACCATAACCCTGCTTTGTCAAATCCAGCCCAGCCAAGTTCCCAAGTATTCTCAGAGGAGGGCAGCAGGCAGAAGACTCCGTGAGGACACTCTCCAAGCCGACCCAAGAACACAGAAGATAAGTGGGCTCTTTGGAAGGGATGTGCCGATTCTAACGTCATCTTTAGACGTATCTCAGGCCAACGCTTCCCCGGGACAGCTGACGAGCACACGTAAACAGATATTTGCGGTGTTGCAGGCTGTCTGAAAATGCCGCCGATTCTCCTATTTGGCTCGAGCGGAAATCACGCCTCAGAACTCTGCCCTGCACGGGGCCTTGACACCCATTCTTTGACACCTACTCACATCCCTGGAGCCAGAAAGCAAATGTGACTGCAGGTCACAGAGGGCAGGGAGCAACGAGTTTGATAGTTACTCCAAAGGAAAATGAAACAGGGGGGAGGGAAGAAATATAAAGTACTCTGTTCAAAGAGTTCAATCAGCTCAAAGACAGGGGCACCACCGCCATTTCTGTATCTTGTATGTCCAAAGGGGGAAAGTGTGAGATTATACGGGCAGAACATTAAAATGGTAATACCAGGGCCAGCAGTGTCACACCTGGTTTTAAGAGCCACGGTGGATGATCTTTTAAACTCATGAAAAGGCGGGTACTTCTTTAAGCTCCATTTTACAGACGGGGAAATGAGGCACAGAAAGGGAAACATCCTGCCCACAGTCACACAGCAGAGACTTAAATGCACACAATCTGACCGTGGAGTTTGTGCCCTTAACTTCCGTTTGTATTGTCTTTCCTACTCAAAGGCCCACTCATCTACTGCAAAAGACAAAAATGCACATGGTCCTCCGGTAAGAGGCTCAACTCAAAGAAGTCTTCCCAAGTGAGCCTGCAGTTTGAATCTTGTTTGATTCTCTAATGCAGACCATGAGAGATGTTTCTGCAAAAAGCCGAATAGTAAATACTTTAGGCTTTGTGGGCAGGTTTGATGAGTCAACTCTGGTACTCTACCATGAAGGTAGCCATAAACAATGCACGTGAATGGCAATGCTGTGTTTCAATCAAACTTTATTTCCAAAACAAAAATATGGCCCACGGGCTTCAATGCATTACCATAAACTCTAGTAGCAGAACATATTTAAGCAAGAATGGAGCCCTCCAACTGGGGAAGCTGTGGGCAAAAATGGGGAATAATAGAAGATACGTATTTGGAGCTGGTGCAAATTATTTTTGCCTTGGGAAAATTGAGGGAGAGAATGATTTCTTCAGTATTTTCTGATATTTCTATTACAATGAGGTAGAATGAAACAGTTCAGAGTAAAAAACCCATCAAGACAAAAATTTTCACAGGTGAAAATTATGGGAATGGTCTACTGTGTTTTGTACTTATATTTAATATTTAGTCCCATCTAGATAAATTTACATACTAGGGCAGGTTGGGACTCTATACTGGGATCACTGTCCATTCAGAATATTAGAAAAGGAAAATGAGTGGCAGAAACATAACTTGTATGGGGAACAGCTGGGAAAAAATAATCGGCAAGAAACAAATCTATTATCTCCTTAATCTTGAAAGCCAATAGTTTTAATCCTCTTTCTTGGGCTATGGTATGATCACCATGATGAGACAGCATGGTTCAAACCTCTGACACTCATTTCCAGAAACTAATTAGTTCACGGACTGATAACCCATTTTAAAGCCTATAGACGGAACGTGCTGGGTCAAATCCTTCTAGGAATATATGTGTTACAAACAAAGCTGTACATCTCGAATCATCTATTTTAAATTATTTAAGATGCATGCTTTTCAGGACAGAAGAGTTACATGTGCCTTTGAGGTTTTCTTCCAGACAATTTTATTTATTGAAACAAATAACTTTTGCTTTGCAAAAAAACCCCCCAAAACCAAAAAACAACGAGAAAAAAAAATCAAAGACACACAACCACCAACCTTCCTAGCATACATATTGCTCTGAACCAGAAAAAAAAAAAAAAAACAAAAAACCCAAAATATGATTGTTATAATGTGTTGTAGTCATGTCCTACATCAACCAACAGATGTTTCCTAGGCAAAAAACAAACAAACAAACAAACAAAAAAAACAAAAACAAAACACAAACAAGAACCTCTTAATGTTCCACAAAGACATTATTTCTTGCATATTAGCAAAATTAAAACATATGTGCTCTAACCTGTTCCCAGTCTCTCCAGGGGATTCTGCCTAAGAAGCAAGGTAATCAGATCCTGGGCATCGGGGGGTGGAGCCTCATCCTTTTCCGGCCAGTTGATCTCATCTAGAAAGGAGACACAGAGCTTACAATGTCATTGTTCAAATGGCAGTCCGGGTACCTACAGCCTGGATGTGGCCTGGGAGTTTGTGAGAAAGACAGAATTTCAGGCCCCATCCCAGATTGAATCAGAATCTGCATTTTGGCAGGGATGTCAGTTGGGCATAAGCAAGTTTGAGAAGTACTGTTTCATGAGATATAAAGCAGTACAGCTGTCAACAAGGCAGGGAGAGAATATTTCAACAAGCAGCACCTTCATTTCCTTTTTTGATTCTTTGTATCTTTTTTTCTGTGCGGCAGAACTGGCTCACCACAAATTGTTCCTTCTAGTCACTAAGAGGACTTAATATGAGGGAAACCCTAAACACCTCTGTTTCAGGTGATTGCTTGTACAGGGAATCAAGACAGTAAGATTTTTCTCTCCTACTGTCCTTTAAATGAGAATTTGGCCACAGCCATAGAGTTCTTCAGCTTTGAGAAGCATGAGTTAATTTTGCAAAAATAACTATGTCTAGAGACAAATGAAAGGCCAAAGTGTTAAGCTTGAAGACAAAGAAATCCAAAGTAATCATAGTAATGGAAGTATTCAAAATCTGCCATAAATATGAGAACATGTTCTACATTCCACAGGAGTTTGCCTGAAGATAAGGTGTGTGTGCTTGTGTGTATGGAAATGCAATAAAAACATGAGTTATTTCTGTGTGTGCCTGCCTCCAGCTTCCTCTGCTGCAGTTTAAATCTGATTTGGAAAATAAAACATGAATATGCAGCTGAGCCGTAAGGCATCGAGAACAAAGCCAGCATTTGCTGCTTGTGTTAATTAAACAGTTGATTCCTCCTGCCATTCAGGCCTTGGTATATCAGCAAACAGCCTAGTTATAAATCCATAAACAGCTCAGATATTGTAGAAAAGGGTTATACACTGCAGGCAACACACAAATCTACTTTGTTAAAGTTTACAAATATGCCTGGCTTGCAAAGTCAACGATAGAGAATAACGCTGTGATTAAGGGACTCCTCGTACTGACTCGCATTTTCCCTCTCTTTCCACTGTTGGGCCCTGTAGCACAGTCCAGACGGTATCCGAGTGGGTGATGGAGGTGTCGGTGATGACTGATAAAACTCTGAGGAGGAGAGGCCTTTTTGATATGCTTCGGGGAAATTTATAAAAACAGCAGGTAGGGTACTAATAGGGCCTATTTAATTATCATTTAGTTTTGCCACAAGCCGCGTAACAATAGCGAGGGTCAGTGTGCAGGTTAAGATCTAAAGGTTATTGAATTTTAAATGAAAGATGAACAGCTGTTACAGAAATAACATTACACCATAACAACCACCAATGAAATCATTAACAGTCTGTGAATTAAATTTGCTTCCTTCCCATCCTCATTATTTATTATGTGGTAGACATTTGTTTTAGGGTTTATTACATTTTTGTTAATTTCTTCACTGTGCCATTAGCTATTTTCCCCCCATTTATGTAAATGTGACCCACATTAACCTTTTCTTCCCTGGTGCCACGTTCCTATGATGGAAAGGAAGACTGGACGGCAAGGAAATAATTTGCAAATCCCACGTGAATTTCTTTTGCAGAAAAAGCACACCATAAAAATCGGTTACACCGCCAGCGCCGTGCCAGATTCCATGTTAACGAAACTTCCTCAGATCAATTTTCAACACAAATTGATCTCCTGAGATTTGTCGGTCAGTTATGGGCTATGATGAGTGAGTTCTTTTAATGTGTTGGCTAAACTGGTAAAGGTTGACATTTTAGTAGTGAAGACGGCAATACTCTGCAGGATTACATTAAAGAGCTGCTTTCCAACAGTCGCTTGAAGATACTTACCACTGATGACTTGTCCAAACAGCTCTTCTGGAGTGTCCCCAAAGAATGGCACGCATCCAACCAGAAATTCATAGAGGATAATCCCCATGGCCCACCAGTCCACTGGCTTCCCATAGCCCTGCCTCAAAATCACTTCTGGTGCAATGTATTCAGGCGTGCCACAGACCTAAAAGATGATTGCAATATTAGAATAATTGGAATATTAGACATGAATCAAAATGAACACGATGGCTAAACACCAATTAGGTTGCCCAGAGTGCACCTGCTCAACCACATGGGCAGAGAACTTAAGAACAGCAATTATTAAGTCAGCATCCATAACCCCAAAGGCAATGAAATATTTAAACAGCAAAAAAGGGAAATTTAAATGCCGCTTTAATGTTAAACTATGCATAACGTGCAATTTCAAATTGAGGGTCTGACCCTGTTTGGTGGTTCTACTTATTCCACAATATTAAAAACATTTTTAACGCTTAAAAGAATGATGCATTCTTCATCTGTTGCCACCAGAGATAGTTTTAGTATTTGTATGACCAAAATATATTCACATCCCGGTTACTTTATCAAAGCCTGACAGTTGAGATGTGTTTACCTTAAGTAACTTTACAATGAACAGATTGTGGGCACATGGTAATGAGGCATGCTTAAAGGGAAATGGGCCATGGCTGGGATTTTAGCACCCGGGATTGTACAATGCATCATGAGTTTCATGAGTACTCTACTGAGACTCCTGAATTCCTTACAAAAACAGTTTTCCATTTGTCTCTCTCACATTCTCACTTGTGCGCAATTACATCGTTCGTCTTGCTAATAGACCATAATGCTGGGGGAGGAATGCGGAGGAATGGACAGTTCAGAGAGGCCCAGGGAGAAAAATGGAGGCGATTTGCACTTTATTAAACGTAAGGCTTATACAGACATCTAGACGCCCAGCACTAATGTGAAGCTGGCTTATACAAGTTGATTCGGAATGTCGCTGGCAATATCGTACTTTGTATTTCCCTCTAGAACTGGGCTGCGTGCAAGCTTACCTGTTTGTCCAGGAACTCTCGAGCATCCTTCTCGATATGACCTTCATAAAGATTGGTAGTCATGCTCATTAGTCCCACCTTGGATAATCCAAAATCTGTCAGCTTTATGTGCCCCATGGAGGTGACCAACAAACTATGAAGCAGAAGGACACATATTTGCTTTTAAGTTCTTTTCTTTTTTTAGCTTTCTCCTTCCCCTATCAATTCCTAAGTCTATTTAGTGTAGAGGTATCAATCTCAATATAGAACCCAGCCCGGGAAGAGATGAAATCACAAGAACATATTACACAGGGGTATCTGGCTCATGAGTGTAATTCACAAGGGAGGGCCAGACACTGGGTCCAGCTAATCTTTGTTGGGAGCGGCCACATACAGTTTCATTTATAGGTCTGAACTCTTAGAAAAATTTTAGTGTGGGACTCTGACATCTATTTTCAGTATAATAAAACAATAAAGGATTGATTACCAATAATCCCACGTCAATCTGTCCAAGGTTTAAGTGAGACATAAGATAAAGAACTTGGACAGAAAAACATACTATTGTTTAAGATTTCAACTTATGGCTCGAATTTAAATTTCTACTTATTAAGCACAAAATGTAAATTTCTTATGTATGCAAAGGATTCACATTTGACAGCTTTATGAATTTAAATTAAAAAAAATTTCATTTTAAGGGGAAAAACCAAAATTTTAATTAATTTAAAAAATTAAAGAAATAGAGGAAGTGTAAAGAGAAAGAATATCTACTGGAAAGAAATATTCCAAAGTTCTAATAGTTGTCTTTGGTAATGTCATGAATGAATTTTTAAATTTTATTTTATTAAAAAAATTGTTTTTATTTGTCTTGAGAGAGACAGAGAGAGTGTGAACACAAATGGGATAGGGGCAGAGAGAGAGGGAGAGAGAATTCCAAGCAGGCTCTGCACTGTCAGCACAAAGTCCAATGTGGGGCTTGAACCCATGAACCATGAGATCATGACCTGTGCCAAGATCAAGAGTCAGACGCTTAACCTACTGAGCCACCCAGGCGCTCCATGAATGAATTTTTAAAAATCTTTTTCTGTACTTCCAAATTTTCTGGAATGAGCATGAGTTAATTTTATATAGTTCTCAGCACACTTAGAATCTTTACATATTACACGTAATGCTTATAGAGCTGTCTGAAATTAGTGGAGAAAGCATAAAAAATTTAATAAATGGTGTCAAGATGAATAATAGTCATTTGGAGGAAAAAGTCTATGTGTATCTCAAATCAGACACTAAAATGAACGTCATATAGGTTTAAAACTTTTACATTAAATGGTGAGATAGTATATAATATCAAATATATCATCTTGGAGTAGGGAAGGGTTATCTAAGTATATAATACCAAATGCAAAAACCATCCAGAAAGCAACTAGTAGCATTCTATGATTCAAAACTTAACATAATAAAAAACAAACTTTTAAAAATTTAATTAACCCTGGATTTATCACCATCTTTTTCTTTT
This sequence comes from Herpailurus yagouaroundi, assembly GCF_014898765.1. Lineage (NCBI taxonomy): Eukaryota > Metazoa > Chordata > Mammalia > Carnivora > Felidae > Herpailurus > Herpailurus yagouaroundi. Next base: position 106,006,436 of record NW_024412377.1, read on the forward strand.
GTTCCTTAGAAGCTATTATTATAAGCCCCAGAACCTTTAAAGTACTATATAAACATTACCAAATATACTGCCAAAATAAGTCATATGGGAACATTACAGGACAATTTTAAAATGCGCAAAGCAGCATTAAAAGAAAACATTTTTATAGACATAAGAAAACTTTCTGCATGGTGTGAAAAAAAAGATCTGTTTCCTCAGTGTGCATACTTGTCTGGTTTCAAATCCCTGTGTACAATTCCATAATTATGTAGATATTCCAAGGCCAAGACTGTCTCCGCAAAGTACATCCTTGCCATGTCAACAGGGAGAGGACCCATATTCTTCATCAAGGTAGCACAGTCGCCTCCTATAAAACACAGACACAAGACTTAGCAGGTATAGTATGAGCTAGGATTGAAGATGGCCATCAATGCAGATTATAAAATAGCATCTACCCACAGACACAGTATACCAAGTTCCTAAGTGGGGACTGTGCAGAGTATTCCCATTTTTAACTAAGATGTGGTGTGGATAAAAAACATAAACATAAACATAAACATAAACATAAACATAAAGCATAAGCATAAACATATATATATTTTTTAAGGCAGCAGTTCTCCTAAGAGCAGATCTGGCTTCAAAGTGGAAATGAAATTTGAAGAACAAAATACACCAGTATAAAGCATGGGTTCTGGAATTAGGCTCCTGGAGTTCAAATCCTGGCTCCGTTACGGGTGGAGAGATCTTAGGGAAGCTAGCCCTGGCACCCTTCTCTAATATCATGACAGTAAGACTGTCATCCCTTGTAAGATTATTAAGTAGATTACACGAGGTGATATATGCAACGAATTGAGGACATTACCAACACTTATTAAATGTGTGATAAATGTTAGTTATCATAACCACAACGAAGGTTAGTAAGGCCAAGTGCTGGTGTGTGTGGGGGTGGGGGAAACAGGTGGAAATCAGGCACGCTACGCTTTTGTCTTGTGTCTACTAGTAAAGTATCTAGTAAGTCTCCCACCTCTTGGGTTTCAGTTCACTCATCCGCAAAATGAAAAGGTCGAACCAGATGATATTTAATGTTTCTTAGAATTTTATAGTTTTGGGATTCTGCTCAAACAATTACAAGAGCTTAAATTAGATGCTTTTGAAGATTGTTTTGGCCTTTCCTCATCTCTGCCTTTTATTAACTTTGTTTATCTCAATAAGTCATGGCCAAACATGCAGAAATTGAATGTAAAACTGATGGAAAGAAGAACATTTAAAAAGTAAACCATAAGTGTCAAAAAAAGGAGCGCTAGATTTTCTTGACTTGTATCTCCTTTTCCCCTAAACTCATTTTTAATTTCATACCGTAGACCACAAAGAATGCATTTTTAATTCATTCTTTAAGAAACTCAGTGTCACGAATGATTTTATGTTATGTAATGAAAGTAGGTAGGAAAAATTCCATCACCTATATCCTAACTGTAATGACCAACTGAGAGGAGGTAGTTAGGATTAAAAGCTATTAAAAAAGCAAAACCACCGTTTTCCAAAAAGCACTAATTTTCCCTTCGTTATAGTAGAGCAGGCACTTTACAAGCAATTATCAGAAGATAATGACTGGGAACACAGCCATCTCAGTGCCTGGCTTCATTTCCTAGGTGGATACAACCATTGGGTAGCACAACAGGGAAAGCCTCAGCTGCACAAAGGAGCAAGCAGCTTCTGGATACAGGGGTCACGTTCTGTGTGTCAGAGGCTGATGTACCTTCCACATATTCCATGACCATGCAAAGGTGGCGCCTTGTTTCAAAGGAGCAGTACATGCTGACAACAAAGGGATTCTCTGCAAAGGTCAGGATATCCCGTTCCACAAAGGCCTGCTGGATCTGGTTTCGGAGGATGAGGTTCTGTTTATTGATCTTCTTCATAGCAAACCTCTGCCGGGATTCCTTATGCCGAACAAAGTAGACTGCCCTGAAAAGGAGCATAAGAGTTGGAGTTCACGGGAGGTGAGGATGCTTCTGGGTACAGGAAACCACGTGATCGTCAACATTTTTTTACATTCACAAGGAAGGTGGAATTCAGCTCACACAAGCTATCCTAGCAGCTACATACATTCCATTCCAAGGCAAAAGCTTACAGCTAGGTTTATTTATTTCTTAATCTTTCAATAAAGGTAATCGGCTGTACATAAGGCACCAAATTCGTCTTCATGGCAAGGATGGAAATGGACAGTTTCCAGAGTGAGCTATTTCCCAATAGGTAGCTGATGTTTTCAGTTTTTCTACAAACAAAATTCAGTATTTAAGTCAGAACAGGAAAAGAATTAACAAAAGTACACACATACCATGACCTACATCTTTTTTGGCGTTCGATATATGTCACTGACTATATGACTAAAACAATAATTTTCTATATGATACCAATGATATCTGAAAAAAGGACCAAAGCTTCTTAGGGTAGGTGGCTTCCAGTTTGAAGGTAATTTACTCCCCATGACATTTCTAGATAAATGACAAGTGTGTACTAGGTCATAAAGAGGCTGTCCTACAATGAAGAGACCTCAGCATGATTTACATCTATGCCTGTTTTAACAGAAAATTCCTCTCCCAACATAAAAGGGGACCAATAATACACTGCATTTCCTTTCCATCCAACCCATGGCCAAGGTGACAGCCAACTTTACTGTAAAATGATGTTGCACCGAATTTCTGCTGCAAGACTCACTCAAACACTCTAAAGAACCAATTCTGGCTGGGGAAAGACAATGGACTCCCTGAACCTTGATGTGGAACAAACAAGTAAAAAGAGATGAGGAGGCTTAAAACCTCACCTGGAAATGATGAGCAACAAGGAAAATGTCTTCAATCAGCTCATTTTCTCTTAAGTTACTCCTCACTTGTCATTATTGTGGGAGAATAGATTTGAACTGTTAGGAAATGCTCAAATAAGTAATAATTTACCCAAACCGCAATCATTCACAGTAAAGTATTCCAACGTTTGCCTCCTAAAATGAGGGATTATTCTGAGATGCCTATCCCACTATTTTCATTGTTCCTAAAAAGAGAATGTAAGGGCGACTACAACACCCTAACTCCCTGCTGAACCAAGATGTCAGGGTAATCCACTTCTGTAAATCTTAGTATATTCAATCTCAGTTTAACTGGTATTCACGCATTTCGCTCAAGTGTGCAACTAGCAAATCGCTTTTCTGTCAAGTATGTGTACGTGTATCTTTGTCTTATTGTATCCATCTTTCTCCTTCACTTGCAAAATCACACATCATTTTGTCTCTGTTCAAGTTTTTTTTCTTTACTTTTTTTCCCCCCTCATTATTTCTTTGGTCTTCTCTTCCTTCCTTCACCATATACAGAAAATCTCTTTTATCCACACGTTAGATAACCAACCCAAGGAACAATCTAGTGCTGTTATTCCCGCTGTACAACAAACTGACAAGGGAGCTGGGCAGCTAACACCTTCCACAGGGGGCCATGGGTCTTCTTCAGGATGCCAAATGCTGGGGCTCCCATCAGCTGGGTTTATCTCCACACCTGTTTTTCTGGTGAGGCCTCATATCAGGATTAACTAATTTCAACAAATATTTAAACTGATGAAACATGAGTGTGAAAAGGAAAAGCTTTGTTGTTCATTAAAAAAAAACACACACACACAAGTGGGATGCTTTGGAAAGTACTGATAAATGTGTTAAACGTGAGTTACCAAATAAAATTCCTATTTTAGTACGGGTGAGAAGGTTTTCTAAAGTTGACAAAATAATACAAATCTAGATTCCTACATTCAGATTGCTTCAAGTTCTTACGTTACCTTTAAAAGCAGTGAAAAGTGGAAAACAAAAATGATTTATTACAAGTGTGGCTTATATAGGCTATCTTAAAAACGCCTTATATCAAAAGACTAGTAGGCATGTCTGGGTGGCTCAGTTGGTTGAGTGTTCAACTCTGGATTTTAGCTCAGGTCATGCTCCCTGGGTCATGGGATCGAGCCCTGTGTTGGGCTCCACATTGAGTGTAGAGCTTAAGATTCTCTCTCTCTCTCTCTCTGTCTCTCTCTCTCGGGGCTCAGTGGATTAAGTGTCCAACTTGGCTCAGGTCATGATCTCACAGTTCCTGAGTTTGAACTCTGCTGATAGCTTGGAACCTGGGTCCTGCTTTGGATTCTGTGTCTCCCTCTCCCTCTGCCCTGCTTATGTACTCTCTCTCTCTCTCAAAACTAAGTAAACATTTTTAAAAAAAGAGAGATTCTCTCTCCTTCTGCCCGTCCCACTTGTGTACACACACTCTAAAATTAAAAAAAAAAAAGACTAGTTAATTTACACATATTGAGATTACATTAAATTAAAATGTTTACAGAGTGCATCTTTCTAATTTTTTAGTGTTTATTTATTTTTGAGACAGAGAGAGACAGGCATGAGTGGAGGAGGGGTAGAGAGAGAAGGAGACACAGAATCCGAAGCAGGCTCCAGGCTCTTGTCAGCACAGAGCCCGATGTGGGGCTCAAACTCATGAACCATGAGATCATGACCTAAGCTGAAGTTGGACACCTAACCAACTGAGCCAGCCAGGTTCCCCTACAGTATGCATCTTTTTAAAATGATTTCCTACTCTGACTGACTTCTAAATTAACCAACCAACGACTCATTCTTTCTAGGTCAGACTAAAGGCTTTTACAGTATTTTTCTTTTCCCAATACTGATTGGATAAAATCAAGATCCTCCTCGCCCTCCCCAAACCTTGAGCTTCTCGTAGAGAAAAGCTGGAAGGAGGACAGACAGATACTGAATCAGATATAAGGGAGCACAGAAAATAACCTGGTTTCCGTAAAAACAGAAGACAAGCAATGGTGAACACATATTGTCATGAAGAGGAATTTTTGAAACAGAATTTACTTTTTAAAATGAAAATTAGAGGGGCGCCTGGGTGGCGCAGTTGGTTAAGCGTCCGACTTCAGCCAGGTCACGATCTCGCGGTCCGTGAGTTTGAGCCCCGCGTCAGGCTCTGGGCTGATGGCTCAGAGCCTGGAGCCTGTTTCCGATTCTGTGTCTCCCTCTCTCTCTGCCCCTCCCCCGTTCATGCTCTGTCTCTCTCTGTCCCAAAAATAAATAAACGTTGAAAAAAAGAAAAATAAAATGAAAATTAGAATTTGAAATGTTGAAACAAATAGTATGTTTAGATAAGCACTTGCCTATGACTGACAGTCAAGTGGAAGACAGATTACTTTCCCTTTCTTCTTCAAGTATTTACTATTGAGTAGCTATAGTGCTGAGGGTCCTCAGACAAGATACTATGAACTTCACTTTAGACTGTCACATAGGTGACATTAAATTTTTAATCAACCATCACCATTTCTTCCATAAACAACTGCTCAGCAATATGTTTATGAACAGTAGAAAGTGGAGAAGGAAGAACAGAACTGTCTAAGACTTAAAGAAAGAACAAAGTAGCAAGATGCCTCAGGTCTAATTTGACCAGCATCCAGACCAGGTTTCTCAGTGGTCTGATGTGAAAAAGGACTCATATCTTTATTCTCAGATTTGCAATTTGTAAAACTTGACCTTTTTGCTTTCCCTTGCTATGATGTACTTAAAACAATCAGTTAATCCCTAGGGGAATTTACCTAAATCAACTGAAATTAATCCTATAGGTAGCTTGAGACATCACTGCCTCAGGACACACATATCTTGATCAAGTTGCAAAAGTCAACTAGGCTTCTTAATTAGAATTTGCTGTAGCTGGATTTCTGCTTCTCTTATTCAGTTTTTATAATACCATACTGCTTTAGGACTATTACTCTTAATGCTGAAATCTATAAATCCCTTTGTTTAGTAGTAACTGTTGTCTTTCATATACCTTTCCTCCTTTCCTGTAAGTTCATATTCCAGATCTACTTAAGTCAATGGAGAGGAGACACAGAGACTGAAAGAGACAAACAGCAGCCAGCTGACAGACAGCTAACACCACTAAGCACAGGTGTAAACCAACCAAATTCTAACACTGGACTGAACTGATTCAGCCCCACAGTTCCTCGCTTTCTTTGAAAAGGTTGCTTCTGGGTCTCTTTTCCTACACCGACCTGCTTTAAAAGTAAGAAAACCCAAGGGGTTGAGGCAACTGTCCTCTGTGAGCCAAGCTTTACTCATTCCACCCATGCAGAACTGAGTAGTGAGAGGGTGGGGAGAAATGGAATCAGAAGCTGATGGGATCTAGAGCAGAATGAATCAGTCCTCTCGGGAGTGTGAATGTCTGATGCGTATAAAATTATGCTTAAGTCTGAGAGGCAATACGTGAATCCGTGTGAGCAGATCTGTACGTGGGAACAAGAGTGCATGTGTTAGAAAAAAGGCTACAAGGAGAGAGGGGTGGCCATCAACCTGCACACATGGGTCTCACGGCTCTCTTAGGTAAATGACCCCATCTTTTGAGGAGAAAAACAGACTGATGCGCAGCAAAGCCAGAAAGTAAAGCAAAGTGGGAAATGTCATGCCTTTCAAATTTAGTCTTTAAAAAAAATTTTGTTTAAATGTTTCATTTATTTTTGAGACAGACAAAGCACGAGCAGGGGAAGGACAGAGAGAGAGGAAGGCACAGAATCTAAACCAGGGTCTAGGCTCTGAGCTGTCAGCACAGAGCCCCAAGCGGGGTTTAAACCCACGAAATCCAAGGTCATGACCTCAGCCGAAGTCGGATGCTTAACCAACTAAACCACCCAGGTTAGGACCTCGTTTTCAAAAATCTTTTAAGTCAATTTTATTCTTTCACTTTGAAAATATTCAAAGCCGTAATTGAAAAATCCAGGTGGAATCACGAGAAGAAGGCCTTCTATACCCAATGAACATGGCTCTAAGTTGTAACAAGAATACTGAGAGAAGGAAAGAACACTGTTTAGAATTAGCACACCTGTGGCCATCCATGCATCCAAGCCCCTCTTTCCCCACATCTAAAAGGAAATAATATCGACACCACCCAGGGCTCTTGCGAGAAGACAGTATATATAAACCAACACGGTGCCTGGCACACGGCAAGTGTTAGCTCTCTACGAAGTGTTAAGTTGGCGTGAAGGGACATCTAACTTCCAGTCAGGGATCCAAAACACGTAACATGGAAAGAAGGAAACTGGATGGTATCAAATTAGTAGGTTGGCTTCATAACATGAACTGTCACTAAGTATGATGCGGAGAAAACGCTGATGTGTTAGAGACCCTCCTAATGAGAGGGCTAGTTCCCAGGCCGGGCAATTTTCACAAAGTTGAGGCATCGGTGTCACTCTGAGCCATGGATGCTGAGTGGCAGACTGTGACACATGTCAGGGAAACTTCCAACAGCCCCAGATCATCTACCCAGTGTTCCACTGGAACACATTAGCTTACAATCAGCCTCCTGACTGGGTGGACCAATGGGTAGAGCCCCATTCAAATTTTGAACTAAAAATAATTAAAATGAAGGGGAAATCTGTCAGAGATGTAATGAGAGATTAAATCTGAGAAGAGCAAAAGAGGAAAAAAGTTTTGGCTGATGGGCAGAAGCTCCCACAGGCAGCTTGTAAGCCCATTAATGGCTTGGCCTGCATCCTGGGTGTTTAGTGATTCACAGCTTGTTTAACTTCTTGTATATTCCCAGCCATTCCCTGAAGTGTGATATACCTCATCTACTATACAGTGGTTTAATTGCACTACAAATGAGTTTACTCAACCAATTAGAACTCCAAATAGTGCTAAGATATATGCCCAAATTTTATACAAGTGGTGCTTCACAGATCATCTTATTCTAGAATTCCACTGCCAATAAAGTCTACCAGGGCTCAAACCCATAGACTCATTAAATCTAAGTTCAGTCTTTTCCCTAATGAAGGAAGAAATCCTCACATGATCTTGAAAACTAAAATGAACTAAAACCCAAATAACAAACAAATGAAACTCACAAACAACTCTATACCCAAATAATTTCCTTAGGGGGACAAGTTTCAAAGGACCGTTGAACAAAATAAAATATTCTAAAAATAAAATATCAGAAAACATTTATAAGCTACATCAGGAAATATACCATTTGCCATAATCCTGAAAATAAATCAGTGAAGCACAGGAAGGACTCACAAATATTTAAGCTCTTCACTAAGTTAATGGTGTGGAAAATATTAGGTAAAAAAAAAAAATCGTAAGGAGAAACATCCCTTGTGGCGTAACAGAAATCGCTTTTATCTCATCTGCTCATATGTGTGACAAATGGCAATAAATGTCTATGGGATTGTTTATTGCTCTCCAAATACAGATGGAATTGAGATTAATACTTAATTAAACTAGAGCTCTTGGGCTGTCTAAGATGGATCAGGACACAATATGTGTATTAATTACCCTTCCTGTTTCTAAGGAACTCAGAAGGATCTTGTCACCATTGACCCTACACTGTGAGAAGAAAAGCTTATGTCTATGAAAATGAATCAAGAAAGGGGCACCACAGGGGCACCTGGGTTGCTCAGTTGGTTAAGTGTCTGACTCTTGGTTTCGGTGAGGTCATGATCTCACGGTTCGTGAGTTCGAGCCCCACATTGGGTTCTACGCTGACAGCCTGGAGTATGCTTAGAATTCTCTCTCTCCCTTTCTCTCTCCGCCCCTCCCTTCCTGTCTCTCTTTCTCTCTCTCTCTCTCTCAAAAACAAGTAAATAAAACATAAAAAGAATTAAAAAAAAGAAAGGGGCATCACTAATGTGATCAGAGTACGGACATCAACTGAAAAAAAAAAACCTTAGTGTGATATAAAGACTAAAGGAAATGAACTGCTCTAAGTTTTCAAGCAGTCTTTTTACTGCAGTACTTGTCTCACAAGGTTGACTGGTGGTGGGACTGCAAAGTACTGGTTAATTCTTAAGTAGTAATGCTATATAGGAGTATAAATATGTTTAGAGATAAAGATTATATATATCCAGAGGTAGATACGTGTGGATGCATATTTACAACCAGGAGTAGGCACCATGGCACTCAAAACAGTGGAATAAAGGAGGCAGAAACAGGGATTTATATAAAAACCTTCCATGACTTCATAAAGCCTCCTTCTCCAAACCTCTAAAATAACTCCAGGTCACTTGATACGTTTTCTTGATGGAGTATCCAAATAAAAAATGATTTTGGCCGCACATTATAGCCACCAGTGAAGGAGCGGTAATCTGAAAATTCAAGTCCCTAATGACATCTATTTGGCCTAAAATAAATGTGAAGAATACATTACTCAGGTGTGTTAAGATACAATAGAGAGTTTTCTTGAATTACTCACCCATAGGCTCCATTGCTAATCAATTTAATCGTTTCAAAATCACTTTCCCGAGGTTTCCTTTGAAGTTTCAAGGAAGCATTGGAGCTCTTGGAAACAAAATATGGAAGTTAGAAAAGCTGAAAACTCCAGACAATGACTGTAACAGCAACATAAATAATATTAGCGTGATACGCTCCAGTTTTTTTTTTAAACTTTTTTTTCACATTTATTTATTTTTGAGAGACAGCATGAGCAGGGGAGGGGCAGAGAGAGAGGGAGACAGAATCTGAAGCAGGCTCCGGGCTCTGAGCTCTCAGCACAGAGCCTGACGTGGGGCTCAGACTCACAAGCCATGAGATCATGACCTGAGCCGAAGTCCGACGCTCAACTGACTGAGCCACCCAGGCACCCCTATGCTCTTGCTCTGGTGTTTAATACGCTGAAGTGCAGTATTGGCAGCCAAAGGAACCTGAGAGACAACTTTAAAGATCAATGTCGCACAGCAGTGCTGATCCACTACTTCTCATGATAGAGCCTCAGTCTCATGTACGTGAACCCCCATTTCCGGGAGATGAAGGCACCAAGCTTTTGAAAATTTCCAAGTTTGATTTACCTTTGTAAACTATTCTTGTTAGCCTCATCCTGGTGTTTTCATGTTTTGAGACTTAAGTCCAAAACGTCAACCCTTAATTCAGGTTTCAGTCAGCCGGGAAAGAACGGGCTGTTGTGGCTCTACATGAGCTGATGGATACACGAACTCTGGTCTGTCCCTGGCCAGAGAATGTCTGTGTCCTTTCTGCGGTACCTTTTGTTTGGAAGAGATAGTAGGCAACAAAGACGCTCGAACAGACAATCCGTGTGCCTTTCTTTACTTCCCTATCATTATTCTTACGAGGCTTTAAATATCTATTTTCAAAAAGATAGCTCTTTAAATGTTGAGCTCAGGGGCACCTGGGTGGCTCAGTCAGTTAAGCATCAAACTCTCAATTTCAGCTCAACTCATGATCTTGATCTCCTCCTGGTTTGTGGGTTCGAGCCCCTCACTGGGCTCTGAGCTGTAAGTGTGGAGCCTGCTTGGGATTCTCTCTCCTTCTCTGTCTCTCTCAAAACAAGTAAATAAACTTTAGGAAAAACATAAAATAAAAAGTTGAGCTCAAAGGAAAATAATAAGCAAAGTGTTATGTTTAATTCTCTCATACTCCATGTATCTGAGCATTGAGAGGGTGAGCAGTGACAGCCTCTTTGCATCTGCTGCGGAGCCCAGGATTCTCTTCCTATTATTTTAGAAGAAATCCTATGAGTCTAAGGTACGTGTCACCCTCTCCAAACCGAGGCTGTCATGCGCTAACATGCTGTCCCACTCATCTTTTGGAGACTTAGGTACCCAGCTTTCCATCTTCCTCTCCGGTCGAGTTCTCTCACCATCCTGGATGACTTCCGTGTCCCACAGGTAACTTACCCAACACCCTGGCCTCTGGGCTACTTTAGTTGCTCAAACCAACGACTGTTTCTGTCCTCTATTTCCCCTTGGCCTTTGGCACAAGTCTTAGGTCCAGTCATCACTGTTAACACCCCATCACAGAAAATGTAATTCGGGACAAGGACCATGCACTTGCTCCACTATTCCACTCTGATGGGTCCCCAAGCTTTGGGCTGTTCAAAGCCCACCTGTCTCATTAACTCTTCCGCACCCAGGTGACCTCATTCATGCCCACGGATGATTCCTATGTCATTCAGAACCCCACCCGAAACTATCCCTCTGAGTGCCCCAAAATTCCACACCATATATATAGTTGCCAGTTTGATGGCTCTTCATGACCGTCCCCCCCCAAAAAAAACTTAAATCTAAACACATGCAAAATTGTAATACATATGATAGAATTAACAAAAATAACTATTGGGACCCCTGGGTGGCTTAAATGGTTGAGCTTTTAAATGGTGATTTCATCTCACACTTGCGAGACTGAGCCCCAAGTAGGGCTCCCTGCTTAAGATTCCTTTTCTCTCTCCCTCCCTCTCTCTGCCCCTGTCCCCAGCTCATATGCACTTTCTGTCTCTCTCAAAAAACAAACAAAACACCCGCCAACTATCATTTATTTAGCATTTAGTAGTGCGCTGACCTAACCATCTAACACAAACTATCTCATTTAATCTTTTATCTTTTTTTTTTTTTTTTACAGAAGAGGAAACTAGGCACAGAGATTCCCACAGCTAGCAAGAGGTACGGCCAGCTTTCAAATCCAGGCAATGTTACTCCAGAGCCTGGGTTCTTAGCCCCCAGGCAATACAGCTACCTCTCTTTTCTGACCACCCCCAACTCGCTCCAGGCTGGTTCCCAGGATGACGGCATCCTGAAACTGTCACCTGTGCCACTGCATAGTCTCCTGAGTGGCTTCCCCGTGGTCACCCCTGTGTGTTCCCCTCACCCCATCTACTGTCTGGACTGTAGTCAGAAGACTGGAAGCCATGACTCTGATTGGGTCATCCTCCTGCCTACTTGTCTCCACCCCACAAACACACCCACTTCCTCCAAAGTTCAACTACTTCCCACTGTTCCTTGAAAGAAAAGACTTGACAAAGATGAGCAACAAGGACCTGTATGTCAGGTTTTTACCCAAGCTCTTCAATCTTTGTGGTCTCCTTGCCCTTGCTCTCAGATGCACTCTGCTCCCTTGTGGCACAGTTTTTGCCCAGGATGTTCTCTGGGCCTGGAAGGTTCCCTCTGCCCCTTCTTATCCTAGCAACTTCTCATGCCACATCTCCTGGGCCATTTCCTTGGGAGATCTTATTGGACTGGCAAGACTAAGGTCAATTTCTGTATGTTTAGTAGCACATGGCCCTTTTTCATCATTGATCTTATATTCAAGTTTAGCATTTTTCTTTTTTCGTGCATGATTTCTTTTTATTAATTTTTTTCTCTTTGAAAAAAAGGACTAAAATTATATGCTTACTGCCTTGCACATAGAAGCACAATACATGCTTAGCGAAGAGACAAAGTAATTAACACACTCTGAATCTCCAGATGTTGATAAACAGAAAAACCAACATATTTCATCAAGAAAGACACTTACACTCACTGATTCATCTGTTTCTGGTGTTTCTGCTGTCCCACTGTCATAGTTTCCCAACTGAGCCATTTCTAAATTAAAAACAAAACAAAACAAAAAAGTAAAGATTAAGAAAAATACAACAATTATAACAAGATAAGAAGTAATATCTTTGATATTAAAAACAATTTACTCTCTACTTCAATATACCCATGGGAAAATCTTAATCAAAAATGGTAAGAGCCACCAGCTGCTGTTTTTGAAATTGTTCATTATATGCCCTTCTATAGAACCCTATTTCTTATGAACACCTAGACACGGGTACTTGAGAGCTGGGCTTCTGCTTCAGCTAGCAGGATTCAGTAGTCGACACAATCACCATGGGGTGGGGTTGGGGCAGGTGTGTGTGTCAATGATTATTCTTATGATAGGATTCTCAAGACAGGCAAGTCTTCCCAGGCTCTGAAAGGCATCAAAGATACACTGACCACAGCTCAGAGATGATTCTCAACTTGTGGCTGAGCATTCCTTGCTCCATTTCTTTCACATCCACTGAGCAATATCCCCTTCCTGGTACACTAAGAATTTGCAATTTGTCACAAAGGAAGTAACAGTTGTTAAGAGACGCTTGACGATGAGAAGGCTTGGGTCACCACAGTCAGCACTTACTAGGGACCTTTTAACCTCAGGCTCTTCCTCTGTAAGATGGGAACAATGTATTCATCTTTTACTAGTTTCTTGTAAGTACGATATAGGATATTCGTGTAAGGCTCTTAACATGTTGACTAACAAAAATTAAGTGTTCACTGAATACTGATTGTTATTTATTACAATCCAGCATGGGCTGGATGCCACATGCTTGACAAAGTAATACCTTGGTGGTCTGCTTAAAAGACACAAAAACAAAAAAGAAAAACAGAAACAAACAAAAAGACACAGGCATTTAACCGCTCAATCCACAATGGAACACATCTCTGGGTCTACCTAAGTAAATGAAGAAACCAAATTCATTTTATGTTCATTTTAATTTCTACACTAAAAATGTTTAGTTAAAAAAAACCCAAAAAACATGAAGGAATTCCCTCCAAAACTTTGATAGGTAGTTATCTCTGAGTGGTAAGACCACAGGTAATTTGCATTTTCTAATTTTTCAAAATTGAATGTGTATGCTAAGTTATATATATATATATATATATATATATATATATATATAAAATAACTTATACATAAGTTATAGTTTTTAGTTACCTATTTTTGTATGCATCTAAAAGGAGTCCTTAGGCTCTCATTCCATGTATTCATATTCTTATAATTATAATCATCCTTTTTGGGAGAGATTACACATAAAAGATAGGAAGCAAAACAACAGTGGAGTGTTGTCTCCAGATAAAAATTAACAAACTCCAGAATCTACAGTAAGTGAATACTGTCACTAACTTTCCCGTCCCTGTCTACCAGTAGCCGAAATTCAAGACTGAAAATGAGCTCAGTACTAACTACGTGCTTCCTTGGTGTCATTCCAGTGATGTCAACATCCTCTCTGACTAGGACCTTAGATTGTTGGACTGGTAGGTGAACCAAAATGTGTTCAGTTGGAGGGATTCTCAAGGAAGAGACTGACTTGAATATTGTTTGAATAAAAAGGCAATAGTAGCTAACATTTATTAAGCATTACTGTATCCTGGGTAGAGAAATAACTCACATAATTCTAAAAACATCTCTATGAATAGGTACCACTACCCTGGTCTTAGGGAAGGAACACTGAGGCACAAAGAGGCCCATCAACTGCATGGTCAAGGTCACAGCCTGCAGGGCTGGTCCCGGGGTGCAGAATGGGACATTCCCACTCCACACCCTCACTCCAGACTTTCAAAGGTCAGGCTGGAGGGCTGTTAGTGCAGATGCTGACAAGAAGGGAAACAAATGGAGACCAGATTTTGTAATAACAGCAGGCTAAGTGATATTAAATCGATTAAAAATGATCCTCAGATCTGAATCAAGAAAACAAAGTGTCAAGAGTTAAAAACACAACTCCCAGTGATAAATTTGCATTACTAAACATAAAACTGGTCCAAGATCACTATTAAAATTTATTTAGAGTCTCTATAAAGGTACACAAATTGGCCTCAGATTATTCACCTACCGAAGTTCAGCCTACAGTGTTATTTCCCTCCAGGTAAGAAAAGTGTGAAGTTCTCACTCGCTCTACAATTCAAGGGCTGAAACAACCTTAACTCTACCAGCGTGAACAGTCACTATAATATACTTTGACAGCCTCCCCACTCCAATTATTTTCATAAAAAAACAAATTAAAAGATGGTTCTGTTTTAAATAGGATTTCTGCTAAATAACTATTATCTGAGACATACATATTATTTGCGAGCAGTGGGTAGTAATGGAATGGAACCAAGAGTCAGCTTTTGAAGCAGGAAGCTAAGGCATCATTTTGTAATGCCTGAAGAGATTTTTAAAACTCATCTAAATACCATTAAACATCTGCCCTTTTTATTTCATTGATTTAAACCATTTCTGAAGACTCATGATTCAAAAAGGTAAAGATGGTAATTTAAAAGCCATGGGGAAAAATCTCTCCCCAGGGAACTTTTCAGAAAAGCAGCCACCAGTCTCTGATAAGTGATGAATCTGTTGTGGTATTGCTTTCAGTACAGTATAAATTTATCTGGCATTATCTCCCAGTAATGCATGCATCATTTCACTGGAAGCAAAGATCGGATGGCCGTAAGAGCAAACAAAGCAGGGGAAATAGGAGAGCAGGGCAGAGAGCAGCAGGTTCCCTGGCTTTAGATGAGAAAATATCTGTGCCAACAGTCACCATCATTACAAACAATTTAGCAAGATAAACACTGTTTGCAAATTCAACTTAATGAACCAGGAAGACAATTTTGAATAGAGGAGCCTATGATTGTTTTTGACTCTTTTTAGGCAGTATGTAACTCAAGTGTTTTAAATGACCACCCCGACAGTAACGAGTAGGAAAAGGTAGGGGGCTGGGGCGGGGGGGGGGGGGTCATTTACCAGTATTAGATTTTTTAAAGAACCGCTAACGGGGTGCTTAGTCTTGTGTGTATTTAATAACATCAGATGTATTTTTTCATCTGAACCGACCAGAAATGCTTTCATACGCTTTAAAAAACATTTCCCCCCCACGGACGTTCCTGTATATTATCATTTTTTTCGTAATTTTTTTTGTTACATGCAAAAACAGATCTACCAACACTGCGCCCGATCTATATCTATCATCAGTTGCATTACTCCCCAATTCCTTTAAATGTCACTTTTAATTTAATTACAATTAATTTCTTTAGCAACATCTTCAAAAGTACAAGTGCACTTGAGGAGAACCCAACGGAGCTTTGCTGGAGAAAAAACAGAGAAAGCTGAAACCGAAACCCTTTCAGGACACTCTGGCATTGTCAGGCTGACAGGCCTCTAGGATTTCAAGGCCTATCCCTATACTGCAGGTACAACACAAAATAGGTCATGTTCACCTTTTCTTGTGGCAAAAGTAAAGAGCTGCTAAGTTCCTGTATGAAGTCACAGAGCGTAGGCAAGTAAAAGGCCAGCCCAACCCAGGGACTCACCTTCCAAAGGATCCTTATTGAGCCCCAGCTGGCTAATGATGTACCTGGGAATGTCAGTTTTAATACCCTGTCCTTCTTTGGCATGGCCTTCGGCTGCTTCCAACAGGTAGTAAAATTCTTCAGGATCAAATTCCTAGCAGAAGACAAACACAGATGGAAACTAACTTGAGCCAAAATTCTCTGAGGTTTTAATGCATCAATTCCTTTCACAGTAACATTTGCTGGATATACATGGCTGTGGTTTGTGCAGAAAGGAAGCAAATGATTTTAAAAAGTATATAATTCTCACCTTGTATTTGAAGCCTTTCATATTCTGAGGCAGTACATTTAAGTCCTTGGTAACTCACAGAATGACCACTTCCAAATTCCTCGTAATGTAACTTTGGAGGTTCTGTATATGCTCCATTTAAGAAATCTATCTCATTGAAAATGAACAAGTCTAACATTTTAATTATGCTTTTTGAGGAAAACTTTAAAATCCAGGGGGCGCCTGGGTGGCTCAGTGGGCTGAGCATTCAACTCTTGATTTTAGCTCAGATCATGATTTCAAGGTTCATAAGGTCAAGCCCTGCATCGGGCTCTGCGCTAACATCACAGAGCCTGCATGGAATTCTCTCTCTTCTCTCTCTGCTCCTCCCCCTCTTGCTCTCTGTGTCTCTCAAAATAAGTAAATTAAAGAAGTAAAATTAAAAAGGTAAAATAAATAAAATAAGATAAAATCCAGAAATCTCATCCAGAAGATTCAGTTACTCCTTCTCCATAAACAGCCACAAAAGGAGTAATGCTAGAATATATATTCTCAAACGTTTTACAGGAAACTCCATTAGTATAGAGGTATCCAAAAATATTTTTAAAAATCTCAATATTACCATTTCATCAGTATATCCTAAAGTTAATATTCCCATAATGTGAAGATGAAGAAAGAAAAATATGAAATTAATGTTTTCGATTACCAGTGCCTATTTTAAAAATTTGGTAGCACATTTTACTCATGTCTTTTACTCCCTTTGGCTGTTACTTCTAGGATGTAATAAAAATCTTTAGGATTCCATCACTCTAGATGGATGCCATGGGTTTATGTGGCGTAAACAATTATGTTTACGGATTTAAATGACAGTTGCTACTTTCAGTTGTATTTCCTAAATGTTATTCCCCCAGGATGTTACCCATTTTGATTAATGCCCCAAATAGGCAACTTTAGAATATCAGCATTTCACCTGAATTACTCAAGGGTTTCTAAAGATTATGTATAAAGAAAGCTCGCTGTAAAGAGAGTAAAGCCAAAGGAGCGTATACACTCAGTGCCCTTTCTGTAAACCTACAATGATACACAGCACAAGCCTGAAACAGTAGGTATAAGACCAGTGGTTGGGGAATGTTCCCTAAAACTCTAAAGCTCCAGTTTCAACAGAGCTTCAAATCGTGTTGAAAACAGCAACATTTTCAATTCTACTTCTGAGCTCACTCGTTTCTATCTTTGAGAGGCTATACTTTTACTTTTTCTCTTCTGGTGTGGAGCGATGACTGAAAAAATTCACTTCCTCTTTTAAGGCAAGATTGTCTATTCGCGTATCTGCTGTTGTCCAGAGAAACAGGTTAGAATGCTAAGTGGTATTTTCCCTCAAATGAAGCAAATGCAGGAAGTCCACGCATGTGGTGCATAATTCAAAAAGTACAATGGGAGACGCAGTACAAAATCAGACTTCCTTTTGCTGGCATTTGCCAGTCACACAGTTCTCCTCCCAGAAGCATTGAGAGTATTTTTTCCCCCCTTTATCCTTCCAGAGACAAAGCCAAATGGTGCTTTTGATTCTGTGGTTCTAAGGGTCCTGGCCACTGATGGAAAGACCTACTCCACCATGCCCCGCCCTGTCTCCTCAAGATTTCCCTTCTCCCGTGACTCTCAATGCACTGGTATATTTTTTAGGGGGCAGTGAACATTCCACTATTACAAAAAAGCTATGAATTTTAATAAAAATAAGGGCAAAACCCTAGCAATCCCACCCTATACGTATATGTGTGCATGTGTAATACCGCAAAGCTGTACTGCACGGGGTACAAATATTTCTGAAGTGTTGCAAATACTTTAGTGACTAGCAGAACTTAAAAGTGAGTGTTGATACAGTGCTAAGCCCCTTAAAACTATTCTCAGGCTCAAAGCTTCATGTGTGTTCACAGTGTGGACTGAAATTTCAACCAGAGTTACATAAAACAAAAATTTTTAAATAGGAAAATGATTGACAAAATGAAGTAATCTCTGAAAGCCTCACTTCTTGTCTGTATGAGACGCTGGGGTACTTGCCCAAGCTGGTTGCTGCCTAGCATTTATTTCTAACAGGCCGCATTTTAAAAACAGATGATAATAACTATAGATTATTATATATCATATTGCTGGTGTCCCTTTTTCTGCATCTTGCCAACACCAAAAAAGTAAGGCTCAAAGTGTTTTAAATTAATTGTCACCTAGTATCTATGCTAAGGTTAACAAGCACATTAGTTCATGATTATCTTTCATGTTTGACCAGAATGTGATGTGATTATCACTGAATACAGCACAAATCCTAGAACTCTGACTTAAAACCAGAAAACAAAAATCACATCAGGATGTCCTCATAAACATTCACAAGTTGTAGTTCCTGCTGACTCTTTCCATTTAACTCTGGTCTTTGAAGCCAAAGAAACTGAAAGTTTCTGATGGTCACTGCTTTCCCACAGTTAACAGTAAATAATGGAGTCACATCTAGGGGCAACTTACCAGACACTCTAATAATCGAGCTGGGCGGGCAATAACAATTAGGATCTTTCGAACCAGTTGTTTAATAAATGCCAATTCTCCACTTTCTGAACGATCATGAGCCTACAAGAAAGATGATACAGAGTTGCTCTATTCAGTGGAAAAGGAAATCAGCAGAGCACGCTAATTAGATAATTACAAATCTCTGAAAATTAAGTGATTTAGAAAATACCTTTCACAGACAGATAAGCGGACATTATCTCTTCATAAATGGACACCGTTAAAATTCTTTACCTACAAAATGGCTCTATTAGCTAAATTTCAATTGCATAACTTTGATCTATTCGGTGTTAAAAATCAAATGTTAAAACTCCTAATGTGAACCATGAATGATGGAGAGATTAAGAGATTATGATGCATTAAGTACATGATACAAGTGGAGTGCGAGGCTGATAAGGGACCTTGATTTACCAGATATAATAGCAACGTTAGCTATGAAATGGCTAACACAGTGAAGGGCTGCTTTTGTTATCCTGGACATTTAACACAGTCATGAAATATATTTTACACGTGCACCATGATTAGCCTACAAATTTGTTATTTTACGACCTGTAAGAAGTGTGCACTGCTGATTTCAAATGTGAGGGAGATAACGTTTATACGTGGATATATTCATACCAATTTGATTTCGCATATTGAATAAATTATACCTAGGCACTCAAGTCAGTAAAATTTGACTTTAAATCTTTTTAAATTTTATGTTATCGTGTGCCTGGGTGGCTCAGTTCATTGCATCTGACTTCAGCTCAGGTCATGATCTTGTGGTTGACGAGTTCGAGCCGCACGTCAGACTCTGTGCTGACAGCTCAGAGCCTGGAGCCTGCTTCGGATTCTGCGTCTCCCTCTCTCTCTGCCG
>NW_024412377.1:106026064-106050784 GCF_014898765.1 Herpailurus yagouaroundi
GCCGACCCCCCCCCCCCCACTCGCGCTCACTCGTGCTCTCTCTCTCAAGAATAAACCTTAAAAAAATTTTTTTTAAACTAAAAATAATCAGTTCATTCCTACTTCTTACTTCTAAGAATTATCAGCTATAACCAAAGCCAGAACATACAAGGGGTTGTATTAACTCAAATAATATTTTATATACTAACATTATTGGGGAGGGAGGAATTCTGTTAAGACAACACCAAACAAAATCACACAGCATGAGAAGAAAGTTTCCAGGCTGCCAAGAGCAAGCACCAACACTAATGGGTACCCTGTGTTTATATTTTAAGTATTGGCCGCTACAAAAAATACTAAGACCCATATTTGAAAGTAGGTTATAGTTTCCTATGGATATTATTTTCTTTGGCTAAATACACCTAAGTGAGAAAACAAATGGAGACATCAAGCATTTCATCTGGAACAGACCTAGACCTCAGGACTTTAAAAAGCCATCAGTTGAATCAACCTGCTCAAAGCCACAGGGGGACCTTGCCTGGGTCTACAAAAGACTGACAATGGGGAAAGCGGCCAGGAGATACCAGGCACACAAAGTCACAGCTGGGAACTAACAACAATTGCATCCTGTGGAAGGTAAAGGAAATTCCCACAATAAGGACTCCATCTGAAAGGCACAAGCTTCCCTGTGACTCTTTAGCTCCAAACTCTGGAAGGACACTGTCAATGTCATTCTGAAGACAGTTTTAAGTTTCACACAAGGACTGAAGAAAACGTTTATCCGTGAAGATAAATAAGACAACCCAACAATGCTCTTCATACCACAAGTAAACACGTTTCTCTGCGCAGAAGACAAATTTCTCTAAATATCAACAATTATATTATGCTATATGGCATATTCAGATGATTTTTGAAACCCAAAATTTTCTTTTTGTAATTGCCATGAAACAATCTGCCAGGTCTATTAGACAGAAACAAAATTAAATGTGTGTGTGTGTGGGGGGGGAAGGGGGTGGCAGGATTTCAACGTAAACAGCTTTGGATATTGATTCTATCCCTTTCAGGGAAAGCCTCTGAAGGAAAGAAAAACACAGGACTAAACTAGTAATTATGGTAACATCCTGGGACAGAACCGTGGAATTAAGGAAGGAGCATCTCACAGAGACTGACTACAGAGTTACTCTCTTATCTGCCTCTTCTGTTTCAAAACGCACCATTTAACAAATATCATTTTCAAGATATTCTCATAGCAAGTAATATGCATTGCGTTCCTAGCCTTTTTGGGGGGAGCTGTGTGATTAAAAGGAACAGCAGAAGTGAATTATTTGACAATAAATTGTAATGAATCAAGCATTTGACATGCATATATACATATCTTCTTTTTCCTTCCCTCCTTCCCTTCCTTCCATAGTTATTGAGGAAGCAAGTATCAGCCACAGTGCTAGGCACCAGGGGGTGGAAGACGATTGGGATGTGATCCATGTTCTTCAAAGAGCCCTCTTTGAAAACCCAAAACAGAGCATGAAACTGCACTAGGGTCAATGTGCCATCTTAGGGTTTTTACTTATAGGCAGAAAGGAGCCAGTGAGGAATGTTATTAGATAAATGTTCTTACAGCCACAGAGAATTATGAATTTGGGAGTCAGGACTACGGTCTCAGTGAACTGTCCACGTGGAAAGATACTCATTAGCCAGGCAGACACATGAATCTGAAAGCTAAGAGCTGCTGGTCGGAGATACAAACAGGAAGCTATTAGAGTACATCGGTCTTTAAGAGAGCCAACAAGACCACCAGAACAGAGGGAGGAGCAGTGGGCCACAAATCAGATGATGGGAAAACTAACTTTCAGAAAACACAAGTTAGAGGAAGAGCTCTTGGAAGAAGCAGAGAAAAAACACAAGCACTAAAAGTATCTTGGGGCTCTTGGGTGGCTCGGTATGTTGAGCTTCTGACTTTTGATTTCAGGTCAGGTGAAATCTGAGGTGATGATCTCATGGTCTGTGTGTTCGAGCCCCCTGTCGGTCTCTGTGCTGACAGTATGGAGCCTGCTTGGGATTCCCTCACCCTCCCTGTGCTCCTTCCTTACTCTCTCTCAAAATAAATAAACAACAACAACAGAAGAAGAATTGAAAAGGAGGGGTGTTACGAAGAGAGAAAAGGAAGATATTAATATTGCTGAATATAATAATATGCCAGTAAAAGAGAACTGTTCCAGTAAAATGTCCAGAGGACAAGATAGTAAAGAGGACAGTGGACTTCAGTGAGTTAAATGAGGGGAGGTCAGAAGCCATTCATTCAAGAGTTCTTCTATATGCTAGACACCACACTAGATGAACAAAACAGACAAAATCCCTGCTCACACAGACACCTCTGCTGGGACTGGTCCCTGAGCTATTACCAATCTGTGATGACATGGGTACAATAAGTGAGTGCAAGCATTTAGCAGCTCTTACATTTTTAACATTTCTTGCACACCCAAATGCATGTTCCTATAAATTTATTTTCATTTTAATTCATTGGAGAATTAGTGCAAGACAAATTGGAAATTAACAATGAAAAACAAAAACAAGGTATTCAGCCCCCTAAAACACTCTGAGAAACACTGCCTTAATGAACTACAATAGGGTGAAATATGAGAAATGGGCACAGAGTACAGAAAACTCTGTTGGGATGTCTGGATGGGAAAGAAAAATAGTGACTTCTAGTCAGAGAGGCATCTTCTCATCTTGCTAGAACTCAATTCAGTAGGGGCAAATACAGATGAATTTCTAGAAAACTAGGATGCTAATATTTTCTTCCAATTCCATGCAATTATTTACATATTCATGCTTAGAAAAACAATCTATGGTTTTTGCTGACATGGGCATAACTTATGCCCTATGGGGTAGAGAAATACAATATATCTAAATACAGAGACGAAATAGGTTTTACTTGTAGGCTGTGGCTGATCAATTTCAGTCACAAGAGCACTATACGCATTAATTCCATTCTACCATACACATTCCTTCCTGCCCTGGGTGTTATCAGGAGCTACGCATTCAAGTATTAGACCTAGACAGGTACCTGTGTTTATCTGTCTTTTGGAAATTGGATATTTTGTTAGAAGAGGAACTGACACTAATGAGAATTTAAGTTGCCATTTACTACCCAATACCATGTGCAGGTTAATTAATAGGACACATGGCCTGGAAGGAGCCAGCAATTTTCCATTTAGCTTTTCCAGATATTAGAACTAGATAGCATCATCAAATAACACACATGCACTCAGGCAATTTATAACTTTATGGGTGGGGGTGGGGGGAAAATCACTGCCTGAAAATCCCTTACAATCCACTTATCCCAGAGCCATAGATTGTTGGGTCCCAAGGTTCCTGTAAAGGTTATTACATTAACTTTCTATTACTACTATAAATGATGACGAGAATCAATTTATAGCAAGTAGCAATCAGTTTTTTCTTCTTTGCTTCCCTGGAATATGAACTCTACCTCATGGTTACAATGTGTAAGCAAATGCACTCATGAAATTTTTCTTTTTTCAGGGGAAAAGCAAAACAAATCCGAAAACTTTATATGGTGGTTCATACCTCTTGCAGCAATTTATCTAATTTGTGTTGTAATTCAAGGAAGTATCGTGAGGTGATGAGACCCTGGCGGGATTTATCCAAGCAATCTCGAGCCAGTTCAATAATCTGATGGTGAGTGAAACTGAGCACTCCATCTGCTAGAGGAAGAACGTGGTCAGGAGAGTAGCTGGTGATTATTTCCTTCAGACGTTCTTCCATCTGAGCCGTGGCCTATTTAGAGAAGACACGCACACACATATGTAAGACGACAAAACACACAAGTGGACAATTCAATCATCACGTTTAGTGAGCATCTCCAGACACCTCCACAAATTGTTAGTTTCTAGAAACTACTGGTGTATATACATAACATCATTACATACTTGTCAAAACCCACATAATACGCACCACCGGGAGTGAACCTTAATGTTAACTATGGACTCTGGGTGATGATGATGTGTCACTGCAGGTTCATCGACTCTTAACTGGTGAGGGATGCTGAAGGAAGGAGGGTGTGAATGTCGGTGAGGGGGGCTGGGGGGGGCATCAGAGTATACAGGAATTCTTGGTACTTTCTGTTCAATTCTGATGTGATCCTAAAACTGTTGTGAAAAAAGAAATCTATTTTTTTTTAAAGCAGCAACAGCAGCCTCATCACATGGAAGAAAGATTTGAGGTATACAAGGGAAACTGACTACCCTAGGGTGATAATTATTTTTTCTGTCCTATCAAATATAAGATGGTCTATAAAGGCTTCTGCAAGTCAAACAATACCGTGAATTGTCATGCTTTCGTTTTAGATCTTGGGCTATTTCTTTCAGATGGATGCTCAAAAATATCAGGTTATGTTTTACCTATTCAAAACTCAGACTACTGATAGAATTCCACAGGATAGGCAAGAGTTGTTTTGTTCAATAGGTTATAATGTACCAGGAACAAGCATCTTATATTATCCTTATCCTTCTCTCAAAAAGCTGTATCACATGTAAAAAGCCAAGGAGATTCCCTAGGTAGGATAAATAGAAAATTCCCTTTCCAACTTTCATTTCATTCTGTGACGCCCTACTGCCTAATCAGTATCCTTTGCTTATATTGTCTATGAGGGGGCGGGGGTTTCTCTTGGCCTCCTGCTCCCCTTCTAAAATCCTAACTAGCATTAACTACGTGAGTCAGGACCCATTTCCCCGGTGAACAAGTGACATGTAATTAATAGCTAAGACAGCTTTAATCAATGACATCAATGTCGGGTTCATTGCAAATAATAAGCATTTTGCTACTGATTTATGAAACCAGAGATTTCCTTTCGTTTTCTTGCCTGGGGCTACACAAGTAGTGGGGGAGGAACAGGAACACAATGGAAAGACAGTCTTCTCCCAAATGTGCAGGAATACTAGTGCAAAGGCCGTGGATACTAGGTGACAGGAACTATCAAACAGCAGGCTTTTGCAGCCAGGACGTCTGGCAACAACTCTTCGACAAGTCCTCCCTGGCTCAATTCGAATTCCTTTTGCAAGCCCAGTGGGGAACACTGCAACTGTACCCTCCCTTCTAAATTAATAGGGGAAGACATCAACTTGCTCAAGAGATAGGAAGTCCCAGAAAAGAAAAATGAGGTTGGGGCACCTCCATGGCTCAGTTAAACGTCCGACTCAATTTTGGCTCAGGTCATGATCCCACGGTTCGTGGGCTCAAGCCCTACAAGAGCTCTGGGCTGACAGCGTGGAGCCTGCTTGGAATATTCTCTCTCTCTCTCTCTCTCTCTCTCTCTCTCTCTCTCAAAAACAAACAAACAAAACAAAAGACAGTTACCACATACTACTCTATAGGTTTCTAACGAAGTAAAACAGTTGCTGCCTGAGGATTCAGCAACAGGGCCCAGATTAGGGCAGAGGGAACATGAGGGTCTAGAGGCTCATTCTCCCTGGGGTGCCTCATCAGGCCCACCCAGTGGGTGGGACAAGCGGCAGGATTCATTTTAGAGGCAGCTCAGCACACAGCAAATATGGCTAGTCCTCAGCCATTTTTTAAAAATGTTGAGTGATTTTACCTTTTTCAGAAGCTATGGTGCTGTTTTACACAAGCCCAGCTCGTTACTACTAGACTGGACCATTGCTTCCCGTAACAAAACCACCTTACACATGCTACACCCAGGTTGCCTGTTCGTTGATGCTAGGCATCTTCGATTCAATTCATTACCTTTGGGAACCTTTCTTTGTAGACATGGTTCATCATAATTATTTCATGGTCACAGCAGGCGGGAGAACGTCCGGGGCTGCAAGCAAAGCAAATTACCCTTTTAAACTTGCCTCAGCATGAAATGAAAATAAGCTTTTTATTTATAAACAATTGGTTGGATCAAAAGGACTATACAACCTTCGTAAGAGAAGTATATTAGGCGATAAACTACAAAATCAGTCATTAGTACGTACATACATACCCACACATGGTGACACCCTGGAGAGGATTTCAGAAAGGAAGCCTAAGAAATGGAATGCCACAAAATAATTACAGCTACGATGCAAAACTAGTTCAGAAACGTTCTTAAATTGAGCTTATATTCTGTATGTAGGATGCATTTGTGTCGTTCTGGAAACCAATTAATGAATTGCAATATAAAACAAAATAGGATCATTACGAACAGCAACATCTAGGACACAACGAACAGGGTAATTTCACACTTTTATTGTACACCTGAGCTCTGCCGTGTACCACTGAAAAGGTCTCAGAGTCTTCTGTGGCACAGGTGTCGACACTGAAATCCATTTTCTGGCCTAGCAAATACCTATTTGGGATGCTGAGGTAAGCACTTTGGACAATATGAAAGAGAGGCAGAGAACTGTTGTGCGCTTTCATTATTTCAACAGCAGTTCGTGTTTGTTCCTCGTGGTATACAGTCGTGCAACGTCAGTGCGAGTATTTACATTCCAGGGAGAACATAGCTTGCACCAGATACCCAAGGAGCTCCTTTCATAAAATCATAAAATGGGCACCCATGTGGTAAAATACAACGCCTTTAAATGAATTTGTAAAATTGGTCTTTTATTCCCTAACTCAAAATAATAACTCATTCCCAAATTATTCAGCGTGGCTACATTTACTATCAGTTTATGATGCTAAATAAAAAAACTACAAAGCGGGGGGAGGGTACCTGGCTGGCTTGGTCAATAAAGCATAGGACTCTTGGTTTTAGGGTTTTGAATTAGAACCCCATGTTGGGTGTAGAGCTTACTTTGAAAAAAATACAAAGGGGAAAACCCTCCTCAGGAAACTCAGATGTTCAACTGAACACCTGACAAACTATTTTCATAATAAAATCTTAAACAGGAAAGTATTCCGACTCTAGCGTCAAGATATCACACCATGGAGACAAACTGCCTTGAGCGTCCAGCAGAGAAGGACCTGTCACCCGGCTGCTGGGACTGTAGAAGCCTTCAGCCATCAATCCCTTCAAAGATGGCCTCAGACGCAGCCACCCCATCCAAGCCACGTCCTTGCCAGGGTGCTGCACCCAGGGACTGAGGTAGGGATAAAAAAAAAAAAAAAAAAAAAAAGGCCACTTGGCCCAGAAGCACAACTCTGACAGGTCATGCCATCCCCGGAGTCCCGTGTGGAGTCAGCTGTGTGACGGCTTCATTTGCCTCTGCCCCATTTTGCTTGCCTGCCTTCTTTCTACAAGTATAAATCCTGAGCACTCCCTACTAAGCATCCTGAACACAAATCTGTTTTAGAGTCTGCTTCCTAAAAAACAAAACTGTAAGAGATACCAAATGTCAAAATTCAAGGGAGACAAACTCCTAACAATGCATTCATGTTCCTGGAAAAAAGTAAAACTCATGATGTGAAGAAAAAATGAAAAATAGGGGTGAACTTTTATAATGTGGAATCTGAACGAAAATCCTTCTATTTTTGCTGTCCTTCCTTTTTAGCCAAGCTTAACTCTCCTAAAATAAGAGCATTAAGTGCTCCTACACCACAATTAGATTGTCTTGGAATTTCCAATGGCAAGAAGGCTTTATAGGAGGTCCCTTTGGTCCATCATGATTACTGCTACTATAGCAATTAGCAAATTGAGAGAAATTGAAAGGAAAACAGTAAGATGCCTTTCAGTGGTAATTAACAACATCACGTAGAGATGGGAAAATCACTCTCTATTTAGAGAAGTTCACAAATCAGTTAACACTGAGATGAATGGGACCACCCAAAGGCTTCCCTAGAAATGGTTAAAAACAGATAATCCAGTTAAGTAACATTTTTTAATCAGGTCCACACACCTCAGACTTCGAGAACGGGGGCGCATGGGGGTGTTCCTGCATCTGTTTTCCGTGGCAATGCTTTCAGTAGTACAAAAATGTTTTGACAGGAAGTGCAATTCATCTGGCGTTGGTTGGTATGGTAACTGATGCAGCTTCTCCTGGGAGGAAGAGGAGGACTACGAGAAACCACAGTGAGGTTAGGAGACCACCTCAGAAAGAAAGACAAGTGAATCTGCGAGCAAAGCAGTGAACCTAGGGGAGGGACATCACCATTTCATACTATTGCCTTTTCATGTTAGAACTATAATAATTAGTGTCTAAATGTGTACCCTTGTTGCTTTCTCTGAGAGGTCAAAATGCCTTCTATATTTCATCTCAGCTGTTTATAAGACCATTTCCCAGAAGATAGCTTCCTCTCTTGTAGGAAACTCAGGCTCTGAAAATGGGCAGGATCCACTCAAAGCCACTGTAAGAAAGTGACAACCAGAGAACCTGGGCGCATGAAATGACAGATTAGTTCTCAACTGAGTATGGTACCTCGCTCCTACCGCTACTCACAATCAAACACTGTGACTTTCAGGTGAATAACATAAAATGAATGTTAGGATGTGTGATCACAAATAAAGTAATGAGAGACCTTCCTTTACAAAGCATGCTGCCCTTTGACACATCAATATGTGCCCTGCGTAAAAAGGGGAAGAGATGAAGAATGTATTTTTCTCACCAATGTCATTGTTTTAAAAATCAGATTTCTCTGCCCTTTTTTCTCTGGCTGACACGTTTTTTTGTTTGTTACAAAACAAACATGTTAAAGTAGCTTCAGTAGTGGTGAGTTTTTTTAGTCCCTTGCATACAGATTTGCTTTTTGAAGAACGTCACTCAATAGTTATGAGGACAACGTAATGTAGAAAAAGTGAATAGCTAAAGAACAGTTTTTAATCAATATGAGAATTTTAACTCTAAAGAAAACAGACTTTTCTTTTTGTTTTTCCTGAGAGGTAAACTCTACAAGCACTTCTCAAAACAAAGCAAAGCAAAACAAAACAAAACAAAACAAAATGGAGAAGTTTTTGAGCAACAGAACCATGATTAGAATAAGCATATTTGTAAAGGTAACACTCATTTGAAATCTCAGTTCTAGCAGGTTTTTTTTTAAACCTGTCATTAGGTTAATAATACACTTCATAAACACTGAAGCAACCCTAGAAATTAATGACTAAAGCTTAAAAATGCCCTCATACCTTGAAATTATAAAACACCTTATAAGTACATACTGAGACAAAGAGGAATTTTTATAATGCAATGAGACTGTTTTGTAAGCCATAAAAATGAGAACGCTACTAGAAAGAGTAATGAGATAAACCAAATCTCCACTCAGAAAGAACAGGCACAGTCTTAAACACTTTTCAGTAGGAAGAAACAAATAAAACACAAACCAAATCAACTCCAACAATCAGGAAAAGAATTATGAAATCACTGCAAGCAGGAGAGATGCACTAATGATAAAGTGAAGATAAGGAAAGTAGCAAATAAAAAAAGAGAATTAAAAATCTATACACAGGTCTCAGAGGTAAATCGATCTGCGCAATTCTGTATCCAAGA
Source organism: Herpailurus yagouaroundi (assembly GCF_014898765.1). Lineage (NCBI taxonomy): Eukaryota > Metazoa > Chordata > Mammalia > Carnivora > Felidae > Herpailurus > Herpailurus yagouaroundi. The sequence continues at coordinate 106,035,463 of NW_024412377.1, forward strand.
TTTCAAAACCCTAAAACCCTGAAGGTTATTCATAAGTTTACAGTAATCCTTGTGATGGCACAGCATCGACCGGACTGATTGGAAAGCTATTTAAAATATGTATTTAATCCACTTAGTGTGACTGTTCATTCAAGGCTGCTGCAGAAATATTAATATATTTGATTATGCACTGCTGGCCAGGTGCTGTTGGGCTGCTGTGTACAGCACAGGGATCATGCTACCTTTCTAAAACATGAAAATTAATTCCAAGACTCACTGGGCTCCAGAGTTTCACATAAAGTATCTAGGGCCTGTACTTGCATGGAAACCACACAAATCAACTTCAGGAGAGTTAATTCCCTCTGGGGAGGCAAGGAGGAGAAAGGGATTGGATGGGAAAGGCTTTCTTTGTATCTTTAACATTTATTAAACAAAATAACAATTTATTTTAAAAATAGCCATAGCAAATGTAACAAGCTGTTAACAAGTGTTGACTCTGAGAGGAAAATCTTGTGGTCATATCAAATACCCAGCCACCGAGCTGAACTCCGTAAGTTATGTGCCCTGGGTTTACAGAATATGGCAAAATGAACGATGCGGTGGCGTGAGTGAGGGTTATAACCTTAACACTATTAAGAAAGTGACGAGGGAGGGAGGTCCTCCGGGAAGAAAGCCTGTTTCATCTCAGGTGGAACAGCAGTGTCCAAATGGGACGAGGGTATCACCAAATCCAAGTGACACAGGATGGGTTTATGGCAGTGGGGACAACCGTAGGCCAGCAAAATGGCCCCAGGGGTTCCAAAGATACCAAATACAGCCCTAAAAGGGAGTTGATACTTGACAACGGACAAGTCCAAGGATAGGTTTCGGCAGAGACCAGGGACTCGCTCAGTGGAGAACTTTCAAAGTCAGTGAGAGCTGCAGGACAGCAGAGACGCAGAGGCCACTCTCAAGATTGCACACTTTGTTGAAAAGATGCCTCCACTGGTCTAAGCAACCCGGGGGGGCACTGCTGTGAGGAGAGCTTCAATCATTTGTCTGGGGGTTTCCCAATATACTGTGTCTCATCACTTTGTATTTCTCGCATATTCTCTAAATGTGGTATCAGTGGGTCTCATCACCCAATTAGTTTGCGTATGACTTTAGCAGTGTCCTAAATCAAACCTACTTTCCAAGAGTAACGAGTTACATAAAAAAGCTGCAGAAGACTTCCCCCAAAATGTTCTGAATAATGGTATCATTTCGTCTCTCCAGATAACCGTTTTGCAAAGGACACTATTCATAAGCATGTGTCATTTTTTACTTGTTATTTATTAAAAGGAATACCATTTTATAGTCATACCTCATATATTTACAGGTATTTATATTCTTATTTCCGTTCTTTCCCTTCTGTAGAAAATGATTTATCTGTTAAATATATGGGGGAATGTCTTCCTACTGCTGTGGTTCCCTATTACTTATTTTAAAATTAAAACTTATGATCTTAATATTATCTTGGAAAAGTTCCACAAATTAATTTTAATGGCAAAATTGGAAGTTAAAAGAAGTTACAATACTAAATATTCTCTGGAAGGACTGATTAATTTCCTATGACCAAATCTTTTCAATTTCAGAATACAGCATTTTTAACACTTGCCAGTTTTACAGTTGCTATAATACCCAAAGGATAAAGATTTGATGTTTACACTTCAGCTTAAGTAGTTCTGGAATTCAGCTAACAACACAATCATATGTCAAACTGAAGCTATATGTTCAAAGTGTAATTTTGTGTTCTATCTTCCTATTCAAAACAATAACTAAAGTGCATTTCTGATTGACTAAGTGACTAACAGTTAACCCAGAAAGTGAAAATCTGAGAGAGACTCGGATCAGATTTAGAAAAGAAGAGGGGCACCTGGCTGGTTCAGTCAGCAGAGTATACAACTTTTGATCCCAGGGTCATGAGTTCCAACCCCACACTAGGTACAGAGATTATTTAACAATGAAGTAAATACATATTTTGAAAAAAAAAGAAAGAAAAGGAAATGAAACTACTAAGCAGTTTTGCACAATTTTTGCCCCAAAATTTAAAGGACAAGCCCCCCCCCCCAAAATAAGAGAAATGAAAAAGAGCTTGTCAAATCTTCACTCATTACTTTTATCAACAATAGGGAAAAGAGATAATTGAACTTATGTTAGGTGTGCAAAACCTACACTTCACAGATTTAACAGTTCCTTACATCGTTTGGCAAAAAGTAATTTTGAAAGTTAAAATTCTATCTTGAAAGAAAAATTGGGAATATGAGGTTAATAATTATATGTGCCACCTTCTTTAATAAACATGTAAGAGAAAAACTGTGTTACCTCTGGTTGGAAGCTGTTGGTTAGAAACAGAAAGAGCATGTGTGTGTGAGTGTGAGTGTGAGTGTGTGCGTGTGCGTGTGCGTGTGCGTGTGCGTGTGTGTGTGTGTGTGTAACTATAAACTGTCTCGGGTGGTTTCTTCTTTAGACTACATATGGAAGTCAAGGATGGTGCTAATTCCATTATGACAGATGGCCAGGTCATGTTCATTAATTAAAAGGCTTATTTTAAGAAACACCATGTAAATTCCTTCAAAAGAGCCATGAGCCCAGAGTCTAGACCATTTACTAGGTATTCTTACTAATAAACAAGGGGGTTGTTTAAAGCCCCTCAGTTCATTCTTTGTGCCTCAAGTTTCTGATCCATAAAATGAAGAGAATAACATCAACTATACGACAGGGTCTGTTGCTGGGATTAAACAAGGATTATAATGCATTCTAAGTAGTTAGACTAATGCCCAGCACGTAATAAGTGCTTACAAACAACTGGTTTTTTTTATTTGTACCAAACAAGGTCCAATTCTATGTTAATTCCCCCTTTTTAAAGAGATTTGCTCTTTAAAATGGTGTATGATTTACTACAGATGGAACGATGAAAGATCTTGCACTCTCCCCTATTTTTCCTACAAGCAACAAATCTCTGCATCCAAACCATCATAAGACTTGACTGAAGGGCAAAGCAAGGTCATATAGCTGAAAGGAAGAATTTGGAGACAAGAGACTTGCCAAAAATTCTGTAGAAGAACAATACTTACATTTCAGTTAATTACCCTTTTTTTTCCTTGGTCGATCAGTTTTGGCATTCATTTTCACACTGGAGTTATCCAACTTTTTAACCTCTAAAATAACCAATAACCAGGAGCACCTGGGTGGCTCAGTCAGTTGAGCATCTGACTTAATTTCAGTTCAGGTCATGATCTCATGGTTCATGGGATTAAGCCCCATGCTGGGCTTGGGGCTGATGGCACGGAGCCTTCTTGGGATATTCTCTCTCTCTCTCTCTCTCTCTCTCTCTCTCTCTCTCTCTGTCCCTCCACTGCTCACAGGCATCCCCCTTCCTTTCTCTATCAAAAAAAATAAAAAACCTTAAAAAAAAATTGATGGTTATGGACACAGCAGCCAAGGGTGACTTCACTGTTTTTTAGTGACAGTTTTATCCACTGAAACCATTTACAAATTTGAAGCACATTTTCCTGATGTGAGCCTTGTCACTGAAACTACTCAAGACTGTCAGGACGCTTCACCAAAATTATCTAAATGGACAATAAGCTCACATACCACAGCAAAATGGAACAGAGGATAGGAAAATAAATTACCTCTCCTCAAAAAATGACCAAGGAGATGGTAAAGAGAATCCATCAGATTTTAACATGGCAGTATTAAAGGTGTTCCAGAAAACTCACATTATACTACATACGGAATTCTGGAAACACATAATATAAAGCAGTGGTGACACCAGTTAGTTTATAAACTTAATTGTAGTGTCTTTTCAATGCAAGTACTATTACATGGCTGAATCTATATGCTTAGCACAGTGTTGGGGTTTGTGAATAACCAGCACCACCGCAACAAAACCACGGAGGAAAACCCTACACAAAAGACCACAGATTTTGACAAAATGAAGATGGAAACGTATTAGATTAGAAGGAAATCTGAAATCATCAAGTCCACATTCCGGCTGGTTCAAGGGCGTTCAGACCACTCCATTAGGTATTCACTGAATACCTACAACATACCTGGTCTTTCTAAATGACCACCAGCTTCTGAAGCTTGGCAAAGACAGATATCCCACAACACCACTAATTTAACCTGAGAAAGCATCTATCTAACTTACTGAATTGTTTCCATTAATTGCTAGGGCTCTTGTTGAAATGTTACAGTTTGGGGCAAGGGTATCCTTCTTCCTCTATTCCATCTTCATGGTTTCATTTTGTCTCCTTGTCTTAACTTACAACTAAATTCTTTTAATCTCCCCTTTAAAAAACACCTTACCTAGAAGGTACACATTTAAGGCTTGCCATTTTTTTTCTTTGGAGGAGAAAAACAAAGAAACAAAACAACAAAAACAAACAAACAAACAAAAATCCCTCCATTTAAGACACACAAGAAAATAAGACCCAGGCCATCAAAGTTTAATGGCATTTTCAGTACAGACATCGCTGGTGTGGAACCAAAGCAATAAAACCAGATTGCATTTCCACCCACAAACTACACCAAATGGTATTAAAACGAAAGCTACCAATCTCCTCCAAACTTGCGATCCTGAGACTGACTTAACTCAATTTATGCACCATGGTTTAAAAGCTGGTAGCAGAGAGTTTGTCCTTTTTATATTTGTCAGCTCATCAAGTGAGAAGTAACCCGTTCACAGTGGCAGACATGCAGAATTTATCTTCTCCCTCCTACCAGGAAACACCCAGAGAAAACATCTCCCATGTAACAGAGTAAGAGAGCCGTGTGGCCGTGAGGAGGATGAGACAAGTTAGGCACTTACAGAGACTGTGGAGCTGGGGGTGTTTGTCCCATAGCCAGAAGAAGGGAGAGAAGCCAAGGACCAGCGGCGTCCATCAGTCCTGGTGAGAAAGGGAGATTAGCTTTGGCCAACACTGGAGTACCATTGCATGGGAAGTCCAGGGAAACCGAGTATTTTCAGCCAAACGAATGACACAAATACAGTCAGTGAGGATGAGGAAATGTTCAGCAATGACCAGAGTAAACAAACATTATACAGCAGGTTGACTTTTATTTAAACTGAATCAATACACCCAAACAAGGAGAAAGTGAATGGGTTGATCCATATTATTGATCTCTCACTAACGCACTTTGACAAAATGAATACCAGGGATAATTACAATGGTCAGACTCAGCAGATTCAAATGAATAAAAACAGAAAGGGAGGAGGAAAAATACTCGTAGCTGGAAACTGATAACCGATGCCATGGATCTTTTGGAATTTGTACCTGAATTCCAGCAAGGTACAAGAGCCTGTGGGGACTTCCATTACAGCCTAAAGATGCTCCACTTATTTTCAAGGCAAGTGTCCTACTCATCACATCTAGGGAAGGGTTAGTGAGGCTCCGGGCTGGTTCAAGCCTTAAGTAGCAAATTACTTTCACACTAAAAAAGGGACTGACCCTATACTTAGAATCTCTTAAGAGTTACTGCCTTCTGGCATGACCTGGCTTCATAAAGTGTTGGAACCAAAGCCCCTTGCACAGGTTTTGAGTATGCTCCCCATTCTGGCCAGTGATGGCAGGGGCAGAATGAAAATTCTCCACTAGCGACAGAACCTAATGCACAGAGTACAACCGTGGCCCCGTCACAGAGGCAAAACTGTCAGGAGTCCTTAAAGAGAGTGATTCTTCTCTCCAAATGGTCGTAGGGTAACCTCTGGGGTAGATTCTGGTGATGAGTGAGGGTCATTACAAGGGTCTCAGATGAGTTAATGAAGCAGCAGAGACAATACTATTGCAAGGGAACACCCAAAAGCGAACTTTCTGAAATCTCTGGTTTCCTGGAATCATTACTTTATTTATTCTGAGTAAGACTGTGACTTCAAAACCATATACCACTGTGAAAACAAACACATGCACATTTGCCAAGGGAAAAACAGGAAAAACACACATTATAAAGAGCCTTACTGCATTCTTTAGATGGGAATATCATATGTAGACTTTCTGTAATGCGTGATTATACCAATTTACCAAATGAGATATAAGAGCGGACCAAATTTACCACAGACACAATTCACAGTAAGTTGAAGTCAGAGGATTCAACAGCACTAGACTTGAATTTCAGAAATGTCACAGTTAGATGTTTATGTAAAAAAAAAACAAAAACAAAAAACTGACATCTGAGACTAAATTACATTCAAGGGAAAATATAATCACAGGCTACCATGGATGTTGCCTCCAATAAATGCAAATGGTCCACAAAGACAAAATGGAGAAATTGAAGGGGACGAATCACAGAAATACTACAATGTTAAAATTTCAGTAAAATTTACCTGTCATTTCTGTGACCATGATTGGAGTACAAATGAATCAAGTATGTTTTGTTTTGTTTTTAAAAAAAGAAGCAAAATAAAGTGTTCGTAAATATACCACATACAAGGAATGGGAACAATTAAGTCATACATTCTTTCAAAATATTTTTAAGCAATTAAAAACGTTAAAGGTTTAAAAAGACAATAATTATAACAACATGGTTCTCAAGATGGACACAGGTGAGTCCTATTTTATTTGGCTACTTATTGAAGACTTAAAATTCCATGGTGTACTTTATATTTTAAACACCTCCTATTTTTAAAAGTAAAAAATGATATGATTTTTAAAAGAATTATTCAGTCCATTTAATAGCAATTATCAGAGGGGCGCCTGGATGGCGCAGTCGGTTAAGCGTCCGACTTCAGCCAGGTCACGATCTCGCGGTCCGGGAGTTCGAGCCCCGCGTCGGGTTCTGGGCTGATGGCTCAGAGCCTGGAGCCTGTTTCCCTTTCTGTGTCTCCCTCTCTCTCTGCCCCTCCCCCGTTCATGCTCTCTCTCCGTCCCAAAAATAAATAAACGTTGAAAAAAAAAATTAAAAAAAAATAGCAATTATCAGAATCTAGTCTCTGGAAAGAACGAGGGACACCATTTCCCCCACCATGATTTTGTTTTGTGATTCATTAACTCTCCTTTCCCTCAGGTATCAATAAGCATCTTTCACATGAATGAACAATTCCAAGAAAAGACATGTTCTTATTAGTTTTGAAACATAAATTACATTTGCTTACTCTGGAAAATACACAACTAAAAGATGTTTAAACAAGACTGTACTTACTACCCTGTGCATCCACGGACCAGAAATAATTTATGTCTCACGAAGTTCCCCAAGTTCTCTGTGTCTATTTACTCAAATGGAGCACAAAAGACCATTGCGTTTTCATTACCATGACAACCGCACATCAGCTGTTACTATATACGCTACATATAGTACTTAAGAGAGAGCATGCCCTCTTTTTTCAAGAAGGCTATCACACAAGTGCAATTTGGATCCTGCTAACAATGTTGTCTTTTCTTTGCAGTAGCTACCAATAAAATGTTATCGGAAGACAGACTTCATCCTTGCCAAAGCAACAAGGCTTTTTTAAAGAGTAATTTTTTTTCTTTTCCTTTTTTTTTTTTTTTCTCCTGTGGGTAAAAATCTCTCAATGTTAAACTAAGTGAAAAAGTAAGAAGCGAAAAACATCAGATGAGAACACAGAATACAAAAAGATTGGCACAAAAACCCAGCATTTCAACATGACTCACAAAAATTTAGATTAATACAGTGTACAATGAAGAATGAAAAGTCCCAGTATCAACCTGGCTATTATAATTGTATGAAGAGGAAGAAGATTTATTTATTTAATTGTTATAAGTCACCTGGAGTGACACATTTGACATTCTGGTTGATCCTGGAACAAGCCGAACTATGCCAGCACTCAACAAGCATCTTATGACCTGAACTCAGCAGGCAATTGCTGAGTTCTAGTAATTTGCTTGTGCAAATACATTCTGAGATTTACTCTGGTAAGCAACAACAAGCCAACTAGGAAACACCTATGGCATGTATTCAGGGCTCCATATTTCCAACCTAAGTAAAAGCAGTTCCCAAATAAGTCCCACACCTTCGGGGAAAGGCAGAACAATGTTATTACCTCCATCTTCTCACCCAGGAAAAAAAAAATGTTAATTCCGTAATCGGATGGATTGTAAATCAGTATCACAGTTATTAGCAAAATAAAAATGTTTACTATACTACAATGCTCATTTTCAGCCTTTTAGCACAGTGGTAAAAAAAAAAAAATCAGTATGAGAATTTTACCTTTAATATATGTATTAGATGATGCAGAAAGCAAGCGAGTGTCATATTTTCCAGCCTGAAATTAAACTATTACATCACAGGGGATGTCTACTGGTGGGTTATTATTACATATATAAGATGAGAAAACATTAATAAACCTGATCTTTATCCCTTCACTCAAGAATAGTTTTAAAAAACACAGCAATCTCTTCTCTGCTGAACTGAATATACAAAATAATAAAATGTGAGACCCTCAAAAATGGTATTATTTCTTAAAGGCTCAAAAATGCATACCAAATGGAAGGGAATGGAGACCCACGAGTTCCATGTCTCCTTAATAAAAATCAACTTTAAGATGGAAGACAGACACACCAGAGGTTATATAAAAATACACCAATTTGAGTTTTTATAGCAAATGTAGGATTGTTTACTTGAATAAAAGTTTAAAAAGATGATCACTCATGTCTTAATTGAAATTAATACTTTTTGAAGACTGTAGAGGGAGGTTCATCTGTAAATTCATGCAAAATGAGCTAGAGTTCTGTGCTCATCTTGTGTCATGGTTGAAGGTTTACTGGTCAAAAACTAGCATATGCCTGGGGGTTTGTGTATTTTGTTAAATAGCATAGAAACCAAACTGACCTATCCTCTAGTCACCCACTTAATTATCAGGTTTTCTTCATTTTTATAAATAAGGCAGGATGAAGAGACTATGATTTCTGTCATGCTTAAATGCACGTTGTAATGAGATTTGCATTTTTCTTACTACTTAATGTGATGAAATGCATTCTTTTAAGAGATATGTTTTAAAGGCTATGGTGGGTTCTTGTTTATTAATTTTTTGTAAGGTTTTTTTTTTCCACTTAGAGTAGCAGCATTATCATGAATTAATATTCACTGGGCAAACACAGGCTTTGCGGGACCTGTTAATTTTCGCATTTTTTTTTAAGTGCTTAAAACAAGTTGCTAAAAGAAGAAAAGCTGGAAAAGGGCCAAAAGTCAGGCGGGGGGGGGGGGGGGGTCTCAAGTTCCTTAGAGAGCATGTCTTATACTCTTGTGTCCTGCCCACAGTGAAGCCTGGAACCTTACACACACAGGCATTTACCACATAGTGGGGAATGTGTGACATTTACAAGGGAATCTTAATTACAGAGAATTCTGAAAATACTGCCAACAGATCCTTTTCTCTGGATTTAGTAATGTAAATGCATTACGTGCTGACAAATGGCAGTGAGGACACTCCAGGTTTTGCTGCTTAGTAACATGTGTTAAAACCATTTTTTTTTTTAAACCTACACACAAGTCTTTATTAGTGCTATGTTAATCTACTTCATGGTATAGTTAGGTCTCTGAGAAAAATGAGCAAATATGCAGGACAATCAGACCATAAACTGAATCTGTCCTGAATATTCAGAGACCTATAGCTGAAGGGGCATTTTGTTCTCTGTGTTTTTCCAGTAGAAGATCCAGAACAAAAAAGGTGTGATGTTACATCACATGCTCATGATCCTCTGAACAACAAGACTTTCTTGTGACTGAATGACCCAGAAATAACATGTATCTTCAATACTTGGGTGTCAAATTCTAACTAAGATAGGAAGAGAAAACATAAAATGTCCTATAGTTCATAGGGGGATTACTAAATTGGTGGCTTCACTTTCTCACATAAACAGCCATCTTAGACTTTATACTCTGCGACCCCAAGAAAGGTCATTTAAAAAAAAAAAGTATTTCAACAATAACAAAAAACAGTTGCACCAGGACATGTAAATCAATCAAATCCTTATAATGTAAGCTCAGATAACTCAGTAATAATCTGTTGAACATCAAGCACAAGGCATTGCACCAGCGATAAGAGAAAGAAATGGAAACAGTCATTTTTTGCCCTCAATGGGAATCCACCATCTAGGAAACGACCAAGAGAGGTCCACGTAACTCCAGCATGAGTCAGGTGTCATTATTAAACTTTTAAAGCAGGAGTGTTTACAACAAAGTTTTGCAGTGGTCCAAAGCTATCTTTGGGCAGGGAGCTTCTGAGAAAGCCGTATATGACGATGGGTAGGATCACACAGGCAGAAGGGAGAGGTACAGGAGGGAACAGTGGGGAATGAGGAAGAGTGAGGTTCGGGAGACAGGATCTTCTACAAAACACTTTTCTATTCAACTCAAAGGAAGTCCTTACCTCCGTGCAAATGAGAAATGGGCTGAGGCACTGGGGGAGAAATTTCTTGGACTATCTTGAGGGCTGTTTCCTGTAAAGAGAAACAGAGGGAAAAATCACAACATGAATCCTATCCCACATCCAGAATCATCTTCTTGCAAGTAATGCATTTCTGTACATTTTTGTCAAACGTCCATCTCCAAGAATGTTTTAGTTTTGCTGGCAGCAGGGCTGGGGGGGTTGGGGGTGTGTGTGTGTATGCCGGGGGCGGGAGAGCAAACGGGCTTGAGTCCCAGCACAGCGTTCCAAGTGCGCAGGTATATAAATAAGCACATTCACCCATCACCAAGCAGCAGTCTTCCACAGATTAATAACCTCAGTATTTCAGGACTAAAGAATAACGTATATACACGTGTCTTGATTCTTAGTCTTGCAGATGTTAACATTTTAAACAGGCGATGGAAGTAGAAGTGTATGCTCCAACTTGTGTGTGTGTGGTGGGGGGGGGCTCTCTACTTTAGAAAAAGCAGCCTTAGTATTTTTTTATTAAAAGAAACCGAGTACATGTCTGAATTCTGGAAAATGAATCCTTGTATTCCAGGGTACATATTTTAAAGGTAGAAATGTCAGAACTGATCATAAAATCCTGGGAAGAACCCAGCAGTCTGGACCTGTTTCCCAAACGACCCAGCTCGGCGCATGGGTGGTTCAGTGGTAGAATTCTCGCCTGCCAAATGACCTAGCTTGCTCTCAGCATGGCCCAAGTGGCCCAGCAGGATTAGCCCTTATCAATATTTTATTCAACAGTCCCCCTGCTCCCAAGCATCTGGGCTGTGACTGGCCAGGCAGGCTTTAAAAGCCACTATCACACAAAGGCTGGCAGGGGGTGTTCTTAAATCCTTCCGTGGGGGGTGTGGGGAGGGGGGAGCACAGACCGCTCACTGTAAAGAGAGCAGCTCCTTGGGGGCTTGTTACTTTCTCCATCAGAACACTCAACCTGCTGCTGATCATTGAGAAAGCTTGGCAGGCAGCTGGTGAGGGGCAGTTCAGGACACTCCAGACCACCCGGCTTCCCTCTGCATGTTTAATTAGACTGGCAGAATTATCTGAGGACCGGATGGAATTGTAGCTGGTTTAAATACAGAGGTGAGGGAAAGCTGCAAACTAAGCTTGTACGATCTTGAAACACGAAAAATAAATCAGGAAGATCTGTTTAATCCTTCACAGCTAGCCAGTTCCCACATTACTGATTTTATAACGGAAGTGACAACTGTAGTTAGGTGTGAGGCATACAACATTGCATGTTCCAGTCAGTACCTAGCTGTAAACAATTTATAACCTGTGTGCAAAAAAGAACAGACTAACCCATTAAAGAGGATAAGTTTAGTGTTACCTTGAGGACTTCTGGACTGGTTATATCCCTACTGAAATTTTTCAATTAACTTAAGGTTGCAAAGTTTAAGGTGATGTCTCCAACAGATGCCATTTACTTTATGACAGACAGCACAATTAAAGCCATTTGAATAGGAAGCGCTGAAAAGCCCATTTCTTTATGGACAGAGAATCTAGAAGCATTTTTCCCTCTGCTGCAATGAAATTTATCATGTCTTTGCATCTGTTGTTCCTTGGGCCCCTGGAGAAATGGATTCTGCTTTTGCCATCCAGTAAGCCAGGACTCTTTCCGTCCATTTATCTACACAGCTAAATTAAGTTCCGTCAACTTCTCCCAACAGCCTTGATTCTCCCTGCCCCATCTCTTCCCAACTTAGCTTATATATCACTCTTCACAGCCTTGAAAGATCTTGAAAAATTCAACATGGCTAAAAGTTTTGTTTCCTAAAGAGAAATGAATCTAATGCCAAAAATCTTAGTGTAGATTTTATTTGGGGGAAAAAAAATGTTCACTTTGCTCACACCCCATATAGATTTCCTAAATTATTAGGAAAAACAAAAACAGTTAATTGTTGGAAGCCAAGGTATGAGAGGTTTAACAATCTCTGCTACCCAATTCATTGAGAATAAATAATGAAACTTGGCACCAAATTCTTAACCCCATGTTCTTTGTAAAGGGAACACTACATCTGGAAATTATAATGAGATCAACTAGAACTAGAGAGAGCTTATTAAATATTTTTAAGAATCTAAAGAAGGGAAAAACAAGGAATTAACTTAAAATTCTTCTCACTTTTAGAGATTTTAATGAGTGGTCCCTAGGAAGCCATGTAACATCCTACAATACATGGCAACCCCCTCACTTTGAAGATGAGCAGGTAGAGACAGAGATATAAAGAGATAGGTTAATTTTCTGCTCTTAATGAAAAAAAATCAAGGCTACCATTAAATAGTTCTGTTTTTACTATTATTTTTCTTTAATGTTCATTTATTTTTGAGAGACAAAAAGGCAGAGGACGAGTGGGGGAGAGGCAGAGAGAGAGGGAGACACGGGATCTGAAGTAGGATCCAGGCTCTGAGCTGTCAGCCCAGGGACCGAGGCGGGGCTCCAACCCACAAACTGTGAGATCACAACCTGAGCTGAAGTCGGATGCTTAACTGAGCCACCCAGGCACCCCAACCATTAACCATTTTCAATCTTCGGGTTTTGCCTCTGCATCTTGTGCTGCCTTTCTAAGCCAATCGATTGAAAATATTCCTCATTTTCTTCTCATCCACTACATTGCTGTAAAATCAAACGCAAATTCCAAAACTTAAGACTACAAAGCCATCTGCAAAATCTTGCTAATAACAGATCTTTCTTCCTGTTTTATGGCAGATCTAGATTTAAGCGCCAAGGTGTATACACACACACCCCCCACATACTAACACAAAGGCTCTTAAATGTATGGGATATTAGAGAAAATGATGGTGGCCTGAACTACAATATCTGACAATTCATTAAAGACAAGAGACTACAGCTTCATTTGAAGATGGTTCCGGAAGCTCAAGAGAAGAAATGGAAGAACCTCAGGAAGGAGACAGAAACGACCCAAAGGGAGTAGGGCAATGCAGTAGAGACAGATATTCTGGCAGTAGGGGAGTCAGACTGGTAGAGCCAATGAGTTGTGAACTATGTTTATTGGTATTAACCAGAGGAGGGCCTCAATAGATGTCTTAACCTCAATAGATGTCTCAATAGATGGCATAAATGTGTTAGGCGGACAGAGGAGTGGCCAAAGAAGAGGAGCTGAGGTGCTGAGATTAGGACCTGAAAGGCCAACAGAAAAAATATTTTGGTGAGCAAACCTAGCATAATTGGTGATGGACTAGAAATGAAGTAATGAAAATATTACAGACTACAAGTGACCAAACATTTCCAATATGGGTAGACTATGGGTGACTGACTACCCACTGTGGGACAACGACTGCCCATTAGTAGGGAATTTGGAGAGAGAAGTGGCATGGTACTACTAGGAGATGAAAAGGGCGGATGAGTATTCTGTAGATTATTCTGTGTTATTACAGAATATTCCTCAATGTTCCTTAGGGAGAAGTAACAAGATTAGCAGATTAGAAAGGTAGGAGTCAAACTTTGAAGCCTGTGTTCTTATTTGAATAAAAATTGATTTCTGGGGCTTCTGGGTGGCTCAGTCACTTAAGCATCTGGCTCTTGATTTCGGCTCAGGTCATGAGCACACAGTTCATGGGTTCAAGCCCCACATCAGGCTCTGTGCTGTCAGCTTGGGATTTCTTCCCCTCTCTCTGCTCCTCCCTCAGTCGTGCATGCACTCTTTCTCTTGAAATAAATAAATAAACAAACTTTAAAAAATTGATTTCCAGGTTACCTACTCAGTCTCTAAAGCCTTACAGTGCTCAAAATACCACTAACCTAGAACACACAAAAAAAGCACATCTTATATATGTATTCTTAACTCATGAAATGAGGACCAGGCTGCCAGGGATGTGCACACCGAGTCCCCAGGATAAAAAAGCAAGACGGACTGAAACCGGCGTCCTACACATGACCTTCACTCCTCACAGCACTGCGCTCTGAATTCATCCCCCCATCTGCAAAGCAATACCTGAGAGACTCTCAAGCGAAAACTGGTGCCAGTTAATTCTCTGCCCATATGTGCAGCACTTGCTTATAACTCAAATCCTGCTGCTCCCAGGGATTTGCTGGCTCTTGGATGTCTGAGCACTAGGACACTTTATAGGATGTTGTTATTGCCGCTGATGTTTTTGACCTGGTAAAGTAAACCTTAGTAGTGGTCAGGCATTTGGTAGGTAATTAACTCTCTGATCCCGGGGGGTGGGGTTGGGGGGAGGGCTAGAATGGCCAACATACAAGCAATATAACAAATAGGGGCTTTACCTAACGGTTCTGCACAGGGTGCCTCATTGTAGAGGCAGTTATTGTTAAGAAAGTGATTTCCAGATTAATTAAATTGTTTGATTGCTTTGTAATTAGGTTGGAGAAGTCCTGTGTCTTCGCCACAGAGAAACAAGCTGCAAATCTTTTTAAAAGGCATATGCTATACCCACTACAGATTATTAATGTGCTTTTAATAGCTGTCTGTTCACAAAATGATAGTTTCTGGTTGCCTTGATTTTCTATCAGGACTGAGGGAATCCAAGAATTAATGATAATTGCCATTTGAAACTCCTGGTGGATCAAAGAGAAAGCCCCCATTTGAGTCCTTGTTGTCATTACTTGATGATCAGCTTAAATGACTTGTGCCGTTTTATACTACAACAATCAGTACCGTGTTTCCTATCGCTCCACAGGAGATTCTCAGCAACACACTGCCACTGCTTTAAACCCTAAGACCAGGGGGCGCCTGGGTGGCTCAGTTGGTTGAGCGACCAACTTCGGCTCAGGTCATGATCTCGTGGTCTGTGGATTCAAGCCCCATGTTGGGCTCTGTGCTGACAGCTCAGAGCCTGGAGCCTGCTTCGGATTCTGTGTCTCTATCTCTCTCTCCGCCCTTCCCCTGCTTGTGCTCTGTCTCTCTCTTTCTCAAAAATAAACTTTAAACACACACACACACACACACACACACACACACACACACACACACA
>NW_024412377.1:106050794-106056925 GCF_014898765.1 Herpailurus yagouaroundi
ACACACACACACACACACACACACACACACACACACACACACACAATAAAGTAAGCCCTAAGAGCAAACTGGAAAGAATCCAACCTAGGCTCTCCTTCCAACACGGATGCCAACAGATAAGATGGGCACTGGAACAGTTATGCAGGAACCTTAGGCTGAGTGAACTTTCAGAAACAATAGTTCCAATCATCTGAGAACTTTGACTCCATCCTACGAGACCCAGCTAACACAAGAAAATTAAAAAAAAAAAAAAAAAAAAAAAGATCTTCCCTTCACTTAGACAGCTGTCTCAGCAACTGGCTCCTCTCCAGATATAATTGTGGGATATTAATTAAAGCTGGGCAGCTGTTTAGAATCTAAGTGGACACAGAAAAACCTTGATTGGCCGTCAATGGCATTATCTCTGGGTAGGCTGTGAAGTGTCCACAGCAGGCCAACAAATGGAAAGTAGACTTCTCTGTGTTCTCAAGTAAACAGATCATTATAGACAATGAACCAAAGTTTTCATAAAATATGGGCTCTCTGAACCTGTTTTGCTTTTCCCTGTCCCTTCCTGCTTATTGATCTTCCAGTAGCCAGTATCACTATTCACTAGCATCTCCCTGATTAATTCATTCAATAAATATTTATCAATCCTCTACTACATAGAAGGGAATAATAAGATTTAATTTACATTTTAGAAAGATCCTTCTAGTGTTCTGTGACCGATGGCTCTAAGCAGGCATGAGCGGACCAGGGAGATCAGTTAGGGGGCTACTCGCACAGATAAGGTAAGATATGATGGCAATTTGGACAGGGTAACTGCAGATCCTAGCTGTGTCTAGCAGGACAATAAAAAAAATTTTTTAACGTTTATTTATTTTAGAGACATACAGGAGACAGAGTGTGAGCGGTAGAGGGGCAGAGAGAGAGGGAGACACAGAATCCAAAGCAGGATCCAGGCTCTGAGCTGTCAGCACAGAGCCTGATGGGGTTCGAACCCACAAACTGTGAGATCATGACCCAACCCAAAGTCAGACACTCAATGGACCAAGCCACCCAGGTGCCCTTCCAGTTCACATTATTTAGGGCCTAGCAGACTGAATAGTCTTAATCTGCTTCAGAAACTCAAATCTCAGTGCTGGTGAAGGGTTTATAGAGAAGAAAAATTCTACAGGCTAAACAATGAAGTCTGAGTAATGATAACTTCAATCATTCTGTTACTTGTCACCATGGGGTGAAACTAAATGGAATCTAACAACATGTACTCTATTCCCTTTCTCTCTTCTTCTAATCGCTAATTCTAAATGTTGGTGGACGATGAACTCTAGTTATACATGTAGATACACAGAAAGTGTATTTTGGATTCTCAGGGCCTAACCTAGTCCTTACAATATAGAAAACTAGAAACACACAGTTTTTTTAAAACTCAATGATTATGTATTAGGTTTTTTTATGCACAGAGCTTGGAGCTACCTGCTACAATAGATAAAGAGGCCAACAAGACCTAAAGAGCCAAAAATCTGATAGAGGCAGCTAACTCTATACATCACCCAGCTCTAGACTCATCTTGAAAAACCAATTCTGCATCCAAATTCATGTGGAAAAAAAAAAAAAAAAAAACCACTTTCTTAAACCAAAGTCCTTAAATGTATCAAAATTACTTACTAAAAGTGAGCTCTCAACAATGAAACCTTGTGGAGAATATACTGTGTCACAACAGATTCTTGCCCAATGTACACATGACGCTTTCTAAGGAATGAGTGATGAGGGTGCAGCATGGGAAACATGTAGGGAGTAAAAGAGAGATCCAGTAACAGGTCAACTTCTATGTCATAAGACTCTTGCAGATGCCTACTGTCTCCATTTCATGAAGCTGTTCTCTGGAATTCGTGTACTCTATTTGAAATGCTGCGGCATTGACACAAAGCCCTTGGAGATGTGTTATAATGGGTTCTTGAGAATGTTTTAGCTTTTCATTGACCCTTCCTTATTACTCTGAATTGATGTCACATCTCAAGGTGATCCCGAGTAAAGACTGGTGAATGTCAAGAGTGATGAAGAAAGTTGATACTTTGTTTTCCTCCCACATATAGTAATTCATCTTCCCACAATGGAGATTATTTTTAGCCGTTGTTTAATGTTACTGAGTAGCATTTTTAAGGTCAAAAAAAGGGAAGTTAAGAACATAGCTAGTGCAACAGATATTCTGAAGGTTCATGCAATTTTATGAAACTTGATGCATTCCTTCATCTTAGATAATTAATTCATATCTGAATCAGGATAAAAGATGGAGTTAAAGAATGTAACCTATGGTGTGCATTTTTTTTCTATTTTACATGAAAGGATTTCAATTCTTTAACATAATTAGATACAAAGTATTTCTTCCCTTTTTACCTACAAAAGACAGGAGGGTGCTATCAGGAAATTGGTTCCTCTCAGATTGTTTGCTTCAACTGCTTAGTAATTTCTAGTCAAAGAGGAAGTATTAAATGGCATGGTGTGCACATCCATGTAACTTGCTAAATATAACCTAAATGTATTCTCAATTATAAACTTTCTCTTTTCAGCTCTTACAGTTAAAAAATACATGTGCAATTTAAGGTGGCCCCATTTAACAAATTCTAAGTGCTTCTTTGGCTTCTCGTACACAGGAAGTCTATGTGAAAGAAGCAAAATATGTTTAGTGTTTTCTTTTAACAGTTACCTAAGCATTTTCAGTTTCTAACTCCAGAAACAGGTTCAGACTTCAAAGAATCAAAGACATGCAATTCTATTGATTCATTATAAAATAATATGCAATGTGCCAAGTATCTAACAAATCAGAATTGTGACGCTCAGTTCCCAGAAACCATCCCAATGTTGGAAATTCCCTGGTCCTGAGACTTTGCCTTAGTATTTTTTTCTTCCACTCTCCTCTTTCATATCCTTAGATCAATAAACAGTTCTCAACTTGGGGTGCATAAGAGAATCACTTGGGAAGCTTTAAAAATGCTGATATCCAGGTCCTAATGCTTTTTTTTTTTTTTTTTTAACGAAGTGATTGTACAATGCTGCCAGAATTGGGAACCATGAGCTTAGAATTTGCTCATACGATATATAAATCAGATCCAAAACTTCCATTTGCCCTTTAGAGCTCTTAACCAGGAAGCTTTGCATTTTTTTCCACTTCTCCATTTCTTTCCATAAGGCAACCTCCCTCCTTCTTGTTTCATGTACACTAGTTCAATGTCCCTTTTACAGATTCACTCCAAGGAGTAAGATTTGAAATTCTTTCTCTATCAAACCAAACAAAGAGCATCCTACCATGTCAACACTCTGGAAATCCGTTTCCTCTTAGGTTTATCAAAGAAATCATATACTTCCTCTACCCAAATCCTACTGCTACCCTCCTCTACACTCAATTACTTCCACAATTTCTCCCTTCTTCTCAAACAGAAACACTCCCTCCACCCCAAGCTTAGCTGTGTATCATTCCTATGTTCCCAGATTAAGACCAGAAGTCTCCATAGAATGTAAGGAAAAAACCCCTTCGTTAACCATAATCTTGTTTCACGTTCACTATCAACTTTAATCTTTTGATTGTTCAAAGCTAGAACACCGGTTTTCATTTCAATCACCACCTAACAGTATATGAATGAGATATTAGCCTTAAAATTATCTATCTTCTTTCATTTTTCATAGGCAGAACACCAGTATTTGGGTCATGTAATACTGGAACATTTACAATTATTAGAACAGTTGAAATCAATGCACAGGGGCCTCGAGGCAATACGTAATTATCAGAAGCAAAAATAAGACCACTCCAATTATTCTTATCATTCCTCCTTACAGAAAAACATGATTTGTCCTTCTCCATGACAGAGGTGTGTCCATTCAGGTACTTATTCGTGTTGTATATATGCATCCATGGTACTTTTAGCATACATTCATAAGTTATTGATGGGTAGGGTGAGGGGAGCCTGCTTCAAACCACACACAACTCATTGATTCTCTCTGCACAAATGCCAACCTTTAGACAGTCACTATCTTAAGGGGCCACAGTTACTAATTACAATGTGTCGAACCCTTCAGGTATGTTGAAGTGTATTGAGGTAGGGGAAAAAGCGATCAGTCTTCTTCAACAGCGACAGGGTCTTTATGGCCCTCTGAAGGAAAAATGAGCTACATAACAGGTATAAGTTTTGGAATATTAAATCACGTGCCAAATCCTTACCTAACTAAATGCAACACCACAAAATGTAAAACTGCTAGAAGAAAACATGGAATAGCCCCTTGATATCAGCTTGGCAACAATTTTCGGAATATGGCACCAAAGGTACAAACAACAAAATCAAAACGAAATAAATAGGACTACATCAAACTAAAAAACTCCTACATAGCAAAAGAAACAATCAGCACAATGAAAAGGCAACCTACCAAATGGAAGAAAATATTTGCAAACCATCTAAATGATAAGAAATTAACACCCAAAATATATAAGGAGATCATACAACTCAGTAGCAAAAAACACAAGCAACCCAATTAACAAATGTGCAAATACCTTAAATGACCTTTTTTTCCAAAAAATACATATAGATGGCTAGCAGATACATGAAAAAATGCTCAACATCACTCATTATCGGGGAAAAGCTAACCAAAATCACAGTGAGATATCATTCGCGTGTTTTGCAGTAACTACTATGAAAAAGAC
Source organism: Herpailurus yagouaroundi (assembly GCF_014898765.1). Lineage (NCBI taxonomy): Eukaryota > Metazoa > Chordata > Mammalia > Carnivora > Felidae > Herpailurus > Herpailurus yagouaroundi. Next base: position 106,055,467 of record NW_024412377.1, read on the forward strand.
AAGAGACAAGGGTTGGCAAGGATGTGGAAAATAAGAAACCTTTGTGCCTAGGTGGTGGGAATGTAAACCGGTGCAGCCATTATGGAAAACAGTATGGAGGTTCCTCAAAAAATTAAAAATACAAATAGCATACTAACCAAATACACCTTTGGGTATTTATCCAAAGGTAATGAAATCACTACTTCTGGGTATTTACCCAAAGATAATGAAATCACTATCTCAAAAATGTATCTGCACCCCATGTTCATTGTAGCATTATTTACAATAGTCAACACATGGTAACAACGTAAGTGTCCACTGGTGGACGAAGAAGCTGTGGTTTATATACATAAGAATACTATTCAATCATAAAAAAGGGTACCCTGTCTATTGCAACAACAAAAATGAAACTTGAGGGTATTATGTTAAGTGAAATAAGCCAGAGAAAGACAAATACTGTACTTTCTCCCTTATATGTAGAGTCTAGAAAACCTCAATTCATAAAAGCACAGAGTAGAATGGTGGCTACTAGGGGCTGGGGAAAATGCTCAGATGTTGTTCAAAGGGTATGAATTTCTAGGTATGAGTAAGCTCTGAGGATTTAATGTACAGTGTATTGACTGTAATTAACATAATGCATTATATACTTGAAAGTTTAGAGAACAGGTCTGAAATGTTATCCCCACACACCAAAAAAAAAAAAAAAAAAAAAAAGAAAAGAAAAAAGAAAACAAAAAGATAACTATGTGAGGGAATGAAGATATTAACTAACCTTATTGTGGTAATCATCTTATAATATATTCACATATCAAATTATTATGGTGTACACCTTAAAGTTATGTAGGTTATCTATCAATAACATCTCCATAAAGTTCAGCGGGGGAAAAGGCCACTATATGCTGGATCCTTCATTAGAGCCATTAAGTCTAAGGTAATCGATACCAGTGACTTCCTTCAACTGATGTTGGCAGTGATTACGGATAAAATGGATTATTGGCAATTCTGGAGATTGCGGTGAAATTAGAGCTTCTTGTTCTGAGAATACCTGAGGGGTTGGAAATGGCCAATCATTTCAAGTGTCAGACCAAGTGTGACTGTAACGCAGACCAGTGCTTAGCGGCTCAAGAGGAAAATACTGAGACACGGGGCACCTGGGTGGCTCAATCAGTTAAGCAACCAACTTGATTTTGGGCCAGGTCATGATCTCATGGTCGTGGGATCGAGTTGGGTGTCAGCTCTGTGTTAAGTGTGGATCCTGCTGGGGATTCTCTCTCTCCCTCTTTTTCTGCCCCTCTCCTGCTTTTGTACACACATTTTCTCTCTCTCAAAATAAACAAATAAGCTAAAAAGAAAAAGGTGGGGGGTACCTGGGTGGCTCAGAAGATTAAGCATCTGACTTTGGCTCAGGTCTTGATCTTGTGGTCCCCGGGTTCGAGCCCTACATCGGGCTCTGTGCTGACAGCTCAGAGCCTGGAGCCTG
>NW_024412377.1:106056935-106153903 GCF_014898765.1 Herpailurus yagouaroundi
CTCTCTCTCTCTCTCTCTCTCTCTCTCTCTCTCTCTCTCTCAAAGAATGAATAAAACATTAAAAAATATGTATATGTATAAAGAAAAGACAAGACTGAGACGTTCGTTTATCAGAAGAAGACTCTTGGTGGCTTTTGGAGAAAGTTAGATGAATCAGACCATCCCTGACCACAATGCTCTCACCCATCAGGCAGGGAAGAAACACGGAACATAACATAGTAAGATACTGTACTTATGTGATATAAACTGAGGAAGCCATGAATTCAGAAGATGGATGGGTGGCCACACAGAGGAGACCTTTGAGCTGAACCTCCAGAGCAAGTAGTAGATGAAGGACTTAAAGGAGACTTTTAGTCTAAGTTCAGAGGAAACTGAACCAAAGACAACAGCTTAATTTTACCTAGTTTAGTTTTATTATAAAAGCAATTATATACACATGGTAAAAAAAAAAAAAAAAAAAAAGTTCAGGGAGGTATACAATAAAGACCAAAAATAGGTCCCAACTTCTGACTCTCATTCATGGATTCATTCAAACATGTTTTATGAACTCATTATCTCCCCCCCCCACCCCCCGTTTTACTCTTCAGTTGCAACCTCTTTTGACAGGGTATGGATCTATCCAGAAACACATATAGATGTGCAAGCATGCATTATGAATGTTAAAAAAAATCCCCCAATATAATACCATGCCAGATATATGTATAGTTCTAAATTTGCTTTTCTTAATAATCTGTCTACATCTTTCTATGCCACCACACCTAAATCTCTGTCATCAGCTTTATCATCAAATAAAACTCCAGTATGCCCTGAACCATAATTTACTTAGTTTCCTATTAATGGATATTTAGACTGATATCAGTGTTTTGATGATTCAGTGAGTATCTTGTGAATACTTTCTACAGAGGTCATTCTGCGGGTGTGACCGCCATGTGACCTGGAAACTAGACCCAGGTAATCGGAGGCTTCTTATTCCCTCCCCTATCCTAGGAATGTACACTTTGCACAGGGGAAGCTGCTCTGAGGATACAGCCTTGAGACAGAGTAAGGCGTTGAAAATGACTGGACTCAATTCGTGACGGAACCCATAAGTCATCCAGATAAGCTTGTAAGATTCTGATTGTGACGCACAGAACTACCCATCTTGAGGCCCCTCTAGCCAGCCTTGTAAGGAAGTTCCCTGGCTTTTTAAAGTTGCCACTCACTGATGTGGAGTGGCCTCTTTCTTCAGTTTCCCCTTCCCCTCTTTGCAGGGGGGCCTACAGTTTGTGAGGCAACAACACTTAAGCGATTATTTCCAAGACTAAATTCCTAAAAGCAGAACTGCTGGGTCCAAACGTGTGTCCATTTCCCACTTTGGTGTGATGGCTAAATTGCTCTCCACAGACACTGCACTAATGTATTCTCTCACTAGTAGCATACAGGGCACCACATCCTCTCAATCTTGCCAATGCTGAATTGTTTTTAAGATTTTAGTGGCATCGTAGTTTTGATATGCATTTCTTTACGTTATGAGTGAACCTGAGCATTTTTTAATTATGTTACCTAACCATTTGTGTTTCATTCTGTACAAATTACCTGGCTCTTACTTCATTCTTCTGAATTGCTCTGTTAGTCTTTTTTTTTATTGATCTGTCTTGTTTTATTGTATTTATACACACTGAGGCAACTGTGTCAATACACTGAAGATGTTTCTCCCATTTGTTCTTATTTACTTATAAAGAGAGCATGCACGCATGCACACAGGGAAGAACAGAGAGAGACAGAAAGAGAGACAGAGAGAGAGAAAGAGAGAGATAATCCCAAGCAGATCCTACACTTCCAGTACAGAGCCTGATGTGGGGCTCGAACCCAGGAACCACGAGATCATGACCTGAGTCAAAATCAAGACTCAGAAGCTTAACCGACTGAGCCACCAAGGTGCCCCAGTTCTTATGTTTTAATGTTGGTAATGGTTAACTTTTTCAAGGAGAAATCTTTTTTTAATCACATTTATCAACCATCTTCCTTTATGACTTTTAACTTTTGTACCTTGTTTGGAAAAGCCTTCCCCACTTCCAAATTATTCCCTCAATGCAGCCATACTTTCTTCTAGTGCTTTATGGTTTCTTTTTAATTTTTTTTCTGTATCTATATAGGATTTATGTGGTGTATGGACTGAGAGAACAGTCCAGTTTATTTCCTTTCTAAATGACTAATCAACTGATTAAAGACCATTTACTAGCTTTAACAAACTACATTTTTTCCCAGTGATTTAAGCAAAGCACATTTAAAGAATGCCAAGTAGTTTGATGTCATAAAAGGAAAGTTGCAGGAAATTAGGGCAGGGCAGGGCAGTGAATGGTGGGGAACATAGAGAATGGATGAAGATTAATACTTGTAAGTAGTATTAATTAATTAATAGTAGTATTAATTAATTAGTATTCCAGGTGATTCTGCATCTGGTTGGACCCCTGGAGTCCCTATTTTTGACAAGTACTCCAGGTGATTCTCAGGCACACTAAAGTTTCAGAATCCTGACTTTAGAACAGTGATTCTTAACCTTGGATTGATATTAAAATAATCCAGGGACCATTAAAACAAACAAATCAACCTGCCAATGGCAAAGCAGATATCAGTCCAATTAAATCAGAATGGGGGTTGGGGATGGGGCAGGACTTTAAAAAATTTTTTTTAAAGTTTATTCATTTTTGAGAGAGAGAGACACACAACATGAGCAGGGAGAGAGAGGCAGACACAGAATCTGAAGCAGGCTCCAGGCTCTGAGCTGTCAGCACAGAGCCTGACGCAGGGCTCCAACTCACGAACTGTGAGAGCACGCGTGACCTGAGCAGAAGTCGGACGCTCAACCGACAGAGCCCCCCAGGCGCCCCAGGGGCAGGATCATTTTTAAAGTTTCTCAGATGATTACAATGTGCATTCAAGTTTGAGAAACACTGCTTTGGATTCTGCCAAAGAAAGTGGATTTTATAGATTAAGTTGTTCTCTAACCTTACTATGTATCAAAATCCCCTGGGGAACTTTCAAAAAGATACATACTGATGGCAGGTCAGACACATGGAGTTTCTGATTTAATTGGTCTGGGACCTGGTATTTTTTAAAGCTCTGCAGGTGATTCTGTGCAGTCAGGCTTCAGAACTTATGGAGCTGTAATTCTCAACTGCACAGTGTACCAGAATCATCTTGAGAATTAGACTACAGATTACTGGGCTCCACCATCGTAGTTACTCGATCAGTAGGTATGGGTTGGCGCCTTAGACTTTGTATTTATAACTAGTTCCAGGAGCTGCCGCTGCTCTGGGGACCACGCTTGGAAACCACTACCCTCGTGTATGTCATGACCAACCATGAATGTTTTTCTTGAAAGAACTAAGTATGTTCATGTGCCCAAAAAAAAAAAAAAAAAATTCAACAGAGAAGAGAAATTTCATGGAGGTGGACACAGGCAGTGAGAGCAGGCAGGAAGAGGGAGCCCGGTCCTTGCTCTACTGCAAAAGTCCTGAACTACTGGGTGAGGAGAAGTGTCAGAGGTGAAACCCATTTCGGGGGAAAGGAAGACTTAGCAGGAAAGATGTAACAAAAGATGCTTATGAGACTAGTACCTTGGGTGGCCAGGTATGATGACATGGCCAAAAGTGAGAACAGAATTGACGATGATAAAGTTGCTTATTGAGTAACAGTTGGATTTGAGGTGCTGGTGGGACACGTTCTCCAGCAAACAGAAATAGGCATCTGTGTTCGGAAGCAATGTTCAGGCTCAAGATAAAACCGTAGGAAAAATCACCACGAGCACAAAGCAGCAGACCTTGGTAAAGGGAGCACTTGTCACAAGGGTGACAAAAAAGATGTAACTGAGGGGATTCCAACAGTTAAAATGGATGAGGACACAAAAAAGGAACCAACAAGAAGAATGGAAACACAGAAGAATTAGAGGAATCAAGGGAAGGGAAATATTCAAGAAGTAGGAAACGGTTCCTGACATTAAATTGTGCAGGACGCTCAGGCTGAATGACACTATTTTACAAAAGCAATCATTGGATTTGACCCTGGGAAATGATGGTTTTAGTGGAGCGGGACGGGAGTGGTGTCATGCCCAGTACATCATCAGTGAATCTCAGCCAACGTTGGACCTAAACTAGTTTCCCAAGAGAAATGGAGTAAGATTTGCTGACTCTGTCTCCCTGAGACATAAAATAAACATGAATAACAACATCCACACTTGGTTTATTAAATCAAGTTATAATTCTAAAAGGAAGAAATTTTAAATGTTGTAATAGCTCATAACTTCATAGAATGACTTAAAAGCCTCTTAGTTAAAAATGTGCTCTCAGGTGGAATATGGATGAGATCAAAGACAATGGGTAAGTAAGGGGTAGGTTTCCCGTTTTATGACAAGAAGCTACAACAGGACAAAACTGTTTTCTCCATCACAGGCTAGAGGGTTTACAATCTTTTGATTCTTAGCAGGAACCAGTTTTACTGAGGATACTTCTTTTTTTTTTTTTTTTTTTTTTTTTTTTTTTATTTATTTTTTGGTGAGAGAGAGACAGAGCATGAACGGGGGAGGGGGAGAGAGAGAGGGAGACACAGAATCGGAAACAGGCTCCAGGCTCTGAGCCATCAGCCCAGAGCCCGACGCGGGGCTCGAACTCACGGACCGCGAGATCGTGACCTGGCTGAAGTCGGACGCTTAACCGACTGCGCCACCCAGGCGCCCCTACTGAGGATACTTCTAATGAACATGTTTTTAACTAGAAAATGAAGAAGTTCTGCTAAATAGTTTCATAATGTTTTCCAACGGCAATTAAAGCACAGAACACGCACCCTTGCCCTGAAGCCATTTTTATTTAACAGTATTTGTCATAAAAAAAAAAAAAAAAAAAAAAACCAAACACTCCAATCTTCACACAGATCCTATGCTTCTCTATGGCAGATACATGCTTTTCTAGGTGAAGTTAGGTGGAACACAGAAGCATATGCACATCACCGCTGTGGGGCTGAGTAAGGATAAATTAGACTGAGGGGGTAACTTTAGCACTGCTACTAATATTGGAAAATACTAAACATATAACTGTTTAACTGCTTTAAACTCAAGGCAGATGGTGATGGTAGAAGCAATATGCACATGAGATTTTGCTCGTGGAATGTTTAAAATCCACAGAAAAGGAACTGCTCAGTTTTAAAATAGCTTTTAAAAACCTGATTCTAAAGGTGCTCATGGTAGAGGGCTTAGAAAATAAAATATAAAAGTGAAACTGGTAATCCTACTAATGTAATGTGGTATTTTTCTGTACTCTGTTCTTTTGATAGTGTGTACATCACAACATACTTTTGTTATTATTTTTTTTTTAGAAATCTCTATGCCCTGTGTGGAGCTCGAATTCATGACCCCTAGATCAAAAGTCGCATTCTTCACCAAATGAGCCAGCTGGGTGCCCCACAAATGTACTTTTAAATAGGATCACAAACCGTATTCAGTTTTTGTATCCTGTTCTTTAATGACTAGGTTGTAATTATAATTTTCACACGCCATTAAATTTTTTTCCCTGCTGTGATGATTTTTCAATGGTTACAAATTATTTGTTATACAGATGGACTACAATGTAAGCGTTAGTCCTCCTACTAAATATTTAGGCTGTTTCCCATTTTTTTGTGCTATTATAAGTAATGCTACAATTAATATCCTTAAATATGTATTTCTGAGTATTTTTCTGATTAACTCCAATTATATTTCATGAAGTGCAAATAATATTTCAAGTGATAGAAACGGTTTTGAGTGTTCTTGACAAAATACCACACTGCTTGCTAAAAAAATTATGAACTTACATTAGTGTGCTAGGCATACCCATCTAGCTACACCATCACCAGATACGATTATTATCACTGTCTATGCTTTTTTTATATTTGCAAATCAGGTGAAACTAGTACTTCATTGTTTTGATTTGCATTTATTTGATTAGTGTCAGATCAAACTTTTCATGTGTTTACTTGTCATTTCTACTTCCTCTTTTGTGAGCTGTCCATGTCCTTTGCCTATGTAGGTGGGTATTACAATTTTTTCCTTCATCCATTTAAAGAGAGCTTTTTATGACTTGATAATATTCGACTTCTGCCCATTATATTTGCTGGAGATATCTGCTCACTTACTGTTGATTTAACTTTTTATAGTGGTTTTAACTTAAAGAATTTTAAGCTTTTTTTTTCAAGAATTTTAAGCTTTTAATACACTTGTATGATCAATCTTTTCCTTAGCAATTTCTTCCACTTTTTCATGCTAAGAAATTGTTTCCTCATCCTAAGTAAAATACTCATGTACATATTAATTTTACTTTTGAGGGTTTAATTTTTATAGGTCACTTAATATCTGTATGAAAATCATTTTAGTACGGCATATGAAGGAAGCTCACCTCACATATTTTCATAGAGATGGCCAATTTTCCCAATAACATTTGCTGGTTAAACTCTCTCAGGGGTGTGTGATGTTCCCCCTCGGCATATCATTATCAATCCCTGTCAATTTTTATTTCATGTGTGAATGACTGCTTGCATTGTCATCACCCTGTGATGTGTGCTAATCTCAGGGAGTCAGGTCCAGCTCCCTGAATTTACGTGGCCAACTGTATCTACACAGTCTTCCAAATGTACTTTAGAGTCATTACGTCCAGTTACCATGGTAAGTATGTGTCACTGGTATGTTCACCCAGTATCTTCTGAGAAGCCTTCCTATAAAAGAGGGATTTCCCATATCACCAGGGCTGCCTCCCAAGATTGTGCCACTACCCACACTCTCAGCTTTCCTTGCAATGAGAGCGAAGGCCAAGCTTTGCCCATTTGCTCTCATTGGTAAACTCAACTTTGGCTCAAAAGAGGACAATATGAGAAAGTTGGTGACAAAATAACTACTTTTTTGTGGCAAAAGTGGTGGCGGGGCACCCCTCTTCACAGGGGGTGCAGGCAACAGTGTCTGAGTTTCTGGAATTCAGGAACCAGGGACACCAGTAGCCAGGGCTTGCCCTGCACAGTACCATGATGCAGTCTGCGTGTTTTTCCAGGCTATGTGACCTTCAATGCTCACTCTCTGGCCCTCCTGAAAATTCTGTGAGCCACCTAATATACCTTAATAAACTCCTCTTCTACTTAAACTACAGAGTGAATGTGATGCTTCCAATAAAATAGTTATACACGTGCATAATCAAGAGGATGTGGATCAGAATTGCTTCAGAACTGTAATTTAATTAGGGGAAATTAGGATATTTAGCTTCTTCCCCAATGAATAGTGTCTCTATGGTTACTTCAAAGGCATGGTATTTATGCCCCATTCTTTGGGTGGGAAGGGGGTACGAGAAAAGAGAGTGGAATGCTATCACAAATTGATTCCCTTCTTTATCATTTCTGATTACAGCTGGTAATATACAAGAGTAATTGCTATATATTCATCTTGGATGCAATCCATTTAATGAATACTTTTATTAATTTTAATACACACTTAATTCTCTTGGGTATTGTAGATTATTTATGTCATCTGAATACAACACATTTTATGAGCTTTGAGTTCGAGATTTTCAGTTTCGTGTGTTGCTTGACTACAAAGAACCTCCAGAATAAAGTTAAATATTAATGGGGAGATATTTCAATAAAATGCTGCTGGTATTTTGCAAAAGTAAGATACCAGCTATTCATCTACATTAGATATGTCTTACTATATTACGAGATCCTCTGTGCATTCTCATTTCCAAAGCATTTTCAGGAAAAATGGAGGTGGTGTTTTATTAAGTGCTCTTTCAACATCAATTCAGATGAACATCTGACCCACTGCTCAGATGTATTAGTACTGCTTATAACATTAAATCAATCAGCATTCTTGGATGAGCCTACTCTGTGTTGTAGGACTACTTTCTTTTTCCCATCTGTGACATATGAGGAAATCACTGCTTTTCACACTACTACGTTATCTTCTTTAAATGTTTAAAAAACACACCTGAATGCCTATCTTGCTAACTAATAGATGGAAAAGGATTAAGTATAACTCTAGTTCCCTGCCCCACTCCCCAAAGTAAGCCAAGGAACGTGGCATATGTGTACTTCTGTCATACCTCCGTCTTTCATCTTGGCTGATATGAGTTATAGATCTAGCCTGTTATTAGAGAACCATTTTTTACCCTGTTATATTTATTTGTTTATTTATTTATTTACGGGGGGGGGGTGGGGAGAGAGAGAGAGAGAGAGAACAAGCTGGTGAGGGGCAGAGAGAGACGGGGAGAGAGAAAGAACCCAAAGCAGTCTTTGCACTGCCAGCACAGAGTCCAATGTGGGGTCGAACGCACAAACCACAAGACCATGACCTGAGCCCAAATCAAGTGTCGGGCGCTTAACCAATGGAGCCACCCAGGTGCCCCAACACTGTTATATTTTTAAACTATCTTTTCAAACTTTCACTTTTCTATTAATGTTCAACACACTGCTTTTATAACCCATCTTTCCAATTCTTTAGTTCTTTAACTTTTAGCTAATATCTTCAAGTGAGTTTCTCAGGAAAGACACGAAATGTGAATTTTATGTGGCCCCAAATGAATGATAATACATTCATACATATATACTATAATATCTTAGCAAATAAAGTTCTTTGGCCCCAACATCATTATCTGGCAATTTGTGGAAGGGAAGTCTGAGGCCAGCATACATTTTATTCCTTTATAAGCAATCAGTTTATTCTTTTCTGCTCGGAAGTGGGCTGGTGTATTTCCCATTGTTGCTTATAAAACCCTGCCCTATATCCAGGGCAGAGTTTAATTTTTGGTCCTTATTTTCTTTTTTTACTTGATCTCTCCTTCTCACATGGAAAATCTTCATTAATAGTATCTTTGATTATTGCTTTTGTTCCATTCATCTAGTTCCCCACCAAAAAGATAGATTGTTATAAATTAATTAATGAATCCTCAGCTTATCTGAGGTAGATGTTTAATACTATGAAGTGTAGTTTCTCAAATAAAATAGAGAAAGATAAAGCTGTTGGGAGGACAATGGATGTCTATGGAAGCTCAAAAAGCAGCTTTCAGTGGTAGAAGGTGACTGCTAAATATTTTGCTTGTTGGCTTAGGTACAAAGTCTCTAATATCAGGGTATGTAGTACAGGAAAGTGAAATCCACAGTCTTGTGGAAATGCTCTGTCTCTGCCCATCAGGCTGTGATACGTTTTCTGAGTCTAGCCATGTGTTGACTGTTTTTGAATCACAAGATTCTATGTCATATGTAAGGGTAATTCTTCCTAAATAAGTGACCAATCATTGATATGTGCTTTATCTCCCGTGTTACTTCACTTTTACAAATTAGGGATGGCGGGATGTTATAGATATTTCAATGGAAAGCATGACTAACAAACACATAACATGTAAGTCAGGCACTCACTGAGGTATGTTAATGTCAGCAACTAAAATTTAGGTATTGTAACTTCTATCTTGCTAGTGAGGACAATTTCAGGAAATGAAATGTTAAGCAGGAGTCAGGTTAGATAGGCACATAATCATGACAGAAAAAGTTAAGGCCTCACATCACCAGAAGAAATGAACATCCATCATTTATGTCAACAATGAGAACAGGAGAAGTGAATTACGACAGCTTCACAGAGCCCCTGACAAAGCAGACTGCTACTGCTTATGGGAAATTTGTTGTCAGGGGAAGTATGTACATCTCTTGATGTTAAAAGTCTGCCTGGGTCTCCGGAGAAAGGAGAAGAATTTACATTTGGCCTTTCTCTTTTGAAAATCAAAGCTGTCAAATGAAATGACTTGTGATAAGCTTAAAACCCACATTTCCTACTGAAATAATGACACAAAAGCACCAAATACGAGCTAATTCATATTCTTTTTGTTTCAATTTCAAGGATGCTAGACTGTGTCCATTCCCACACCAAATTACTGATCCTACAAGGAAGTGGGCTTTATACCAATCAAGGAACTTGCTTCAATTCCTACATTTGGCCAATTTAAAATGATTTACATCTGTAAACATTGAACTGGGGCTTATTCTCTGCCTGAGGATCTCTTTCACACACACACACACACACACACACACACACACACACACACCACCCGACTGCTCCCTCACTCTCAAATCCTTCAAAACTAAATTCATTCCTTTAATGATTGGAGGGGTCACTCTGGTAACTACTGTAGAATTCTTAGAACATGTCCACATGTGCAAAACAAGACTTTTAGGCCCAATTGCTCCAGTTCATAGACAAACCACAAACTGAGAGGTATTGCTACTCCAGCCAGATAAACACAGGGACGGCTCTCAAAGTGTGCCTGGGAGGCCTAGACCAGAGGACAACCAGTTCTCCCATTGTAAGTCCTTCCAAATGGAATATCCATCCTCAGATGATATCTGTGACCATATCAAGAACATGTTTTTGGGTCACTCAGCCATGCCCCCTATCCGTCTTAAGTCTGGAGAGTCCAATCTACTCTCCTACCCTAAATCTTTTCCTTAATATTTTAGACGCTGAGAGACCATTTTTCACCAAACCACAGAATACTAAAAGCACGCCCCAATGAAAAACTGAAGTCCAGTATGAATTCATCTTGATAACAATGCGTGAAAAAAAAAATTCTTTAAAACAAAAGAACTAGAAATATGGAGTTACAGCCTTGGAATAAATATTAAGAAAGAGTATTAGAATAAATGCATATAATCCAATCTCTTCCTTTAACAGAAAAGGAAATTAAAGCTAAGTGAAAATGAGAAAAACTGTTCAAAGTCATACTTGATTAATAGCAAACCACAGAACTTTTAGCCATAGAACTACAAGAAAATTAATCTGAAATACAACTTCTTTGTATCTTAATGAAAAAAAGGTGAACATAGTCCATGTTATTAAATTCTGTTTTTCATTTACTGACATCAGATACCTTAATAGATGGACCAGTCTGGAATGTTTATGCTTTGGGGGAAATTCTTAGGTGCACCTATATGAGAGATTCTCCACCAGTAAGGGGACGGTGACAGCAGAGTCGGCAGCGATGGAGTTAGGGGATGCACAGTTTTCTTGAAAATGAAACTTTCTCTCTCTCAGTCTACTTGTTTACCAGCCAGGTGCCATTTCCTGTTGACCATCCTTCCCTTGATTTAGTCATGTGGGGTCTAAATTTAGTATGCTATTGACACGCTCATCTCCTACCAGTTATTCATTTAATGTCTTACGGCAACTTAATTCATTCCTAAAATAATTTGAAAACTTTCTCTATCCTTAAAACACACCATAAACGGTAGCTATAATAACAAGATGGCTATAAACCTATGTGTTTATGTGTAGAAAAGTGACCTTTTCTCCTCCTACTTCAGGTGTGGGACCCAAGGTCTAGTACAAAAGAAACACAAAAGAAGAAAACCATTGATCTAGACACTCTGTCAGTCGCAAGGAAGAAAAATGAATCAAAGTTCACCCCGGGGATGTTACCGTTCTTCCCTGATCCCTCCAAAAGAAATCTTCAGGGTCAAATTACAAGGTCCCCTGGGAAGGGTGCTAACTGGGAAGTAGGGTGCCAGACTTAGCTCTGACACCATCGAGCCATGGAATCCTTAACACTTGCCTGCACTGGGTCTCAGTTTACTAAAATGGTTTTTAAACATGCCATGTGTGCGTGCATGCATGTACACACACTAAACCTTTTGCTCAGGCAAAAGACGAGTCTGTACCCCAAAATGTGACATAGGTTGATCTTCTCTGGTTGAAGCAAAGGTGGAATAGGAGGCAGTGAGCCACACTCCTAAATACCCCTTCCCACTCCCTATCCCTGCGCAGCCCCTCTGGAACCGCTGTGGTTCTGATCCAATGAGTTTGACTTTTTAAAAAAATGCTATTCATTTCCCATTTCATTCTGGTTCCCTCTAAACCAGAGTAAGTACACAGCTGAGAGACTTCCAAAGGCTGAATGCCAAAATGCAAATATCAAAGACTAGGACAAATGCATCCCAACGGGGTCTGTAATAAGGACGCCACATTCCCCTGTCAGCAACCCACCTGAAGACTGCAGCAAGCCTGTGTTCTAAGTTGCTCTGTATTTACACACCATGGTATCCTTCATTTTAACATCATTATGAATTCAGGTTGGTCATAAAATAATACTGTAATAGTTTCTGAAAACCTAACACTGGTATGGCACTTTACAATACTATAAATATAGTCACATTTAAGCAATTAAATGAGGTAGCAAGGGCAAGTTCTCTTAGTTACATTTCATACAGAAGGAAGTTGAGATCTAGGGAGTGATTTGCTCAAAGTAGCAATGCTGATACATGGAAGAGATGAGCTAAAATCCAGATCTTAACCCCAAGGTCCAGTGTTTATTACATATACCATTTAATACTTTATTGGTTGTCTGAGATCTCAAAATTAAAAGGGTTCGGGTGGCAGGATCAGAGTTACATAGCAGCTGGGGCTTTTTACATTAAGAGTCTGGGGAAGCAGGGACACAGCATGAAGTGTGAAGGGCTCTGTAGCTCTGTGCTACGGTTCCTTCTTCATTTACTTCACTAACTTTACCCGGCCACCATGATGTCACTGGGCACAAAGTTCCCGGAAGTTCAACAGAACTAGCTATTGTTTCACCGAGAGGGAACACACTTGAGATGTACTTAGATACGTATAAAGTTATTTTGGTGCCTACACAACACATTCTTGATGCTTATTAAAAGTCATTTGCAGCAAGCATTAAAGAGCATTTCCTGAGGACACAATCTGTGACTCGAGGGCCTCAGAAAGTTACAGCAGACAATAACGAATGGCCCAACCAAAGACAATAATGAATGGCCCAACCATGCAAATACAAGACAATAGAAGGCCAGCACTTTAAAGAATACCCTCCCAGAATGAGCTGAGAAACTAATCAGGGTTGATCACAACAATTTACGTGTAATGTTACTCACTATAGCATACTTATAAGAACAAAAAACAAGAAAACAGCCAAAATATTCATTAGGGGAAGGTAACCATGGCATATTCATGAAATGGAATATTTTGTACTTTTTAAAACCAAGTATTTGAAAAAAAGGACACTTAATAATATGTAAAAATCTCAAAACAAGAAAGAAAAATGATCTAGACACCAAATTGTATCTAGGATCCCTTACTTACACATGGATACACAAATGTATGTGTGTGTATATATCTAAGTTTATATTTTATGCACAAATTTATGTAGACAAAAGTGCCATCAATATTACAACAGATATACACATATAAAATAAATAAATTTAGACAAATACCCAAAATGTTAAGCAGTTAATTCTGAGTGGTTCTTCTCTAATTTAATTCTGAGTATTCTTTTTCATACTTTGTTGTATTTTCCAAATTTTCTATAATAAACATGCACAGCTTTTGTAAACAGAAAAAAAATTTTGAAGACAGTTTTATAAAATATAAATGATTTCTTTACTTAACAGCGAAGATCATTTCTTTTCCCAAACACTGTATGACTCTTCTGTTATGTATGTTCTCCTAAATTTTCTCCACTGCTACCGAATCTGCTATCGACTGCAACGCAAGAGTGTTGATGGGCTCATCTTCGCCCCAGCTGAACCCTCTTAACTTGAGATGCCTGCCACAGTGTACGTACACCTTAACATTTCATGACAAGATCCATCATTACCCCTGTTACCCCTAACAAAAAAGCTTAGAACTTCAAAAGCCTGCAATTTGCACAGCTTTCTGGAGGAGTACTCACACACTGCTGCCATAAATACAAAAATCTGCATTAAAGCATCATGAAAGCAGAAATTATAATTATGCCAGAGTAAGTTCAAAGACAGAGATGGCATTACCGTGCGTATTTAAGAAAGTGCTCTTTAACAAAGACACTTGAATTTAAAATATAGACTTATAAGCCTCCCTTACTTAAGGTTGCCTGATAGGTACAGGCCACTTAGGTCACGATGAGCATCTCACCTCCTACCAGGGGCATTGGCACTGAATGTAGACAGCTGGCTGATCCCGAACTAATGGGACCTCTGACTCAAGTGCTTTGGTCTCTATGGAACAGTCTGTTTTTCTGTGATACAAATGCAGACACTCTTAGCTAGCTAATGGGCTGAAGAAGACAGTCTGCATATACACGTAAGCTCAGAGATAATTCGGGGATTAGCTGGTGAAGAGAGTGTCAGAAGCACCATAGTCACTGTGACCATCACCAAAGCTGTCCAGTCTGAGACCATCAAGTTCTGAAAACCATGAGGGTGAGGAGAGCAGTGATTTAAGCAAGGATTTTAAATGTACCTTTTTATGTTCTAGGTGATCGTTTATTTGATCACCTAAATATATATGTTGATATGAAAGCAACCCTAAACATTCGGCAATCTCCTCTTTTTCAATGGATAGATAAAAAAAGAATTTTTTTAGCCAACGTGAATACATAAATTTCCAGAGATTTAGAAGACCTAATAATACATGTCACTTATCTATTTTAAAACAGTGAAGTGTTTACTTACCACATTGTGTAAGGTTTAAATCTGAAAATATCTAATCCCAAAGTAAACACTGTTGATAATTATTTTAATTTCTAATTGTAATATTTATAAAATCTAAATTAAAAAGATTTTTCTACTTCGCTAACTTTCAAGAAAACAGGCTATTTTGAGATTTTTGTGTTTCAAGAATCCTCTCCTCTCCAAAATTTGTAAAAATCTCTCTCCTCACAGAAAAAATAACTTCAAGAGTTTCCAACGTCTATTTTCTACAGTTCAGATTTCCTTCATCTTGGTCAAACACTGCCTTGCTTTGACTGCTCTGTGGATTTGGGAGGTGGTACAGCACCTTAGCATCCAAACTATTTTGTTTTGATAAAAAAATTTATTTCTCATTTTTTTTTTTTTTTTTTAATTTTAGAGAGAGTGAGAGTGCATGAGCAGAGGAGAGGGGCAGAGGGAAAGAGGAAGAAAATCCCAAGCGGGCTTCATGCTCAGCGCGGAGCCCGACTCGGGGCTCAATCCCACAACCGTTGGATCATGACATGAGCTGAAACCAAGAGGTGGGCACTCAACCAACTGAGCCACCCAGGCGCCCCAACATCCAAACTATTATGAAAGGCAGGAGGTCCATCTCAGCTTTTAGCAATGGTTAAAACAGATTATATTATGGAAAAGGGAAATGAAAGATTTGCTAAAACTGCTTTCAAAATAAAGTTCCTAAGACAACACACTAAAATCTGTAGGGCTTTTTAAGTAATCAGGTACTTTAGAGGACTTTCTCTTTGCGTGGGGGTGGGAAGGGGGGAACAAATCTTGCTTTCAGTCTGGAGTATGCTACTTTTTTGGTCATCAAAGTCACATGAAGCTCTGTGCATTTCTTTATGAAGTTCTTTATTCTTTCAACAAATATTTGTTAAGTGCCTTGTAGAAACTGAGGTCTTGATATTAAAATCCACCACTCTCTCTTTCTGGGAGCTCTGTCTTCTCTTTAATTCTCAGATACTACCTTCTCCTCTTTCTCTCCTGCCTCTCAGGTTGCTGCCTCTCAGTTTCCTGCTGGTAACTCGTCCTCTCAGAACCTCTAAATGTAGACTCAGCACCCCCACCCTGCCGGGTTCTGTATTCTTTTCACTCCAAACTCTCTCCCTCACTGATTTCACTCCCTCCCAAGGTTTTAAATACTGTTAATGAATGAATGAATGGCTTACAAACTGGTATTATGGACACACTCATCCTCTGAGTTTCAGACCCATAAAATAATTTTCTTTAGGTCAAGCAAATGGATTACGGGCATCTTAAACCCAATACGCAGCAAAGTGAATTTTTCAGCAATACCTCAAACCTATTCTTTTTATCCTTTCCATCTCAGGAAATGCCCCTTCTGGCCATCCATATTCTCAGCAAGACACATGCACGCCACATTTGATCAACTCCCTCTCACCCCACACCTGATATACCACTAAACACTATCAATTCTAACTTGAAAAATAGGTAATTAAGATCCAACTGGTACTTTACCAACTAAACCAAAACAAAGAAAATCCACAGTTAATTCATAAACACTAAAAAGTTATACAATTCTGATTTAAAAAAATGAATGAAGAACTGTCCCCAATGCATGAGGGAGTTGAATCTTTCTGAGGGGCTGCCATGTTCTGTAAAAAAATAAATAAATAACTAATATCACTTATCTTAACACAGGGCAGGTTTAAAATTAAATTTAAAAGGGAGCTTTCAAAAGCTTCAATTTATGATGAAGGAGAGAAAAAAAGCTAAATCCAAGGCCATTCAGATTAAATTCTACATTTAGAGATTAGGAGCATATGAAAGATGTCAATCATTATATTAATACTAGGAACAGATTCCATATACACATTACAGTCTTCTCAAAGGACCAAAAGGATAAACTCAAGTCACAGGGCTGATGGTCTGCATGAAGGAATTAAGAAATATTAATGATGTTGGTATACACCTCCAATTAGTGATTCAACACAAAGCAATACCAAAACCTAGGAAAATACACTGACTGACGTCAGTCCATCTGATTTTATCATACTCTTCCTTAAGCAGGAAGGGCAGTATGTGTCGTTACTCAAGCCAACAATTGAAAATTACACAAAGGCTAAGAATTCAAACAGAGAACTGTGAATGCAGCATGGAATAAGAAAGGCAGTATTCTCCACAATTCAGAGAAACTGATTTATGAAGTACTTGAAATCACAGAATAGATGAATTGTGAAATTACATAGCTTGGACAAATGCACTAGATTAGGAAATCTGGTCTTGAGGCCTTTGAGCATTTTAATAAAACCAGATGATTCGAAGGTGATGTTTCATTTGACTGTACGATTTGCCGATTTTAACCTCCATAAAATGAAATTCTGATGACATCAGATGCTCTGGACTGAACACAAGGTTTTTACAAGTTTATGCTGGTATAATTGAGATTTGCTTAAAATTAGGTAAACAAGGTAATGAGTGACCATATCAGAGATTCCTCTTGAGTAAAAAAAAAAAAAAAAAAAGAAAGAAAGAAAGAAAGAAAGAAAGAAAGAAAGAAAGGAAGAAAGTTTCTATCATTTTAAACAAAGAGTGGTTATATGGGGCATCATGAAACCATTTCCATTAGGGCTAACAATCAATTTGCTATGACTCTGTGGGCACATAATCCTGCTCTGTCCTATTCCCCAAATATAAAGAAGCAAGGGGACCATTTGTCTTGTACCATCATGTGTGTATGGCCAAAGGAGGTGAATACCTTGCCGAATGACCATTTTTATTCAAGATGTACAAAGCTGATTTAAACAATTTGGCAAATACTGTTTCAAACATGGGAAACCTGCTGAAGCCTTGTGCAGGAGAGTCACAAAATAAATGCAACAGATGTACTATCACACTCAGAGCAATCTCCCTAGTCTCACTTTATCTAAGGAGAAAATTTTCACTGATACCTAAAGATGACTGATTTCTAAGTTGTTCCCACCAGTCAACTAAAATTCACAAGTAACAGTTTTCCCTTGGTATGCAACCTACGAACCTGGTACCACAAGTACTCGAAGAGAAATACATAAGTGTATCTTCCTGTTGCTCAAAAACCCACTCCCTCTCAGGAAAACCATCACTCTCTACAATAGATGAAGAGTTTGAGAGGGTAAAGAAACACGTAACTGATACTAAACTTGTGAAGTATGAAGAGAGCAGGAGAAACAGTAAGGTCAGGGGTGCCTCGGTGGCTCAGTTGGTTAAGTGTCTGACTTCGGCTCAGGTCATGATCTCACGGTTCAGGGGTTCAAGCCCCACGTCAGGCTCTGTGCTGGCAGCTCAGAGTCTGGAGCCTGCTTCTGATTCTGTGTCTCCCTCTCTTTCTGCCCATTCCCCGCTCGTGCTCTGTCTCTCTGTCTCTCAAAAATAAATAAAACTTAAAAAAAAAAACAAACAGTGAGGTCAGAGGAGACAATTCTTAGAGCAAGACCAGCCTTGTTAAAAAAAAAAACGAAACTCTACACCAACTAGACATGACGGCAACAAAAGTGGAAGAAATCAGAAAGAAAAAGACTGACAGAATGGACCACAAAAAAATTAAAAATAAGAGAAATGCCTTATATACTACTCAAAAGGCACCATCTAAAAAAAATCAGTGATATTACAAAAGATTAATAAAACATGCACATAAAAATGTGAAGATATTTACATCACACCTGTTAGAACGGCTATTATGAAAAAGAAATAATGAGTGCTGGTGAGGGTGTGGAAGAAAGGGAACCCTTGGTGCGGTTGGTGGGAATGTGGATTGGTGCAGCCATTATGAAGAACAGGATGGAAGTTCTTCAAAAAACTGAAAATAGAAATAGCTATGATCCAGTAATTCCACTTCTGAGTATATATCCGAAGGTAATGAAACCACCCTCTCAAAAAGATATGAGCAGCCCATGTTGACTGCAGCATTCTTTACAATAGCTGAAACACAGAAACGACTCAAGTGCCCATGAAGAGAGAAATGTGTAAAGAAAATGTGGTATACATATACAGAAATACTATGAGCCATAACACAAGAAGGAAATCCTGTCATGTGCAACACCATGGGCGGATCTTGGGGAGAGTATGCTAAGGGAAGTAAGTCAGACAGAGAAATACAAATGCTATATGATCTCAGAAATATGTGGATTTTAGAAAAACGTAATTCTTAAAAAACTCATCAAGAGAACAAAATCAAAGGAAAAAACCCACACAAGATTGGTGGTTGCCAGAGATGGTGGGGGTAGGGGTGGAGGTGGGGGCTGGATAAGTGTAATGGATGAAAGTGGTCAAAAGGCCCAAACTTCCAACTATAATTTCTGGAAAGTAAATGTGCAGCCTGGAGACTATAGTTAATAATACTGTATTGCATATTTAAAGTTGCTAAAAGAGTAAATCTTAAGAAGTTTTTATCACACACAAAAAACGTATCACCTATATGAGGTGATGGATGTTAGCTACACTTATTTCCCAACATATACAAAGATCAAGTCATTATGTTGTATGTCTTAAACAAATACAATGTTATATGTCAATTATATCTCAATAAAATTGGTAAAAAATACTATGATATTGTTTGGCTTATATTAATAGAACCTAAAAAACTATACCATGAGTGTTGACAAGGGTGGACTAAAATAGAAAGTTGCAGCATATGAACATGGCAGTTTCAACATACATGTATACATGTATTGACACATACATATAGGAAAAAAGGACAAGAGACACAATGAATGTTAGCAGGGATTATCTCTGAGGAGTGAGTTTATAGGAGATTCATGTTTTCCACGTAATTTCTATTTTCTACAAACTATCAGTTTCACTTTGCTACAATCGGAGTAGCACCTTTTGTTTTTTTAACCATACCAGCCTGGAAGATCAGAGTCACAGACACAAGGCCTGCAACATTTCTTATGAGATTTTACCATTTTTCTAAAATGGCACAGTCATGTGGATGTTGGTACCCTTGGTTGGCACCCAGGGCCAACATTTCAGGTTCTACCAAATCCCTTACTGCCCAGCTACACATATTCCAAGCTTGGGGTTCCCGTCTCAGCACAGGGGGTTATTAAGAAGTTCCTCACCAACATCACGGATGCTCAAATCCATGTCTGGCACCCTGGAATACCCGTTCCCCTTCGTCTACTCCAGACCATCTTCTCTGAACTTTACTTCAGTGTTTCTTTTGTTATTTTTATTTTTTTTAACGTTTATTCATCTCTGAGACACAGAGAGAGACAGAGCATGAGCAGGGGAGGGGCAGAGAGAGGGAGACACAGAATCTGAAGCAGGCTCCAGGCTCTGAGCTGTCAGCACAGAGCTCGACACAGGGCTCAAACTCATGAACTGTGACACCATGGCCTGAGCCAAAGTTAGATGCTCAACAGACTGAGCCACGTAGGCATGTCCACAGTGTTTTTTTTTTTTTTTTCCCTGTCTCTAGCTCATTGCCAGACTATTTACTCCCAATTCTTTGCATCAGCAATGCCTGTATGCAAAAACCACTGTGTGTACCCCATCCAATTCAGTGTCACGGCTAATGAATGAGAACACTGATACAGCGTAAATGCAGGGAGAGCGTGTTGTCAAGTGGTGACACCAGTTTTCGTGTGGGGCTCAAAGAGAGACTCCAAACAAGTCCACAAGAGGAAGGTCCTCACAATTTTCTGAAATAAGAAAAATTTACTAAAAAAAATGTACCTGGTATCCCACACTTTCTACCTTACTTTGTGCAATGACTTGTATTTGTTAAGTCAATACCCCCCTTACCCCCCAGTGGCAGGGAGGAAGGAAGATAATGAAACGTGGACCACAACGTTCACAAGGACTTCTTTACACATGTGGGATGTGGGGCACCCAGGTGGCTCAGTCAATTGAGCCTCTGACTCTTGATTTCAGCTCAAGTCATGATCCTGAGGACATGGGATGGAGCCTTGCATCGAGCTCTGCACTGAGCATGGAGCCTGCCTGGGATTCTCACTTTCCCTCTCTCTCTCTGCCCCTCCCTGCTTGTGCTCTCTCCTTCTCAAAATAAACAAATAAATGTTAAAAAAAAAAAAAAAAAGAAAAGAAAAAATAAAAAGAGTGGGATGTGAGAGGTTCTGTTGTGCTGCCCAACCCCCATGTGCCTATCCTAATGTGTCTCACATGTAAGCTTCTACTTGGAACTATATGGTTTTCCTATAATCTGTCCAGTTCTCTGTTTATTTTTACCCCCATGGGCCTCCTTTAGGAGGAAGCCTTGAAGAGGAGCTTGGTGAACAGACCAGCAGCAAAAAACGATGACCCATCCTTCAGAAATGAGGTACCCATATAATTATAAAATATTTTATGAAGGTTTTTCTAACAACATACTAACCATATATGTACCTATGGAAAATTTCCCTTCTGCAATAATTCCTAGCATTATCGAGCAGGAACATGAGATTCCTTTTCATCTTTCCTTCCAGACACATTCTTATAAAGGAATCTAAGCAGTCACCTGCAAATTCCCATTGAAATAATTTTTGAAGACACAAAGGGTTAGGTATTTTGGCAAGAGGGCAACATTTGCTCTTAGAATGTAAAAAGCCTGGAGCCACTACCCAATCAGATAAGGCCTTTCAAAGAAAGAATGTTCTCTGGTTGATGGCAGGAGAAGTTAAAGATCTGAAGCATGAGAATGGCTGGATGTGTCATTGGAGGCTTGAAGATGGGGGAAAGTGGCCTGGAGAGGATGAAAGTGGCCTCTGGTTGATGGTGCAGAGGAGATAGGGATCTCATTCCTACACCCGCAGGGATCTGAATCTGTCCAAAACCTGCATGAGCTTGGAAGGAGACGCCTTCTTTGTCTACAGACGAGAGCCCAGCCCACAAGACACTGTGAGTTTGGTCTTATGATATCCAGAAAAACCAGGTAAGGGTTCCTAGGAAACTAAGTGCTTGTGATTTGCCACCTCGCTTTGATTTGGGCCTTATGATACCCTGAGAGCTCCCTGAGCTCAAACAATTCAAGTGTACCTGGACTTCTGCCCTACGGAACCATAAAATTAAGAACTGGATATTGTTTTAAACCACTAAATCTTTGGTAATTTATTACACAGCAATAGAAAGCCAAGGCAGGTGGTTCTTTTGTTTTCTTTATTGGCTTTATTTTTAGAGGCTTGATTATAAAACCACTATAAGCTAATTTCCCTACCTTCCTATTGCCCAAAGATAAACGATGTTAAGTTTTTCCTTTCTCCTTCCAAAAATTTCCTATGAATATGCATGATATATAAATTGTGTATGTATGCATATATGCAGTCTAAAACACACATACACATATAAAATTACAGAATGTATTTCTTCAATTATCTGTCTTGGGCATCATTCTTTTTTCTGAAAGGTTAATTTTATGTATTTATTTTGAGAGAGAGACTCCCAAGCTGGCTCCATGCTGTCAGCCCAGAGCCTGAAGTGGGGCTCGATCTCATGAACCATCAGATTGTGATGTGAGCCAAAATCAAGAGTCAGACCTGCTTAACCAAATGAGCCACCCAGGCGCCCCCAGGTTTGGGCACCATTGTAGTATCAGAACAAAAAAAGTCTATCTCATTCTTTGTAACAACCATATAAACCACTGGATTATATGCCTCAATCATTTTCTACGAAACTGGTCCCCTACTGAAGAACATGTGAAATGATAAAGTGGTAACAACTTAACTTTCCATTTGCTATTTACAAGTAGCCAGACTTGTGATTGTCTGTTATTTTGTGAGATTATCAGTAGATAAATTCTTAGAGATGAATGTACTAGGACAAAAGGTAAATGCAATTGTAGTTTTTACCAACAGATCAAACTGCTAACCAAAATAGTTGCACCGATTCACATCAACGCTTAAGTCATGTGGAAGGGCTTGCTTCTCCACAACCTTGCCATCACTGGATTCTGTCCATTTCATAAAATTTTTGACAGTATGCTAGGTGAATGGTACTCTAATTATTCTGGTTCACATTTCTCTTATGATCACCACGAATCATCATTTCATATTTTTGGGGGAGACATTTCAATTTTTTTCTGTGACACGCCGTTTACATCTTTTGCCCATTTTTCTCCTGGTGCATTTGCCATTTTCACATCAATTTATACAAGCTCTTTGTGCATGAAGGCAATCAGATATTCATCAATTATGGGCATCAAAATATTTTTCACACTTTGTTTTCTTTTGATTTTGTTGATTACAGAGAAATTTTCATGTTAGGAGAGATACATGAGTCTTTTCCTTTGGGGCTTCTGGATTATATTTCATACTTAGAATCTTCCTGGAACGAGAAGCCTGTGATTTTCTACCTTTCTTTTTTTAATGGGACTCCCATTCACTGCTCTTTTAGGAATCCCTGGCTCTCAACAAATACTATTTTGTTTCTAGAGATAAGCTCCAGAAGACTATGCCAGTATCTTTTTCCCTAGAGCACAAATGACACAGCCACACGAATAAATTCATGTTCTCTTCTCTACCAGTTCATCTGTATTAATTCATGTGCCAGTGATGAGTGGCCTCATTCACATAATACCAACCTTTTAAAAAAAAGAGAGAGAGAGAGAGAGAAAGTATAACTTTATCTTTTGGGTCAGAAAGCACAGAGAGATGGCAGTTTTTCTTTTCTTTACTGTTTTTTTTTTTTTTTTAATTTCTCTTGTTTTTTTTTTTTTCCTAAAGACATTTAGGAACTCTCACCTGGCATTCTGTGTATTAAACACATGACACAGGAGGTAGCAATAAGAGATAAAAAGGCATGGTAAATCGGCAGGCATTCATATCATCAAGACAGGAGGTTTTTATTTTACGTACATTTTCGGGGCACCTGGGTGGCTCAGTCGGTTAAGTGTCTGACTCTTGACCTCAGGTCATGATCTCAGGGTTTGTGAGTTCAAGCCCTGTGTCAGGCTCTGTGTTGACAGTGTGGAGTCTGCTTGGGATTCCTTCCTTCCTTCCTTTCTTTCTTTATTTTTAACTTAGTTTTGAGAGATAGGCAGAGCACAAGCAGGCAAGGGGCAGAGAGACAGGGAGGAAGATGCAGAACCCAAAGCAGACTCTGGACTCTGAGGAGTCAGCAGAGAGCCCGACACAAGGTCTGAACTCACAGACCACGAGATGATGACATAAGCCAAAGTCAGGCGCTTAGCCAACTGAGCCACCCAGGCACCTCTGTCTCTCCCTCTTTCTGTCCCTCCTGTGCTCACTCGCTGTCTCTCTCTCAAAATAAATAAGCTTTAAAACAAATTTATATTTTCTCCCCTTATTATACATAAATAGGAAACTAGCAGTCTGCATAAATGCCATTTCTCACAAAACAAGTCTGACAGAGCTCATTCTGAGCAAATAAAAGCCTACTGGCTCTACAACCTAAGGAAAAATGCTCTCAGAACCTGAAAGACAGGCTTCTCTCTGCCCACTCCTCTGATTTAATACTAAAACGATGTTTGAAGACAAAAGAATTCACGCCAAGTCTACACAGTGAAAAAGAAGAATAATTAAAAGGATCATTAAAGTCTTCACCACGTATTCTCAAATCTCAATATT
The DNA here is from genome assembly GCF_014898765.1 of Herpailurus yagouaroundi. NCBI lineage: Eukaryota > Metazoa > Chordata > Mammalia > Carnivora > Felidae > Herpailurus > Herpailurus yagouaroundi. Next base: position 106,080,953 of record NW_024412377.1, read on the forward strand.
AGCAATGAAGAAAATCACAGCAATAAGAGACCAATCAACAGGCCCATAACGTAGGGTACAATGACGACAGAACACTACCAAGAGGAGCAGGATTCAATTTTTTCATCGCCATTGAATTCTATGCAGAAATAAAATTTGTGATATACTTAGCACTTGTATACACTGCCAGGCACCGTGCACGAGGAATGTAGAGACCCAAGTCCAGCCTCCAGGTAGGTACTGGGCCTTGCCTGCCTCTCTATCACCTTGTGCTGTGAGGACAATAATGTAATAGAAATCTCCAAGGTATAAATGGTAATGATATATATAGCTGGGTAGCCCTCAAGCAGCTTTGGAAATACAGTATGACCAACTGTTTATCTCTCCCCCCAATGATACCCTACTTGCACCTTCTCAGAAGTAACTACTGTCACGAAAGTGGCCTTTAAACTTATCACGTTTTCCTTTAGACTCTTACAAGAAAGGTATATATACATACACATACATGTTTGTGTGCGTGCGTGTGTGTGTGTGCGCGTGTGTGTATATATCCCTAAACAAAATATTCTTTGTAGCCTGATGCCAACCTTCACGAATGTTTTCACCAATTTTCTTTTGCGACCTCTGCTCTTTCTGCCCAGCCCTCTGAGCTTCGGCCACGTGGATACGCATGCACGACGTTCTGGGACGAGTATGACACAACTCATTTATCCGTTTTCCAACTGACGGCGATTTAGGTTGCTTCCAATGTTCAGCTATTCCAAACAATGTTGCTGTGAACAGTCTAGAATATGCTTTCTAGGACTGTCTAGAGTGGCATTTCCGGACCTCAGTGATTTTGCTCCAGGATCACCATTTTATCAGTACATGTTTCGCCTTTTTTACTTTGCCATCTTTTATTTATTACTAAAGGGAAAACAAATTTCATTCCAAAGGGTCGACCATGTCTCTCTCTCCTTTCTTCTCCCCAAACATGCTATAGGTAACTCCTACTCTTGCCTGGAAACCATCCCTGAGCAAAAGGACTGCCTCTGGGAAAGAGATACAGTCCTCCTTTTAAATAGGAAATGAGGATCATCGGAAAGCCCAGCAGGGTTAGAGGTCCCACCAGAGGGCAATGACTTAAGGCTTAATCACTCATCGTTTGCACCCATCATCCTTCACAATCCTGAAGACGGCTTCCCAAAACACAGATCCTCCCCAAAGTCCTTGAAAGGCGCTCAAAATCAGAATCCCTTATACTCTCTGACTTTCATCTCTCTTCCCACCTTTATATTCTCTTACAATCAAACACACACAATACCCCACAGCAGCCACACTGGTGGTTCCCCTTCTCTCACCCCATTTCTGCCGGCCCAAGTCTTGCCTGGCTTTTAACGTTTCAATCAAGTGGCTCCTTCATACTCTCCCATACTGTCCTGGTTGGAATTAACCCTTCTCTTCCTTGCACCATCATGGACATAACTTTAAAAAAATTAAAAAAAAAAAAAGCAGAAACAAACAAAAACCCACAACAATACCAACAAGTCTTCACTGCATGGTTTTTCAAATATGGCTATACCTTCCTTGTGATTAGTATTTGCAGGGGCACCTGGGTAGCTCAGTCGGTTAAGTGTCTGACTCTTGATTTCAGCTCAGGTCGTGGTCTCACGGTTTGTGAGTTCTAGCCCCACGGTGGGCTCTGTGCTAACAGTGCAGAGCCTGTTTGGGATTCTCAATCTCGCTCTCTCCCCCCCCCCCCCCCCCCGCCTCAAAATAAATAAATAAACTTAAAAAAATTAGTACTTGTGGCCAAGGGTCTCGCCTCTTAAATCTTCATTGTACCTATAAAGATTATACATGTAACAAGTAAGTTATATATGCCACTGCCAGATGAAACTTTAGACAAACTCTTGTACACATACAAGGTACATTCTAGACTGCTTACAGCAGCATTGTTTTTAAGAGCAAATGTAAGTAATACATAAGTTCAACTTTAGGGAGAAAACATGCTGAACAGTTCTGTTGGAGGTTAAGACCCATGGTATCAAAATAGGGCATCTTGACAAACTAAATATTTTAAGCTGAAGAAATACAAGAAATGGCATATGCAGGGGCGCCTGGGGAGCTCAGTCGGTTAGGTGTCTGACTTGGGCTCAGATCATGACCTAACAGTTTGTGAGTTCCAGCCCCGCATCAGGCTGTGTGCTGACAGCTCAGAGCCTGGAGCCTGCTTCAGACTCTGTGTCTCCCTCTCTCTCTGCCCCTCCCCCGCTCGCACGCGCGCACGTGCTCTCTGTCTCTCTCTGTCTCAAAAATAAACAAACATTAGAAATGGCATGTGCAGCAAGGCTCTTTGGACCTGGACCGAAAGCACATCATCAAGTCCTCATGTCAGAGATGTCCTCCCTATACCCTGAACAAAGGAACAGACAAGGGACACAGAAGACTGTGAACACAGAGCCCTTGCTAAATGTGCCCCAGTTTACTAGACCTAGTTCACTTCTGTCCTATCTTTGCACGTTTTACTCTTCATCAGACCTAGCATTAATTGACTCAAGTTAGTCACCTCTATGCCTGTGTCATGGAAATTTTCTATTAAGTAAATGTGTTTGCTCTTCTCTGGTTAATCTGTCTTTGGTTATGAGATTCCCAGTGGAGAACTTAGAAAGGTAGGGAAAAATTATTTTTCCTCCTCTATAGTTCTTAATGCTAATTCTCTTCATGTGAATGAACACACATGCATTCCGCAAAGACAGTCCCAACATGGAAACATGGCTTGCATCATCCACACAGTTAGAAATGGAGAAACGAATAACTCGAAAAGGATCCCATATACAAAGACATTCTTAATTTCAGAGTCCAAACACTTTGCAAGAGAGGATGAGGCTTAGGCTCACTTAGCAGCGAGAATAATGTAGTGATAAAGCAACAGGAAAACCAAAGTATGATATAAAGGCACACTTGAATTTCAAAATGCTTGGATTATTTTAAGAGCCAGCAAAAAGTAAAACAAAACTTAAGAAAGGGTAATTAATTACCTGCATGAGCAGAGAGAGGTGAGTGTGGTCGAGGCAATGCTGGTGACTGTCCATTGCCTATCAAGCTTTTCCGGTTGCTTGTTCGGCAACTGTCAGAAAGGAAAAACAAAAACAAAGTTTCAAACAGCAAATATAACATCAGTGATGTCCAGGTATATTCAACATACACCAGAGGTTGAGCAACCTGTCTGCTGCTGCTGTTGCTCCAACTTCTGCAAGTTAATACATACTCACTAATATTTGATGGGTGGCTGCCTCTTGAATATTAGAAAATATAATGTATTCATATAGCATAACACCATCAATATTCCGCACCACCAGTGAGGTTATAATCAAATGCCGTCTTTCCACTCCTGACTGCAAATAGCTGACATGCCATACACCCAAGTGATAAATTAAGGATTCAAATCAACAAACCACAGGTAGCGTCTTTGTTGACATGAAATTCCTAATACAAAATTACATGCAATGAAGCGCGATGACATTAATCTTACAATGATGCACTAATTAAAAATCTAATTATTTAGACAAATTTCCTATTTGTGCCTTTTGTCAACAGAACAGCTGATGCCGAAGAGATAGGTATTTCACTACTGATTCATTTTTCATCTTGTATACTATATTCAAATTCCTTATTAAGGTAAACACTTTGGAATCATAAAAACAGATTCCACTTGGTATTAAAGTAAGAGTGAAAGTGTTTTGCCAGAGGCACATGACCCACTGTTTTGATCCCAGTACCCACTCAATAAACTGTTACCTATAGGCACACGGCAGCTACTTTTTCCTGTTTCTGCCAGGCCAAAGTTATAAAATGCTTATCTTGATTCCAAAGTAAGTCTCAGAAGCAGCAAAGAATAAGACACATGCAAAACTGGTTGATGAGGAGAATATTATCTCCCTTTCACCTGCCTCTCCTTTAGTACAGACTGATGCTTCACTCTCTATTATCAGTTTAGTAGTGAGAAAAAGGGGAATAAAACCCGGCAGGTTCAGGGCACTGTGATTCTACCCTTCTACACTAGGGCTGCCCTCCACCACCATTAAACGTTTAGTGTAATGTCTTCCTTAACTCAGAATATACCTGTTATAACAGGCTCTTCAAAGAGAAATTTTCACCTGACGTCTAACTTGGGTGTTGTGGACACAGAAAGGAACGTTTCTAAATATTCAAGTAACACATTTCAGAACCAAACTCAATTCCTTTCAACAATATTGACTTGGGAACCAATCCTCTCTCTTCAATGTTTGCTGCTCATTATCATTTATCAACATTCCCATATTTATAATTTGTTAAGGTCAGGCTGCATCATTTTATTTTCCTTACTGGAACAATCAACATCCCTTAGCATTATCTGGGAGTTTAATTAAGATCATGTTTACTCAGCCTTAAAGAAGTTGCTGATTAAGAACAGACTCTTGATACTTAATTATAAAGGTGGATTGTGATATTATCAACTCATCTATTAAGAACCGTATTTGACCTATTAAATTCACAATCATTAAATCAGATAGCATGACTGTTTTAAAAAGACACTGTATAATTTATTTAGTGTTAATTCAAATGAATGTCTTCTTTCATTTTAATACAGGAATATTAAACATACCAACTTGCTAACATTAATAAGAGAAATTATAAATGACAGATTTATACCCTGGAAATCTCAGCAAAGTTATTTGTTAATTTGGGCAAATTAACTGAAATATGAGTTAACTGCCAGAAAACTGGCCACCTGTATTATTTTTTACATTTAGCATTTGATTTAAATCACTTATGAAGATTTTCTCTTGACACTCAATTATTGGTGTTTATGTATGTAAAGAAAATTTTGAATAATAAATGTCTATCAATGCAAATATTGACCTAATGATTATCTTAAATAGGGATACTGGTGAAATATGTGACTTAAAGAAAAACTAGAAAATGGTATTTCGTGAAGAAAATTAAAAAAAAAAACCACCAGAATTTTCCTAACAAATACACAGAATGACTACTATACTACTATAAGCAAAATCAATTTAAATTTAACACAAAGAAAAACAGAAGAAAATTTCAAAACTATTTCAGTTATTTAAAGTCTACCTAGAAAGGCTGAAAAGTACTGATTTTAAAAATGTGATTCAGGGGCACCCAGGTGGCTTAGTCGACTGAGTGTCTGACTCTTGATTTCAGGTCAGGTCATGATCCCAGGGTCATGGGATCGAGCCCCGTGTCAGGCTATGCACTAGGCATGGAGTCTGCTTAAAATTCTTTGTCTCTCTCTCTCTCTACCCCTCTCCCCCACATGCACTCTCTCTCAGGAAAAAAAAAAAAAAAAAACTGACTCAAAAAAAAATCTTAAAAAGAATGTCTAAATAAAACTGGCAAATGGAATATACTTGTTTGGTCACTATCAAAAATATAAAAATACAATAAAAGTTTATATGACATTCATCCTGTGTTTGCCTACTCTCTGTAAAGACTTGTAGTCTTTACAAAATAGTGATCACAAATGCAATTTCGAGTAAAAGAAAAAAGGATTCTTCATTTAGGAGTATGTGTGCAAGAAAAAAAGTTAAAAGCAAATTGTTTCAGAATTTCAGTAGTTTACCATAATTAAGATACTGGGAATATTTTACACAAAACCTTAAATAATCAGAGGCATATCTTATTGACAAATGCTATGAACAATCAAAGCTGAAAGGGTCTTCTCTAACCTCTATATGGATCATAAGCATGAAGGTACAGACAGTATTAAAATTATAACAGACTTGAAACGTTCCTGAATCTCTCCCCAAACAGGAAGCTTTTAAACAAATACAAATCCAGCCTTTATAAAATACAGGCCAAGAAAGATTCCTATGTATACACAAAACCACACTTTACACAATACAGGCCAAGACAGATTCCTATGCATACACAAAATAAATACAGTCACGAACTAGGGACATGGCTTCGCAAATTCATTTATTTGTTGCTAATATTCTTAAGGGTAAAGGGATATTTTATACTGTATTTAGCCCCAAAATATCAATTCTTGATATGTACATTAGCACTTTTACAGACCTGGGACCCTGAGATATTCTGCAGACAATTTTCCAATGGTAGGGAAGACAGTCACCTAACTTCATTGCACTAGGTACCTGATTCCCAATAAATGAATTAAAAGCTGATTTTAACCCAGAGTAAAACAACTCCTAGTTGGCAGGACCTATGAATGTTTGCTACCCACACTGCCACAGCACCTGGCACTGCCCACACATGACGCAGGTACAAAATGCTGAGCTGACCTCTAGGGTCATCATGTATTCATCCAGGTTATCACACTCTTTCCTGAAGATGTAAGGAGAAGCTCACGGCATCCAAGTAAGAAGCAGGTTCCCCTTGTGGTGGTGACTGTGCCACACTCATTTAATTCATAAAGTGAAGAAAGAGTAGATACATCGCCACTTAGGCAAATCAAGGTTCATTCCCTACCACCAGCATGACTAAGTTGATTCAGCTTGCTTGCTTTTTCTCACGCAGGGTCACCCAAGGGAGAAACAGGGGCTGTCTTACCAGGTAAAATAGGAATGTCACCTCTAGTGGAGCCGAAATCTTAGCCTGCTTAAAATTTATCCTTGTTTAATTTTTGAGCTTGTAAAAAGTCTTCTCCAGTTTTCAGCCTTTGGAACAAAGATCCATGATTGCCAAGTAAAACACTTAGTAATTCAAGTTTCAGCTACTTGTCCCATAATGCATTCTTTCTGCTTCACTCTTTAAAAAGAAATGGAAGCCATTCCCCCTGCCCGTGCTCGGATCTGGAAGCCAAGCACAGGAATGTCCACTCCCCACTCACTAGGTACCACCTCCTCTCCGGTTCACCACCTGAAGCAACACATGGAGACATGCTGCTTCTGGATAACATCTCAGTTTGTTCTATCAGTTTGGAAGGTGACACACTGGCACAAATTCTTTACTTGCAAAATCTGAGTTTAGCCCAAGAAGACAGCCACAGACAACTTGCGACAAAGGAAAAAACAAAGAGTGGGTCAGGACAGAGTATAATGATGCCAAGTAAGTATTTCTTTTTACCTCATTCCTTTGGTTCCTCCCACCATGGGCCAACTACATACACACACACATACACACACACACACACACACACACACACACACACACACACACACACAAGTACTGCTGACTGGGTGGACCTGGGATCTGAGGAGAATGGAAGGTGGAAAGGCAATGATAGCACTTGTCAGTCAGTGGGAATGGCCAGCCCCTGGGTGCTGGGAGGCAAGACAGGGAGGGACAGAACACTCTTGAAGAATGTCGCAGCTGGATGTGCAAAGGGGTGGAGATGCTTTAGAGTGACACAAGGCCAGCACAAGGAAGTGTTTGTCTGCATGGCTTTGGCTCAGGCAGGTGATGTGAGGATTGCCCAGGGCACCCCTCCTGCTGCTCTGAGCTCATTGTTCCCATCACCAAAGCATTCCGCAAGGAACTGCTGGATTTCCTAGCGACTGCAAACAGTGCCTTCTGTTGGCTAGGAAGATAAAGAGACAGATCCTACATTTCATCATCAAAGTCAGGGCTGACTTAGTGTGAGGTGGGGTGACTGGGTGGCTCACTCGGTCAAGCGTCCAACTTCAGCTCAGGTCATGATCTTGGGATTCTTGAGTTTAAGCCCCACATCGGGTCATCGGGCTTTGTGCTGACAGCACGGAGCCTGGAGCCTGCTTTAGATTCTCTGTCTCCCTCTCTCTCTCTCTGCCCCTCCCCTGCTCGTGTGCTGACTCTTTCTCAAAAATAAACATTAAAAAAATTAAGTCATCTTTAAAAAAAAAGTGTGAGGGAAAAGAGGTATGTAGGCTACGCAGCTGAAGGGGGAGAGGGGAATGTGGTGTACATAATTTTGGTCCAAAGCAACCATATTCTCTATCTGCCCAGGTTGTCCTTATGCTAAGGACATGAAGGCCTTGGTGGGACCTGTAAATATTTCACATCGGAATCTGTCACATCTCTCCTGGCTGAAGAAACCTGTTAATTATGCCCTACAAGGTGTGTAAAAGCTGCAAGGCCTACCAGACTGTGGCCTTTTGCAACTGGTCTGAGTAGCTGCGATCCAGCTTAATTTTAAATGACATTCTTTTTGAGACATGAATACTCATCACGTCGGACCACAGTAAGACATGCTGCAGAGGGGAAACCGCAATAGGCAGTAATCTCTAACACTCACAGCCGACTTGAAAGGCTTAGTGTAACGTATGACTGGCCACGGCTAAGAGGCAGTGATGGCACGGTGACCTGTGGGAGGAAGGCCCCAGGAATTTAGAGATGCTAGGCTCCAATTTATTAGTTCGTCTTGAACAATTTGATAAATTTGCGGTAGACCAATTACAGACCAAAGCTTCACTGGATGTGGACATGTGTTATTGTGAATACCTTAACAGAATCAGACTATTTGAATATTCCTTCAACAAAAGGGAAAGCCCAAGCGGAGTAAGGTGGGCATGACTGGGAGACAGAGACTGTCTAATTCAGGTGGTAGTCCCGAATACCTGTTATAAACCAAGCAGGCTGTAGTTTCCATGTCTGTACAATGAATGAGCTACAGCCACATGAGAAAAACAGTTGGAAGTTTACTGTCCTATTGTCCAAGATGTTTTAAAAATAGAGAAAATACTGAAAAATAACAATTTCTACCGCTGGGAATGAACGGTATCACCTTGTCATATTTGTTTCCAATCATAGAGCAGAGACAGGGGGAAGGGTACCCTTTTACATGCAAACCAATCAACATGTTCCACTTCCCAACAAGACAACTACTGAAAAAAGTGTGGCCTGGAGCCTTCCCATTCATTTTGGTACTTGAGCACACTTATGTGCATCTAACAACACGTGTGTCCGTGTTTACAGTTTCACTAATGATATCACGTACCAGGCAAAACTGATAAACATGTGCGAATGTGCAAAAGAGATGGACAGCTTTCCTTTCAACGGCTCATTAGGCTTTACACGGTGGGCTCCCCAGGGGATGTCCAAGGGTGGACAGCTTCCATGGTCTTTTTCCTGACTAGGCTATTTTAAAACTCTGTAGGGATAGAAGACAACATGTAGAAAACTGGTAGTAAGCCGAATGATTCTTGCCCACAAAAATGCAAACAAATTTTGTATGGCAGAGATACAAGTGATAATCTCTAGGGAAGGATGATCCCTAACACTTAATAACATTGTCCTACAACATAATAACCCGTTTTGCACATCTACTAGCAAATTCATGGCATCATTCCTGATTTAAAAAAAAAAAAATATATATATATATACACGTATATATATGTAGATATGCATCTGAGTTTCAAAATCTTTTCATCTTTTACTATATTGCAACTACCCTCATTAATTAATAACAAAAGCTTTAACATGGTCATTTTATATTTCTGTGGCAGTCACACTTTTTGACTTTTGCAGAAATTATACTTTAGTACACACTACAAATTATAGGTATTGTGCAACCTACTTTTTTCCCTCTCAACATTATATTTTTTGAGATTTAACCATGGCAACATAAATATGGGTCTAATTCATTCCTGTTTTAGGTTATTCATTTGAAGCAAATTTTAGAATTCTTAAATGCACTAAAATTATATATATCATGGACATTTCTTTTTCCTTTTCTGCAACAGGAACGATCTAGGCCTCTGCATGTTTGCAAATCGCATGCAAAAAAGCCTTAGAAAGTATATTCGAGCTGTATTTTGAAAGAAAAATTATAGTAAGCAACATAAAGAAAATCTTCCTTAAAAATGTGTAGACACCTTCCCCCCAAATCCTACTTATTCCTTCAGAGACTGCTTTGTCTTTCTCTACATTTCTACCTTCATACCACTGTCTTCTCCCAAGAACTTTTTTGCTTTTCTGATATAAATCAATCTCCCCTTTCTTGAGTCTTCTTCAAGGCTACAGATGTACCCCCTTTCCTGAACAGTTTAGAAAGTGGCAGAGATCCACGCATGAGTGTTTGTGTCTCTGTGATATAAGGTAAAGCCAAGCACTGTTGGCATCCCACTATGGTCTCTGAAATCAAGGCTCCACCGAGGCTTTCTATAATTCATTCAACAAATTGCTTGCAGAGTCCCTAATATATGCTAGGTATACTCTAAACAGTAAAAATCTCTGCTGCCCTCAAAGGGCTTACTTGCTGGAGAAAGAAGCAGATAGTAAACACAAAAATGAGTAAACTTTATAAAGTTTATAATATACTATGATATATATGGTAGGAGATGGTGATAGAGATAAATAGTGCAGAAGGGTGCCTAGGTGACTTAGTCAGTTAAAGGTACAACTCTTGGGTTCAGCTCAGATCATGATCCCAGGGTGCGTGAGTTCAAGTCCTGCATCAGGCTCTTTGCTAATGGCTCAGAACCTGGGATTCATTCTCTCTCTCTCTCTCTCTCTCTCTCTCTCTCCCTTCCCATCTACCCCTCCCCTGCTTGGGCACTCATGCTCTCTCTCTCAAAATAAATAAATAAAAGTTTAAAAAAACAAAGAAAGAAAGAAAATATAGTTCAGAAGGTAGGACGGAGAGGGCAGATGTAACGAATCACACCTGTAAAGAGGCGGTCAGGAAAGGACTTACTGGGGAGGTAAGAAGTGAATGAGGACAGAAGGATGAGGCATCCAGCATTCAGAAAGAGCAAAAGGCCTGACACAAGTGTAGAGTGAGCCAAAGGCACCAGAGAGACAGTGGAGAAAGAGCACGGGCATATCTGTAGCATCTTGAGAGGCCACAGCATGGAGACCAGTCTCTAGCCTGGGGGAAAAGAAAAGCCGTTGGAAGGTTTTGAACATCATCTGACTTTTGTCTAAAGAGAAGAAGGGTTCAGGCTACCAGATGGAAATGATCAAAGGAGGAAGTAGGGAGGCCAGTTAGGAGGTTAAGCTGATGGGCTAATCTATCCCACTCTTTGTGATTGTACTTTAAGTATTTTGTTTGAATAACTAATGGCCCCCAAATTCAATGCATTATACCAGTCCATGTTCTTCTGTACACCACCAAAAAAAAAAAAAAAAAAAACAAAAACAAAAAAAAGGAGAAGTAGCAAGCAGTGACAGTGTGGTGACAACCAAGCCTGAGTGCCACAGGCCTCTTCACTCCCGCACCTATGTAATGACCCTAGTTCACAGCTATGTAGGGTATGTAATTATGAATGCTTATTATGGATATCATTGGCTTCATACTTGAACTTAACTTTTCCATTAGTGGAAAAAATTCCTTTTTAAAGGCATTCATTATAATGGAAATGAAGAGCTGCTCACACTGTTTTCACCTATGACTGAAAAATTTTGGCTAATTACATACCTACAGCAAGGCATAGGTCTCCAAGCTTTCAAAAATTCTGAGGCAAATCAATAGGAAAAAATACATATTACTGTTCATGGTACTTCTTGGAAATATATCTAATCCATTAAGATAACCCATACTGAAGTCTGGCCCAACTTTCTGTCTTCATAGAGGAAGGGAGGGATGGCTGAACACAAAGATATTAGCAAGACACTATTCAGTGTAACAGATATTAATGGAATGTCTTTTCCTATGTATAAAGTACTAGGGGAGATAAGAACACGAAAAAAACAGTCTCCAAGTGTTTAAGGTATAAAAGAGATAAGAATACTTCACAGATAACTGCCTTCTATGGCAGAATCTGGAGGAAAGGTACCATCCAAAATCTGTTGCTGTTTAAAGCGTGAGACAGAATCCCAATCAGCTTTGAAACCTATTTTCATAAATAGTAAGCACTAGAATTTCACAGTATATACTGTGCATGGCAAATTATCCTTCCATTCATAGGTTTTCACTAAATAATCCCTTCACCTCAGAGATCAGCCTGACATAAAACATTTTCTAATCCTATTTCTTCTTAGTCCATTTTGTGGCTATTTCAGAACAAGACGTAGCAATGTGGCTGGTATGGTGAACTCTAATGTCCTTTGTCAGCCACAGGGCTGATGGGTGGTTGACATTCACCACATTGTTCCACAGAGACATTGGCAAGCACAGCACCCATTGTGGAGTCACTCATTCATTTAGGAAACATAACCAGGGATTCTACATGGAGGTTATAATCTAGGAGGGGGGACAAGCTCCTTGATGCCAAAGACTACATTTTATGTAATGGTCAATCTCTTTGGACACAGGGAAAAATATAGAAAATAATAATTTCACTCAAGATTCAGTAACTATTTTTGAATAACAATACAGTTTGAGTTTTTAAGAAGTTTTTATTTTATTTTTTTTTAATTTTTTTTTCAACGTTTATTTATTTTTAGGACAGAGAGAGACAGAGCATGAACGGGGGAGGGGCAGAGAGAGAGGGAGACACAGAATCGGAAACAGGCTCCAGGCTCTGAGCCATCAGCCCAGAGCCCGACGCGGGGCTCGAACTCACGGACCACGAGATCGTGACCTGGCTGAAGTCGGACGCTTAACAGACTGCGCCACCCAGGCGCCCCAGAAGTTTTTAATTTGTGCCACAAACATAGCGTAACTTTTTAAAAATTTTTAACGTTTGTTTATTATTGAGAGACAGGGAATGAGCAGGGGAGGGGCAGAGAGAGAGGGAGACACAGAATCCGAAGCAGGTTCCAGGCCCTGAGCTGTCAGCACAGAGCCCAATGCGGGGCTTGAACTCACAAACTGCGAGATCATGACCTGTGCCCAAGTCGGACGCTTAACCGACTGAACCACCCAGGGGCCCCGACATTGTGTAACTTATAAGATACAGCTGATCCAAGATGATATTAGAATACTACTGCATTGTCTAATACTACTACATTGATCAAGGTCACGTATAACTGAGAAAACACAAAGAACTGACAGTGTTGTGGGGCTGGATGTACGGTGCGACACACCTTACTGGAAAAACCTACATACACATTGTTCTGAGTAAAATTACAAAGGGATGGTCAGTGGGATTAAAAGAGAGGCATAATATGAAGGTTAAAGTTGAGCAGGAGTTTGGTAATGACAGGGATATTTACAGCAGCAAGCAAAGCTCAACTGCTAAAAATGTTAGAAGTAAAAAGTGATTCAAGCGAGGAGTGTCTCAGTACCTGAGAAATTTGTTTTAGGACAATTTACCTGCAACAAAATCATAGGAAATACCTAGCCCATTTGCCCCTCAGGAATGCTAAGACTTGAGGGCAGGTGATGGATTTGAAGGACACCTGAGGGCTAGAAAAGTCAAGGAGGAGATACAGATGACTTGTGAACTTAGGATTCTTCCTGCAGGACACAATAGCTCAAACCTCACACAGAAGACACAAAATAAAGACTGCTCCTCCTTGGTATGATGGTGTGAAGACAATGCTGGGGAAATGGGGTGATTAGTTTTGATCTAAGAGCTGAAGGGCATGTGCTAGATCTTGGGAAACTGTTCCAAGGGCTGATCTTGCCAAAACACCTTATGGAGTCATCCAAAACCATGGTCTAATCTATTCTGCAAGGCTTGAAGAGCTGATGTCCCCTAGGCTGAGTGGCAATGAGAGACAGGTGGGGGATCGGTGGGGGTGGTAGTCCTGGTTTTGTAACTGGGTAAAGGCTCAGGGTCAAATACTTCAGGTTGTGTAACTGGGTAAAAGGTCAGGGTCAAATCCTTCAGAGACTGACACTTAAGTCTTTGGTTGTGCAGCGGTAGACAGGGACTGAAGGTAAGCCTACAATGTGTTGGGGAGTTAAGAATAAACAAAATACAAATACAAACTAATGTTTTCCTGAACTTCCTGTGTGTGTGTGTGTGTGTGTGTGTGTGTGTGTGTGTGTGTTGGGGCAGAAGGGGTGGGGTGGTAAAATATGTGACTTTAACACAGTTTTTTAAGCTCTCATGTTTCACACTGGATATACATAAAACTCATAACAATACTTTTTTTTCTAAGAAGCAGAAAACCAAATTCAAAGTCCAACTATAAAAATTACTTTTCATCGATTTAATTGAATAACATTGAACTTTTCTCAGTTGGCCAGTGATGAGGAAGTAAAATCTTTAAAAAACCTTAGAAAGGGGTAGCAGCACCAAACCACAGTATAGACTTAATAAATCTGCTCTGATCTGTCTTTTTGGAAATACTGTAATAAAGTTATACTATTAACTTCTTTCTCCTGTACCTACAGTCTCTTGTTGCTTTTAAGAAATGCTCAACACCTTCATAAAGCTCGATAAGATTTTCTACCCACCCCCCACCTTTTTAAAATGTTTGTTTGTTTGTTTGTTTGTTTGTTTGTTTAGACTGTGAGAGGGGTAGGGGCTGAAAAAGAAGGAGACACAGAATTCAAAGCAGGATCTGGGCTCTGAGCTGTCAGCACAGAGCCCGACACAGAGCTCGAACCCATGAACTGTGAGATCATGACCAGGGTCAAAGTCAGAGCTCAACTGATTGAGCCACCCAGGCGCATCTTGCTGGTAAGATTTTCTTATATCCATATTTCATTTGGACATATATAGACCAGTTGTACTGATGACTATGTTTTACCTGTTCCAGACTTCTCCATATAGAAATTAAATCTGTTTAACTTGTTACATCCAGAAACACTTAATTTGGTGGATATATTTTAGTCTGGTAGGGTCCTTTAGCTACAGAGCTCAAAGCTACCCATAAAAATCAAAAGCTCGTTCCTTCTTTCTGGTTCAGAGGACAATGGAGCCACTCGGTTCTGACCCATAAAAGGCAGAGGAGTTTGCTTCTGTAAATACCCGACCTCCTTTTACGACACTCAACAGAAATGTGTGTCAAGCACAGAATGAGCATCGGGACTATTTAACATGATTCCAGCTCTAAATCATTTTCCGTTTACCAAAATTTGGCACAGCACTTTGCCCACAAGTGAACTGCCCCTGGTTCCACCTGCCCCCAGTCAGAACACAAACACACACAGGCACAGCTGACAGGAGAGCTCCACTCTGTGCTTTTCTGCGAGGAAAAGTCATGTGGCAAAAAGCCATTATCTTTCTGTTCAGTATGCTTTGTTGCTAGCTGTGCCTAATTCAGTATCTTGCAAAATGACATTCTGTTAATGACAGGAGTGTCAAAACTATGATAATGGGCAGAAGTAGAAGAAAATGTTTCCTAGATGGAACAACAACAGGAAAACTGCCAAATGGATATTAACAGGAGTTGTTTGCTAATCCCATACTTAAAGCACGTACACCCCGCCCCTGCTGTTTGTTTCCCATATGAAAAGGATACAGCCCTCTAAAGGAAGGAAGAACAGACTACTCTGGTGAAAAGTACAGTAAAAAAAGTCAGGTTTTCCTTTAACTGGACAATTTTTTTCTCCTTCTCTCTCATTTGTATCCACTGATGTTTTCTTAGTGGGTCTCTCATTTTGCAAAGATGAAATTGGCCACAAGGAATCAATTCTGTTGCTAAAGACAGGAGGGCTAGGGAGATACCAGAAGATGCTGGCCAGTAAGTTAGCTGCTCGGTATTCAGTCTGGGTAGCAAATTCACCTTGCTTTTGTCGTTTGGGAGCTGAGAAACAGCAATGTAGCTTCGGAAGGTGGTGTGGTGTGTGCCAAGGCCGCAGTAATAACTAGTGGCAAACGGGGCCACTAGGGAAGTCACAGGGCTCTTACAAGCAGGGCACCATCAAAGTTAGAAATCTGCATTAGACACAGAGATACACATAACTACTACTTATGAGTGTAGAGTAATTCTTTTGCATAGAGAGCTAGCTACTTTTTAGATTTCATGGGATGGCTATCAAATATAAGGACTTACCCTTGGTAGATCTCGTTTCCAATTCCAAACCCCTTAAGCGTCGATTTACCATTCTGTAGAATAGGGATAAGAATATGAACTACCTCAGAGGGCTATGTAGAAACTAAATGAGGTAACTCATGTAAAGAAATATCATAGTACCTGGCACACAGCAAGTGCTTCATAAACATTAGTTATCAAAATAAAACATATCGGTCTTCCTCTCTTGCATACCTTCTTTCGTGCATAAATGTTTTAATATTTCGAATGTTACACTAAGGCTTTCCCTCAAGGATCTTAGAACAAGAAGCCTAAGATTACCTACAGAATTAACTTTTAAGGCAATACAATGAATTATTCAAGAGCTAAAGGGGCTAGGTCTAAAGCAACAAGACGTGAGAGTAAATGACAATATTAACACAGTTACAGAAAAAAAAAGTAACAACACGAAGGGCTATTGGTTGGCTTTTAGGAACATAGAAAAACATGGGGCGCCTAGGTGGCTTAGTTGGTTGAGCATCTGGGTCTTGGTTTCGGCCTAGGTCATGATCTCGCAGTTCGTGGGCTGGAGCCCCGCGTCTGGCTCTGCACTGATGCCACGAAGCCTGCTTGGGATTCTCTCTTTCCTCTCTCTCTCTGCCCCTCCCCAGCTCTCTCTCTCAAAAACAAATAATCACTTAAAAAGAAATGGTTAGAAAGAAAGAAAGAAAGAAAGAAAGAAAGAAAGAAAGAAAGAAAGAAAGAAAAAACAAAAGCTGCAAAACCACAGGTTCAAGTGTCAATCCAAGCTCTGGGCCAATCAAGCCAAGGGCTTCAAACTGGCAACGGCAAGGTAGAGGGACATACAAGGGACTCTACCCAACAGACTTCGCTGTTTCAGACTAACTGTCAAAACCATGTGCATCAGTCCACCTTTGCCCGATGCCAAGAATCATTTAAGTCACCTAACTAACACGCCTTGCTCTGCTAATATTCCCCCAAGCATACAGGGGAAGCGGCTAGCTTCGCGGAGAGGTGTGCCCAAATGTGAATGACAAAAAACAGCAATAACAATAACTGCTAACTTTGACAAGTGTTTACTCTGTGCCAAGAAACGGTTTAATTTTCGTGACAATCCTCTGAGGTAGGACTTATTTTTATCCGTATCGAACAGATGTGAAAAACCCAAGAAGTGAGAAGTCTAGAGGCTTGTCTGGCAACATCACACAAAGAGTATGTGGTGGAAGGGGAATCCAAATCCAGACCGTCTGCCTTCAGAACCTGTGCTTTCAGTCATTATGTTAAAGTGTCTCTAAGACAGAGAATTAGAACAGTATTATTGAGCACAGCTCAATAATAACTATATTTATCCCTGGAAATTAGTATCTCAGCGCTCTGGTCCTATGCATACATCAGCGAGCTTGGTAACTACAGACACACGCCAAAGAGATGGAGGTAGGTGATCTTGGGGGTAGTAGATCTTTGCACCTACAGCCCAACGTTCAAACACAAGAGGGAGATCAGCTCATCAAGTTTCACACCAGACAGTGAGAGTTTTCTGGAGGCAGTGAGCCTGACCCGGATGGACAGACATACCGATGTCACCACATGGAGCATGCTTTTTATCCTGGGATAGTGCTCAGGCTCATGGCAAACAGACATGTGAGAGGTCCTGATATGGACATTTCCATCTCCACAGGGCATTGTGGACGATCCAAAGGCAGATGACCCAACACAGAGATCAGCCATGCCAAACAGGCACTTACTTTCTACTTATCCCTGCCCAAATCAGCTGGTCTAGACAGACCCAACTAGAGAAAAGAATTGTGCTTAAGCGTGTATGAATCAAACTTTTTTGTTCCACTGTTTCTTAATAGATTTTGAAATTAAACCTAAATTTCTGGATCATGCTCCATATGTTTTTTTTTTTCCCCCTTTCCCTATTTCTAGAACTCTGACTCTTTCAGCATTGGAGAATATGGAAATCAGATTTGTGATGTGAAGCATGTTTATGAGCAGTGTCTCTGGAGAAAAGGAATGGCCCATGTTGTAATATGCATTTGGAATTTGGCCAGAAGACACAAAGCATAAAAGGGTATATTGCATGTACTACTGAGACAAACTTCTTTTTAAGTTGAAATAGTTACAAATGACAGGTCTCAAAATAAAACAAATTCCTCATTATAAAATGTACATATTTACAACTTCCAGAAGCTTGTGAACCCGAATCTTGGATTTCTCTGTTCCATTTATTCTTTCAAGATGTCATTCCTTTAGTCTGGCATCTGCCCCCATTCTTGCTCCCGAATAACCTCTGAGACTTTAAGAGATCACGTATGAGAATGTGTTTGTGTGTAGAAAGAGCTTTCACTGCACCGTAGAAAATGTCAGAGCTACGGCAGGGTTTCAGACAAACTGGCATGCCATGAAAGCGTCAGTTACCAAGGAAAAGTTGAAGGCTGGCTTCACTCACCTTGAAACCACCGGCATGCCTCTGACAGGCACGGCCATCTATTTCTCATAAGGCCAGCCTTGTGTTCAAAGAGGTGACCTCATTCGTCCCTAGCCTGGTTTGGTCCTTATAAGTAAGTACCCTGAGCTCCTGAGTAACACACCCACTCTGCCTCTTCACCATATTCACCAGGCAACCAACCCAAACTCATTCTGCATTCCCTGCAGTGACTCACAAAGTTCCTGTCCATTGTGTTCCTGGATTCCTGTTGATTACAGTTAGGGAATCTGACCTTCACATGGCAACATTTCTAAGTAGAAATTCAATGGTACGGAGAGATAGCAGCCCCCTGTGCAACATTACCACACTGAAAAGGATCCTTAGTGATCTGCTCACATGAAATTAAACTGCACATCAAGACAAGAATTCAGATGCTTCAACTTACTGAGAATAAATCGCAGACTGGATGAAAGAAGTGAAGGTGAAATTTTTCACTGGCTACTTTTACTTATTGTTTTCCTAAAGAGACCCTACACCCTGCGGAAAGAACATAACACTCATGAAAACAACAATACACCTAAACCATCTTGAAAATAAAATCTGTCAATAGCTACCAAGTGAGTCATTCCTTTGGCTTTGTGGTCACATCATATTTTCATTCACAGTATAATCATAAAATTACAGGGCTCATTTATGTTAACAAAGTGTTTTCTGCCTGGGTCTTCACATATTAGCTACACTGACTGTTAACAGTAGGCACCAAAGTTGCTGAACTCACACAATTATATGGTAAAGAGCAAAAACACTTTGTGCCATTAGCTAATGTGCCTCGAGGACAGTACACCAAATATTTGATGGTATGTTTTTCAAATGACAAAAATCATTTCTCTTTTTACTTAAAAAAATCACACAAATTTATTTAGATTTGTAAATAGAATACATTTAGAAACTTGGGTTTATTTTTGCATCTGAAAGTTTCAATATTTTAAAATAGTATAAAAGAAAGCAGAAGAGTGGGTAGCGACAGGTCATGTCCCCTTTCTACAATCTGGAGACTGGCACCTGGTGATAAATTCTCAGTAGATCAAGTTATCTTCTAACTTCCTCCATGGTTATATCCCTCAACGTGGGTTTTCCTGTATTAACTCCTTTGTCTTGTAGGCAGCTTTACAACTCCACCAAAAATCCCCCAGCATTTTTTCAAGAATGTCTTTGCCTCAGGCAAAGGGAGCACTGGTACCAGGACTCAAGAGATGTGCATATGAGTTTGCAATCAGGAAATCTGGGGAGGGAGACATTTCCCAGAGTTTTAAAATAGCTCCATTGTTTAGTTAGGCCACACTGTGTATTTGAGAAAAAAAAAAAAAAAATAGCGTCCAACAACCCCCTGCCTCCCCGCCCCCCCCCACCATGGTTTGACAGAAACTAGGTAGCCATGATGAAAAAAAAAAAATCAAAGTAAAATAAAATGAAACAAATCAACACATAATCATCCAAATTAGAAATGTAACTGTTGGGGCGCCTGGGTGGCGCAGTCGGTTAAGCGTCCGACTTCAGTCAGGTCACGATCTCGCGGTCCGTGAGTTCAAGCCCCGCGTCAGGCTCTGGGCTGATGGCTCAGAGCCTGGAGCCTGTTTCTGATTCTGTGTCTCCCTCTTTCTCTGCCCCTCCCCCGTTCATGTTCTGTCTCTCTCTGTCCCTAAATAAATAAACGTTGAAAAAAAAAAAAAAAAAAAAAAAGAAATGTAACTGTTAGGGGCGCCTGGGTGGCTCAATCAGTTAAGCATCAACTCTTGATTAGTTCAGGTTGTGATCTTACAGCTTATGAGATCAGACCCTGTGGCAGGTTTTGAGATGAGAGCACAGAGCTTGCTTGGGATTCTTTCTCTCCCTCCCTCTCTCACTCTCTCGGTCTCTAAATAAATAAATAAAGATTAAAAGAAGAAGAAGAAGAAGGAGGAGGAGGGGAGGAGGGGGAGGAGGGGGGAGGAGTAGAAGGAGAGGAGGAAGAAGAAGAAGAAGGAGGAGGAGGAGGAGGAGGAGAAGGAGAAGGAGGAGGAGAAGGAGAAGGAGGAGGAGGAGGAGGAGGAGGAGGAGGAGAAGAAGAAGAAGAAGAAGAAGAAGAAGAAGAAGAAGAAGAGGAGGAGGGAGGGAAGGAAGGAAGGAAAGAAGGAAAGAAGGAAAGAAGGAAAGAAGAAGGAAGACAGACAATGGCTAAAGCTTTCAGTATCCAGGTAGGCAAGTGATTCTCATCTGAGTCTGGTTAAGGCATTTTCTCAAGTGAAGTACAATATAAAGTAAAGATACCTAACATGGGAATCATTTTAGTATTGAGAAATATAAAACAGGTAATGAGGGGGGAGGAGAGGTCCCAAGATGGTTAATGTGCCCATAATACACTATTAAACTAAGACATACAATCCCATTCATAAAATAATTTTAATGTCATTATTGTATTACAGCAAATGCCAGTGGAACCAATAATTAATGTTTGTGTTCTAGTCAAAAGCAACAACAACAAAGAATCAGCAATGAGTCTGACATCATCGTTAGGAAGAATTAATGATGTATTAATTATGAATGATAACTCTATCCCCCCCAAATCCTCCTGGCCCTCGTCATCACAGCCCGGCTTCAGAGATGAGTCATTTTTCAACTGTGAAAACTTCCTTTTAGACAAAGAACTTTGATTAGTTTTCTACCTCCTCTTGCAAGATACGATTTTACCTCAACAAGATTAATCTCTAACTCATCTATGAAAAAGTTCATCAATTTGTAGAGAAATGAAGAAAACTACTTCCCTTTCTAACAGGTTTTTAAAAAATTGATAAGGTTCAGGAATAGAAATAAGAGTTGGCAACTTTTCTTAGGATATAGCTCCTTTTTTGGTCATTCTGTCCTGTAAATGCTTTTTATGTACTAAATGAAATATCTATTTTTAAAAATCTTCCCCACAATAAAGACCTAGTTCTGTCTGAGTCACGGTGGCCTGAAATCAAATGGTTTGAAAAAGTCCCAAACTGAGCAAGGAAAGGCTGGTCCCAGGCGGCTCAAAGACAGAGGCTGAGCCAGGAAGGTCTCCCCTCCCCCACTCAGGTAAGAAGAGCTGGAACTTGGAGCAAGACCCTTGAGCTTGCCCACTCACTTTTCTCTTTAAAAAAAAAAAAAATGACAATCAGTGTGAGAGCATGAGAGGGGGAGGTAAGAGAGAGAGGGAAAGAGCCCAATGCAGGCTTGAACTCACAAACCTGAGATCATGACCTGAGCTGAAGTCAGATTCTTCACCAACTGAGCCACCCAAGGGCTCGCTCACTTTTCTCTTCAAGATCACTCAACAATTACCTAGAATTAACTGTCTCCTCTCTGGGGAAGGTTTTTTCTTTTTGTTTTTGTTTTTTTTTTTTGTATGTAATCTAGCTGTTTTACCATCCACTCTATGTACACATCCCTTTTTTGGACATTTTTCTGAGATGGCAGAGAACTGATGACAATCAGTCTTATCTCTTAAAAACCCTGAAGTAGTGAAATAAACCACACCACGACCACAAGATGGTACATTATTCCAAAAATGCTTACAAAGACAAAGGTGAAAAACAAACGTAGAGTCCAAAACCTGCCGTCAAACATGTTTAAAGTATAGAAAAGGCAAAAAAAAAAAAAAAGGACTGGAAGGAAATGTACATAAACAATAATGGCGGTTACTCGTCAGCAGCGGAGTATGGGAGTTTAAGTATGCGTGCACGTGTTTCCACAAAATTCCAATCCTGAATGTTGTAACCTCTTCATCTGGAAAAATGTGTGTGTGATTTGAAAAGAAAAGCAGATGGCTTTTTTAATACTGCTAGCCAGGATTCCCAAGAGGAATGGAGGGTGGTAGAAAGTGAAGACGTATGTGTCCTTGACATGATAGTTTATTAAGATAATAATTTGTAGTATTCCTTCCCCTGGAGGACAATGCAAAGTATAAAGGAGAAGAAATCTTTGTGTGCAGAGTCCGGTTCCTGGGACTTAGAGGGCCTGTCCTGAGTTCTGGTTTCCGGAGTAGAAAGGGGGGGCGGCCTGGAGGCAATTTGCCACCCAGACCCTGCCCTGAGGACAAAAGAGCCTGTGGGCCCTGTTCCTCCAGGGAATAGAAGGGGAGGGCCCAAGCCTAGAAGAAGGGCTGAGCGATCCTGAGTAGGCAGAGGTTCCTGTTTCTTCATGCGACTTGTGAGTGGCCAGGACCTGTGTCTCCTCTGTTCCAATGCAGGGCTCCAAGAGGTACAATATGACAGACCCTGTGGTGAGCAAGTATGTGGCTGGGGATAAAGGGAAGCAGGACAGAGTTGAGCACAAGAGCCATGCTTGCTTGGCAAGTGCCAGTTACAGATGTTTATGCCCACTGCAGGCATCCAGGAATACCACACCCCAGCTTAGATCAGGCCTCATTATCCCACATAGGCTTCGACTGTAAACAACTCAAGTGGTGAGAAAGCCACTGCTGGTTTCCACTTCCCTTCACCATCTCAGAAGGGCTACATCAAGGAGCCGTAGTAGGGCACAGGTTGTGGTGACGGTTGCACGAATATACATACTTATCTCCAAACTCATCAAGTGGTATACATTAAATATGTCCAGTGTTTGCTATGTCAACTATACCTCAATAAAGTCATTTTTAAAAAAGAAAGTGTTTACAGTGGAAAAAAAAATGACATACCGGATGACCTTGGTTGTGATGTACCAGCCAACGTTAACTCACTCACAGCGATGAAGAATACCAGTGAAGTGTCTCTCTCAGAGAAATCATTAATAAGTGTCGTTTTAGTATTTTAGCAAAAGCTCGTCTCTTGTCAGAGCCAGGATTAAAACATGAAAAGAGAAAGCCAGCACAGAATGCTGACCACATGTTTGCAAAGGGAAGGAATCATCGGCACCCCTTTAATTAATTACCATCCAATTGCTTTTGGTAGTGTAGTCACAGTAGTGCTAATCAAAGCCAGGGCAAGACAATTCTAATAGTTATTAATGATGTGCGGGAGACATAGCCAGACTTTGGGCAGGCTTGGTCAACTCAACCAATAGCAAAGCCAGAAGGAAAACAGGTCTCCTGGACCTAAAATGTCAATGAAAACACCAAATACGACCCTGTGGTTGCGCAGATTTCAAAGTAAAAGCAGGTCACCTCAGTGGCTCCCTCTAAACGAGCAGTCCTTCAGTCCTTCAAGGGAACTTTTTTTGTTTCTCAGCTAACCCCCTCAATTACGTACACACACTCCATAAATCAAGACCATCCTTTTAGAATAGCCACGTACAACACACTACTGACACAGTGGAAGACAAAGCCAGCTACTCGGAAACAACAGCTCTATAAACATCAACTCTTCCCAGCATTTCTTGTTAAATATCGTCGCTTCTTTTGGAGCTTTAATTACTGAATTTATATTCAGGTGGTGATTACCATATTGCATTGGAACATAAAGTGTCTCACATTCCATGTGCCAAACACGTACAGAAGTTGAGGCTGCAATGCAGAAGCTAACTAGAATCACACTGTCACACGTTAAGAAAGCCCCAGGGCTGGAGGTTACTCATATGGAATGAATCATCTGTTATTACCTACCCTTGGTCCCCACTACAGAACAAGTGGCTATAGGACAGACGGTAGGGGTGGGGCGGGGGGGCGGGGCATAACTTAGGAATCTAGCACCAAAGGGAGAACAGGGAGACCTTGTGGTTTTGGAATCACTATTACAGAGCTCCCCACGACCTACTCAAATGCCCACAAGTACCACTTGGCAGGGACCCCACCCATTTCCCTCCTCAGACTTGTCCAAAGGCTGCAGAAATGCCATGCTTTTGTGGTGACAGAGAGCATTCCCATCACACTGGAGGTTATGGCCCAGAAAGGTTATGTTGCTTCTCAATACCTTACTTAAAGACAGCTTAGCAGAAAACATCTGAATAAGCTCTGAGAAACAATTCTAAATTCTCTAGGTGTGGCCTGTGATGACACCACAACAAAAGAAATAAGCCTTTTAGGTAAGTAGTTTTAAATGAAGAGATTTCGCAAAGCCCAGATAAGATATTTTATACTTAAGTCACTGGCCAACTGGCTTAATCTCTAATCTCTTGTTTGAAATGGGGTCTGTTATGAAAAGTAAGCTGCGGTGAAGGGCCTCTTTCATTGAGAACCAAACAGATCAACAGGGTTATGCCTATAATGAAATGTAATACAGTGTAAAAACCTGTTCTTAGACTTCATTGTTTATATGGACCTCCAGAAAGATTGTGTATGTAGATGGAGATTCACAATGCCGTATTACTTGACAAACGGATTCCTCTGAAACTTTAATTTATTTTGCTTATCACAGAAAATGGTTGCAAAAGCAAAGATAAAGCTGCAAGGAGCAAATGAACACAAGCCGACTGTCTTCCCACAGTATGGTCAAAGTTAATCAGTTATCATGTTGCAAAATCTAGATCATTCTAACGCGACAAAATTCACAGGGCACCACACATCACTGTTTCTCCATTGTTAACTCAGCTTAACTAGCTCTTATTTACTTTCGAATTGGCCGTTTCACTTATGTCTTTGAGCAGAACCTTGTGGTTCTTTGTCTAAAAGCAAAGAACATTTTCAGCAATATAAACCATGCCTATGTTGTAATAAATGTGAACCAATGAGCTCGGTCTGAACCTGAATGCTTTCTCTACAAAGTCTCCTCCAAAAGGAGAGGTATCAGTAACAATCTGAAAACAGCACAAGGAAATTAAGATCCAAATACATTAATATTCACAACTTCATCAGTTAGCAGAAAACAAAATTCCACTTGGTTATTTTAATGGAAACAGGTGCTGCTTTTTTTTTAAGTGCTATCAAGTAGGCAAAAGTGTTTTTTGTTTTTGTTTTTTTTTAAGAGGAGTTGTTCACAGCAAGCAGTCATTAAGAGCCAAGAATGACATGGATTTCAAGAAGAATACTATTCTATCATCAAATGCTGGTTTCCAGTCACTTCCTCTATACATTTAGTTTAGGTATAATAATTCATTCCTGACTTGAGAGTCTGTAAACTGATTAGATCAGGGAAACAAGTATTTTTATATTATTCTGAGATGAAATAGTAATACCTTAAATAATGCTGAATTGAACTTTACCTTGTTTCATGTGTAAATATGGCATATAATTTCTAATCCTCTGTGGTGTGAATATTGGACATGAAAGAAATAGCAATACATCTGTTACTATATGTTTATATGGTTACAGTTGCCACACACACACATATGTATGTGTGTGTGTATGTGTACTTAATAAAATATATAAATTAACACATCACTTCCTTTTGTGCAGTTTAGAATTCTGTTCTCAAGAAAGCCTCTCCTACTTGCATAAAGGTCGATGGTACACAATTTCACACAATGACATGTATGACTGTGTGAAAAGGGTGAACCTTCTCGTCAAAGAGAGGCAGGACAGATCTGACAACAAAATGAAGAAGTAATCCTTGTTTTGGTCTCCGAGTGGAATATTCCGCACTTCCCCACATTTAAAATGGAATTTAAGGGGCGCCTGGGTGGCACAGTCGGTTAAGCGTCTGACTTCAGCCAGGTCACGATCTCGCGGTCCGTGAGTTCGAGCCCCGCGTCGGGCTCTGGGCTGATGGCTCAGAGCCTGGAGCCTGCTTCCCATTCTGTGTCTCCCTCTCTTTCTGCCCCTTCCCCGTTCATGCTCTGTCTCTCTCTGTCCCAAAAATAAATAAAAAACGTTGAAAAAAAAAATTTAATAAAATGGAATTTAAAATTGGTCTTACTTTAAAATGACTCTTTGCAACTCTCCTAGTGGGGAGTATAAACTGCATGCAGGCAAGAAGCACAGATCTTATTTTTCTTGTGACCCTACTGACCAGGCACAAAGCCACCCTTGACTAAACCTTGCTGGATCAATGAACCCAAGAATAAGCTAATAAACATGAGAAAGGGAAAGTTCTACTGAAAATGAGGGAGGGGAGAGTGTGCTCCTAATAAATCCTGAAACTTACCATTTTATAGTTTCTCCTCAAAGGCCTAGAATCTTCATTAGAAAAGCAGTGACTGGGGATTGGCGGGGTGGGGGAAGGGGGGGGGTTGCAATGTGCTGAGAGCCATACAAGATCAGAGTGTCTCTGGCTTCCGAGCGTCAATTTAAAACAGGTTACACCTACTACAGTGTAGCTGATAGACATATTCAAGTAACTGCGAAAATTCTAAAAGAACCTATAGGCTAAGGGGTTAAAGTAGCAATTGAGCAAGAGTTTCTGGAAGGGGGACAGATGGCTTTTGACAAATAAGCACACCTTCAACGCAAGTGACAGAAGTAGGTCATGATGAGTAAGTGAATTTTCCACTGACTCACTTTCATGCATCATGGGCAGCAAAGGATACCAGTGACCTAATGCTCCACCAGGAAGAGCTACACAAATCAGTTTTCAAACCAGAGAAGTTGCAATTAAAACTGGAACAGCACAGACAACCACCATCTAACCTATAAGCAGTTCAGTCGGCAGGAAGGTCACAAGGCCTGACAAACAATGTGCACTTAGTAAAACTCCTTGTGTATTCAGAAAATCTAGGAACTTAGAGTTGAGGTCCATGAGAGTTAAGAGGACTCCTGCTCTTTCTCCAGCTAACAGATCAACACAATCTGGTTTAATGGGGCCGCACGAATTAACATGTATTCAACAAATTTCACTAAGTCCGAATGCAGTTATTATTTTTTTAGCTATGAATGTAAATGACCTCTATTTTAGGTCTGGTAGGGGGAAAAAAAACAACTGGTAAATTATTTTTAAATACAAATTCACTTATTTTAGTGCAAATGGAGCATTCCATTGTAAATGTCAAATAGTCACCATCCATTATGGTAATAGGGTCCAGCCAATCTTATCAACTTATTCAAAGTTCACTGCATGAATGATCAGAGCTCTCAGTCCCCAGACAGAGCTTAAAATATGTCCTTATTAAAAAATTCAAAGGCAATAAATCAGGTTAAATAGGTGGAAGAGATGACCCCCCTCTGCCATCTACTCCACAAAATGCTCAGTGTTCTCCGCTGCAGGAGACGTTGAGAGCTGATCATTTCTGTCTATGCCGAGCACGCCAGGATGGGGTAGTACACGAAGACTGATGGTCTCCATTCTCTTGGAACTTACATTAAAACAAGTCTGCTGAAATGCATGTGTTTTCCCCCACAGATAAGAGTAAATGCTTTCTTTCACCCAAGAAAAAATTACTGTCCCCATTTGGAAAGATTTCACCCGATGGACATCAGTTTTATTTTCTCCAGTGTAGTTAATGAATGGGGCAGACTCATCCATACTTTGAACAAAAATAGTCAAATATTTTCAGCCAGTTCTGAAGCACCAGTTGAACCTACAGGGAAAATACTTTTCACTTTAAAGGTTGACTGGGATGGGATCAACACCCATAACCTTGGCCTCCTTAGCACAATGCTCTAGTGAACCAAGATACTAAATAAAAATATAGCCATTGAGACACACCCAAGGCTCTCTACAATCAGACATTGTAAGAAAGTGACACTAGGACTCAAGATAGGAAAGTGCTGAGGCAAAGAACATTTACAAAACCTGGGGAGCTCCAAACACACAAAGCTTATATGGTTTTAATGTTTCGAACTAAAGCCACTTCAAACTACAAAATAGAATGGATGGGTTTAAAACCACAATCTCATTACTATATACAAAACAGGTCTTCTTCCGAACATTACCTCTGGGAGACTTACTGATTTGCCTCAGGAGTGCTCTGCAATGATGAATGACAGAAACGAAAAGCTTTTTTTTTTTTTTTTTCTGACTTAAAATGTCACTCAGATGATCTATTTCTGCTACCAGGGTTATGGTTACCTCTCCAAAAACCAAACTGATGAATATGTCATTTTACAAGAGCTATCCAATAACCATCAGATGGTCAACTCAGAGTTTTCACTCATACTAACCTGGTTCAAGCCAAAGTTTTAAAGGAAAACAACCTTAAACCGTCAAATACTGCCCGAGACCATAAAATGAATGAGATACGGAATAGAGGTATCGTATCATGGAATTACTGAATTAATTACAGAGCTTTTATAGCATATTGCCCTGAGAAATTATTTGTTAATGACCTACAAAAATGTGAAAGAGTGATATTTATTCACATATATATGAAACATTTAGGTAATAAAAAATATGTACTTAATTTGGAATTTGGATTTTTAATTCTCTACATGTTCCTAAATATACATAACATTTCACATTTAACTATGAAATTGTGGTGACTTTCAACTTTGTAACATGTCTACATTTTTTCAACTTCAACAGATTTTATTACACGAAATTCTGCAGTATGTAATTCAGAGTTCAAAATGAATAAAAATAATGTCTAAGTCTTCCTTTCATATGAATTAGGAACAACTCTGTATAGACTGTACAAAACACAGCCAACCATTTCAATGATGTGATTAACATGAGATTATCAACTCAACAAGAATGAATTTCTATTTCACTTCCTCCTACCCTTTTGCCCACATAAGCAAACATGTTCTCCTTCTAAAACTACCATTCTGTCCACCTCATTTTCCCTCTTTGTGGACCCAGAAATCATGCTCCCAACTGAGGACTTCTGAATACAAAATGCTTTCTGTGCTGGTCAAGAAAAAGAGGGTGAAAAAAGTAAAACAAACAAAACAACAAAGAACACTATGACTATGCCACAAAATTCTGCAACCCCAATGTCTTAATCGACTCCTATCATCTCTTTCCATACTCATTTCTTTTTCCTTAGAGACAGACTATACATGATGGTGGGGTTCCCCAATATACTTTTAACTGTGAGGAAAATGCCAGCAGTACCATGAAACTTCAGTAGCTGGAGGATTCTGTGATCAAAGATGGTTAAACCCTAAATGTTAATCCCCAAGAAAAAGAAAACACACACACCTATGAAAAAGGTTAAGTATATGTTTCACTACATAGATCATGTGAAAATCATCTCCTATCCTCACCTCCATCTCACTTGGGAACACAGAAGGCACAAAAGATTCTGTCCTGGATCTAGGCAGCCCTAAATACTGAAGACTCCAGGAAGAGAAATATTCAACAGTAATAAACTTTGACACTATTCATTAATCCTTATGTGGGGTGCCTGGGTGGCTCAGCTGGTTGAGCGTCTGACTGGTGATTTCAGATCAGGTCATGATCTCACAGTTGTGAGATGGGGCCCCTGCACTGGCCTCCATGCTGGGTGTGGAGCCCGCTTCAGATTCTTTCCCTCTCCCTCTGTCCCTCCCCTGCTCATGCTTCCTCTCTCAATAAATAAACAAACAAACAAACATTGATCTTTATGTGGATGACTCTTAATCCTCAACCTGGAACTTGTTCCTATGTTCCAGATCCTTGCATCCCGATAGTCAGCTGCACACTGCAACTTGGGTGTCTATAGGAGTAAACGAAAATTATTTATTACTTTTGCTGTCCTGTTTCCTGTGTTTCCGGTTTCACCCTTCCTCACTATAATCATCCAACTGGTCATCCAGTCCTGTGGATTCCATCTCCCTTCACGCTCACTGCCACCAACTTGGCAGTCGTATCGCCACTATCTCTGGCCTGGAAGCCTGGCCTCCTCCTTGTCCCATTCCACTTCCTCCTCCACTGCCAGGAATCTTTCCAATGGGCAAATGGGATCTAATCACTCACTGCCCTAGGTAAAACCCTTCATCAGCACCTCTCGCCAGGGGAGTAAATTTCAGGCCTCTGGCACCCTAATACAATTTCTTCAGGTCTCATTGCCAGGGTTCTGTGCCTGGAATAGTCTCCACCATTCGCTGGCTCCTCTCTCAGCCACCAACCTGGTTTACTTCCCCGATAACTCACTTTCTGTCACATGGCCACGGGATGCTCTCAAAACTGTTCTGTATTCCCACACTCCCCGCCCTCTTGAGGGCTAAGAGAGGTAGACACAGAGGCACAATCACACACAATGTTGCAAGTTCCTGTTAATCTTTGTGTCTTCTTCACCCACTCCCACCACATTCCCCATGAAACTGCAAGCTTTCAAAATGGCAGGAACCATCTGTCTCCTTCACCACTGCCTTCTCAACACAATGCCCAACACAGGGAAGGTGTTCAGCTAAAAGTTACTGAATTCATGAACAAACAGGTGCAGACAATGGTAGGGCAGAGTGTACCAAACTCCACATCCCAAGCCTCATCCCCCAAATGAAATCTCCCCTGCTTTAGGGAGAGCTTCTTAAACTTGGAGGTAGCCATAAGAGATCATCCCCTAGGGGGTGGCTTCTGGGAAATAAGGATGTTTCTTATCTGAAGTGCTTAAAACAGACTAGGAGCCAAACAACTCTTTCGTCCAAGTCTCTACTCGTTGACAAATGGCAAACCACTTTGAGACTGAAAACTCTCATGAGGAAGAAACTTACCATTCTTACAGAATGCACAGTTTTACCACTTTTAATTCTGACAGGTAGTTTTCATGCAGAATGACCTAAAGAAAACTAGAAAGAAACTCCCCCATCTTTCATGCAGTTTCATGGGTAGAGGCAACGACACATCTTGGCACCATGTCTAAGTTTCCAACCCTAAATGGAGAACGAAGAGGTCCCATTAGCCCCTCCAGATGCTTATAATACATTGACATTCACCTGTGCGTGTGCACAGGGATATGGAACCCAGCCAGAGTTCACTTTGCTTTTGTGGCACAGTTAGGACTCTAAAGAGAATAAAACACTTATGCATGAGCTACTGGTCAAGACAGATATATTTTACTTTGTTTTTGTAGTAACCATATCTTTTGATGAGTTCTGTGCTACAGATAAATGTGAACAGTAGGCAAACCATTTATCTTAGTACAACATTAAAGTAAAAAACTGCCGTCTCTATGCTAATTATCTGAATTATATCATTAAATATGCGGGTAATAAATATACTTATACATCTCAAGTAATAACTCTGACAATTTATAATAATTACATAAACATTCCTTCCTGATGAAGATAACTTTTAATAATTGTATGTAAAACATTAAAATAGAATATATTATAGTTATTCTACCTCCCATATTTAACGTGATATATTTGGACTTACACAAATAAAGGTAACTGGCTACTTTAAACCTTATTTTTTTTTTTCACAGACAGCTTCATTTTCTTTTAACTTTTTTTTTTTAACATGTATTTATTATTGAGAGACAGAGAGAGACAGAGCATGAACATGGGAGGGGCAGGGAGAGGGGGAGACACAGACTCTGAAGCAGGCTCCAGGGTCTGAGATGTCAGCACAGAGCTGTGTGTGGGGCTCGAACCCACACCACAAACTGTGAGATCATGACCTGAGCCGGAGTTGGACGCTCAACCGAATGAGCCACCCAGACACCCCCCAGGGAGCTTCATTTTCATTTGCATTCAGAATTAAAATATAAGATGAGGGGCACCTTGGTGGCTCAGTCAGGTAAGCATCTGACTCTGGATTTCAGCTCAGGTCATGGTCTCACGGTGTGTGGGATCAAGCCCCATGTTAGGCTCTGTCCTGACAGTGCGGGGCCTGCTTGGGATTCTCTCTCTTCTCCCTCTTGCTCTCTATCCTTCCCCTGCTCATGCTGTCTCTAGCTCTCTCTAAATAAATAAAGAAATAAACTTTAAAAAGTTAAAAAAAAAAAAAGAATTAAATTATAAGATGAAGCCCAAAGATAAGGAGACAAGGAGACCTTGCCATCCACATCTATGCCAGTTCTGTGGGTCACTAAAAAAATGATGGATTGTTTTTTCATCTCTTCTGAATAGGATTCCATGGTCTCAAGCATTACAGAAGGAAAAAAAAAAATGTGCCTAAAGGGCTATGATTTACAATGATTCTGTTTCATACTGATGAACATAAATGACCATGATAGAAAATTGCATGCAAACTCTAGAAGAGGCAAGAAGAGATATTGATCCACAGTAGCAACTAAGGGAGGAAAACCTGCTTACAGCCTATGCATCAAGCTTCTATCAAATTTGGTAGAGGGTCTTCCAACCTGAAAATGATTCTACGTTTACAAAGCCTTCTTACAGTCACATGAATTACCTTTCCTAAGTAGATGGACAAGTCAAATCACAGGTCTCTTAGGCTAAAAATCTGTATCTAGATTTACATGGAGGCATTTATATGACAACTGCAAAGCCAAACAAGAACATGCCTCTCCATCAGAAGCTACTATCCTGAGACGGTGTTTTAACAGTCAAATGGCATGACATTTAAGAGCATTCATAATTCTCTCTCTTCCAAAAGACTTTTCTCGAAAATGCAAATTTGAAGGAGGTAGGCAGGAAATGTGAAACAATGGCTTGCATTCTCTGAAAGGATTAGGATAAACTCAGCTTGCTACCCCTCTTGTTTGGAACATACTCAGACCTCTTTCATTAAAACACAAACTCTAGCAAAGAAGACCGACTTTAAGACTAGCAAATGAGAAGTGCTTTGTTGATTTTATTCCTTAACTTCTTTTTATTTCAAAGGCCTCATTTTCCAGTTGGGCAACCTAATTCAAGCCCGGTCAGTAGGGAGGTGTGGCTGGCTCATGGTTTCTGCACGTTCATGGCCCTCATTCATTAGGGGAGCACATGTGGTTATGACAAAGAGGTCATGCTGCTCTGATGGCAAGATGCTGAGGGACACAGACTCCTCCAATGTAAGGACACAACTTACTACACAAGGAGCAGGGGACATGTCCACATTCCCACAAGTCCTGGCTGTTGGGTCCTTCCAAAGGCAAACGGTCAAGGTAACAAGAACCTCTACCATGCTTATGTGGCTGTGGTTAGTTCTAATACACTCTTGCTTCACTAGCAACAGGCTCAGGAAGTGATGAAAAACCAGCACATTTTTCACTGCTTACTTCCTAGCCAGGTGAATCATATATACACATACCCACAAATATATGATATATCACATACACACAGATACATCATATATCATATCATATATTATGGAATATATAACACAAAACACTCATAAATTCTTTAGAACATCTGTTGAACCCTCCTACTCACTAACTAGAATCCTCAATTTCCATACTGGAAATTTTTTTTTTTTTTAAGGTTTATTTATTTTGAGACAGAAAGAGAGAGAGAATGCACACTTGTAAGAGCAGGACCGGCACCCAGAGAGAAAGAGGGAGGGAATCCCAAGCAGGCTCCACATGGTCAGCGCCAAGAGCCAAATATGTGGCTCAGACTCAAGAACAGTGAGATCATGATCTGAGCCGAATCTGAGTCGGATACTTAACCGACTGAGCCACCCAGGCACCCCAGGACAGGGCATTTTTAATTGAACATGGCCCTAGCTCTATTCAGCTTAGCCCCTACAAACTTTATATGCCATCTACAAGGTGGCATTTAGGTGATTCTATAGGTGTTCATTAACAGCATACTTGTACCAAAAGGGAGAGAGATACTGCTACTTATTGTTGGGAACTAGCCAAACATTAAATGAGGGCGAGCAAAATATCCAACTCAAAAAAAGCTATGGTTACCCAGTGTCACAGCACAGAGATCCAATCTTATTTCACACACAAATCAGATCAAATGAAGATGGAAATGCATAAAACATTACACAAAATGTTTCAAACCTTGATAAAAGCAGGCCTTGGAATGTGCATTAACAGCAATTTGCCTTTAGTAATGTTTCATATTTGAACATTTAATATGTGTTGGGGGGGAAGCAAATAAAATTCATCCAAATGCTTTCTTCAAGTACTGATAACAATATAGCCAAAGTTCAGAACAATTATAAAACTCCAGGAGTTCTTTGTCACTGTAACAGTGTCTTTTATCCTATCCCTTGCCCCTGCTGCCTCCCTCCCTCCATTTCCTAAGTTCCATGGAGGGGATATTCATTCTTGTAGAAGCTTTTCACCCTAAAGCATATGCAGTGTTCCTTCCAGACTTAAAAGCGGTGATATTATACACTCCTTCTATTTCTTTTGCTAGGGAAAATGTGGAACACCCAGACTGCCAATCTAGTAATAACACACCATGCAATGGGAGAGTCACAAACTTGGAAGGAGGCTCAAGTAGACATAAAAGCTACTTGGCATTATATATCAAGATTCATAAATATGTGCACGTCATTTTGGCTTAGAAATCTCTATTCTGGGAATTTATCCTAGGGAAATAGTTCCAAAAGACAGAAAAGCCTATATGCATGAATATGCTCACTGTGGAGTGCTTTCATTCAATAAACCTCGATCAACTGTCTATGATGTGCCAGGTACCACGCTGGCATAAACTCTCTGCCTCAAGACATTTACTATCAGCTGGGAATTCAGATAAGTATACCCAGAATTATAACATGTTGGGATAAACGCTAACAGGGCTGTAGAGAAGCACTAGAAACACTGTCATGTGTTGGGAAGAAGAGCAAAGAGAGGCAAGAAGGACTTTACAGAATTTTGGGTAATGCTCTTAACATCTCTTCACATTATTTTTTTTTTTTTAGAGACAAAGATAATGTTAAAATACGGGGAGGAAAAACCCTTCATTATTCTGAAAAAGACTTTTCTTAATACATTTTAAAAATAAAAAATAACAAGCATGCATAATTGCCCTTAACAGCTCTCAGATGTGCCCCCCCCCCCAACCCGGCCACGTTTCTCTCTACCGTGTGTGGGAGTTGGCATGTACCCATCAATCATGAAATCCTCGTTGGGCACATTCTACCAGTCTTTTCCCCATCTTAGTTTTCTACTAGACACCAGGGCGTCCCTAATCAAAATTGCTGAGAACTCCAAGTTCATTTTGCTTAAATACAAAACAAAATAAACCAACAACAAAAAAGTCTAATCGCTCCTTTGAGAACTTCCTCTTTTCAATGGCTCAGAGTGAGGTCAGTCAGAAAACTCTTGCTTTAGGGTTTCAGGAGGTCCTGTGCTAAATATGGTATTTATAATTTGTAGCAATTTTTGATTGTTTTTAGAAGTGAAAAAAATTCCAGTTTTAGGGGTTCTACTGGGAAGGTTTTGAAGAAGTATACATTGGACGCTCCTAGTAAGAGAGTAAGAAATACTAAATAGAGACATGTTGCCATGTACATAGAATGCCTGTATTTATTTACTCTTAGATTAGAGCAATTTCTATTCCCGCAACATGCTCAATACCCAATTCAAGTCCAGACAGGCTGTATATCAGGGTGTGGGAGTTGTGTCGATACCTCTCTCAGCGTGTTCTGTCCTGTGTCACGGCTTGAGGCTTTGGCCATACTACAGAGGTGGAGAGGGGCTTTGGAAGGAATGTTATTTGAGAAGGCCACACCGGAACTATCTTTCTTTACAGAGCGCCTAAAGAGAAAGAAGGAACTTGAAACAATAATGGGAAGACTAAAGGTATGGGAGGATTAACATGGACCGAGCGCCTACAAGCGCTAGTCCCTGCCAGAGGTTCTGGGTGGGCAAAATCCTCCACACAGGACCAGAGTATACATTTTTCAGCTTTGCAGGCCAGAGTCTCATGTTACAACTACTGGATTCTGCTACTGTAGCACCAGCAGCCATAGTTAGTACCTAAACGAACTGATGTGGATGAGTTGTAATACAGCTTTATGTGCAAAGACAGGCAATGGGCCAGACTGGGCCTGTAGGCTGTAGTTTGTCTACAGAGCCCTGACCTAAGTGCTTCATAATTCACTTTATATGAGGCACAAAAAGTGTGATTATTTTTCCTAGTTAAGGATGAGGAAACCATGTATCCAAAGCAAGGTGACCTGCCTGTTACACGTCCAGATTGTTACAGTCAGAATTCCAACCAAGGTATGTCTAAAGCCAAAGTGTAAATTGTTTCCATGTGAAAGGTTCTCTTAGGTTGAAAACAGATAAGGAAGTCAATGTGAAAGAAAATAAAAAAGACGAGTCTAAATCCTTGCTCTAGCTTAACATTAATCGATCTATGCCCACCTATGACACATTATGGCAGACATCATCAATGCTGGTAAAACAGGGATGTAGGTGAAGCACTCCTCCCAAAAGAAGCTTCTGAAATATTCAATACCGAACGTCTTTATACCAGAAGGGAAAAGGAACCAAATTCACAAAGCTATACGTAGTCACTCTCCTAGAACTGTAACACTCCCAGAGAGAACTCTGTAAAACACTACCAGTGATAGTCATACATTTCCTAATTCATTCATTTCATGCCCAGACAGCACACTATAAAAGTGCTTAAAAAAAAAAAAAAAAAAAAAAGGACGTGGTGTTTGGCCTTCAGGAACTTTTACAGAGTTGGAGGCAATAGATAGACACTAAACAGTTAAGCATCACCTGCTGATCTGAAAAGCCACTTGAGTATGTAAAGAAAATTTAAGAGTGATGCATACAGTTTAGCGCCTGGGAATCAAGGAAGAGGCAAAAACAATGTGTGCACTCCTGCTTCCACTTGAACCTTCTTCAAAGTTCTTGCTCTTTTAATGCCTCCTGAGAAGGTGAAGATTCTGTTTTCACCACAGGTGTCCTAGTTTAGAACCTGAAGACCAGGATCCAAGACCATCCAGGTTCCAACTTGCTGACCAGCTTCAAAGTTTTGTACCTGAATGTCAGTTTTGTCACCTTACAATAATGGGGTCTGACTACATGTTTCTTAAAGGCTTTTCCAAGTGATACCTTCCCTGAATGAGTTTTTCAACACAATTCTGTAGGCCCAACAATCAAAAAAGGAAATAATAATCTGGATGAAACTCAGATGGCCACATGTCTTAATCCATGGCATAGGCCTCTTTAAATTCTCACAGTAAGAAAAAGTTTCAATTATTAAAACTATCTCCCTTAAAAAGCAAAAGTAGCACTTAGAGAGTTGCACAATTATTTCTGAAAATTAAAAGATGATTTTCCCCAAAGGACAGAGGGGAAAGGAAGATGTGGAACAGATGGATTCATTGTTCCCCTATGGAGAAAAAACATTTCTACACCTTGCAAAAATATATTAATTGGCCTGCCATCTGGCGAGCCTGCTCACATCCATAAGGGATAAAGTTTAGATCTTGAGGTTTAACATTTAAGCCTGTGGGGAGATGGTAATTGGAATCTTTCGGAGTTAGCATTAGTATTTTTAAAGGGAACATTTCAAGAGAGGTCTGAATACAAGTGGAGAAAAACAGGACCTAAAATGTGAGACCATCTAAGGTGACATCACTGGTGTCAGTGGCCTGGGCCTCACTCTGCACACCAGGGAGCTGGCCATGGACACTCCACGTATGGTAAGGCTGTGCCTTGGCTCAGTGGCTTTCAGACCATGGTTTTAATGCTTCCACACAACTTCATAGATACTTCCTATGTACCTTCTTGTACGTTAGAGGTATTTTTCAAAGTTTCTGGATATTATACCACTGTAAAGCTGGCTATTTATTTACTTATTTTAACGTTTATTTATTTTTGAGACAGAGAGAGACAGAGCATGAACGGGGGAGGGGCAGAGAGAGAGACACAGAATCGGAAGTAGGCTCCAGGCTCTGAGCCATCAGCCCAGAGCCCGACGTGGGGCTCGAACTCACAGACCAGACTGCGAGATCGTGACCTGAGCTGAAGTCAGACGCTTAACCGACTGAGCCACCCAGGCACCCCACAGCTGGCTAATTAAAAGAATGTCTTTAAGGGAAAATAATCAGCTCAAGAAAGAGGAGATACAAAATACGAATTTTGTGGTATATACACATGCACTCGGAAAAGAAAACTTGGAATGATAACTGCATATTTTTACTACTGGGAATGTTTGAGTACTAGAATCTGGGGAAATTTTTTGACTCTACAGTTGTTGGTATTTTCTCCATCCTCTGTCGTCAGCATGCATTATGTTCACGTTTTACCTTAAAAGCTATCTACATTCCACTGAGACTAAAATTGTTCTTTAGTTAAGGGTGCCTGGGTGGCTCAGTTGGTTAGGTGTCTGACTTCAGCTCAGGTCACGATCATGTGGTCCAGGAGTTTGAGCCCTGTGTTGGGCTCTGTGCTGATAGCTCGGAGCCTAGATTCTGCATTGGATTCTGTGTCTCCCTCTCTCTCTGCCCCTCTCCTGCTCACACCAGTCTGTCTCTCTCTCAGAAATTAAAAAATACTGGTAAGAAGCAATAAATTATTTTACAAAGCAATTAAAGTATCTTGAGTTTACCTTTTATAAAATGTATGTTTTGTTTTGCTGTCACTTGCATTGAAAAACTCCAAGATTCCTTTTGGATGTCTGTATTTATTTTCCAACATTCATAATTTATGTCTTAAACTACATACCTTCCACCTCATGGCCCAATAAACACCTCCAGATTGTTTTAAACAAATCTGACCAGCAGGAAATAGTTAATCTGGATTCTTACAACTTCTTCACCTTTGTAGGATCAAGGGGCTATTATACATTAATCATGTACCACGATTTCGGTGGTTTATGCTTTCCTCTCAGGGATTTCATGATGCATTTTCCTGGTACCTCCTGAATATTATTAACCAAGTCATCAAACTCTGTGTTAATCATCTTCCTCTTCAAAATGATTTTTGAAAAGGGTGACACAATGTAACACTGTATCTTGGCTGGGATCCTAGAATAGAAAAAGAACCTACAGTCTTAATAAAATATGGAAACTAAGTTTTTAAAAAGGGAAGGAAGGGGTGAGAAAAACAAAACACCTTATTCTAATCCAATGTGAGCAGTATCAAACAATTAAAAAACACCTACCACTTTTTGAGGGTATGGAAAAGTGTGGTGGTGGTCACAGGACTGTGTCTGCCAAAATTCATGGAACCACAAACCTGAAAGGAATGGCTTTACTGTCTCTAAACTGGATCTCAATAAACCTAATTAAAACAAAACAAAACAAAACATACCTATCGCCCTGGACTTGTTCTAGAGCAAGTAAATACCAGCGGTCAACCTAGAGTCCCAAGCAATCTGGAGAAGGCCTAGGCCTGGGTTAGTGGCAGTGAAAACGAAGGTTCGGAACATGTGAAAAAGCATCTGAAGGGAATACTTGCTTCTTCCACTCCCTCCTCAGGAAGGGGCAGCCGTTCCCTCAAATACAGCTCAGACATTGTACCAATAAGAGCCACAAGATGGCCAGTGAAGGATTTCTGTCGTTTAGAGAATCCCGGATACAGTATTTGTGCCTTTTGCATGTTACAGATTCCTTATTCTATTTTTTTATAATTGTTTTATGCAGAGCAAAGCAGTTACTTCTTAGTTCTTTAAATACAATGACTTTCCCAAGGAAAAGATGTATTTAAGTGAGTGCCTTCCATTCATCTTTTTTTTTTTTTTTTTTTAAAAAGGTAGTTAGCACCAGCATATTCAAAACCAATTATTAGATTGTTAAAAAGTGAGGAAGATGGGGTGCCTGGGTGGCGCAGTTGGTTAAACGTCCGACTTCAGCCAGGTCACGATCTCACGGTCCATGAGTTCGAGCCCCGCGTCAGGCTCTGGGCTGATGGCTCAGAGCCTGGAGCCTGTTTCCGATTCTGTGTCTCCCTCTCTCTCTGCCCCTCCCCCGTTCATGCTCTGTCTCTCTCTGTCCCAAAAATAAATGAAAAACGTTGAAAAAAAAATTAAAAAAAAAAAAAAGTGAGGAAGAAGCCTGTAAGCAATTCATCTCTAAAATCCCAACTGATCTTTTTTTGTTTTTTGGCATTCAAACTGTATTGTCAACTTGTGTCCTTAGAGGAAATGAACTGTATGTACAAGATCAGCAAGGATTGTGAAATGTGTTCCTAATACATACATTCATGTGAACGCACAGGATTTTATAATATTTAGAGAGAAATCTCAGAAAAGTGAGCTTGGGGACAGCAGTGTTACTCATTCAAAAGGCCTCTGAGATAGCAGCCGTTCGGAGCTATACCATAAGTAAAACCTCAATTTTACCAACCCACTCAAATACCAGTATAGACTGATACTTTAAGACGAGGGAAGCACAGGAGAATACATACACAGTTTCCATTAACGGGAGAGGGAATCAGCAAGCGGCATTTTAACACAAAGTAAAACCTACCTCTATTTTTCACCCTCTTCCCTCAGACAGCAAGCAGGTGGCATTTCTATCGCAAAGATGAAAATTATCAGGGCTCTGTATTCCCACACCTATCTTCAAATTGCCAGGTGGATTCTGTACCATAAAACCTGAGATGCTAGAATCTTACTTTACAATTATCATTTTCAATAATTAGAATGTTGCTGGAGTTATACTCCATTGGAGACAGAAGAATACAGTTAAATTTCTATCCAGATTAACCTCTTACTACTGGCAAGATTCAGGCAGTTAACTGATTTTGTTAAGCCCCCATGTTTCCTTCTGTAAAATAGATTATTATAGACAGGGTAAAACCGAGGTGACAAACTTCCTCAACACATATTCCGCCTCTTTGCCTTGCTTTGCTGATGTTGGTACATCTCCTACCGGTTATTACACGCTGCTGTTAATTACCTGGTTACACTGCTTTCTAACCCCACCAGAAGGAAGGATCGTGCCACATGCATCTTTGTTTCCCACGTGATAACCACAGCCCTCATCACATAAAAGGTACTCAACAAATATGTGGTACGTACGTGAGTAAATGAGGCAATACGATGATTCCACAGACCCTGTCCACAGAAGTCAAATGCAGTCAAACTAGGCTATGAGGTTATCAGGAATCAGGAGGTGATTCAGGCGACCCACGAGCCACAAAGCAGGAAAAGGCTCACACAGAGATGCAGAAATCATAAATACCCCCTCCAAATATGTTTAAATATAAACAACATCCCATGTTTCAGAGGTCAATCCCCCAGCTCTGAGCTTTT
Organism: Herpailurus yagouaroundi; assembly: GCF_014898765.1. NCBI lineage: Eukaryota > Metazoa > Chordata > Mammalia > Carnivora > Felidae > Herpailurus > Herpailurus yagouaroundi. The sequence goes on from NW_024412377.1 coordinate 106,121,896, forward strand.
GGCCCAGTTTCTAATCATTTGACTCCTCTTTCGTACTACATTAACCAAAGAAAATAAATTGAAAGAGGAGCTGCATGGCCTTGAGTATCAGGGGCCTATCCCGTCCCAATCAAACCCCTGAGACATCCTAAAGAACCCCGTCTATGAAGAAGGCAAAAACACAACAAAGAAGACAAAACTGAAATCACATTAGCCTAACAGGCCTTAACATAGAGTTCAAGATATATACACACCTGGAGCTTCCCAACAAAGTCCATAAATGTTGGGCCATGAATCCCCTCCAAACATGTTAGTTTCTTATTAAATAGATCTGAAATCAAACCTGTTAAGTGGCCGAAGAAACAGCGACAGGCCACTGCCTGTGGGACACACCTAAAAGAATGGAAGAGCTGAAAAGCAAGCCTGAGTTTCTTCAGCTCTGGGCCGGGCATGCCACTCACACGGGAACTAGAAAACTGGCTCAAACTGAAAACGATAATCTTTCTGGAACAACAGGTCATGACGAGCTTCCTTAATGCCAAAATAAGTGTTTAGAGGGGACTTCTACTAACCGAAAGAAAGTGTAAACGGCTTATATATTTACTCTGGCTTGAATACAACATTTCTGAATATGCCTATCGGTGCCAAGAGTCAGAACCCTTTTCCTCATGGACCTTAAACCTGGAACCCATTCCATGGAATCTATTTCCTAGGAATGACATCAAAAGCCTGTATCACATTAATATCCAAACAGCTCAATTATCTGTACCTTCTGACTCCCAAATCACCCTAGGCCTGGTATAAGAAGACAGACTAATTTTAAAGTCCTTAAAAGGTAAGGCAAACCACAACCTCTAATATTTAAAGCGCTTCTTTTAAGAAGCCATCAAATGATTTGTAATCAATCACAATTTCAAAGAAAACAGAAGTCTATGTACCTAGAAGGCATCTTGGCAATGAGAAGGCTGGTAAAATGAACTCAAAACCACTAAGATCTAAGAAGTGTACTGAAGAGAGAATTCTTGAGCCTGGATTCCTGTTAAGAAGGCTTATACAAACCACTATTAGTTTCTCACCTTAAAAATCCTAGAGTTGCAAGGCTAACGTATCTGAAATTAATGAAAGAGAAGACAACTCTTGAAAAAGAATGCTATAGGGGCACCTGGGTGGCTCAGTCAATTGGGCGGCTGACTTTAGCTCAGGTCATGATCTCGTGGTCTGTGGGTTCGAGCCCCGCATCTGGCTCTGTGCTGACAGCTCAGAGCCTGGAGCCTGCTTCCAATTCTGTGTCTCCCTCTCTCTCTGCCCCTCCTCTGCTTGCTCTCTGTCTGTCTCTCTCTCTCAAATAAAAAAAGAAAAGAAAATTAAAAAGAAAAAAAGAAAAAGAATGCTATATACAAATTTTATAGGTCACAGTGAAAAAAATGGCAATAATTATCCCTTATTAACTCTCTGGTCCAAACATCTAACCCCAAATATCCAATACTAAAACATATAGAAAATTATAATTTGTAAGCATAGAAGCTCATTTTGGCGAATCTACCATAAGAACTATGACTTAAAACACCCCTGAATTACCCCTTCCTCTGAGTTCTGCTATTGATCCCTGAGGCCATTTGAGATCTAACATAAAAACTTCCTTTGCTTAAGAATGTATCAGAATGGTTAAAATTAACAATACAAGAAACAAAAGGTATTGGTGAGGATGCAGAGAAAGGGGAGCCCTCTCACACTGCTGGTGGGAATGCAAACTGGCATAGCCACTCTGGAACACAGTATGTAGGTTCCTCAAAAGGTTCAAAATAGAACTATCCTACAATTACACTACTAGGTATTTACCCAAAATGTACAAAAATATGGATTCGAAGGGGTACATGCACCCTGAAATTTATAGCAACATTATCAACAGCCAAACTATGGAAAGAGCCCATATGGGCTCTTGACTGATGAATGGATAAAGAAGATGTGGTGAGGGGTGCCTGGGTGATTCATTTGGTTTGAGCATCTGACTTTAGCTCAGATCAGGATCTCACAGTAAGTTGGTTTGTGCACTGGTTTGCGCCAGTGCACAGCCTGCTTGGGATTCTCTCTCTGCCCCTCCCAGCTCACATGCACGCTCTCTCTCTCTCTCTCAAAATAAATAATAAACTTAAAAAAAAAAAAAAAGATGTGGTGTATATATACAATGGAATATTAGTCAAGCATCAAAAAGAATGAAATCGTGCCATTTGCAGTGATGTAGATAGACCCTGTTAAGTGAAATAAGTCATTCAGAGAAAGACGAAATACCAAAAGATTTCACTCATGTGGAATTTAAGAAACAAAACATATGAACAGATGGGACTGGGGAGAAAGAGAGGGACACAAACCTTAAGAGACTCTTAAAGACAGAGAACAAATTGAGGGTTGATGGAGAGAGGTGGGTGGCGGATGGGCTAGATGGATGATGGGTACCAAGAAGGGCACTTACTGTGATGAGCACTAGATGATGTATATAAGGGATGAATCACTGAATTCTACTCCTGAGACCAATATTGCACTGTTTGTAAACTAACTAGAATTTAAATAAAGATTTGAGAAGAAAAAAACCAATGTATCTTTTATGGAAAATGCAAATTCATCACCATCCATTCAAACTGTCAAATTAGGTGAGTGTGCCTATCAGCTGTTTTGCCACCTGTGTGCCCTTTTGGAGAGGTTGAGCAAGCATAGGCTAATTTTACAATGAACCATTTTTTGGATTAGCAAATATTTGTGTTTATTTGGATGAGTACTCAAATGGAGAACACCAAGTGGATAAAATTACTCTTTAGGTGGGGAAAAAAAAAAATCTATCTGACATGGCTTCAGTATCTCTAGAGCTCAGTGTCTAACAGAGATAATCTACTTGGAAAAGTCTTTGATTTTGTATCAGAAGTCGTGAGATCAGCCAAATGTAAGTAGTATTTTTACAGGAATTTTATCTCAAGTTTCAAGATCAACAAGCCATTCCAAATGAACCCTAAGAAATAACATTACATAATAGTCACTTAATGGCTATTGTTTTACAGTAACAAAGGTTTCATTTACCCTATTTCCTAGACTACTTTATTCACCAGGCAGTTTCTCCCATGACAAACATACCTCTTCCTCTTAACCCCTCCGTGTATATGTAAAAATAGAACATTTAATACATATGATTTCTAATTTAAAGATATCCATCATTTAGCATTTGAAAAGCTACGCATGTTAAAGGGACATATGTGATTTTTATGCAAGCTATGGATACAGTGATTTTCTTCAAATTTAGCAGCCAATCAGTTTGGCAGTGGCTGGATAATAGTCTAACAGTGACTCAAGAAAGAAATGCACTAAGGTCAAAGTCAGGGTCCTGAGACACCGACATGCACTGTAATGTTTAAAATTAGAATAAAGCATAGCAAAGACAGCTTTAGGAAATACTCATATGGCAAAATGACCCTGGTGAATCCATCAGTTTTCTTCTCTTTCTGATTCTATGACCCTAGGAGACCTCAGCAAGGGTCATCAGTTCCTCATTCCCTCCGCCCAGGTGATTCACTCAGAAACTAATATGTTATCTCCAAAAGATATCTGCAGTTTGAAATGCCACATCACGCTAGAAAGTTTCCAGGGACACGGAGCTGGTTCTTACCTTTAAGAGCTAAAAGCTTACTTGAGAACTTCACAACACAAATGGTAGGTGGCTGAGCATACGCCACGATCTGGATTTTGCCTATATATTGCCTACAATTACTGTTTCCTAAGGGATTCCAGACTGTAACACAATCTGAGCCACTGACAAATCTAAGAACACCAAGTCAGTGGAATGTAGCAAGTGTCAGGGTTCTGTAACAACCCAAGCAATGTGAAGCTTAAGAGATAAACATTAATGGCTGTCTAATCTCCTTACCAGTCTGTTTATACCTTCAAATGCTGCTCAGGCCTTATAAATAAGTAAGTAAGTAAGTAAGTAAAAAACAAAAGCACCATATGATGTTTCAGTCTGATTTTGGCATAACTACCTTCTCTAATAAGCATGTCCAATGGCCATTAATGTCGTTAAACCTCCTGCAGATCTTCTTGTTCTATTAATGAGGTTTCGGGTCAACATTTTCAGAATTTACAAACAAGTCCACAAGGGAACTTTCCTGATTACCAGGACAGAGGAAAAGAAAATAAAGTACCAGAACCTAAGTGTTAACGATCATGGGAACTTCTATTTAGAGATCTTTCAAGTTACACAATGTCCCACGTACCACAAAAACCCAGTTTGCTATTATATACTCAAGACTTCCACTGATAGAGATTGCGCCTCTAATAAGTGGATTTATACACACCCTGTGCCCACTTTCATCCAGGTAGCCCCAGGACTATTTTAATATCTTGGCTCTACCACTTAACTTTCAAAGGGATTACTCAGTTACCATGACGTCACTCCCAAATGACTAGGTTACATGTCGTAAAGACAGCTCAGATTAAAATAGCTTGTGCGTGCTCACTCACACAAGATGGGTGTGTATGGGGGTGAGGCGGGGACTCGGGACTTCCAGTCTTAATCTCCTGGAGAAATCAGCCTCTTTCCAGTCTCCCAAATCATGCAGGAGTCCTATTCCAAGTTTTCTCCTCTAGGACCCATTTCCACATAGGGACTTCCTAACCCCAGCACCTCTCCGTTCTTAGCCCAGAAGGCAGATATTCTCCATCTTGAGGTGTACGATTCTCTTGTTTTAAAGACATCACCTAGGCTTCTGGTAACAGTATCTAAGTGTAAAGAGAACCAAGCAAAGCCATAAAAGCATATAATGTTCTACCCTGTGAACTTGGGTGATATACTCCTCCCAGTGCTGACAAGTTCTAGCAATGAATAGCCCATGCCTGCCCATGGAGCACAGACTCTATATTATAATGGTTTATTTTTAAAGAACTAATTTTTAAATCCTCCTTTTGCACTCTCTCTCTCTCACACACACACACCCATCTCATTTATTTCCTCCTCTCTTCTTTATCCCACCCTCTCAACCCCCAAAGACCTTCCTATTCAAGGAGCAAAACAGTCTGCAATCTCCTATTGAAAGCTTCACACTAGAGAATAAAAGCGTTATTTTCGACATGTGCATATTCCTGCTCACATCCTTTGTATGTGGTAAACTTTACTAGAGTACAGGACACACAGACTGCTGTGGCGTGGGGTGGCCAGGATCTCCCCAGGTACCACTCGGACAGCTGCTGACTGTTCCTGGCCTGGGGACTTGGCTTTCTGCTCTTCCCTAAGGGGATGCCTTATTAGGTTGGGGGAGGAGGATCCACCGAGGGAGGGTCTCAAGGAATGCTACCAATGTGGGAGCTAACCCTGAGGGGCAGACCAAAGGGTGAGTCCTGCAGTGACAGGCAGTCCCATCCAGCAGGCAGAGAACACAGTCTGGAGCTTGAAGAAAGGAGAGGGATGAAAGGAAGCACTGATGAAACAGGCCTGGGCAGAGCTCCGAGTGGGAGGAAAGGGGTGCAGAGACTCGGGGAGGGGCCACGCCTGCAGGTCAGGCATGGACAGGATGAGAGGAAGCCAGTGAGTGAACCAGGTTTCAGCCTCCAGAGGAACACACTTCGGGGAGAGTCAGAGCTCAAGCTCTGGAAAAGACAAAGTGGTGGGGGCAGGGGGAGGGAGCTTCGGGCACTCAGAGCCTGTGAGGTGAAGCAAGAGTGGTAAGTGACGAGGTACTCATAAGGCTGTGGACAGAGCCTGAGCTTCCAGAGAGGTGGTGAAAAGGAAACTGTCATTGCCCATTTGGGCGATGAGGCAGACAATAAAATGAGCAACAGTGAGTAAGGGGATATGATTCAGGGAACAGAGCTGCCGGGCCAGCTGTGAATGTGCAGGAGCTGGGACAGGATGATGTGTCACTGCTGTAGGTAGCTACCCGCAGAGAGTGGTTACCACCCATGGTCTGCGATTCCTCACTTGACTACTATTTCCTGGCTCCTGGGCCTCAGCCCCAGCCCCACCCCCACCCTGTCACTGCCTCTGCTCTTGGTGCTGAGGTCGCCCATGCCTTCCCCATTGTCAGACACAAGGCACATGTTCCTGCTGTCTCTCTGTGCAGTGACACTGCTGCCTGTCCTCCTCGCTGGAGCTCCATGAGAACACTCCAGATTCTCCTCCAAGTCTCTGTACCTGTACCTATCTGAATCTCTGCCCACTCCTTAAATGGAGCAACCTTATTCTCCCACAGATTGATCTACCATATTTTTCGGATGGCCCTAATGATGACTCTCAAGCTTATTATTTCTGGTCCAGCCTCCCTGGTGCCCTGAACCCACACCCCCAATGGCCTGTCTAGGGATCTTTGTTTCCTGCCTCAGAGCCTTTGCCATTCCCAGATGCCAATCCCAAATGCTTCCCACCAATGGCTCCTTCACGGTTTTTAGGTCTCCTGTTCAGTTTTATCTGCCTCCTCAAAAGACACTCCCTGACCACATGATCTAAAGCAGCCCCCCACACTGTTACTCTCTCTTCTCAGCACTTACTTATAAGCCTTTGGAACACTGATCACCATTGGACAATTGATTTATTTAGATGCTTGTTTATTTGCAAGGCCCAAGCACTCTGTCTTGTTCACCACTATAGTCCTTGCCCAGCCCAAGATATTGGTGCTGTGAATATTGGCTGAGTGAAGGAAGGAACACTTCCTTACATTCAGCACACATTAGATGCTCAATAAATTAGATTAATCAGGCTTCTGGGGATCGAAGAGATGAGTACAAGTTCTTTGGTCTTCCCTTCCCCCACGCCTCTTTGTAAAGGTAGTTCCTTCATCTCCCAGGTCACAATCCCCAGGGCCACTATGCAACGTTTCCTGGTCTCTCAGAGCCGTTCGTTCATCAATTTTTATCAACTTGATACCCTTCGTCTCTCTCAAAGTCATAATCTCACCGTATTCCTTCCTCAGGCCTGCATAACCTTTTCGGTAGGCTACTGCAATGACTCATTCATTGGTTTCCAGGTCCCACCCTCCTCTCACAGACCTAAAATCCCCAAAGCTGCCAGATAGGCCTTCGTCCTTTTGGGTAAAGGCCAAGCAAGCTCCCACAAACAGCAAGTGCCTCAACTCTCATCCTTAGCCTGATCACCCACTACTCATCCCCTTGTTGTAACGATAGAAACAATGTGAATACTGAGTATCTACTGAGAGTTTTTATGTGCCAGTCATTGTGTTAGACATTTTACTCATATGAGCATATTTTACTCCTTACAACAATCCTGTAAGTAATTTACCTGTCCCTGGTTTATAGATGGAGCAACTCTAGTCCAGTGAACTTGCCCAATCTCATTCAAACCCAGGTGAACTGGCTTCTAGATCAACCCTCTTCACCACTGTGGTATACTGTATTGCCTCTGCAAACTTTATGCATCAACAATACTGAGTTATGCTTCTGGTTTTTTATGCTCCAGCAATATTGAGCTATGTATAGTCCCTTGAACTCTGCTACTAAGGCCACTGTGCCTTCATACACACCATTTCTTTTGCCCTTTGGGATGGCCCTGTCCTTCGGTCTGATAAATAGAAGAAACCTATCCTTCAAAACCTCCCTGAGGTATTGTCTTTTCCATATGGCTTCTCCTTTGGCTCCTTGAGACCAAAGTCTCTCTTCCCCACTGGCCACTCCTATAGCTTATATGTACCTTATAAATACTTCTCTATTGCCCTGGTTTGCAATGATTCATTTGCATGTCCTCATTGAAGGCAATTCTATGACTCAGCTTGGGGTGCCCAGGCACACAACAGATGCTCAGTAAATGTGGATTTAATGGGACTTTCCATAAAAGGGGTGGGTACAAATTCACTAATACCCCACATGTCAGGACAAGAGAGAAGTGTATTCTTCATACTCTTTAGAGACACATATTCATGACGAAAACAAAAAGAAAAACTCACCAAACACTACAGATGTTTCTGAAAGGAAGATGAAGCATACATAAAAATTCAATACATTCAGCAGTTAAAGATCCCTGAATGTACCTGCTGTTCGGAGCAACTGCTGAGTAATATGAATTCAGAAAAAAAATAAAACGAAAGAAAGAAAACATTAAAAAAAAAAACATTTGCAACTACACGGATGGAACTAGAGGGTATTATGCTAAGCGAAATTAGTCAGAGAAAGACAAATATCATATGACTTCACTCATATGAGGACTTTAAGAGACAAAACAGATGAATATAAGGGAAGGGAAGCAAAAATAATATAAAAACAGGGAGGGGGACAAAACATAAAAGACTCTTAAATATGGAGAACAGAGGGTTACTAGAGGGGGTGGGGGGGGGGGGGGGAATGGGCTAAATGGGTAAGGGGCATTAAGGAATCTACTCCTGAAATCATTGTTGCACTATATGCCCACTAACTTGGATGTACGTTAAAAAAAAATGAAAGAATAAAATTGAGAAATAATAAAGTACACAACTTTTAAGTAAAGAAAAAACAAAAAAAAACCCCAAAGCAACTTTTAGCCCATGGGTTCTTGCAAAATACATTAGGAAACTTGTTCCAAATGATTAACTGAGTCACAAGGTGCTTATTGGCATGGACAATGACACTCGATTTAGGTGTCATTGAGATTTGGATAGCATGAGGTCAGCCCAATGAAAACATGACAGATTTCTGACCATTAAGGTTAAAAATTGAGTATCTTCTAGATTCTCTAGACTGTGTATCATCAAGACTAAAGTCGCACCTCAAAAACTGAGCAGCAATACTTATAAATCAATGGTAGCCCTCTCTTTACATATGTGATATAAATCAAAGAGAAGCCTGATCTTCTTCCCCACAAAAGTTTTTAATCCAACAGGGGAAAAAGGTCATCGACATCAGTGGTAACATGAAGCAGCTGTAGATTTCGGTCCCTCAAAGCAGCAGGTGAATGGCTGTACTGAGTCAGCCTTGAGGAAATGAGAAAGGGAAAGAGGAGATCAAAAAAGAAACTGCGTCTGGTTGAAAAGGAGTGCTTGATGAGATGGGACATCTTTGCCTTCTACCTGATCTCAGCAAGGGAAACTTCCAGTGTCTCACTATGGCCGTTCCCTTTATTCACAGGGATATGTTTCAAACTCCCCAGAAGAAGCCCAAAAGATGCCAAAGAGTACCGAACCCTATATACACCATTTTCTTCTACATCCAAAATAAAGTTCATAAATTTGGCACAGTAAGAGATTAACAACGGTAACTAATAATAAAATAATTATAACATAGTGTAATCAACATTAGGCGAATATGGCCTGTCTCTCAAACTTTATTACACTGTATTCACCCTTCTTCTCGGGATGATGTACAAAGTGTCTATGCGAGGAGATGAAGTCAGGCGAATGATGTAAGCATCGTGACCCAGTGTTCGGCCGCTATCATCTGCTTTGGGACTGTGGCTGACCACAGGTAACTGCACCAAGTGGAACCACAGATTAGGGAGGACTGCTGTGTTAAGTAGATATTCTTCATCGACTTGAGGAAGTGGCCCTCTATGCCTGGTTTCCTGAGAGTTTTTGTCATATGAGTGAGTAATGGATTTTTCTGTGATCCTGTGATAATGCTTACTTAGCTTATTTATGTGATGGATTCCATTGATTGATTTTCTGGTGTTGAACCACCTGTGCATAGACCTGGGACCAACAGGTCATGATGAATAATTGTTTTTATACAGTGCTAGATTTGATTTGCTAGTAGTTTACTGGCAGAAGCTAGGAGGTATTTTCCGGGCAAAACTTCCCTAGAAGTATAAACCTTAAGACAGTGTCACTTGCGATCAAAGAATTTGACAGCAAGGCAAGAGGAAGTAAAGACATTTTGAAGGGCTTAAGACTTTACAGAATATTTATAAAAATTTTCATAAAATTAAAAGAAAAAAATTTCCCTTAAAATGAAAACGGCGTGACAAAAAAACACACAGTTTCCAATGGAATATGTGAGCTTTATGGCAAAACATAGACAAAGTCAGTGTGCACCCAGACAAGTGCTGTCCGTCACAGTCAAGACAAAAAAGAAGGAAGGGAAGAATAAATTGTCTTTGGGATTCAGGATAAGGAATTCAGGCTGTCAGTTCATCAATACTGTGTAACAGTCTAGGCCCGGGATTAGGTCTGCAGGATCCTCTGTGCAAGAACTCAGGGAGTTAGAAGTTACAGGCCCAGGCAGGCCCAGTTTCAAAACTTCAAAGTTTCCCTCTGACAGAGCAAACCAAGCCATGCTGAACTGGCAAGGCAAATGTAATGGAGCAAACCAAAAAGGCTTCCATGATGACAAGGGCCCATACAATACAGACTTAAGGCGAGAATGGGAAACCATTCGCCTTCTCCTTCTTTTGTCTGAGTGGTATAAACATCCCATCCCAAAGAGCTCTAAGATGTTCATTCACATGCCCCAAGCTGGATTTCAGTCTCTGATAGATGCAAGAAGCTGATATTAAAGAAAAGGTTAGGATGAGGTTCCCGAAGTTACCGAATTAATCAGAACAAGTAGCTAGGAAAAACACGTAAAATGAATGATCCATCAGACCAAGTCGACAAGTGTTCAGAAAAGCTCGGCTTGCGCCACAGAGATATGCCCAGGGCTAAGGCACATGACCTGAGTGTGAGGGCAAGGGGTCCTCACCTGAACACCAGGCGCACCCACAATGAGACTGGCTAAAGGACAACCTGAGGATGGCGAGGTCTTTTTGAAAGGACAGATTTAGGGAACCTGATGAGCCAGCTGAGGAATGGGGTTAATGTGGGGGTTGGAGGAGGAGACAGGATTTAGAGCAGGGAAGGGAGGTCACAGAATGGGAAGAGTCCCACTGTAAGCATATGCTACATGTCCTTAGGGAAGGACACAGAGCTGGAACTGATCACTGTATAATAAGAGAATGCAACAACTACATACATCGCCCTGGACCGGAAGACACCTGCCCTTCAAGTCTGTCAATCTCCATAATAAATATAAAGTAGTGCCGGTCTTTGAGACCAATAATAAGTAGATGTGTGTAGACAGGATCTTCAAGACACATATGTGCAAACTCTGGGAATCCTGGAAATCCCCAGTAACAGACGGGCTGTGACAACCTACACTAATAGAAGGGAGGGAAGAAAATCCATCCCCTTTTCTGTTTCCCTGAACTGAAAAAAACGGGTCTATGACTTAAGGAGTAGAGAAAGCCCTCCCACACTCTCCCATTTTGCTGGGAAGAACCTAAGTGACTTCAGAATGTGGGCTCTCTGCCCGTGTGAGCTGTCTGAATTGGCGTGTTCTGGGCTGGAACTAGAATCCCCTGGGCTGGAAAGTCAGGGTCAGACTGGCCTGAGAATTTGCTCAATAGTATTATCAACAGGTAGATGGCTAGAGGCCCCAGCTGCTTTTCAGACTCAGACACACAGGTGTGACATCAGAGCAGACTGCTCTCTAGAAGCGGCTCCAGGTGAGAGTACAGCTTGCATCATAGCCAGGACTAAACCACTCGGGCATACTTAAGGGCACTCGACAAACTGAAAAGGTAAGAAGTTACAGACTTTACTGCCATGAAAGTGGTGGTCTTATTCACAGACAGCATTATCTCATCAACTAACTACTTGTGTTTATTCTGCTGGGGGAGAGATGCATGGATGATACGTCTCGAACGAAAATGACCAACACCAAAAGATAAGGTCTCTGAATATATATATAGCAGAATAAGAAAAGCAGAGCTACCTTACGTAAATGGCACAACTTGAGAATCTCACACGGTTTATTGGTACCAACTCTGTTCAAGTTGCATTAAAGGTAGTATGACTTTAAAATCTACTCAGTATCAGACATACACGTGTGTGTTTTATATGTGTGTGTGTGCATGCGCATATACAAAACACGACACTTGTGAGTATTCCAGGATGCTTCTGAAATCTAAGAAATACCATGGGAACCTTCCAAAGTTTTCCAAAGTATTAGGTACCAGAACTTATACTACAAGATGCTATAGATGTAACAACAGAGCACACCATTTTCTTGTGTTCCTGAGACACTGGAGCCCAGAGATTCAGAAGCTCCAAATCTGATAGCCAGCATCCTGTTTATTTGACCGCACCGCTGCTCTTACGCAGATATGAGCATGTGTATGTCCAAGTCAAGTTTGGAAGAAAAACTAAGAATCTACATTTAAGCAACTCAGAAGGTATGCCCCTCTAAAACCACAACGATGCCACCTTTCTGTGCCGGACACAAGGCACAGAAGAGAAACACTTCCTTTAAAATCATCTCCTCTCAATCTCGGAACTGCCTTTCACTTTTGCCACCAGCTTCATCCTGGTTTTAAAATTGTCTTTGCCTCCACCTATTCTGTCAGGTATTTTACCAACTGAAAAGGCCAACCTGTATTCGGAATAAATGTCAGCAAACCAACAAGAACAAACAAACAAACAACAACGGCAAAGTTACGCAGACCTGTCTCTTTTAAACAGACAATAGGAAACAGGCTAACTTGAGCTTTCTTTGCATTGCACATCTGCACCTTATAAAGGTCAAGTCTTTACTAGAAGGTAACATCTGAGAAGCTCTACAAAAAGCAGCAGAAGCGTCCTCGGACGTCTGGGTGAAGGAAAGAGCTGGAAAAGATCCCATGAGAGAGACAAAGTATCTTCCTCCTCTATTTCTCTCCCCTCAACTCACAACCCTTCCCCTCCTGAACCACATTTCAAAAGGAGAACAACTCTGGAAGTACAGGCCATCGGGATTACCCAGGAAATCCACGAGGATGACAGAATACCTGAAACAGTGGCCCCCTGGCAGGGCAGAAACTTTTCAAACTGCCACCGTCTAAACAGAACCCCAGCTGTTAAGGCAGTCTGGCCGCCTCCAAAGCCAACACACTCCCTTCTCCAGGCAAAGTATCCCCGCGGTTTTTACCTTTGTGTTCGCCGAAGCCTGTTCCCACTCCTCAAATGAGGCAAAGTAAAGTTTGAGAGCACAGTCCAAAAATTGGGGTCAGACATATCCATTTCGTTCTCTCTTCAATTCACTGCGGGTTCAAGGCCATAAGGCCAGACCAGGGAGGGAGGAGGCGGGGGGGGGGGGGGGGTTGGAGAACGGAAAAAGAAAAAAAAAAAGAAAAAAGACAAAAACAAAAAGAAAAAAAAAATCCCAATTATCTACTCACTCCCTCCAGAGGAAACGTGCTGTGAACTGTGATCTCAAGAACTTGGAGCCTGTCTGAGAAGTACCCCTAGCCTTTAATTAACACACAGCCATTTCTCCAAGGCTCAGGAAACTTATTTCCTCTCGGGTTTGCCCTCTCCTGGTCAGCCCTGGGCAGCTATAAACAGTAATTACAAGAGTTGGGCCGTGCGTTCGGCACAAAATGCTGTCTGTGTGTGATTCAGTCCAAGGTACTTTGTCATCTGTTTGGCAGATACCATTTGCAGCTCCTGCGGGGGGTGGGAGGGGAGGGCGACGACTATTTTAAGGCTTCGGTTCCGGGAGGCTGCTGCTTATCAGCAAACCATTCAACATCCGAACATGCCCAGTGCCGTGTTTCCTTTTGGTATCTACATACAAGGAAAAGAAGTGAAATGGAAAAAGCGCCTCTTCTCCCCCTTCGGAAAAAAAGGAAACTTAAAAGCACTTGCAGAGAGCGGGCCTATAGGCGAACTTGAACAGGGCACCTTTGTGCGGCCTCCGCCGGCAGGGGCTGGGCCGGGGCCCCTTCCCCACCGGCAGACCCTCCCCCGGGAGCTGGGCCTCATGGGAAAGGGGGCAGGCTTGGGGGTGGGGTGGGGTGGGGACCCGTGCGCGAGCCCCGGAGCACCCCGGACCCCAGCATCTTCAGGCCCGCGCCGCGCCCCCGGCCCGCAGCCGCAGTTGGATCATTCCCCCCAAATCAATCAATCAATCCAGCCGCGGCCCGCACCCGCCGAGGTGAGCGCTGGGCGCACCTGAGGGCTGGTCTGTGATTCACGGCAGAATGGATCACCATGAAAACACTCCTAGGAAGTCAGTAATTACTCTTCACCCGGACGCTGTTTGTAGGAAAAGCACGCCAAGGGGAGGCCACACTCACCTAAAACCCCAGTCAACTGGATTTATGAGTTTACATCCAGTTGATGAGTTACGACAGGCACAGCTGTTGGCTTCGCGGACTGCAACAAATCCAGGGAATGGCCAGCTCCTACCTGTACAGACGCTCCCTGGCACTTAGTCAACAAATGCTAGAGTTATTTTCCTGCCACATGTGTTAGAACTTGAAAGGAAGATGAAATCAACGTTCCTGTTGTTCATCTGGAAGAAAGGCATGGTGTTCAAATAACTCCCCTAACAGGCAAATGCTTGTGTAAAAGTCTATACAAAAGAAAAAAAAAATTTAAATTAGCTGCCTTAAATTGGCGTAATACGGTGAGAGATAGTAAATTTTAAAACAAGATTTTAGTAAAAAAAAAAAAAAAAAAAAGACTCAAAAAATGGTTAAGCAAGTTGCAGACAAACTTGCTTACCTAAATAGCAGAGTGACAAGGTAAGAGAGGTCAGCTGACAAGGGAGTTGTAAACAGACAACAGGAGTGCACTCTGGGATCCTATCTAATTCTTGTCACTCCCAGAAATAGTTTCACCCCAAGGACTCTAGCAATTTCTGATCATTGTTGTATAGGGCTTTCTTATGCATCATCTTTTGAAATTCTCACTGAGGCTCCTCAGATCCTTGAAATCTACTAAGGTAGACAAAGAAGGCAATGTTTTTCTCAATTTAACAAGTGACAAAATTCACTTCACCAGATACTTAGGAACTTGATTCAGTATTTTTTGCTCCACACTTTAAAAACAGGCTTTTAAGGATTTAAAAGGGTATTTAAAAAAATTTCTTTAATGTTTATTTGTATTTGACAGACAAAGCACGAGTGCGGGAGGGGCAGAGAGAGAGAGGGAGACACAGAATCTGAAGCAGCTCCAAGCTCTGAGCTGTCAGCACAGAGCCTGACTTGGGGGGGGGGGGGGGAAGAAACTCACCAACCACTGAGCCAAAGTCAGATGCTTAAGTGACTGAGCCACCCAGGCGCCCCTAAAAGAGTATTTTTAAAGGCTGACACAAACTACCAAGCTCCAAAGCAATTTCTCCACCTCAGTACTTGGACATTTTAGGCTGGATAACGCTTTGTTTGGGGGGTTGTGTTGTATACCGGAAGACTTTAGGCAGCATCCCGCCTTCCACCCCCTACTCACAGATTGTAACAATCAAAAATGTCTGTAGACTTTGCCAAATGTTCTTTGGGGGCAAGATCACCCCTGGGTGAGAACTACTGCTTGTAATTATGTCTCCCTCTTAGAATGGTAGGATAGACCATTGGTTAAGAGCAACAACCTCGGGTCTGAATTCTGGATCCAACAATTACTATGACTTGAGGCAAGTCACTTAATTTCTGCCCATTTTCCCCATTTTTGGGGGTTCAGGATAGGACAACCTCTGAGATTACCATAAATGAGAGGGCATACATAAGGCCTTGTAAGCAGTGTTCAGAACACAATGTATATAAATGTTAGCAATACACAGAAGTTAACAGAATACAATACTAAAAGGAATGGGAACAGAGCAGAGGACACCCCACACCATGCCCTCTGTTATGGTGGTGGCTTCAACATGCCTCTATGCAGTGCTGGTCACATTGTATGGTAAGTGCCTGTTCACTACGGTCTTCCATCTTCCATATGAGTCTGTGAATTCTTCAAGGCTGAAGTCATGTGTTACTGATTTCTATATTCCCAAAATCTGACAGTTCCTGATTTATACAAGCAGTTAATAAATGCTTTTTGAATGGAGACACTTCAGATGCTTTGGTATCTATGTTTCCCTTAAGATGCCCTAAAATGATTAGTGATAGCAGGTCAATTGATTTTTTTTCAAAGAATCTCAACTTCTTAAGAATTCCATGAAGATACTTTAAGAGAATGAAGCTCTAAAGAATTTCTCTTATTAATTTTTATCTATATTCTGTAACTGAAAAGAGAAGTACTAACATTCCTTATGTCTTAACATCACTCTAAGAAATGTCATCATTAGGGGCACCTGGGTGGCTCAGTCAGTTGGGCAGCCGACTTCAGCTCAGGTCGTGATCTCACAGATTGTGAGTTCCAACCCTGCATCCGGCTCTATGCTGGCAGTGCGGAGCCTGGTTGGGATTCTCTCTTCTCCCTCTTTCTCTGCCTCTCCCCCACTCACACTGTCTCTCTATCTCTCTCTCTAAAGTTAAAAAAAAAATAATAAATTACATGTTGAAGAAACTCTGTGTTGAAAGTGCAGAAAGAGAAAATTTAGGGAGCTTGACAACTGTCCTTGAATACTGAATTAACAATGCAGAAGACTCTTTGGATCTGAAGATGAAGAAGACTGAAAAAAACAAGAAAGGACCTCCTATAAAGGTGTCTGAGTAGAGGTAACCTGAAGGAGATACAGTGAACAGACATCAAGTTCTGGATGGTTGCAAGACCTCATGATTCTCTACTTCTCAACTCTTGCATTCTATTCTTCCTGAAAATCCCAGGTATTTGAGCAACAATGATAACTTACATGGGTAAATAAGTGCATAAAACATATTTTTCTTCTCTTGACTGAATGGCAAATATCCTGGCCTATGAGCAGATGTCATTACAGTCTCCACCCTATACATTCTGAGTAACCCACCCTGAAAATTCTCAAAGGGATGGGAAAAAACATAATTTTTTTAAACTACATATACTTTAACACAGTTTTTGCACTTAAAAGGCTTGGGAAAATGTGGGTTGTATCCAAAATGAAAAAAAATAAAAACAGGCAAAATGCGTGAGGAGCCAGAAATGAACTACTTAATACAGAGAAAGTGGCTGATACATTCCCACATTCATTTAAGATAAGAGTAGGTGTGATGCTCAAGTGTAACTTGTCTTCTAACCTGTTTGACTTGATTTGAGAACTCATGATTCAGGAGATAATGCAGTCAGCAAACACAAGAATTAAAATTGTCAGAACTACTGACATTTTTGTACAGACAAAATAATTACATGGGCAGAAACTAGAGTATAGTTTAGTTGCAAGTGCAGTAAAACTGGGTGAAGAACTAAGAGGAAATTGAGATTATTGGAAATTCCTAAGACTACAGCCAGTCTAAGTCAATATACAGATATTTAGCAAGATTTTCTACTTATTGCACAATAACTAAGCCTACACATTAATGGACAAGCTTTGTGATCCAGAATGCTCATTCACTTAATCAGATGATATTATCAGTCATTGTTTTTATAAGAAAGGTAAATGACAATGAAAAATAACCTTGTCATGCTACTGAAATGCTGGCTTAGGATAAAATGAGTACTTAAGAATGGGTCAAATTCTTCACTGTTCACCAACCCCCCAAACAAAGAATTCCATGTTTTTTTCATTGACTTGAATTCTCCCTTCTGCTTCCCACCCTCTGCCCCATGTCCATGCAATAGGGTTTTCTCCCACCATACATAGAACAATGTTGAAGATAACATCCCTCGAGCCTCCCCTGAACTTAAACACTGTGGGAAACTAAGCTTTCAAGTGCAGGTGAGTGGCTCCCTGCACTGACACTCTGGCCACAAGGCCAATTCCAATGATAAGACACAATGAAAAGTGGTGTCGATAGTGAGTTTCCAAAGGTATTCTGCCTGATCTTGGCCTAGTCTGGGGACTGTGCTATAAACTAAACTTGACCTCTATGAATCCCCATCTTTAGAACACCTAGAAGTGACTCCTTCCCCACTGCTGTCCACACCTACAGGTCTACTTTGGCTTCTAAATGCTGTCTTGTGAATTTAAGGGTAGAAGTGTGAAGAGAAAATTGCCCATCCTGAATAAGCAATCCTTGTAATCACTGCACATCTTAAGGAATAAAACTTAAAGGTGGAGCTAGAGATGTGGAGTATGTTGAAAGAAAACTCTATTAGTGTTATTAAACCATTTTTTTGCTCATGTTACCAAACTATGAAAGAAGATAAAAAGGTAAATGAAAATTAACTTGTATGTATAAGTCTGAATGCTGAACACCAAGAGATAGATAATAAATAAGGTTACATTATCCTGGGAATATGAAAAAAAAAACTTTAAACAATATTTCAAGGTAGATTGACATTTATAAAGTGAATAGATAAACCAAAGGAAACACAATAAAACTGATTTATGTTTCCTGGCAGGTTGGGCAGAGAACTGCATAATCCCCAAGGGCGAGTTGAAGGACAAGGTCTGAGAGAGCAAATGACAGGGTTAAGAGTGGCTAGAACGGGAAGAGAACCTAACATTTTTCCTCAGGTACTCCTTGGATCCCAGGAGAATCACAGGCTCAGGAAATGTAGGAAATAACCAGTAACTTACAAAAACCCAAGAGGAGAGAACAGATGATTATGAGCAATGAAGTACTGTTCAAACGAGGGACTCCTTGATGTGTAAGACAGAGAAGAGGAAGAGAACATGCATGATGGCAGCCCAGCACAGAGGACGGGGTTGGGTGTCATAATCACTGCTTGCAAGCGTGTCACCCTAGCCCTCCATCCTCTGGCTTTCAAGCAAGGGAAGATCCCGGGAGGAGCTGCATACTTAGTCTGTCAGAGCTCCAGGATAGACGTGGACAGAAAAGGTCTACCATCCTTACAGGGCAGCAAGGGTCATCCTACAGGAGATGAGTGGGAGGGAGCCAGAGAACAGTGTGTCTTCTCCATCCTAAACCAGCGGCCCGAAGATCCACTAAAAACTGACACACAGTACTGGCCCCTCATAGAACTAAGCAATCCAATCTTAGAGCAGAGAACGAGTCTTGGAGATCAGCCCCCCCTCATCTGACAAACTCGGAAGGCTAACTCCCATCTCACTTTAAGAGCGAACTTCTTGCCACCTGTTCTAGGTGGCCTTCCTTTGAGGCTCCCTAACCCCACCACGCTGAATATCCCTCTAATGGCCTCTGTTCCTGACAGCCTCTGCAGAAAAAAAGGTTCTCCCACCACATCAAAATCTCTGTTCATTTGCAGATCATTCCCCCTTGGGTAAGAGGGAAGGGGCTGTATCTCCTCCATCTTTAAATCCTCAATACACCCATTCACATGAATGTTAGAGAAAGGAGAAGAGGAAAAAAAGATTTGCTCAGGGTTAGAAAGATATTTGATAGCAAAGTCAGGTAGAGAATCATGATATTTTGAAGATTCAGCTTGTATATGTTTGGAAAAGCTTTTTTGATCTATTCCTATTCAATTTCATGAGTCCATTTCATTATCTATATATGCTGTATCAGTTAAGCAGGTCTACTGTCACAGATTTCAAAATCTCAGAAAATAGAGACCATGCATATGTAGCTATATGTATGTATACATATACATATATGTAATTAGATTATATGAAATGCTAAATGCTTTTTGACTGTAACAGTGACCCTCAGTTACTAATCATTGTAATAGTCTCTCAATCTGGAATTAACTTCAAGGACCTGGAGTTTCTTGACCCAGAAGCTTGGGTCTAAGGTTCATCATTTCTTATACAGCTCCTGAGCATGAATTACAGTGCAATTATCACAAGTGTCAATTTGGTTTAAGTGGGTCAGGGTAGTTATATTTAGCCCTTTAGTAGCTGACACTAAGACCTTTCTGTAATGTAAGATTAAAGTTAATTTATCAGTTCTTTTTTTCTTGAGTATTTTTCCAGGTCAGACATCTAAAGTTATGGAAAACTATCCCATTAAAGTAAGAGTTAAGAGTTTCCAACAAAGTACCACATAAGGAGCATATACAGACAGAGGTAGAAACCATGCGCTTCTGTTAACAATCCAAAGTTTATCCCATTGCCAAAGCTGATACAAATTCTTCCACAAATCACAGGCTATTATTTAACTTAAGACACAAAATATTTTAGCCAAGTTCTCAAGCAAACTTTAGTATCTACATCTATTACTATACGTCATTTTCACTGCTAATAAAGCTATTAAAATAACTATTAATTCATGGAATATAGTGTTTAGAATGAGAAGTGTTCAATCTAATAAGATTTCATAAAAATGCACTCAAAGCATCACTCGTATCTTTTTACCCGCTTAATTGGCAAAGATTAAAATAAAGATCCTACTCAATGCTGCTAAGAGCATAAGGAGAGAAGTTCTCCCTGCCAACTGTCTAGAAAGCTATCCGGAGAATGGAAACACACACACCAACACATACTTCTCATATACACAGATACACACATATAAATGTGTATGTTTGCTACAAAATATACATATAATATACACATACAGATAGACATTTTAACTATAAACGGACATCCTGGAACTTATACAATCAACTATATACAGAAACATTCATGCATATGGAAATAAATCTCAGAATTCCTTACCATACGATGGGCAAAAAAACCCCAAAGGTACATGGTGTTGATAATGTTAATAAATGTTAATTTATGAAGGCAAATGCTAGTAAAAACTGAAATAGCCATAAAATGAAACACTATAAAGCCAATAAAGATGGACTATAATGGATTCCAAAGACGTCCAGGTTCTAATCCCCGGGACCTGTGAATATGTTACCTTGTATGTCAAGAGGAATTTTGAAGATGTGATTAAATTAAGGGTCTTGAGATGGAGAGATGATCCTAATTACGAGAGTGGGCCCTAAAAGTAATCCTAAGTGTCTTTATAAGAGGGAGGGGGAGAGAGTTTTGACTAGAGAAGAAGGCAGTGTGACACAAGCAAGATGCTACCCTGCTGGCTTTAAAAGTGGAGGAAGCAATGCGGAGAATGTAGCTTTAGAAAGCAGCTGGAGAAGTCAGGGAAACACATTCCACCTTACTGTTTCTGGAGGAAGCTGGGCCCTGGACATACATGGATCTTGGCCCAGGGAAGCTATCTCAGACTTGTGACCTCTAGAACTCTACAAAAATAAATACATGTTTTGAACCACTTAGTTTGTCATGATTTGTTACAGTAGCCATCGGAAACAAAGACCACATGTGCAAAATATAGGTAATGGGCAATTCTCCTGAAATATGTGTAAAGAAAGCCACCCAAAATGGAGCGGTTATGATATAATTTGTTCATAATATGTGAGTGCATATGAATAAAAAAGAACTAAACAAAGTCTTTTTAGTGGCCATCTGTAAGTGTAGAATTATGGATGGTTTTATTCATATATATATATGTGTGTGGGTATACACACACACACACACACACACACACACACACACACACACATTTTAACAATGAGTCCTATTATTTTAAATTAGGAAAAAAACCTCCATTCCCAGAAGCCATATATTTGACAGTCTTTTTTACCATGGCCTGAAATTTCATGTTCCTGCGAATTTTAGAATACTTTGAAGAGTTTACGAACTTAAAACTATACACTTTGACAAGGACTTTTTCTTAAAATTGGATTGGCATCTTCTGACAAAATAAAATGCACATGTAAAAGCCTTAAAACCTTAGAAATACTGAAATTGCTTTAAAAATGAAGTCTTTCCTATTCAGAGGATTTCATAATCTAAAAATGAAAAATAACTGTTTCTACACATAAATCCTTACCTGTCTATGGCAACTGGGCAAATGGGTATTTTCAAAGCTGACTCGGTTATAAATCCATACAGAGCTGTGTTTTTGGTAAAATATACGTGTTATTTGCAGACTGGTCAAACTGCATTTTCTGGGGACAGTTCTGAATTCTAAAATCACTTCATTGTGCTGTATATTAAGGCTTTCTTTTTTCATTGCTCAGAAAAATCATTTACTTTTGAAAAAGTGAGCCCTATTTTAATATTAGTCCACATGTATGCAGGAAAATAAAACGATGTTCCTAATTTCAAAATATTCTATTAGAGGTAATTTAAGACTACCTTTCCCCTCTCCCCAACAAACACAAATTTGTTATTTCCCATGAGGCTAGATAACTCAGATTTTACTGTCTTTACTCAGCTAGACTGTGAGGGCTGAAAGGCAGAGACCAAGTTTCTGGTTCCAACCACAGAAATATTCTTTGAACCAATATATTGTTAAGACACATCAGAGGAGACAACTATATCCCAGTTAGTAGTTATCAAAAAACTTCCAGGGCACCTGGGTGACTCAGTTGGCTAAGGTTCCGATTCTTGATTTTGGCTCAGGTCATGATCTCACAGTTAGTGAGTTTGAGACCCACATTGGGCTCTCTGCTGTCAGCAAAGAGCCCACTTTGGATCCTCTGTTTCCCTCTCTCTCTGCCCCTCCCCCCCACATTCTATAATATAGATCTATAATATATATCTATATATTCTATATATCTCTCCAAAACAAATAAATGTGAAATACATAAATAAATAAATAAAAAGAAGTTATTCCAGTTTTAAGAGCTGTAGCAACAGTCAATCATCTCATCCAATATAGTGGCAGATGGGTGACAGAGGAGTATCTATGGATGTGAAATAAGAAGGATCTCTACAGGCGGGTTTTAGGAAATGAAGGACATACAGAATGATAAAGAATGCTAATACATCAATGATAACAGAAAAATAAGGCCAGATGACATGTACTCAACAGAAATAGAAGACTCAAGAGAGTAGAAAAAAAATCTCACTTAAATGTTACAAAAATACACTAGTTGGGAAAATTAGAAATGAGAGCAAAGTGAATTGGGTAAGCTCTCACAGTACATAAAATGATAAAAGAGCAGCAGATTTTCACGTTGCAAACGGCCCCCTGGTCAAGGCCTCCATCACCCTTTACCTGGGTTAGTAAAATATCCTCACCCTCTCCACTCCAATCTATTCCTCCAAAGCCACCACTGACTTGTGCTCACAATCATTTTACTGTCTCTCCTGGGAAAGAAAATTCAGTGGTTCCCCACTGTTCTAGCAGTGTGTCTTCAAGTACGGTTTCTGTCCGACCATCATTGAATTACCTGGAGTGCTTATGAGAAACGCAGATTTGAGGCGGCTTTTCCACACCCAGTGACTCAGGATTTCCGGGCATGAAGCCCAGGAATCTGCATTCCATCCAAGTGTGGAGGGGGGGTGGGGGGGGAGGGCGGGCAAGGAATCTTATGCACATTAGAGTTTGAGAGGTTCTTTATGGGGAAATCAAAACCTCTTTAAGTCGAATACTTTATGAATACAGTCCCTTGTTATCTCTCCCCCCTCATCCTTTGACACTCACCCCCTTATGGTTTATGCTCCAATAATAAAGAAAAAACACATACATGTCAGAAATACTGAATTACTGTGAGCTCCCCAGATGCGGGAGCTGTGCCATACCTCATTGCCTTTGCACACCCTGTTCCCTGTTCTTAGAATTTCTGTCTCCTCTGCCTGGAAAACTTCTGCACATCTTTCAAGTGAGAGATGTAAGGTTACCTCTCCAGCTAAGCCAGCCTGACTTTCTCTTGCAGACCTAACAGTTATTCCTCCTGGATCTCGAATGAACTTTATACATACCAACACTTCTTTTATGCCAGTCTTTTTACTAGAGCACAATTGTTTACATGTCCAATTCTCCACTAGGCTTTAAGCCCTCTGAGTACAAGGATAGTTTCTATTCATCTGTGTATGCCTCTATGTACATCATAGATACTCAGCAGATTTCATGGATGCACGCACATTATTTTGTAAGGTTTAAGAAAAAAACCCACCATACACGAACCTGTTGTTTTTCTATTTCTTTTTAACTTCTACATACAAGCCCTAGGGGGATGCTTCCAAAACCATACTGCCTTTTGTCAACTGGCTGGATGATTTTTCTTTTAAAGCACTGTCATTACTGACAATCTTCATGATGATAAACAAAAAGAACAATGAATATTTAAGTCTGTGGTTTTTAGGCAGATTTTGATGATTCATTAAGAAATGAACCAAAAAACGGGGCATCTGGGTGGCTCAGTTGGTTGAGCAACCAACTTCGGCTCAGGTCATGATCTCACAGTTTGTGAGTTCAAGCCCTGCATCAGGCTCTGTGCTGACAGCTCAGAGCCTGGAGTCTGCTTCAGGTCCTGTGTCTCCCGCTCTCTCTGCCCCTTCTCCACTCATGCTCTCTCTCTCTCTCTCTCTCTCTCTGGGAAATAAACATTGAAAAATTAAAAAAAAAAAAAAAGAAATGAACCAAAAAACAACTATTAGCTTTTTGCAATCCTTTTCAACAAACATGGCTGAAGTAAGTGCAGTGTTACTCTGTATCCTCTGAAAAGATGACTAAAACCAAACTTGGACAGGGTGATCTTTTTCCACGGCTGGAAATTCAATCCTTCTGGGGACATGATCAACACACACTGCTCCCCACCCCACCGCAGTGAATAGATGAGAATTCTGAGCACCGCGAAAGAGCTGCTCAAGGTCTGCAACCTGTGGGCCACCACCTCACAGCCTGGGCTCCTGGCTCAGGTATGTCAACTAGCCCAGCAAAACCCTCCGTCCCATTTAGGAGGAACAGACACAGCTCATCTGTTTGTCTCTTCTCCTAGTGCCTCTCTTCCTCTTTGGCAAATGCCCATTTCCACACTTTGATCTTGCTCTTACTCTGCAGTCAACCACACCCACCTGAGGATCTAAGAATTAACATTTTTGTGGATAATGGTGATGATGTTCCTACCCAGCAGGGTTTATACTTGAAGGGGAACTGAAAGTTTTAGAGAAAGTTATGAGGAATAGGGCAGAGCCCACTTACAACTACAGGGGTATGTTTAGTGAATGATACCAATCAGAATGTGGAGACAGGCTCCTCGAGAGTAATGGCCACCAAGTCATCTCCCCACGCCCCTTTATTAAAGAAAAATAGAAGTGAAGCTTCAAAACCTCGCGTAGAAAGGGCTCTCAGTCCCTGATGTAGACACCGTTTTATCGTTCGCACAGGCTTCAAGGGTAGATGGCTTATTTACTAACTATGCAGCCAGCAAAAGTCATCCTTATAAATTATGTCACAGTATGGCAATATCCTGTGTTGAAAAAAACAAAAACAAAACAGAAGTAGTGTAACTATGGTAGGAGTTGTAGCATACCCAGCAGTATAACTATGTATCACATAAACGTGTGTGCATACAGAAAAAGATGTGTATATGTCATGCAAAACTGGAAACGGTTCATCGTAAGTGATTTTTTTTACTTTCATTTCTGTTATTGTTGTTTTAATATACATTAAAATACATCATACATTTTAACAGTATTTCCTCATCTTTAGTTACTTTTTCCATTATTACATCACACAGACTTGCCAACTCATCTTCCAATTCCCTTCAAATAACACTGGTTGATAAGGAAACACACAGAAGTGGGAAGGTCCAGGCTGTCTCTGGTGGCAGCTCAGGGAGGGACAACTTCAATTGTTCAAAAACACTGGACAGTAAATTGTTAGGGGCTAAAAGATAAACATAATCCTCAGGGAGCATTTTGGGTGTCATGTGACATTATCCAAGTCCTTTCTCTCCCCTGCAAAGTAATAATTTCTTTTATTTATCCTCTGTTAGTGCCTAGTACCACAGCTTTAAAAACAATACTGTGGACGGGTCGTGATCTTGCAGTTTTAGGGGTTCGAGCCCCATATTGGGCTCCGTGCTAACAGTGCACAGCCTGCTTGGGATTCTCTCTCTCTCTCTCTCTCTCTCTCTCTCTCTGCTCCTCCCCTCCTCCTCCACTCACACCGACTCTCTCTCAAAATAAATAAATGAAACTTAAAAAAAAACAAAACAATACTGTGGAATTCATGGCTCAGAAAGATCCATTCAGTGGTTCTGTCCCAGAAATGGGAACAGTTTCACTTCAGTGACGTGCCAGGTGTCTGTCGGGTACCCAAAATGACACATTGTTACTTTCAACTTTAATGGAGAGCAAAGCCTTTTGCACGTAATTTACCTAACTGGAGAGCTCTGGCCTAGTCTACCAAATTACAAAGGGCATTTTAGGATATGCTTATAAAATATAAAACAGGCAATGGAAGTTCCAGATGGGTCTAATATCCATCACTCACCATGTGGTCTGTGGATTGAGCCCCACAGTTAATGCAAGTACCCAAACAAGGAGAATTTTGGAGGGGGAGGGGAAAAGAAGTCTTTGTCATGTTTCATAAATATGGGCCACGATATAAATTACTGAATTTTTTTTCAGTGTGCTAGTTCCAAGGGAAGCAAATAAAAGAACAGGTGGAAAACAAAAGATAAACAGACCAGAGCATGCAACCCAGCCATTTTTTTATAAATGCATAATAAGTATGGAAGAACGTCATGCCTAGAATCTGTAACATCCCTCTCCCACCTGAATCAGTACCTCAAAGTAGATGAGGCCATGAATGCTTCTTTGAGTGAGGTAGGAGTCTAAGGTCCTATATTTCAGAGTCCTGTCTTGAGAAGTTTTCGCTGACACAAGTCTGACTCATGCTTATTTTTATTTTTCACCCAAAGGACAAGTATTTCAGGAGGGAATAACTAAATCCTAACACACTATACTCCTAGAAAAAGCCCAGTAAATAAAAAATAAGTAAATAACATCTGTTTTCCAGTCAAGTCACATCGAATCTACTTGTCCGATTCCAGGAAACTCTAGACTAGATTCCTATCTACAAGTTTTCAAGACTAGTTAAGTAATTTTTAAGAAAATCTCACAGAGAAATATGATCAGATAAACTTATCATGAATTGAGATGAAGTAATACAAAATAGCTGTGGTCAGACTGCTCTATAATTTTGGGTATGAAAACTGACTTCGTAAATAGAACATACTTCTAAATAAAATGTATTATTGATTTCAAACAATTACTTGGGTTCCCAAGGCCATCTAAAAATTTACTTCAATTTCTTTGTTAAAAAAGAATAAGCAAAACATGAGATGAGTAAAAGCAATCCCCTGATAATCCATACGTTTCACCTTATTTAATTATTTTAACTTCTAGGGGTGCCTGGGTGGCGCAGTCGGTTAAGCGTCCGACTTCAGCCAGGTCACGATCTCGCGGTCCGTGAGTTTGAGCCCCGCGTCGGGCTCTGGGCTGATGGCTCAGAGCCTGGAGCCTGCTTCCCACTCTGTGTCTCCCTCTCTCTCTGCCCCTTCCCCGTTCATGCTCTGTCTCTCTCTCTCCCCAAAATAAATAAAAACGTTGAAAAAAAAATTAAAAAAAAATTATTTTAACTTCTTGTCACACTGAACCTTCCACAGCGCTGTCAACACCAGGCAAACTTAAACTCTGAATTTCACCACTTCTACATCTCCCTCTAAAACCTGTGCAGGCTTGGTAGAGAGCAAAAAAAAAAAAAAGAAAAAAGAAAAAAAAAGCGCCCTAAGGGAGAAATCTAGAATAAAGCTACAAAAGCAAAATTCGCAGTGTGTGTGTGTGTGTGTGTGTGTGTGTGTGTGTGTGTGTGTGTGTAGGCTATTCTCTATTCTCTGACTATAGATTAAAAAATTAATGAAAATGAGACACAGAATATAAATATCATTTAAAACACAGTGGTTGAAAACACTTTTGCCAAGTGTAAATATTTAATTGCAGATTCTTGTGAGCTCCCTTAACAGTTTATCTGAAACGCTATTTCTTTCCTCAAAAGAGGTGGTTTCAAAATGTCAGTGGGGGGGGTGGAATAACAATTTACAATAAAAAATAGTCTTTTCACATGGCTACACTTGTGTGTCAATATAGCTCTTGGCTAGACCCATACACCGGCAATGCTGGTGTGCCTTTCTCAAATACCACAGACTGTGCCCCATTTGCTTGAATAATTTTGGGCTGTCACGTACTTCCATGGGATAGGGAACTTCGACTGATCAATGACTGGGCAAAATCACTCTGAAGACAAACTGTTCTCCCCAAATGTTCTTACTGTTACGATTTTTTATTTTAATGTAAATAACTGACTTCCTTAAGGGAAAATAAATAGCCCTCAAGCAGATTACGCACTAGAAGGGGTGAGGAGAGACAGACGTGGTGAAAAGGTGCTTTGGAGAAGTGAGAAGCAGAATTCAGGGACATTTTCAAAATGTCAAGGTTCTGGGGATTCTTACCTTTGGAAGTCCCATTTGACATGCTGTCAAATGCTCCCACATCCCACATTAAACCTTTTTTCCTGTGAAACATGTTCTATTTTCTATTTGTTCTTATCTAAGCAATCAGCACACATACTTGGGAATTCTCATGAAGTGCTAAGATCTAAAATAGAAATGGTTCCCTAAAGTTACATTTTTGTGATTGTTCAATGATTAATGGAGTCAGTATGTTATATTTTCAGACAAATATCTTATTTCATCTAATAAAGCTGTAAACTAACAACCTGATTTCAGGTATGCTAAATGTAAAAAAAAAAAAAAAAGTATGTTTTCATAGATAAAATATGGCATAAATTTTAATTCTGCAGTTTTCTTTTTCTGCTTTTTGACCCTAAATATCTTTCCCCTTTGCAGACTCAAACTGGTCGTAATTCTGTGCATGTCTGTTCATGCATGGAAAACTGGGTGTACATGGAGAGGCAGGATCACACAGTGGTTGATGACATGGGTTGGAGCCACTGCTCAGGTTGTAATTCCAGCAGCATTTCATACTAGTTCTGGGATCTTGGGTAAGTTATTTAACTTCTGAGTACTTTAGTGTCCTACTCTGCAAAATTAGAATAAGCATATTTACCTCATAGGACTGTTGCTAGGATTATGTTAGTATTTTTTAAGGGTTGAGAGCAGTGACTGGTATTTTAAAAGTATTACTCATGCTGTTACTTGAAAACGAATAGATGAAGTGCTTCTGGAAGAACCGCTCACTTTCCCCAGCAAAGCTGGTCATCCACTGGGAGCTGTGTTGAAGGAAGTGGATAGGGGCGCCTGGGTGGCGCAGTCGGTTAAGCATCCGACTTCAGCCAGGTCTCGATCTCGTGGTCCGTGAGTTCGAGCCCCGCATCGGGCTCTGTGCTGACAGCTCAGAGCCTGGAGCCTGTTTCAGATTCTGTGTCTCCCTCTCTCTCTGCCCCTCCCCTGTTCATGCTCTGTCTCTCTGTGTCTCAAAAATAAATAAACGTTAAAAAAAAATTAAAAAAAAAAAAAGAAGGAAGTGGATATACTCCACACTCTGGGTAGATATAACTATATAAACCAAGTCCTAGATCAATGTCCTTAATTCTGTCTTTTCCTTCCCACAGATTCTTCTCTGGAATAGGGGCAGAGGTGGTCCCAATGTTAAGGACAACCCCTTCCGGTCTAAGGGTCAACAAATAGGTGAATTTGAGAGATTAAACAGCTTCTCTCCCTAGAATGAATAACAGAGTCACTTCCCTCTAGTGGTTGAGATACACAATTACAACTGCCCCAGCCAAGTGTAATTCTTTAGATCCCTTGTCATGGAAACAATGCCAAGCATGGTAAAGTGAAAAGGCAATTTTAAGCCAGTGGGGAAATGAGACACAGAAAAACAAACCATTGAGACTTAAACAAAAGAAAGAAAGAAAAACTAAACATTTGCACAGTGTCATAATTATTAACCTTAATATCACAAAAAGAACAATTTTAATTAAATGTAACCCCACCGTAAGCATTTAATACCTACTTCAGTGTGTTCTAAGTACAGTCAGTATAGTCCACATGATAAATGGCTTTCTCTTTCTCTAAGTTTTTTAACGGATGGGGCTCATTAGTTTACATAATCATCCCTAAAACTAGGACAGCGCTCCCACTGTCGCTCTGCAGTGAAATATTAATCCTACCAAACCAAATATTTGACATGATCTGTTGGGCTTGGAGTATTTTCCTTAAACCATTAACTTCGCATGGGTATGGGGAGACAGAAAAAAGAAAAAGACAAAGACATCTTTCACTACAGTTGTATTACATAAGGAATATAGAATAATTAAGGAGAACTGCATTTTGTTTAAGAGTACTGAAATTATTTCTTAGCAGTTTATGTCCTAAAGCATTTCAGACACTCAGGCATCCAGCTCTTCTGAAGGGTTCTGATTTTAAAATCAACTGCTCATAATTCATCAGCATACACTATGTGCTGTATACTGAGGAAGGAAGGTTACACCAACTAAACTGTAAGAGTGGCTCGTTTTTCACTTATAAATTCACTTAAGGGGCATGTGGGTGGCTCAGTCAGTTAAGCGTCCAACTTCGGCTCAGGTCATGATCTCACGGTTCGAGAGTTCAAGCCCCACATTGGGCTCTGTGCTGACGGCTCGGAGCCTGGAGCCTGCTTCGGATTCTGCGTCTCCTTCTCTCTCTGCCCCTCCCCTGCTCACGCTCTCTCTCTCTCTCTCTCTCTCTCTCTCAAAATTAAACATAAAAAGATTAACTTCACTTAAGAAGGCTAAAAAGAGTCATCTACAAGACACAGAAGATCTTCCTAAAGAAGGCACTCCTGTTGTTTTCTTTCACATAAACTGTATACACACATTTGACTTTAAAATACTGGTGATCTAAAACATATCTATTAAGATGTGCATTTTATCATTTCATGCTATTAAATACACAAATATCAAGAAATATTTTCTCTAGCACATAAAGTACCATGAGGAATGTAATATATCTATATAATTTCATACTCAAGATATTGAGAGGTCTCTAATGCTACACACATGCATATTTGTGTGAAACAAAATACAGACAGTGTTGGGGAAGGAAGAATGAGTTTTGGATATTTTTATTTGATATGGTGGCAATTCATCTATGGGGTGGTTTGCTCTCAGCATATGCACACAAAGGACTAGAAATAAGTGGGGGGGGGAGCAAAATGCCCATTTACAAACTTGCTTTCCATAATAAACATCAATTATTTTTCTGTTTAAAAACCTATGGTCCTTACAAAACTAACCATACTTTTATCGTGAGATCCAGCAAGTGCACTCCTTGGGATTTACCCAAAGGAAGGGAAAATTTATGTCTACACAAAAACCTGCATACAGGTTTTATGTGACAGATGTGTATGCAGCTTTATTCATAACTGCCCAGACTTGGGAGCAATCAAGATGTCCCTCAGTAGGTGAATGGATAAACAAACTCGGGTGAAGCCAGACACTGGAGTATTACTGGGGGCTAACAAGAAACGAGGTACACAGCCACAAAAAGACACGGAGGAACTTAAAATGTGTATGACTAAGTAAAAGAAGCCAGTGTGCAAAGGCTCCATACTGTAGGATTCCAAGTATACGACACTCTGGAAAAAGCAAAACTATGGAGTCAGTAAAGAGATCAAGGGTTGCCAGGGAATGGGCAGGCAATGGGGGAACTATAGGACAGTGAAGACATTCTATGTGATACCCTAATGGTAGACACCGGTCATCATACTTTTGTCCAAACTCTCAGAATGTACAACTCCAAGAGTGAATTCTAATGCCAACAAGGACTCTGAGTGATTGCGATGTGTCAGCATACATTCACCCGTTACGCAAAGGTATCGCTATGGTGGCGGATGGTGATGAGGGGCAGGAGGTATCTATGCGTGGGGTCAGGGTGGAGGGGGGCAGGTATAGGGGCAACCTTCATACCTTCCCCTTAATCTTGCTGTGAATCTAAATGTGCTTTGCAAAAAATAAATTCAATTCAAAATAAAAAGGTTTTAGGGGTGACCGGGTGGCTCAGTCGGTTAAGCGTCCAACTCTTAATTTCGGTTCAGGTCGTGAAGTCATGGGTTCATGGGTTCGAGCCCCACATCGGGCTCTGTGCTGGAAGTGTGGAGCCTCCTCGGAATTCTTCTCTCTCTCTCTCTCCCTCTGCCTCTCCTCTGCTTTGCATGCTCTGTCTCTCTCTCTCTCTCAAAATAAACTTAAAAAAAATAAAATTAAAGTTTTTTAAAAAACTTTTCATTTTAAGCCAAAAGGTATCTAAGATGACTGATAAACTATTCTTTTTAAAAAATTTTTTTTAGTGTTTATTTATTTTTGAGAGAGAGAGCGAGCAAGTGGGGGAGAGGGGCAGAGAGAGAGAGGGAGACACAGAAACCGAAGCGGGCTTGAACTTCAAACTGATGCGAGGTTTGAACTCATGGACCATGAGATCATGACCTGAGGTGAAGTCAGATGCTTAAGCAACTAAGCCACCCAGGCACCCCTTGATAAACTATTCTTTAACAAAACAAAACAAAACAAAACAAAACAAAACAAAACAAAACAAAA
>NW_024412377.1:106153913-106301510 GCF_014898765.1 Herpailurus yagouaroundi
AACAAAACAAAACAAAACAAAACAAAACAAAACAAAACAAAACAAAACGTATAATCCCTCCTGTCCACAAAAAGAAAGCTCAGCTTGGTCTCAGTCACCCTCTCCAGTCTCAGCACTTAACACCTGCCTTCCATCACCTATTGCTGTGCTCACCAGGAACCATGACTCCCAAGCTGTAACCACAACACACGCTCCTAGGCCTCCTGATTGATGTGCTCCTGCCATGCTCTCTGCCCAGGAGTGGCTTCCCTGCTGGCTCCTCTTCTCATACTGACATCTTTTCATCCTTCTAGAGCCAAAAAGCATCTCCTCTGGGAGCTCCCGGTTGAAACTGAATCAGACAGAATTAATCCTCTTTCCCCTTGTCTGTTATTATACTACAGTTAACTGTTTTCGTGTCTGTCTTCCCTGAGGGAAGGTCATGGGTCACCCATCTTGGTAGCCCAGCCTCTATTGTGGGGTCGTTACCGGCAATCAATACCTGTTTGTAGGATGAATGACTGGTTCTCCCATGTGGATCTACATGTGGGTGGTTTCAAATCTCTTTGAGAAGTAGGTGGGACACAAGTAATAAGCGAAGCCTGGGTTTCCACTGTTACTGTACTACATAATGGAGCTGTCACTACCTAGTTAAATACACAGCTCATTTTCTAACTCCACTGTTCCTGTTTCCTTCCACATCCTCCACACCCTTATTCCTATGACCCAAATCTCACCCTTCCTTCAAGCCTGGCCTCCTATCATACCTACTCTAAAGGCCTTGTTCAACTATGCAGACATGCACAGGCAAACTACAGGTTGAAGAAAACTTATGAAATCATTGAGGCCTCCTGCTCACCTACGGCTGGCAATGAAGATAAACCCGATGTGCTAACAGGGAAGAAAAAGGTTATCAAACTGGATAGTTCTCAGGTGTCACGCAATGACCAAGAACCCCAATTTTCCCAGAAAGACCATCAAGAGCCCATCATGTTGCTGATATCACAAGGGTCTTTTTCCTTTGTCCAGCCTTTCTTCTCGCATCTGCAACCTACCTGCTCTCCTCACCACAGGCCCCTGAATTCAATGGTCACATCAGCCCTGACCATTCGGCAGCACTCTGAAGAGGAATACTCTTCTGCTTGAGACTCCTTGATTTCACTTCTGTGAAAGTATGCATCTCTTGTCCCTTCTAATCCCTGGCTGTTTGTCCTTTAGCTCCTCATGGGAGCGTCTGTATCTGCGGTGTCTTGGGAATCTATCCCAGAACCACTTCCCATTAGTTGACTTCATCCAGTCCCATGGCCTTATGTCAAGTCCCAAATTTGCTTCTCTGGACTTAACCTTTCTTGGGAAATCTAGACTCCACCTGGGTATCACAGAGACATCTCAAATTTCACATGGACAAACCCAAACTCGTGATTTTCCACCACAAACTGTTCCTTCCCAGGCCTTCCCCACCTTGGAAAACAGACCTACCATGTTTTCTGTCACTCCAGCCAACAACCTAAAAACTAACCTTGATTTTACTCTTTCCCTCAAACCCCCTATTTCCAACTCATCCCCTGGCAAGTCCTGTGCACCCTGCATCAGAACAGCCAGAATCCAACTACTTCTCTCCAACTCCCCCATTTAAGGCCCAGTCCAGGCCACCCCTATCTCTTATTCCAGATTGCTTCCTAAGCCACAAAACTGAGTCTAATCCCCCCACTACCCAGCTGCCAGAGGAAACTTTGAAAATGCCAATCATATCACATCATTCTCCTACCTCAAAATCTCAAGTGCTTCCCCCTCTGGCTTAGGGAAAAACCAATCCCTGACTCTGATTACAGAAGCCCTTCAGTCCTGGAGTCCTGGCCCTGCCCATCTCCTATCTCATCCATATGCCCTCATCCATATGTCCTCCCCCTGCCCACACAGGTCTTCTTTAAGTCGCTCTTGCCCTACCTGTCTTCCCCCTTTAAATGCCTTTGATTTGGTATTCTCATGGCTGTCCTCTTCTGGTCACTCAGGTCCAGCTTACAGGTCACTCCCTCAGAGGAAAAGAAGCCATCAGACCATCCTGTTTAATTTCTCTGCAAATCACTTGTTACTCTCCATCATTCTTCTGGTTTGTTTTATGGTAGATCTTCTTTCCTCCTGCTCCCATACCCCACTGGGATAGAAACTCCATGAAAGCAGAGACCTTCTCCAAGCTGGTCATTGCTATATCCTCAGAGCCTAGAAGACCGCCTCACCAGTAGCAGATGCTCAAAATGAGCAAGTGTGGTATGAATGAAGGCCAGACCTGTGTCACCCCTCAACACTTACGGCTGAAACCCTTTGAGACGCGTTGCTCAGAATTTCTCTGCCCTCTTTTTAGAGTTAGTGATATTCTATACTCTATGCCTATAACCTGATGCCATAGGTTACATCCCTGACATTCTCCAGGACTTCCATCCTGCAGACTTTGCAGAAGACTTTCTACCACTGGAACAGACCTTCTTTTGTTACAACGAAATATAACATAATGAGGTAACTATAAGCCCATCTCCTCCTCAGCCTGACAACTACTATTTACTCATCCTCTTCTCTGTGCCTTGTGCTCAATTGTCCACAATCAAGATATGCGTTAACTTCCCTGTTACACAGATGAGGAAACTGAGATTCACAAATACTACATAACTGGTCCCAAGTCCATTAAAGCAAGTGACAAAGGCATGTGTGCTTCACAAACTGGTAGGGTAAAACATCTCAGAGCGAGGGCTAGACATACTGAATTGAAAAATGGTCTCTTCACCTTTTAATCAGCATCGCAAATCCCAGAGTCTGTCAAGATTATGAGAATGATCAGATCCAGAGTTATACACTGAAATTTCTGGAACAAAGCTAACTGGTGTCCATCTGCTATAGAGAAGAAGCCACATGAAGGTAAGTGACATCAACTAATGCCTCCAGAACTAAACTGACATGGTGACTTTACTCAGGGTCTCACCCACAAATGCTGCCGTGCGGCAGAAACTAACCACTAGTGACATTTCATATGCTCGTAATCAAGAAGCTACATCAACAGAGATGTTGAGACCACACACACACACACACACACACACACACACACACACACACATACACACAAGCTCACTGGCAGCAAAGGAACAGACCTTTATTTATTTTTACTTATTTATTTATTTTTATTTTTTTTTTCTGATTTTTTAAAAAATTTTATATCCAAATTAGCATATAGTGCAACAATGATTTCAGGAGTAGATTCCTTAATGCCCCTTGCCCATTTAGCCCATTCCCCCCACAACCCCTCCAGTAACCCTCTGTTTGTTCTCCAAAACTGGGAGTCTTTTATGTTTTGTCCCCCTCCCTGTTTTTATATTATTTTTGCTTCCCTTCCCTTGTGTTCATCTGTTCTGTGTCTTCAAGTCCTCAAATGAGTGAAGTCATATGATATTTGTCTTTCTCTGACTAATTTTGCTTAGCATAATACCCTTTAGTTCCATCCACGTAGTTGCAAATGGCAAGATATTTTTTTTCTTTTTAATTTTTTTTAACGTTTATTATTTGAGAGAGAGAGAGAGAGAGAGAGACAGACAGACTGACAGACAGCAAGCAGGGGAGGGGCAGAGAGAGAAGGAGACACAGAATCGGAAGCAGGCTTCAGGCTCTGAGCTGCCACTACAGAGCCCAGCGTGGGGCTCGAACCCACAGACTGCAAGCTGAGCTGAAGTCGGCCACCCAACCGACCGAGCCACCCAGGCACCCCACAAGATATTCTTTTTGATTGCCGAGTAATACTCCATTGTGTGTGTGTATGTATGCATGTATATACATATATACATATATATGTATATATACATACACACACATACACACGCATACACACACACCACATCTTCTTTATCCATTCTTCCATTGATGGACATTTGGGCTCTTCCCATACTTTGGCTATTGTTGATAGCGCTGCTATAAACATTGGGATGCATGTGCGTCTTCGAAACAGCATACCTATATCCTTTGGATAAATACCTAGTAGTGCAATTGCTGGGTCGTAGGGTAGTCCGACTTTTAATTTTTTGAGGAACCTCCATACTGTTTTCCAGAGTGGCTGCACCAGCTTGCATTCCCACCAACAATGCAAAAGAGATCCTCTTTCTCTGCATCCTCACCAACAACTGTTGTTGCCTGAGTTGTTAATTTTAGCCATTCTGACAGGTGTGAGGAGGTATCTCATTGTGGTTTTGATTTGTATTTCCCTGATGATGAGTGATGTTGAGCATTTTTTCATGTGTCCATTGGCCATCCGGATGTCTTCTTTATTTTATTTTATTTAAAAAAAATTTTTTTTAATGTTTATTTATTTTTGAGACAGAGAGAGACAGAGCATGAATGGGGGAGGGGCAGAGAAAGGGAGACACAAAATCGGAAGCAGGCTCCAGGCTCTGAGCCATCAGCCCAGAGCCCGACGCGGGGCTGGAACCCCCGGACTGTGAGATCATGACCTGAGCCGAAGTTGGACACTTAACCGACTGAGCCACCCAGGCACCCCTGGATGTCTTCTTTGGAGAAGTGTCTATTCATGTCTTTTGCCCATTTCTTCACTGGATCATTTGTTTTTGGGTGTTGAGTTTGATAAGTTCTTCATAGATTTTGGAAACTAACCTTTATTTGATATATTGTTTGCAAATATCTTCTCCCATTCCGTTGGTTGCCTTTTAGTTTTGCTGATTGTTTCTTTCACTGTGCAGAACCTTTTTATTTTGATAAGGTCCCAATAGTTCATTTTTGCTTTTGTTTCCCTTGCCTTTGGAGATGTGCTCAGTAAGAAGTTAGTGCGGCTGAGGTCAAAGAGGTTTTTGCCTGCTTTCTCCTCGAGGATTTTGATGGCTTCCTGTCTTACATTGAGGTCTTTGATCCATTTTGAGTTTATTTTTGTGCATGGTGTAAGAAAGTGGTCCAGGTTCATTTTTCTGCATGTTGCTGTCCAGTTTTCCCAGCACCACTTGCTGTCTTTATTCCATTGGATACTCTTTCCTGCTATGTCAAATATTAGTTGGCCATACGTTTGTGGGCCCACTTCTGGGTTCTCTATTCTGTTCCCTTGATGTGACTGTTTTTGTGCCAGGGACAGACCTTTAAACTACGTATCTACCCTATGAAATGAATGCAGCAACACAAAGCAACTGTCACCACCAAGCTCCTTAAATAAAAATGCCATGTACTAAATAAAAGCTATAATTCTCTGATAGATGGGGTAGCATTACTTGGCATGTATTTTAGTGTACTTTAGACTGATATTAAAACTAAATCTAACTAGACCATGAGGTCTGTGTAGTTGGGCAAATTAATCATCAGCAAAAGGGCACTCCCCTCCAACAGGGGTTGCGCGCTCCTTTGAACAAACTGCAGACAGGCACTTTAATGAGGGAGAAAATATAAGCTACCATAACTAGTCAAATGAGATCCTACAGGAGGGAAAGTACATTAACTGATGTGCTGATATCTACTGCCAAAATATCAGCTAGGGAGAACAAAAGGTTGTCAAAGTGAGATGCTGTAACTAAGCCAACACAGCCCAAGGTTTGGGGTTAAGCTGCAATATGACATTCTCAAGAGGAACATGAGTTTTGTTTCCAATGTGAGCCCTCTAAGTGATTTTTATCAGTGTCCTATTTCTAGGACTCGCCAGCTCTCCCCGACTACCAACAGGAGATTCCAACAGACTGTCACGATGACGTGAGATATACACACTTTGATAAATAATAAAAATTTTTCTGTCATTCTTAAATACTCTTTTATGACATAACTTTTCTGTCTATGCAGGTAACAGTGTCCAGACACATTCGTATCACTTGACTACATCTCTGAGGGACCCTCCAAGTACGACGGTTTACCAAACCCTTATTAAGATCAAATTCAGCCCCTTCAAGTAAAGAAATACAGAGAGGTTAAAGGTGAACATGAACACGGACGCACACATGCAGTGATGTCACGGTTCGGAATGGGGTAAAACAGACGATGATGAAGGAAAAAGAACATTTCACGGGCACCATGCTAAGTGTGCAAGGCCATGATACAAGAAGAAAGTGGGTAGTGACCTTGCCACTTACTCGTTTGTGAGACTCTGGACAAGTAGCTTCATCTCTGAAAATTCTCATTTTCTTGCCTATAAAATGGGAATAACAACTGTATTATACCACCTGTCCTACCTCTTCCCACAGAGTGGAGAACTCAGAGCATTTGGGGCTTCCTCAAACACTACAAAGAAATAAATAATGGGATAAAGTTCAAATAAACAAAGTAAAAATGGCCTCCTAACTGAGTTTTTATGAGGAATCAATTAGAGTTTGTATGTGAGAAGTGCCCCTAAAGTGTATGGCACTTTACAATTACTGAGCCAAATTGATCTTGGCAGAGACGCTGAGTGTTTAATGTTTCTCCAGAAGCAATACCACTACGCAACCCTCAGAATCAAAGTGGGTCAGAGAGTCCCTTGAAAAAATGAAATCCCAAAATTAAAAGGGGTAAAAATAAGGCTGGCCCTAGCCTTCCTTATCCCTCAACACCAAATCGATTTATCAATTTATAGGGTGATGGAATGCATGCTCTCCAGGTACAACAAGTTAGGGACGGCATTGTTTGGCTTGTTGGTTCATTTGTTTGTCTCAGAAACATGTGAGGCTCCTGGCCAATTTCTGTCAAAATAAATTCAATGCAACTAGGCCAATTTAGGACCACAGTTTCCATTGGCAAGTCAATGGCACAGGTGCTGTCACTTTTATCCTCATCCCTATGACCACATTGTTCATTGTACTGTTCGTTGATTAATGATGGTTTTTACCCACGAAGTCTCCGAGAGAGCCTCAGAATCCTTCTCAGCATGGAGGTCTGAGTCCATCTTACAAAAGGGTGGTCAGAATGAAGTGTCTATTATTAGCCATCCATAGAAGACAGAAATGAGCAACTGACTTAGAGTCCAGTGGCTTTCCAAAACGGAAATTTCTACTTTGAACTGATAATTTCCAAGGAATAAACCATCAAGATTCAATCTCATTCACCCGATCAATATATTCAGCCATTCGAGGTAACGTTTTCCAAGTACCTCCCACTAGGAGGCTTAAACGCAAGCCCCCTCTCCCCCTCCTTTAAAGTCACATGTTCCATTAAATTGCGAGGTACAAGAAAGAGGCAGCAATTTGTGAAAAAAAAACAACAAAACAGGGAGCCTGGGTGGCGCAGTCGGTTAAGCGTCCGACGTCAGCCAGGTCACGATCTCGCAGTCCGTGAGTTCGAGCCCCGCGTCAGGCTCTGGGCTGATGGCTCGGAGCCTGGAGCCTGTTTCCGATTCTGTGTCTCCCTCTCTCTCTGCCCCTCCCCCGTTCATGCTCTGTCTCTCTCTGTCCCAAAAATAAATAAACGTTGAAAAAAAAATTAAAAAAAAACCCAAAAAACAAAAAAAACGTGCCTTTGAAGTTTCTGGCCCAATGACATATGACTGCAACTGAGCTTAGGGATCGCCTTCCTGGGCTATGTTTTCATTAGCATAGTTCTGCTCTTTCTTGAGGAAAACAAAAACAAAAAAACAATGGCCTGCAGTGCACCTCCACAAGTAAAACAAAGACTTTTGTCACTGTTAGAATTCCTCAGGCTCCTTCCTGACATCAAGAGCAGGAGGGGCTGCTCTGCCTGGCTTCTGGGGCATTTCTAGGTGGCCGGAACTGGAACTTTAGACTACTTAAGTGTCTCTCCAAATCTCCAAATTTAGGCTTATTCTGCAGTTACCTGGACTCAAGAAATCACAGTTGTCATCTGCAGTGTGACATGCTTCTGCAGGGCTGGTCACTGTTCCCCGGACTGGTTACTATTCCCTGTTTTTTTTCCCAAGTCTGGACCCAAACCAAAGGAACAAGGTGGATTATGCAGATCATTTGCTCCCCACTCGCAATTGGAAACAGTCCTCAGTGTCTGATGATATCTCCCACACCTTCACCCACATTATGTATGAAGTCTTGGCAATGCTTCCCAGCTCTGGGATCCGTCTCCAGCAGCAGGCTGGAAGTTTCCACATGGCTACTACAGCAGCATGTCCAGGTCTGACCTTATAAACATGGCGAAAATGAAATGATGCTCTTGAAAACGGACTTTTCTTATAACTTCCCCTTTTCTGAGATACTACAATGCCTCCGATCTGTAGAATGCCTCCATCCTTCGCAAGGTATGCTGACTCATCTTTCCTAACACCTATGCATTCTTCCGCTTGTCAAGGCTGTCCTTCTGTTCTGGCATTTATTCGCTCTTTCCTGTGCTGTGCTGCTACCTTCCGCTCCATTCATGCTATGGGTGAAACTCTTACCAAACTACCAAGTTCACCAGACCAACATCCTAGCTGAAAACCTCAGA
The DNA here is from genome assembly GCF_014898765.1 of Herpailurus yagouaroundi. NCBI lineage: Eukaryota > Metazoa > Chordata > Mammalia > Carnivora > Felidae > Herpailurus > Herpailurus yagouaroundi. The sequence goes on from NW_024412377.1 coordinate 106,162,278, forward strand.
CACGGGGTACCTGGGTGGCTCAGTCGGTTAAGTGTCCAACTCTTGATGTTGGCTCAGGTCATGAACTCACGACTCATGAGTTTGAGCCCCGCGTTGGGTTCTATGCTGACAGTGTGGACCCTGCTTGGGATTCTCTCTCTCTCCTCTCTCTCTCTCTGTCCCTCCCCTCCCCTCCCCTGCTCTCTCGCTCTCTCTCTCTCTCTCTCTCTCTCTCTCCAATAAACCTCTTGGTTTAAGTGAATTGTTACTTAAAACCAAAATAAGTTCCAAGATAACCAGAACATCTCTTTCTTGATATTTTTGATATTAGTAGAATAAACCAACCATACATGGTTGTATTTACTGACCAGTTGATATGCTACAACTTGCCAAAAGTTTTGAGATGCTTTCCTAAAGGCTGATTTAAAAAAAAAATTAAGTTTATTTATTTTGAGAGGCAGAGCAGAGGAGGGACACAGAGAGAGAGGGAGAAAGAGAATCCCAGGCAGGCTCTGTGCTGTCAGCACAGAGCCCAATGCAGGGTTCGAACTCATGAACTGTGAGATCATGACCTGAGCTGAAACCAAGAGTCAGATGCTTAACAGATTGAGCCACCCAGGCACCCAGCTAAGGGCTGGTTTTTAAGACAAAGAATAAACTAGAATGGGTACATTTTAAATTTTGCCTTCACTGAGTAAATCTTACTCTCATTATTATAACTTACACAACTGCCACCCAATACGGGAGCTCTTAAGAAGCTATCATTTTTGGAAGGAAGGGGAGACCAGAGGAGTGTTTTGCGTTCCTGAAATGACTTTTTTTTATTTTACTTTTATTTATTTTTAATTTAATGTTTATTTATTTTTGAGAGACAGAGCACGAGTGGGGAGGGGTAGAAAGAGAGAGAGAGAGAGAGAGGGAGAGAGAGAGAAAGACATAATCCGAAACAGGCTCCAGGCTCTGAGCTGTCAGCACAGAGCCTGATGTGGGGCTTGAACTCACGAACCGAGAGATCATGACCTGAGCCGAAGTTGGATGCTTAACCGACTGAGCCACCCAGGTGCCCCAAGTATTTTTTTATTTTAATGCTGTGCTAACAAGATCACAATAATTTTAAAGTGTACCTTCTCTTACGTTCATTCATAACCAAACTTACAAACTTCAAGACAGAATAACACAGTGCCTCAAAATAAGAAATAGAAAATTTTACATGCGATTTTATAGCAGTGCTACACAACAGATTCAAACTGAAAAATAAAATCCACTATGAAGCGCCAAAGAAGTAAAGAAGAGAAATGAAAATGCTTTAGAAGACAGGATAAACAGAGTTCCGAGTACAGAGTTAAAATCCTCTGCAGTCACCACCATTTTATCAAAATGCCACTGGCATGCACAAAGTGAGGCAGAAACTAACAAAACAATAAATTACCTTTTTTGTCAAATGTCTTCAGTTCTGTTTTCACTACACAACATAGCATCAAATGGAATCTCACTGATTTCTGTAGCCCTGGTGACTTGTTATCTGTTTTTTGTTTTGTTTTGTTTTGTTTACTCTTCGGAAGGAAACAATGCCAGTGTGAGCTCAGAGTACAACCTGATGGGTCATTAAGGTGAAGAGCAGCTTCTTGCTCTTAAAGCTATTATGAGGTATGTGAGTCCCAACACTGCCAAGAGCCTGAATGAACAAAGCCATGCAGAGAAGCACATTTTTTTTTCAATGCCTACAGCTGTTGTTGCAATCAATAAATTAGACAATTTTAAATGTTCTGGAGTCCACAGTCACTTTCTGCTTTCTGTCTTTTCTTTCAAGAGATACATTCAATCAAGAGAGTATGTGGATGTTCTACAAAATGCCTCCCATTCAAAAGGAACCCCAGAGTCACAAAGATGAGACCGTCTTTATCAGATCTCTGAGGCTGACCCCACGTATCATCCAATGCCATATAATTCTGGTTCTTGTTCAAGCTCTCAGACTGCTGGTCTCTAGCTATGTCTATAAAATTTAGCTTTTTTTTTTTTTTTTTTTTGAGAGAGAGAAAGAGAGAGGATGAGAGACAGCACAGGGGAGGGGCACAGAGAGGAAGAGAGAGAGAATCTCAAGCAGGCTCCGCATTGTCAGTGCAGAGCCTGATGTGGAGCTCGAACTCACGAACCATGAGATCATGACCTGAGCCAAAATCAAGAGTAAGATGCATAACTGACTCAGCTACCCAGGTACCACTAAGTTTAGCTCTTTTTATACCTCCCATCATTGATATAAGGATATAGATGTATAGGAGTTGAGGATGGTGGTCAGTGACTATTAAAAGGATAAAAGGGGCACTCAGTTACTCATACTCCACAATGAGCTAACTAGGAAACCCATATGAACTAGATAATGCTGCAAGTTCTAGAAAGGTAACAGGTACAGACAGGATAAACACAGAAAACCCAGATCTGCACTGTGGAGGCACTAACTGTTCAGATCCTCCCACAGGATGCCACGGTCCAGGGATTCTCTTCCATGTCCTGGTTTCTGGGTGAGCCTGCAGAGTCCCCTCTATTAAATACACTGCTTGTTCTCCTAACTAATATCCGTGAGGAGGGAGCCGCATGGGGAGTATCACTACCCTATCACTGCTGTCACACTTCAGTCCAGCTGTTTCCTTGTCTGGTTCCCAAACAGATCAGAGCTCCCACAGGGGAGGGACAGAATCCCACTTATTTTCATCTCTCCCAGCACCACACCAGTCTCTCAGAAGCAAAATGATTGCTGAATAGATGAGGGACATGAGTCATCATCAGTGGTATAAAGAGGGGGGAGCAGCATGAAGGGCCGTGAGGCCTAGAACATACATCTGCAGCAGACTCTGCAATAGGGGGATTTTAGTAGCTGCCAGGGAGAAAGAGGGAGCCACAGCAAGCATTTTCCAGGAGGGATAAGAGTGCTGGAGGACTAGAAATGTAGTTCATTAGGTGGCTTTTCTCTGAAGGCTTGTGCAGGCTTCCCCAGATCCCACTGCCTGCAATGTGCCAGGAAGCCACCCAGCACACGGAACCATACAGACGATGGTTCCAAGAGATGGGCTAAAAGGTACTGTCAGTGAGACAGCAAGGGATTCTCTGTTCCAGGCAAATACAGACACACGGACACACACATGGCTCCAGGGCATCCAAAATCTGGAAGCCACTTAAATAACAGCCACTTGAAGAGGCAATGAGCCCCTTGGAATGTGGGAAACAGGCTGGTCATCTGACCCGTCAAATACCTTTACCCCAGAAGAATGCCTTTGGGGGCACCTGGGTGGCTCGGTTGGTTAAGTGTCCAACTTCGGCTCAGGTTATGATCTCACAGTTCATGGGTTCAAGCCCGGCGTCGGGCTCTGTGCTGACAGCTCAGAGCCTAGAGCCTGCTTCAGGATTCTGTCTCTCTCTCTCTCTCTCTCTCTCTCTCTCTCTCTCACTGCTCATGCTCTGTCTCTCTGTCTCAAAAATAAACAAAAGATTTAAAAAAAAAAATTAAAAAAAAAAAAAAAAAAAAGAATGCCTTTGGGTCCCGCCTCTCATAGGCCTGTCTCTTGTGAACCATCTTTACGAGCAGGCTGTGCTGTTCATCAGCGCTGGTTATGGGAAGGAGGTAGGATGCCTGGGTGAGAGCGGCCCTGGGTGGCCTCAGAATCAGGAAAGCTGGTTCTACTCACATGACTCCCTCAGTCCTCGCACCCCTGCTTCAGGGAACCAGAGGTAACAGTCCTCACCGTGCAGCTCTGACAGGGCCATTCCACAGACACCACACAGATAAGAGAATGTACACTTTAACATATTTTGTTCCTCTGATTTAAAGCAGCAAAAATGTATTCTCTCACAGTTCTGGAGGCCAGAAGTCTGAAATCAGTATCGTGGGCCTAAAGCAACATATCAGCAGGCTATGTTCCCTCCAGAGGCTCTAGGAGAGAATCTGTCCCTCGCCTCTTCCAGCTTCTCTGTGTGCCCCATCTCCCTCTGCCTCCCTCTCACAAGGATTCTTATGATTGGATTTAGAACCCACTGGGATAATCCAGCATAATCTCTTCATCTCAAAATCCTTAAATTAATCACATCTGCAAAGACTTTTTTCCATTAAGATAACATTTACAGGTTTCAGGGATTAGGTTCTGCTATCTTTGGAACCACGTTCAGCCCACTACACCCACCAGTTACATTAGGTGTTAATGCGCAATTCCTGCCCCATATTCTTTTCTTATTCCTTATCATCGCCACTAGAATAGAAACTCTTCGAGAATAAGAACTCTTAAGGCTTTGTAAATCCCGTGAAGGCTTTTAACGTATTATGTCCCGAATGAATGACTATTTGTTCATTTAGAAAATAAAACCTTTGTTCTCCTTAATTTTTACTTCCCAACATCAGTACCCAGGTAAAAATTCTAACACATAATGGCAAGTGCTTCATTTGTTATTTCTAAAATAGCCAGACCGTCTGTTGAGAGTAGCTGGAGAAGAGAGAACCGCATCATAATGCTTCCATGGTCACTGCCAAGTGCCTGCCCCAGAGCGTCACCTGTGATGCGCTGTTCATAAGAGTTTCAAGTATCACCAGAATCCGAAGGCAAGAGGGACCACTACAGGTGATAATTGCGATGAAATCCAGACGTATGAGTGAGGACTCCCTGCAGCCCAATTCATCTCAGGGTCAAGAACAGAAAAGCTGCAGCTAATCTGGAAGAGCTTGATGGAGACTCAAGATAGGGATAAATTCATTCATTTTCTCCAACAACTATTTGTTGGGGATATTCTATGTATCAGTCATGGGGGACCCAGCGGGGAGCAAAATAGGCAAGCCCCTGCCAGTGTTGAGGTTTCATTCCAGGTGGGTAAGATAAACAACGAGTAAAATGTTACATATTGAATGGGGATATGTACATGATGCAGGTTAAAAGGAGACGGTGGGGCTGAGGAGGGCATCTCTGTTGCAGTGATGTTTAAGTTCAGATGTTAAGGAAGTGAAGAAAAGATGAGGTGACTGGTGATCAGGATCTTCTTTTACTGCACAGCCACAACTTGTGCCGGAAAATGAAAAAAGGCTAAAAACTAAGAGGGTGATGTCAAAAGGACCCAGGAGTCAGCTTGAAAGGATTTCCACTGATGAATTTTGGGACAACCTGACCAAGGAAAAAAAAAAAAAAAAAAAAGGAAATGACGGTCATGGGTCAGTACACATCAAATATATACTTCTTTTCTATTTTACTCTTTAGAAATGCATGAATCAGTAGTAATACTCCCAACAGTAGGAGGAGGGGAAGGAGAAAAATTCTTCCTTAACTGAAAACCCATAGATAATAACGGAAATAGAAAACTGTCTTTTGATAAACGGCAAGATCATAATTGATTCAGGTCATCAACGAATGCAAAAATCACTCAGTGAAAGCTTGAGAAGAAGATATTATCCATGTGGACTCAAAATGTCACTCCAGACATTATAAAGCAAAAAAGGTGTCATCACAAGGGGAGAATCTGGCAGATACTGGATTGTGGGCTTCCCAATACAATTTTCTTGTGAAGACATCATCATCTGTTCTTGCCAAATATGTTTAACCTGAATCTAATGAAAAAGAAACCATCAGATAAATCGAAATTGTGGGACAGTCAACAGAAGAGTTGTACTACACTCTTGAAAAATGTCAGTGTTAGGAAAAGACCCTTCCCAACTGGGGAAACTGTTAAAAATTAAAGGAGACTAAAGAGATAGGGCAACTAAATAGAATATATAATCTTTAACAGGATCCTGGATTTAAAAATACAACTCTCAAGAACTTTTTGGGGCTAACTGGAGAAATGTGATATGGGCTGCATATCAGATAATACTATAATCATCTTCAACTTCAGAGTATAATAATGACATAATGATATGCTTATGAAAGAGAATGTACTTGTTCTTCGGAGATAAATGTTCAAGTATTTAGGGGTAAAGTGAATGTCTGCAAAGGACTCTCAAATGGATCAGCAAAAGAACAAAAATTGAAATACATCCAGGGGCTAAGAGGGAAGGAGACAGGAAGATAGAGCAAATGTGGCAAGGGCGAACCGGTGAATCGAGGTGAACAAGGGTGTTGACTGTATTATTCCTCCATAGGAGGGAGTATTTCAGGAACAGGGGACAATAGGCACTGACACAGACACAACTGGAACGGTCAAGAGAAAGCAGAGCCCAATGTGGCCCGAAGGAAATAAGCAAGAGGCAGCAGGAAGTGAGGTCATGGGAGATGGGAGGGTGGGCAGTGGAAGGCTCTGAGCAGGGGAGTGTCTGGCACTACGAAGATCACTCAGAGAGCTGGCTGTTGGGAGGGCACAGTTTGAAATGAAGCATTAAGTTAGGAGGCTATTACACAAATCCAGGGGTAAATGATAGTGGCTCCGACTAAAGTGGTACAAAGAGGGAGTAAGCGAAGTAGATGGCAAAGAATCAACAGGACGTCCTCATGGATGATACACACACATGCATCCATACACACATACCACAGAGGGGAGAGGAATTAAAAAGGACTGCAACTCAGAACTTGGTTAAGATGGAGCCAAATGCATATTTTATATAAAGAGAAAAGAAAAAAAACAATTCTGATACCACTGCTGGAAAAGAAATGTTCTCTCACTCTGGGGGATCTCCATACTGTTTTCACCGGATCCAGTAATAATTCAGTGGAGCATATTGTCATGAGAATAGTAGTAGACAAGCAGAAGAACCCATGAAATTTAGCTCATCTCCTATTCACTTGGGATCATTAGTACAGCTTTCTCAGTTTCATAGTATCTCATCAATCACTGTCATGTGAGAATATGCAACATCCTTCTTACAAAGGTTGGGTTCTGCAGTTCCTTTTCTACAATGTGTTTCCAAGAACAATACGAAGCTAATAATAAAACAGAACAGTCATCTTAGAACTTCTCACAAACGTCACCTAATTAATTCTTACAACACCTCCAAGAGGTATTATTATCCTCATGTCACTGCTGGAGAAACTTAAGAATGTTTTAATTCCGCATTTGTATTCACTTACAGAGACAACTCCGTACTTCATATTATCATCACCATCTCATGCTTTCAAGGAATATCACAACTTAATTCTCTTATCAACAGGGTGGGTGTTAATGGCTGCAGCAGCATTTTAAGTATAGGAAATAGGTTTTAAAAAACGATGTGAAATGTCTTTTTTCTAGTCTCAAAGCAATGCGGCAACAAAATGGGATATAGGGCAGTACCCTCCTCTCCCCCCTTGCCGCAGTACACACACACACACACACACACACACACACAGCACGAAGTAATTTCTTCATTTGCCCAAGATGGTCTAGTAAATAAGAGCTGTTAAAACTCCAAAGAGAAATTTCAATATATTCTAAAACCCAAATTCAACAAGTTGGTCTCAGTATTTGGCCCGGAAAGACTGTAATAAACCACTCCGGAGTGGTAGGTCCAGGCAAGCATTTAATGTGAGTGCTACAAAGGAAGTGGCTCTACTAGGGCTAGACGTGCTGTGCTGTGGCTCTAGTAGGGCTCAAAGGGCCTGGGGCCATCAGAGCAATGGTGAGACGCGGGCCACCCCCAGGGTGTAAGCAGGCCAGCCCTGGCTGAGGGAATCCTCCACAGGCTTCTCAGGTTAGAGCAGCAGTAGACGGCAGAGCCACTGGGACCCACGGCCTGATTTCCAAGGGAAACCAATTTAACCTTCATCACGTGATCTAGGCTCTGTCTAAAATAAAATTTGTTTAAAAGAGAAAAATAGGGCGCCGCAACTCAGAAGATGCTCTCCAGCCCCATAACCACACTCTCAACAGAGGACTGAAAAATTTACTTGTATAGTGAACCGAGCAGATGAGCTCCAAACAGAGTAACAAAATCCCTCCCCTTTAAATAGAATATTCTATTCAGAATGCAAATTTAAAATGATTGCAAACTCCAGTGTGTTGAAGGAAAATGTAGACAGAGTACTTATGCCAGAGTAAGAATGTGGGCTCTCCCACCAGATGCTTTACTGTGAACCAGATCAGGCCTCTTGACATTGGTAGGTGGGTATAACTTGTCCGAACTTGGAGGGTTTGAAAGTCAAGGAAGGCACTTTCAAAAATCACATTGGGGGGCGCCTGGGTGGCGCAGTCGGTTAAGCATCCGACTTCAGCCAGGTCACGATCTCGCGGTCCGTGAGTTCGAGCCCCGCGTCAGGCTCTAGGCTGATGGCTCAAAGCCTGGAGCCTGTTTTTGATTCTGTGTCTCCCTCTCTCTCTGCCCCTCCCCCGTTCATGCTCTGTCTCTCTCTGTCCCAAAAATAAATAAACGTTGAAAAAAAAAAATCACATTGGGACAATAGGCATAAATTGAACGGAACCTGGGCAAATGAAGATGTGTGGTCACTACGTGAAACTTTCTCTGTGCCTCAGTTTTCATGTTTGTAAAATGACAACAGTATCCTTGTCTCACAGGGACAGCAAATTAATACATGTGAAGGACTAAGAACAGCACTGGGTATGCAGCAAGTTCTGGACAAATGAAAACGAAGCTAATAGAGATGCAAATGTCTAAGTCAGTAAGGATGGCTTCTCATCCAAGTCAGTGAACCAAAGAGAAAAAGTGAACACTTGAGAAAAAACTGAGAATATGGGGCGCCTGGGTGGCTCAGTCGGGTAAGCGTCCGACTTCAGCTCAGGTCATGATCTTGCCGTTCATGAGTTAGAGCCCCCAATCGGGCTCTGTGCTGACAGCTCAGAGCCTGGAGCCTGCTTCGGATTCTGTGTCTCCCTCTCTCTCTGCTCCTCTCCCACTTGCACTTTGTCTCTCTCAGAACTAAATAAACATTGAAAAAATTAAAAGAAAAAACTGAGAATAATCCTGATAAAGACCAAGGCTCCAGAAGCATTCCCAGGACCTGGCACACGTACACCCCTCCAGACCCATGACCACTGTCAGTGAAAGGACTAATGGGCTCCAGGGACCCAAGTGAACTTGAAAGCTATGCTTAACTACCTGACTTCACAAGACTTCATTCCCTAGACTCGGTAACTTTTTAACACCTAAGTTTATGGTATCAGTTAAAAAAAATAAATGAACAGATTCCAGTAAAAGAAAGTCAAAGGAAAACTATCAGAGCATCTTTCTGCAACAAGTTTATTAGACCCACCCTTCCCCATTACTGCACATGAGTTTATGCCCACCCACCCCCTCCTGGCATACAACAGACATATCATCACATTCTTCCTTCTTCGGATTCTTACAAGTAACAGCAGCCTCCAGCAGCCTTACTTACTAGTAACAGCAGAAACTGAGGTGGGGCCCAGAGGAGTGCTAACTGGCCTGTCCACACTTCCCCCCACAATCCCCCCTCCATCAATGATGTCTGACGCCAACCTCCTCCCCACCCCATCAACGATGTCCCATGCCAAGCTTCCCCATCTCTGCCCAGACCCACACCCACAGGACCAGCAAAGTGTTAATAATCAAGCTCATCTCTGCTTGGAGTGTCTGCAGTAGACAGACTCAGTCCTACACAGCAATGCCGAAATAAAACTCAAGGATGCATAAAGCAATTCATTAAACCATCACATTCACAAAAGCACAGGAACTGGAATCTGTAGAGTACAAAAAAATTGCCATCTGGTACCAGCTTCTTTCAGATTTTCTCAATGTTCTACACAGAGTGAAAGGGGAGAAACTAGAATAAAAAAGAAATGGAAACGGTCCTCATGCTACAAAGTTAATGAAACAAAAAGAGTTTAGCAGTCAGGTGGTTTTCTCACACTTACAGGTTCTCTGTGTAAAGAAGACACGAAATCACAACATATTGCCATGTATTTGGTAAATACTGCTTATGTCTATCCCTCACCATGGCAACAAGTGAAGTGAGGGGCATTTAGGCACCTGTGGGTACCCAGGAATATTTCTAGTAGCAAAAGGACAAACGGACAAGCTCTTAACAAAACTGAATTAGGTGACATTTGACCCTGATGCCTTGTCTGTTAAACTATTGTCTACCTGTCCTTCTCATTACCCTTTGGACCACTACAGATCCCATTCTTGCAAATACACATTTATTACACTAAATTACCTATAAGCTATTTATTATTTTTGTTGTGAACTTAACAGTGAGGCAGGGCATTTGCAGGTTCAGACAATGAAGGTCCATCAAGTTCATGACTTGTCCAAAGTCACAGAGCTTGCAGATGTAGGGGCAATGACTAAGACTCAGGCACTATGACTCAGCGTGCTGGGGTCCCAAACTCCATTTCCCCAGGACTTGACAGATAATGTCAATGAAGGAAGCTAGCCAGGTGGAATATGTGGGGCACCGGGGAATGGGAGGCCTGGAAAAGAAGGCCAGCAGGGACCCAACTCTACACGAGACTAGAATCACACTAGGAGGGAATACAGACTCACTGAAGGGCTTTGGTTTCTCAGAGTAGTCCCCCGAAGTCACCAGTTGAGAAATCTCTTGCTGCTTCAAAGCACGTTCAATGACACGTAACTAGTTTTATGATGTATCTATACACCAAGTGTTCTTAGGTGCCAGGGAGATGGCAACGAGCAAAGGAAAAAGGCCTCCACTCTATGGACCTAACATTCGGACTACCTTTCCTTCAAGTGATGGAGCTCTTCAGTGTGGGATCTGCCATGACTTCTAAATCATTTTCTCTGCCCCTCACCACAGCCAGGCACGGTCTCTAATATACTCTGAGGTTCACCTTTCTTTAATAATGCCTGTCTTCTTCGGCCTTGGACCTTGTTTTATTTATAATTAATGGCTGACCAGTTTTCACATTTTGATGGCTATCATTTAATATTTATGAATGAATCAAAATGAATGCCCTCCCTCTCAAAGTGTCAACACCATTCTTAAAACACACATACTATATAAATATATGCCATGTTTGGAGCACAGGTTAAAAACATCAGAACGGAGGGGGCATCTAGGTGACTCAGGCAGCTAAGTGTCTGACTCTTGATTTTGGCTCAGGTCATGATCTCACAGTTTGGGAGTTTGAGCCCTGAATCTGGCTCTGTGCTGACAGTGTGGGGCCTGCTTGGGATTCTGTCTCTCTCCTTCTCTCTCTCAAAATCAGTAAAATAAACATTAAACAAAATCATCATAACTGGGTCCCCTGGGTGGCTCAGTCATTCACCAGCTCTTGATTTCAGCTCAAGTCATGATCCCAGGGTCATGGGGTCGAGCCCCACATCAGGCTCATGCTCAGCATAGAGCCTGCCTGGGATTCTCTCTCTCTTCCTCTGTCCTTCTTCCCAGCTCACATTCACTCTGTTTCTAAAATAAAATAAAATAAAATAAAATAAAATAAAATAAAATAAAATAACAAATAGGCGGTGCCTGGGTAGCTCAGTCGGTTAAGCATCCAACTTTGGCTCAGGTCATGACCTCATGGTTGACAAGTTCAAGCCCCACATCAGGCTCTGTGCTGACAGCTCAGAGCCTGGAGCCTGCTTCGGATTCTGTGTCTCCCTCTCTGTGCACCTCTCCTGCTCACACTGTCTCTCTCTCTCAAAAATAAACATTAAAAAAATTAAAACAACAAATAATAAAAATACTTAAAGAAAAACCCAAAACATCAGAACAGGCTTGAGTTCCACATATAATGGTCGTTCTTCCAGCAGTAGGAGCTCCTACCGTGTGTGTCAGGCACTATTTGTGAATACATCTGTGAAAAAAAAAAGACATAAACACTGTCCTTGTGGAGAGTGGTAATATGGTGGGAATATTCTTCTCTGAAACTAGGACTGTGTGCTACCGGCAATGTGTCATGTGTGATTCAAGCCACACCTTAAACATGGCAAGAGGGCTTCGGGAGGTCTAAGAAGAAAGGGAATGCCTTCTTCTCGCTGACTGTGTGTCCAATACCTGAGACTCCATGAACCAGATGGAGAGCTGGACAAAGGACCGAAGACGTCACATAGGAGTGTACAGAGTGCCGTGGATGCTCCAGGGCTTGCCATCCGCTGAGAAGCTGGGGCATGAAACGGAAATACAAAGGAACGCTGCTCGAGACACCTGGGTGGCTCAGTCGGTTAAGCCTCTGACTTCGGCTGAGGTCATGATCTCAAAGCTCATGAGTTTGAGCCCCATGTCAGGCTCTGTGCCGACAGCTCAGAGCCTGGAGCCTGCTTCAGATTCTGTGTCTCCCTCTCTCTGCCCCTCCCCTGCCCACTCTCTCTTTCTCTCTCTCTCAAAAATAAACATTAAAGATTTTTTTTTAAAAAAAGAACACTGCTCTATCGTAACAGAAAGGCAGCTACTGAGTAAAGACAGCCAGCCCTTGGCTACTAACCGCGTCCCGACTGAGGGCAAGGCAGGACAAGTGTCAAGAAAGACACTGAGAATATAAAATGAGGCAGCTTCCCTTGGAACCTCACTATTTGATCAGAGTTGAGATTAGGAGCTGACAAGGGTCATACCCAAATTACTCATTATATGAAGAGCCACTAAACTGTCATCAATTTATGAAGTACTGAGGACTGTGGAAATTCTGAGTGGCTATAGTTGCCTCAGAAGGGGGAGAGTGAAGCCATATTATAAATTCCACTTAAGGTTTTTAAGATATTCTCTGTCACATCTGTACTAATAAGCCAATATTTGGGCCAGTGTGTGTGTGTGTGTGTGTGTGTGTATGTGTGTGTGTGTGTGTGTGTGTGTGTTTTACAGCTTGTGGACATATTGTGTATTTTGTATCTCCCTCTCCAGCGCTGCTGGAGGACAGCAAAGGTGTCAGAATTTCTGGATGGAAGGGCCTTTGGGAATCATTTGGTCTACCACTCTGCTGGCTACAGGAATGACCTCACATCCTTCCAGCTAAGACTGGCCTTCCTACGAGACTGCCAGGGGCAGCAAGCTGAAGGTTTGATGAGGCAGCCTCTCCCACATTCAGAAAACTTCCTTAGCAAAGTCTTGCCCTCAAGCCACCCTGCTTGGGGCCTCCAGGCCGCAGTGCAAGGTTTTACTCCCAGGAGGAACCAAACTAAACTTGAACTTTATTTAGCACCTGCCCTGCCCTAGAAGCTGCAGATCTCTCGTTTCTGGGCAACCTTCAGGAAGCCTAAGCTGGAAAGCTAAATCCCGTCTCAGCATCGCCTGCCTCCAGGGGTTTACTATGAAAGGAACAGAATCTTCCATTGCCATATTTAGAAACCATGTGTCAGCACCTATAAAGGGCACATACACTGTGAATGCTCACCACCACCGCTCTCCCCCAGACAGGCAAACCCCACTCATAAGATGAGAACAAAAAAGAAATGTGATCCATCACAAAGAAAAAAAAAAAATCTGTGCATGGTTACAATTAATCTCTTTCCGTGGTAACAGCATGAACGTATTTGCAATCGCTACAATTTATACCAGGCCATTATTTGGGGGCACACTGTTAGAGATGCTTCATCCTGTGCTACCAACCAGATATCACTACATTGGGAGGTCTCAGGGTGTTCAAGACCAGACTCACCGCGACTCGATTTTCCTCCCTCTCCAACTCTGCTGACTTGGGGTCCATTCAATTAATGCTAGAAACCTCAGTGCAAATCCCTGATTCAAAATTATCTACTAAAGAGCAACCGTGGGCACCTTTCTTTCATCGACTTTTGTGATCAGGATTGCCAGCTGTTTACCAAACTCATTTCCTCTGTTTCCACAACACGAGAGAGCTGTATTCTCCAGCCTTGCTTGCCATAGATGCAGTCAGAATAGAAAATGCTGGGCAATGGCATGTGAGTGGAACTGATGTGTGCCATCCTCAGGTCGGGCAGTCCACCATCTCCCACACTCCTTCCCATTCCACCAGCCGGATGCGGATACCCAGGGCAAACTTGAAGGCATGCGCTGAAGACCCGCCCCCCAGATCCCGCAATGACCATGTGGAGGAGATAGTCTCTCACACTCCTGGTCTGTGAATGACAAGTACAACCCATTGTATGTGAGCAAATGTTTTTTGATGTTTATTTGGTGGTTTGTGTGTGAGCCGTGATGTAAGAAATCCATCTTCTACTTCCAAGTCATTCATTTATTCATAAACATTTCTCAAACACTTCTGGAAAGAAGCACTGGGGAAATAAAAATGACTGAAGGAGGTCAAAAGACTACGTAAACCAGAAATGAAAATTCAATACAAATGATCTCAGAGCAGTATGTATCTCAGGTTAGTCACGGTGGAAAAATGTGAGACTTCATTTTGAATCCTAGGCTAGTAAAGCTGGTTAATCTCTTTGTGTGGTGGCATCTTCATCGGCAAATGGAAGCAATGTTCCCTTCGGTCTTACCATGATGGATTAAATGGAATGAGACAATGTGTATGAAAGCATGTGGTCAACTATAGTGTACTTTTCACATGTTAATTCAATTCACTGCACCTGTCCTAATCTGGGACTTGTTACTCATGAAATAGTGTACCAGTAGCCTCACTCGAGTTTGTACCCAAAATCCAGTCTACTCTTAATACCTGGTGAAGGTAACTTTCCTCAGTCTGAGCTCTGATTGGTCATTTCCTTATTCAACAAACTTTCTAAAACTCTGGAACGCTTACAAGATATAAGTCAAACTTCTTAGCTCAGTGTTCAAGGCTCTAAGTAACATGATCCCACACTGTTTTTTTAAGTCCGTATCCAGCGCTGTACAACTCCTGATTTTCTTCTCCTTTATCCATCCTATGTCCTGGCTACACACATCATTTCTCCAATGTGCCACATTTGCTCACCTTTTTCACTTTGTCTTATTCTCAGCCTGGTTTTGTCCTCCACAACCATCCTTCCCACCGCCACCCCCGAAACACCACTATTTCTCAAGGTGCAGCTCAAATATCACCAGGTCTCATAAATCTTTCTACAAAAACACTCTCCTTTTCCAAAAAAAACTTCACCCTCCTCTGAGCTACCACAACCTTTGTCTGATACTCTTTTCTCCTCTACTGTTGATAGCACTTGCATTCTGAATAGTTTATTGTCTTCAGGAAGGAAAAAGAAAAGGGAATGTAAGCATTTAATGAAGACATGTGTTACACTAAAGAAAAAATTCAGTAGAGAGTCAAGTTACTTTTGGTTGGATCACCAAAAATAGACAACTTACATGAGTAGGGGAGTTCTCTGGATTGTCAGAAAACTATTCCTATGCTTCAGGATCTATTATATTCAGAGAGCATATATTATATGCTTTATGAAAGCTATTACATGGAACTTTCATGTTGAAAGTCACTTTTACAATAAATTTAATCCTATCAGCAGAAGAGTAGAAGTAAAGTTCAAAGTCATTAATTCATTTCCCCAGTCAATTCTTCACAGATTTTAGTTCAGTCTTATTTTAGAAAATGAGAGAAACAAATACGTTAAATTGACCCACTGATACCATCTAAGCATAAAACCTGTGAGTTACTATTTTTAAGGAAATGGCCATGAATGGCTAGTGTTTTCATTCATTTGCATATAGGCAAAAAAATATATTCACTAGTAACAAATCATTGAAGTCACTCTATCAACTGAGAATTTCATTCATTTTCTCTCTTAGGATTAAAAAAGGGGGGGGGGGTACTGGATACGGTATGCATATCTTCTGATTAAATAGTGGGAGACTCACTCTGTCCAGGCTTTGAATTCATGAAAATCTTAATAAAACACAGCATTATACATACAATGTAAACAGTAGCTTCTAACAGGCATTCTTTTAACAAACTGGGCTCAAGTAAAAGTAGAGTTCTTTGGAGATCTTTCTCTAAAGACCAGAGAAGTAAGAGAAGTATTCATTTACATCAGCCAGTGAGCAAGAGGGTAGGGAGGTAGCAGGAGTTTTACAAGAGATCAAAAATCCTAATCCTTTTAGAGAATTTAAAGAGTTGTCCTGCAAATAACAGGATATAAAATAATGTGTGGCAACACATATTGTGGTGCTTTAACACGAATTAGAAAATATTTTCTAGAAATTGTAATAAGTTGTATTATAAGAGGTGGATCACATTTTGTACAATTTAGCAGATCATCTCCTGAGAAAGCGACAGGAAAAACCATCATGCACACACAGGAGTTACATAACTCATCACTGGGCATTAACAGAAGCATAAATAAGATGAACTGAATGGTAGGAGCACAGCACATATTCCAGGTGCTCCTGTAAATCATCTGTAAACGACTCAACCAGATTCCTCACTCTCTCTGTTAACACTTAGATGACAATTAGGAAAGGACTGTTCACTGTGAATTGCAGAGTCCCAAGGGTTCCATACTTGATGCAGGGTGTGGGGGAAGGGAAGGGAGAGACCCAGCAGCCAAGGGCCGGTGGCACTGGAGTGCGCTTACCTCCAGAAGTGAAAAGCGAAGAGAGGACTACAGGGGCTGCCTGGGCTGGATGGGGTTGGACTCAGGCTCCTTGGAGTGAGACTGAAAGTTAAAATAATGTCATTCCAACTGGGGAAATGGTGGCCGTAAAATAGCAACGCTCATCTAAGCGACCGTGTTCCCTTTAGGCCAGAACCACCATAGCATGCCTACCGATGCCCTTAGGTAATCAGCTCATCACCTGCCTCTTTCCAGCTCTAAAATAGAGAACAAGGGCAAGGCTTCCTGCTGAAACTGATATCCTTAAAACTACTGCTGCCATTTGCATTTGTGCCTTTTCTTGGTCACAAAGCTAACGTGGTAGGTATCTTCTGTGGGGTTTGCTGGGAAAACTTGGCCCTGCTTTACTCACTCGGTATATTCTATTTCTGACCAACAATCAATTGTAAAACTGTAGAACTGGAGGGAAGTAGTTACCAGACAATAGAATTCAAGTTAAATACAGTGGTTTTTAAAAGGCAGAGCAGCAAACATTTCCAAATAGGAAGATATGTTTTTAAGCACTCAGCAGTGAAAAACGCCCAACAACATTTTCTGTAATCCCCGGGGGCAAAGGCAAAAAGTGTTCTTACACTTACGTTTGTAATAGAGAACTTCAAAATTTCTTACATATACCTATAAATTATTGTACTTTCTTGAGAGGTTTTTTTCAATTTCATCTGTCAAAAGACCATTACGGTCTCCACCCCCACCCACCTATCCAAACAACCAAGCACAATGACCAGCCAGCTCTCAAATATTCATCAGAGTGGAGAGCCTATGTTTCCTTGAATTGTTTTTCCTTTTGGACTCATCTCTCTCTTGTTTTAGGGAAGACACAAAACTTAACATTTGTCACATATCTTACTTATAAAAATTTGACCCGTGGATCAAAGTATGAAGCTAATATCCAATTATTTCCAATTATTTTTACATCGCCAAATCAAAATTAGAATCAGCTAGGCACTCTGGTACCAACTCTCTGGCTCAAGTGAGCAGACAAATGCACACTATGGTGCAATGAGTTTCTTAAAGAACGTTCTCCTGCCCCTGTACTGGCCATGACTACACCACACCATGTTTTTCTATCTCAGAGAAGGGGTCTTGGAATGGAACAGCACACTGGATGATTCAAGCTGGTTGTCCCCTTTACTGAACAGAGAAATGACAACCGTGGCTAAAATCAGACTTGGGTTTATCACATTTTCAGTTCCATCCTTGTTTCCCATCATATGGATAATTGAGACTTGGCTGTATTCGTCTTAAACTGAAACACAGAATTACTGCTCAAAATGCTCCCACTTATTTAATAAAATGTTTCAACAAAGTTGTTTTTTTGTTTTTTGGTTTTATCTTTTAAAGCCATTCTCTGGTTTGGTGGCAGTAGTTAAGAAACTAAGAAATTGATTTCCTTATACAGTCAGAGCACGTTCAAAAGCCACTGCTCTTAAACATGCTGTACTCTAACTTAGCAGCTCATTGGAAAGCTCTCAGGAATGTCTACTGACACAGACGTGATTTAACCTAAGTACAGTCTTATCTGTCCCTTGTGTTCCGAAAATAGACATGCACAGGCATGGAACCCACTCTGTGTCTCCAAGCTGACACAGGTATCATACGTGTTACCAACTATTTCTGTACTTACTCCAATTTCTATACTTAAATTGAGAAAAAGAAAGAAAAAAGCAACTTACTTTCTCAGAAACTGTAAGGCCACATATCTGCTATCTAAATATCAGAGATTTCTGAATAAATTAATGACTCATTAATATCTGAAATACATATGTATTTGATGTCTCACATCCAGAAATTTCAATTTTTAAAAGGGGAATCAGAAAGTGCTTCGTGGTGTGTTATTGGTAAGTCAGATGGGAAATCAAGTTCTGTCTACAGAATATAAAATACGCTACCGTAAGAGTGATCGCTGCAAGGCCTACAGAATACACCCTCCTGAAAGAAAAACAGTACAGTCTCATGGGAGAACATTCAAAAACTATGCCACATATGTGGTGTATTATAAGGTCCCCAGATAATTAAAACAATAAACATTAAATCTGCTTTTAATAAAATGAGTGATAAGATTTCCCATTATAACATTTCCATGCAGTGGTTAGAAAATGAATTTACCCCAAGACTATAGAATTACCTTTCTCCGTGAATGAATGCAAAATTAACTATGTCTACCTAAGAGCGACTTTACATTTCAAGGTAAGCGAAATGCTCAAAGTGTTATGCTAACACTCCAATGACATTTAAGAGTGATCCCTCTTTCTATTATGTCAAGCTCCTTAGGGGGAGAAGTAATCGATTTTAAATGCACAGTAACATTTAGAAGCTAGACCCAGGGGGTGTGGCCTGAGCCAAAACAAAATCCAGGGAACCCCCCGTGTTTGGCTGACCCATATGCACTGTGTCATCATTGACAAAGTCATAAAATTTGTGGCATACCTCAGACTCTCAAATTACCGGCAGAACATTTGATACAACTGAATTTGTATATTGAGAAGTTACTTTCAAATGTCTCCTTCTAAAATGGAAACATGCTAAAAATGAAAGAAAAAGGCGTAATGTGAAATGATACATACTAAGTCCAAAAGACAGCAACAAGGAAGTGGCACAACCAGAATCGGGGGTTAGTGCTCCTGGGTCTTGCACACAGAAGCATAGGCATCTGAGAGAGCTGTGCACTTCCGGAACGCTAGAGAGAGGAGGGGTAAGTGGAAGAAGGAGTGCATGCCACTGAGATATTGCATATGGACAGTGAGGGCTGAATGCCACGGTGGAGGTGGAGATGGGGACAGATGTCAGGGCAATAGGTAAATACTGCTTGGATGTCCATTATGAAAAATGCCACAGCTAGCAAGAAGGCTGTTAAGAGCCCTCTAACTTTTTCTAAGTGAGTACTTGTTAGTATAAAATCAGCGTCAAATTTTAGTGCAAGAACTGATTAGAAAAGTATTCACATCACTTGAGATATGCCATGTTTTTTAATTAATTATTTAATTATGAAGTCAGTTCCCTCGTATGACGCATCTCCAGAATTCAAGAAGAATAATTAGTACTCAGAACGGGGCACAGTACTCTTCCTGCAGGCTCTTCCTGGAAGTAATCGAGTATAAAATGATTTGGATTGTATGAATCTCAACTGACACGCAATTTTCTACCTTTATTAGGAGTTAGAAAAAAGGGCTATTTCTATTTTTCTACCACATTTCTATTTTACTGTTTATTATGGTAAGTGTGCCAAGCACAGACTTCTGCATCTTTGACTAAGAGATTTAAAATAAAAATTTGCTGACGCTTCCTGCATCACAGATGTTTAACTTCTGCGCCACAAATTAGATGTGGGCATTTTCATGTGGCTACATCAGATTAGAAGGCAGTCGGATGAGTTAATGGGTTAAAAAAAAATAAAAACAGCTAAGCAAACACATATCTCAACTAGGTAAACACTGCATGCGGTGGCTGGAGACAGTGCAGAGAGGATTCAAAATGCACTACAGTTCATTAATATTCTGTTGCACAAATAAAACATGGATCACATCTAATGAATGTTACAAATAACCCTTCTCTTGTAGTCTAATCCATTGTAATGTCTTCTATTATTCAATGCAGACAGAGGCCTTTCTTTAGAAAAAGGCAGCGTGGGGATAAACAAACAGTAAGAGAGGAGAAAAAGACAGCTACACCAAGGCCTGCTGATACATTCTTTCACAATGAGCTGTTAAGATGTTTCCAGCACTGAGGTTTAGTAACTTTAAATATGCAAAAAAAAAAAAAAACAAAAAAAAAAAAACAACAACAACAAAAAACCCTCTTGTCTTCTGACTGCAGTGCAAAATGCAGGGTCTGGGTTTCCACATGAGCTGAAAACAAATGCCATGCATTTAAGACACGTTCCTTCACCTCACACTGCAGTGCTCTGAGGCTGTCAGTACAAACAAATGCTAAAGAGCTATTGGGCGCAGGAAAGCGAGTGCCATGCAGAAAGCATTAAAATATTAAAGACAGACAATACTTACTCCAAGGTCAGCCCCGGAATCTGTAGCCTTTCCCGCTGGGCTTTCATGGTTGTTATATGTTACCACACTGTATTGTAACCAATGCACACATTCCCTGCCAGCGTCCCGGCGATGACAGAGAGCCAAAACGAACCTCTATAAAGGAATGGACTAAGAATCTCTCTAGGGGGAGGGGGATCCTGCAAGTTTGGGTCCTTCCACCTCTAGCCGTAATCAAGAGATGTCAGCCGCCTTCCTCAGGTTAACGGCAGTGCACACAGCACTGATTTCGTTAAGGGAATGAGGCTTTCAGCTCTGCATATCAAGTAATTGGTTTCTGATTTTTTTTTTTTTTTAACAAAGTCGCTCCACTCACAGACCCAGTTTTCACCTCGGTGAGATGAAAAGTCCTTTCATCCTGCGGACTGGAACAAAACAATAAAGCAGCAGCATCGTACTTGTGAAAGAGTTTATCTCGGCAAACCTCAACCATTCCCCATCTCCCAGGGACGCGCTCAGAGAGAATCCGGACACCCTGAGGAAGTTCTCCTTACTCTTTCCTTGGTGGAGTTAACAGAATCACTCATGTGCCACAAGAAAGACATGGGAGAATGGTGCCGAATGAAAACAATTAGATTTTTTTCTATATAAGGCAATCATCAGAAAGAGGAATAAACTAACTGTGTTAATTTGGGGGATGTTGAACTCTGGTGTGAGGCAAAGCCTTGTGTGAACAGGCAAAACCCTACAATGGGAAATACCAAGTGGAAATGCGAGAGATAGGAGCTTGTATTTCTATTTTTGAAAACTGATTGTTAGGAACCTCACAGCGCTACTACACTTGACAAAAGCAATCAGATCCGATTAAGGAAGCAAAGGGAGAACTATGTTTTGGAAGCCTGAAAGTTTCATCTCGTATTTATTCCAGCAACACAATGTTTCGTTCTATCCATAAGTTGGGACTAAGTGTACTTGCATTGTGGTGCAGGAAGAACATAGCTGACTCATTTCTTCTGGTGTATTTTAAAGTGTTTTAAAATTCAGTAACCAGTGGTCTGCCTAGAAGTACTTGATCAAATGAAGTTTTATTTTAGCAAGAATATTCAAGCACTGCTGCTAGCCCAGAGGCACAGCGCAAATCTGTGATCAAACGACTGTGCTCAAGCGGTTACATTTCAAAGTCTATGAAGTCAAATTCCATCCTCACACAGAGGAAGAAAACAACATACAACTAGGGGCAGTACTAGGGTTAGATTCCGGAGTATTTACTCCCTCTCCCAAAGGCCTTCACTGGCAGGGAGGCCATGTGCAGTTGTTCAAGGCTGCACAAAGGTGCTGGGCAAAAAAGTAAGTGAAGGCTAAAGTCCAGCCTGCTTCCTACTTTGCCAAGCCTGCTGCATGGCTCTGGGCAGCTTCTACCCCCTTTTTTTTTTTTTTTTTTTTGCATTTTCACTAAGTTACTCTCAGCTTTGTACCCCTCTAGAGGGTCACCTGTTTCTAATTCTACAAACAAAGGTACATGTGGGCCAGAGAAGGTTCATAAGATATTCCTGGAACCCTTCTCTAACCCCTAACCTACCAACATGGTCTAGGGTGTTTGTTAACTAGGTGACAACTTCTCTTTCTGTGGGGGCTCACACTAAACTAACCAATCCTACCTTTCAGAGGCAACAAATCCATGCTGGGATTACGGTCATTGGCTCATGATCATTGGCAGCCAGACAGAATGTAAATAAGTCATTTAAATTAATATGGAAAGCATAACAATAAGAAACAATAAAGATATAATAGAACACAAAGAAGGGGGGATCAACTCAGGAAAATCAGGGAGAGCGGAAAGGAAGTATGGCACAAGCCAGGTTATGAGAGAGGAAGGAAGGAAGGAAGGAAGGAAGAAGGAAAGGAGGAAGGAGGGAAGGAAGGAAGGAAGGAAGGAAGGAAGGAAGGAAGGAAGGAAGGAAGGGAGGGAGGCAGGCAGGTTGGTTCCACTCTGCCTCCCAAAAAGCTAAATTCTCTAAATTTTTTAATCTCTTAAAGTACCTCATCTTAGGAGACACATTAGAATTTTATTCAACAGACTTCTCTACACAGGTCTTAAGTGAATTTCAGTTCCATATTACCAATGTACCACAAAATATTTTCACTTGAATTTCCGTTTAATACCCTTAATTTAAAATATCCAAACCCAAACTCCCTATCCTCCTGTCCTTGCCAAATAAGTTTCCCTGCAAGGTAAAATATCCTGACTCTTACCATTCTTTCCCCCCTGAACCATGCTGATCCAAGGGTCCTATCCAGGCTGGATCATTATAATTTCCTTGTGACTGATCTCTCCACTTCCTCCTTGACATTCTCTACACTTTGTTGGCTACACAGATTCTAGAGTGATCTTTTCCAGAATATCACTCCCGTGTTGAAAACCCTCCAAGAGTTTCAATCTCATTCTGTGTAAAAGCTAAAAACCTAGCAAACATGGCCCAAACCTCAAAAAACCAAGCATCAATAGTTGTGACAATGGCAACATATTAGAACATACCCAGTGTTTAAGGGCCATGAGTTCAAGGGAGGAAGGTGGGAAGGAGGGAGGAAGGAACCAGCCAGCCTGGGCCCCTTTTAGAAGATGCTAGGGAACTACCCCATTAATTCTGAAAGCTGGAAAAGGGAAAAACCAACCACTTATCTTGATTTCCCTATGAACTGCACCTCACAGATGAAAAAATGATTCTTTATATAAATATTCCAACTGGTAAATAAAGAAGGAGTGCTACAATTAGAGTATCATCATTTCTCAAACCCTAATAAGTCAGTGGATTGTGGTCATGATCATGATGTGACCATAGCATCATAGAGAGGCAAGTGGTTGTTCTATGCCTCTTGGTGCAACATAGGCGAAGCAGTCTTACTAAAAAAGCCACACGACCCGGATATAATCAAGCCACTACATCAAAGCATCAATTTACAGTATATATAGGGACAAAGAGAAGTGATCAGCAAAACAGCTAGCCTGGGAAAAGCAAAAACCACAACACAGGACCTGGTATCTTAAACCAAAATGCTCAATGCGGGGAGTGAAGGAGACAGAGGGGTTAAACGAGACTAAAGAGACAAATCAATGAATTGCAACATATGAACTTGTGTGTCCTGACACCAAACAAACACATAATCAAATACCTGGAAATACTCAGTGTAACAGACACACACACTGACTGGATATGCGGTAATATTATTTTAAGAATAATATCAGAGGGTGGCACCTGGGTGGCTCAGTCGGTTAAGCATCCAACTCTTGGGTGTGGATTCAGTTCATGATCTCATGGTTTGTGAGTCTGAGCCCCTCAGCCTGCTTGGGATTCTCTCTGTCCGTCCCTCCCCTGCTCGCTCGCTCTCTCAAAATAAATAAACAAACTTAAAACAATTTTTAAAAAGAATAATACTGGAATCAGGACCACTTTTAGCTTCCTAACTTTTAGAGATACATATAAAAATATTCACAGGTAAAATAAAGTGTCTATGCTCCGCTTCAAAATAATCCGGGGATGGAGAGTAATATACCATGTTGTATCTAATATTACTATTTATTAGATACACAGTAATCTAATATTAACATTTATTAAACCTGGATAATGGGTATGTGAAGGGTTCAGTATACCGTTCTCTGTAGTACACGTCTGAAATTTTGTTTGTTAAAAACATTGAAGCGTTCTTACCATGCCTACAAAGTTTCACAGGGCATACCCACACCCACCCTCCCTGGCCTCCTTCCCTGCAACTCCTTTGTTTCTCACTGTCCTTCCGTACACCAAACCCATTTCTATCTCATGGCCTCTGCGTTTACTTCTCCTTCTGCCTCCAACTCTTTTTCCCTGACATGTCCAAATATCCTACTCCTGAATGTCTTTTACAACCCCCCCGAGGAGGCTTTTTAAATTCCAAGACCCACCACCACCCTCCCCCGCCCCATCTACTGTTTCCTTCTCATCCTGATATATTTTTCTCCTCAACATCTATCACTGGACATATTTTTATATTCATTTATTGTCTCTCCCCTATAAAAATGTGGGCTCCAAGAAGGTGTGTTGCAACTCCAGTGTCAACAGCAGTCCATACAAATATTCAATAAATATCTGCTAAAATTTCAAACTACACTACAAAGCTATAGTAATTAAAACAGTAGGGTACTGGCCCCAAAACAGACACCTAGATTAATGGAAAAGAATAGAGAGCTAGGAAATCAACCCATACTTATATGGTCAATTAATCTAAGACAAAAGGGGCAAGAATATACAACAGGGAAAAGGCAGTCCCTTCAACAAATGGCGCTGGGAAAACTGGACAGCTCCATGCAAAAGAATGAAACTGGACCACTTTCTACTTCCATACACAAAAATAAATTCAAAATTAAAGACCTAACTATGAGACCTGAAACCGTAAAACTCCCAGAAGAAAACGTAGGTAGTAATTTCTTTGACGTTGGCCTTGGCAACACTTTTCTAGATATATCTCCTCTGGCCAGGGCCACAAAAGCAAAATTAAACAATTGTGATTATACCAAAGTAAGGAGCTTCTGGACAGTGAAAGAAACCATCAACAAAATGAAAAGGCAACCTACCGATGGGAGAAGATACTTGCAAATGACCTCTCCCATAAGGTGAAAGAACTCATACAACTCATGCAACAAATAATCCGTTTAAAAGCAGGCAGAGGACCTCAATAGATATTTTTCCCAAGAAGACATAGAGATGGCCAACAGACACCTGGAAAGGTGCTGAACATCATGAGGTAGATACCAATCAAAACCACAATGGGATTATCACCTCACACCTGCCAGGATAGCGAAAATAAAAAACACAAGAATAAGTGTTGGCAAGGATGTGGAAAAAAAGGAACCCTCACGCCCAGCTGGTAGGAATGCAAGTGGGTCCAATGACTGTGGAAAACAGCATGGAGGTTTTCCTAAAAAATTGAAAACAGAATTACTATAGGATCCAATAATTCCACTAATGGCTATTTATCGAAAGAAAATGAAAACACCACTTCAAAAAGACATACATGCCCTTTTGTTTAGTGTAGCATTATTTCTAATAGCTATGGTATAGAAGCAATCTAAGCGTCCATCAATACACTGATAAAGAGGATGCACTGTGTAAATATGTGTTATACACACGTATATGTACATATATACACATATACATACACAGCCTTTTCATTTTGTTGATGGTTTCTTTCACTGTCCAGAAGCTTCTTATTTTGGTATAACTGCAATTGTTTAACTTTGCTTTTGTTGCCCTGGCCTGAGGAGATATATCTAGAAAAGTGCTGCCAAGGCCAAGGTCAAAGAGATTACTGCCTCCGTTTTCTTCTGGGAGTTTTACGATTTCAGGTCTCGTATTTATGTGTGTACATATGCACACACAGTGGAATATTACTAAGCCACAAGAAGAATGAGATTTTGCCATTTTCAACAATATGGATTGGCCTAGAGGGTACGTGAGATAAGAGAAAGACAAATACTATATGATTTCACTCACATGGGGAATTTAAGAAATAAATGAACAAACAAGTAAGAGAAAAACAAAAAAACGAGAATCTTAAACACAGAGAACTGGTGACTGCCAAAGAGGAGGTGGGGGTGGGGGTGGGTAAAACAGATAAGGGGATTAAGAGCACACTTATCTTGACAGTGCATAATGTACCGAATTGGTTAATCAGTATACTATACATCTGAAACTAATATCATACTGCAAGTTAATTATACATCAATAAAAAAAAAAAAAAAAAAGGAGGGGGGCGCCTGGGTGGCTCAGTCGGTTGGGCGTGTGACTTCGGTTCAGGCCATGGTCTTGGCGGTTTGTGGGTTCAGGACACACGTCGGGTTCTGTGCTGACAGCTCAGAGCCTGGGGTCTGCTTCGCATTCTGTGTCTTCCCCTCTCTCTGCCCCTCCCCTGCTCATGCTCTGTCTCTGTCTCTCAATAATAAACAGATGTTAAAGGAATTTTTTTTTAAAAAAAGAAAAAAAATCTGCAGAAAGATGAATGAATGACCCTCCCTATATTGGTGAAACTACCGACTGAGGACACTCGCCCTCCCTTCTCTTATAACTATAGCTCTCCACAGTATTAGACAACTGAACTGTGTCTGCAGCTCAGAGAGCGGCATCCAAGAACCTGGAGAATCAGGATGTGTTCAGTTACTACATACAGACCCAGAAAGGCCCCTGCCGGCTGGAAGGCAGAGACCCAGGACCAGCTGCACACACACGCGCACACAGGAGGAACCTACAGTAACACTAGAGTCTCGTGCAATGTGGTGGTGGGAGGTGAGGAGGACACTGTTCTAAATCTTACTGGTATAACTGAGAAGACATATGCACAAGGCTGAAGCTAAGCAGCTTTCTACAGTTACAGGGAGGGAACACCACTGTCTCCTTAATGGTGGAAGTCTAGATTTTGCACAAATGCACTGACATGGCTTAAGGCTAGGTCCTTCTACGTAAACTCTACAACAGTGGTTCCCAACCAGAGATGGAAATGTCTGGAGACATATTTGGTTGTAACAACTGGAGAGAAGGGGGTCGCAGCTACTGGCGTCTTGTGTGCAGAGGCCAAGGTTGTTGCTAAACATCGTACAATGCACATACAGCCCTCACAATCCAGAATTAACCAACCACAAATCAATAGTGCAGCTCTAGAAACTCTGCTATAAAGTTAAGGGCCAATTTCTGCAGGACGCACAGCATCATCAACCAGTTTTAAACATTCTGGTTCTGATTTCATTACACTTCGCCTAAGGAAAAAAAAATGCTGTATTATTGTTTCATTTTTTATTCCCTATTTCTTCTCTCAGCAATATTACCAATGTAAGCATATGTATATGCTTCTGTCCTGTTTTCAGGGGGAAAGACTTTTTATAGCTAGAGCCCCAGAAGTATCTGTAAGTCACAGAAACCTAATTAACAGTGTCTCCAGGCCACACCCGACCAGAAACCTAGATAGGGAATTTTGCAAAGCAAGGTGGACATAATCCTGAGGCCAGAGCGTCTTTTTCTATATATGTTCAATTATTTACACGTTCTAAAAGCTGTGCATGGTTGAGGAGAACTTTCAGAAAAGGTGCATGTGTATTTTTTTTTTAATGTTCATTTTTGAGAGAGAGAGAGAGAGAGAGTGCGAATAGAGGAGGGGCAGAGAGAGATGGGGATAGAGAATCCAAAGCAGGCTCTGTGCTGACAGCAGAGAGCCCGATGAGGGGCTTGAACTCATGAACCACAAGATGATGACCTGAGCCCAAGTGGGATGCTTAACCGACTGAGCCATCAAGGTGCCCCTGTGTCATCTTCTTTTATCACTCACATAATCCAGTAAAAATCACGTTATGAACAATTTCACTCTCTCATTTCTGCTATCATTCATTTCACGCATTTCACTCAGCAGTCGGTGTTGTAAGCATACCAGATACAGGAGCAGGTAAGACAGAAACCCACCTGTGGAATCCTCTTAAGTTGGGTAAACAAAGTAAGCACATAAATAAGATTGTTTCTGATAAGGACAGGTGCTGTGCAGGTGCCATCATAGGTGACAGGACAGTCAGTGACTCTGGAAGTAGATAGTGCCTTCAGGTCAGGGTGGGGAAATCATAGTGATGCAGGAGCTTCAAAGGGAGAATGAAAAATGGGGCTCAGTCAGCTGAGCGTCGGACTTCGGCTCAGGTCATGATCTCATAGTCTGTGGGTTCAAGCCCCATGTTGGGCTCTGTGCTGACAGCTCAGAGCCCGACGCGGGGCTCGAACTCACGGACCGCGAGATCATGACCTGGCTGAAGTTGGACGCTTAACCGACTGCGCCACCCAGGCGCCCCAAGGATGAAGAGTTTCAACACAGCACCACAGGCAGGGAGAAGAGCAAGTGCAAAGCCTCTGAAGCTGGGTCAAGGCTAGGTCATTTAATGGCCACGAAGAAGGTCATATGTCTGATAGGCAGAAATGGAACACATTTTTATTAAGCGTTTATATAAACCATGGCATTATAGGGGATGCAGAGATGAATCACTGGTAAGTTTGGTTCTTAGGAATAATATTCTTTGGTGAAGCGGGGGGAAGGATAGAATAAAAGTTTAAGGAGGAACCAGTTTTATGTTCTGCGTGCCAAGGAGATGAAGAGTCAGGTTTCAATGTTATGGCTATCTTTAAGAAGTGGAATTAACTTTTCAAGCAGGCCTTTGCGAGATGCAGCCAAATGGCGTCTAAGGATTCTCCATCACTTCACAGAGCAACTTCAGAGAGTAAAATGAAGGTGTCTGCGTGTATTCATTCACTGAAGACAAGAGATTCAATGCCTCCTATGGGTGTGATATTAGTGAAGCAAGGTGACTTAGGAGAGGATCGTGTCTCAGAGGGGCACAATGACTGAAGATCAGGACAGAAGCATCTTCCACTCCCTGTCCCTTTTCTCTCTCCTGCCCTCTCCTGTTCTTCCTTTCCCGCAAAATAAGACCCTTTCTTACAGTTTATCACTGTCATCTACATAGTTTGTTCAACTTACCTTAAGACATAAAAGGTACTGAGGGATGCTTGGGTGGCTTAGTCGTTTAAGCATCTGGCTCTTGATTTTGACTCAGGTCATGATCTCACAGTTCGTGAGTGTGAACCCTACATCTGGCTCTGCACTGACAGCATGGAGCCTGCTTGGGATTCTATCTCTCTCTCTGCCCCCATTCCCACTTGCTCTCTCACTCTCTCTCAAAATAAATCAACTTTTTTTTTTTTTTTTTTTTTTTTTTAAAGAAAGGGTCTTCAGGGGTGCCTGGGTGGCTCAGTTGGTTGAGCGTCCAACTTCGGCTCAGGTCATGATCTCACAGCTCGTGAGTTCGAGCCCCGCGTCGGGCTCTGTGCTGACAGCTCGGAGCCTGCTTCTGCTTCTGTGTCTCCCTCTCTC
The DNA here is from genome assembly GCF_014898765.1 of Herpailurus yagouaroundi. NCBI lineage: Eukaryota > Metazoa > Chordata > Mammalia > Carnivora > Felidae > Herpailurus > Herpailurus yagouaroundi. The sequence goes on from NW_024412377.1 coordinate 106,191,507, forward strand.
TCTGCCCCAACCCACTCGCACTCTGTCTCTGTCTCTCTCAAAAATAAATAAACATTAAAGAAATTTTTTTTTAAATAAAGAAAGGGGCTTCTGAGGTACAAATCATGTTCTGTTTCTTGACCTGAGTGCTGGTTACATGGATGTGCACAGTTTGTGAAAATCCCTCAAACTTGTGAATATGGGGATTCCTACAAGTCTCAAGCTGCATCTTTCATAAAAGCAAAAAATCTATTTTAGAGGTTTTACAGCTTTCTCACACACTTTTCAAACATACTCCCTCTTTTTAGAAAGTTATTTATACCGTGCTGCATTCCACACAGGATTTGAGGCAATACATAAGAAGGCACACATACACTACTAAATAGCCATTTAATAAAGTAACAAATGAAGCCAAGTAAAAAAAAAAAAAACAAAATTAAATCAGAACCAGAAAAAAATAGAAAATGGAATAAAATGACAAATCCAGGGGAAAATATGCAGAAAATACAGCATCCTTAGGTACAGGGGTAAATTTTACAGAGCTACCTGAGACCAAAATAATTAATTACTTGCCTCACATTACGCGTTTACTAAGTGACTGAGGCAGGATTGTAAATCAGATTTTCTGACTCCCACTACTTCATTTTATTACAGTGCACCATCCTTTTCCAGAACATAAAGTACAGACATTGAGTTATTTGACCAAATGATTCCAGGAACATTTTTCTAGGTAATATACTCAACAAATTTGATTCACACCAAAATCTGATTTCAATGGCATTTTAGGAAACAGATTGCATCAGGTTAGATACATGTTAGACACATAACCCAAAAGGTAAGCTGGAGGTACTCATTAAAAAACTCCGTCAAAAGTGGACAACACACAGAAATATTAAGTTAAATTACACAGGACTTGGGAAAAAGCTTCACAAACTATAAAGCACTTCCCAGAGGAGGTAACTGACAAAAAAAGTTTTTCTATTTCCATAGTCAGCAGCACCATGATTATCTCCTGCTTGGACGGATCATCAGTGGTATGGAAAATTGCCCTACCCTCAATATTTTCCATTTTTGTTAACTGCTTAAATATATGTGGCCTGAAGAACTTTATCTTCCTCAGAGAAAGGCCCTCTTTAATAGGCCATCCTAACGATGGCTGATTTTTAAATTTTTTTTTTAATTTTCAAGTTGTGAATTATACAATTAAATACTTTTCTTAAGTGAAGTTCTGTGAGATTTTCATAAATAGATGCAAAAATCTCTCCACTTCCAGGATTCTGGCTGACCACTGAAGGCGGAGTGGTATCTATTTCACGCTCATTCTCCATGCACTAGCCTAACTGTGTCCTTCACAGCAGACTCACATTCTGAATCCTTAATTTAAGAGACATCTATGGTGTGGACTGAGGATGAGAAATGTCCCTTTTCCCCTTCAAAGAGAAAAAAGGCAAGAAATCAGACAACATTTCTGAGTCTAGGACAGGAAAAGATTTCTTCATTGATCCAGAGACAGGATCTTAAGAAGAAGCCACAGCAAAGGATTTCTTTTTTTAAAATCTGGGACCAAGAGCGGGCAGGTGAGTCAGAATTACAGACGCCTAAAAGAGGTAATGTGAAGATTCACAAGTAAAAATCTTACCTTTTAACTAGGAAGGGGAGAATGGTAACTTTGAATTAAAAAAAAATATGAAAACATTTTTTTAATGTGTATTTAGTTTTGAGAGAGAGCGACAGAATACAAGTGGGGAAGGGCCAGAGAAGAAGGGAGACACAGAATCCAAAGCAGGCTCCAAGCTCCAAGCTCTCAGCACAGAGCCTGATGAGGGGCTCAAACTTATGAACAGTGAGATCATGACCTGAGTCGAAGTCAGATGCTTAACTGACTCAGCCATCCAGGCAGGGAGGATGGTAAATTTAAAGCAGTCAAAAAAAAATTCAGATGATCAGCAGCCAGTTTTAAACATAAAAAAAAAGCTATATACAAGAGCTTAGCTAAGTTCTTTTATGGAAACCTTATCATCAACATTTATGGACATTAAGTTTTGAAACCTGGGGAAGACAAGGTATAAAGAAACGGCACAAATGGGTGCATCATCAGTGAAGGTCACTATATTCTTCTTTTACAAATGCTCATCTTTCTGAAATTTCTTTCCCTGATATATCTTGCAAATTCCAAGTCAAATACACTGTTTGGTTATAAAACATTATGGCGATCTGAGAATCCATTAGAGATGACCCATATGTGTGTGCTTCTCTGCTTTTTAAACTCATGCTAACAGAAAAGCTAAATAAATAAATAAATAAATAAATCACAAAATCATGTAAACAAAGTACCAGAATTACATGAATGGCTGCAATGCATGCTATGGAGACTATCAGAGCAAAGAAATGTTACTTCTTTTTTCCCCCCCCTCTAAATTTTTTTGTTTTGAGTTTTTAGTTATTTATTTGAGGAAGACAGAGACAGCATGAGTGGGGGAGGGGCAGAGAGTGAAGGAGAGAGGGAGAATCCCAAACAGGCTCTGAGCTTCCAGCACAGAGCCCAACATGGGGCTCGAGCTCACAAAACCATGAGATCGTGACCTGCGCCAAAACCAAGAGCCTGACGCTCAACCGACAGAGCCACCCAGGTCCCCCAGAAATGTTATTTCTTTATATCACATGTTTGGTAACTATCATTCCTTTAACTGACATTTATAGAATACCTACTACAGTCAAAATACCACAATAAAGAAAATTAATATTTCTTAGCTTTATTATAAAATGTTTTCTTGGTTTAAAAATAGAATTTTTCAGAAAAGATATTATTGGCTATATTCTGGGGAAGAGAGGGAGGTAGGGACATTTGGTCCAAACTTATTTGCCTTAACAACAATCTCTTTTTTTTTTCAACTTTTCTCCCCAATGTTTATTTTTGAGAGAGTGCGCGGTGGGGTATAGGCAGAGAGAGAGGGGGACAGAGAATCTAGAACAAGCTCTATGATGTTAGCGCAAAGCCTGATGCGGGGCTCGAACCCACTAACGTGAGCCAAAGTTGGGACACTCAACCGACTGAGTCACCCAGGCACCCAACAACAGTCTTTAAATTGATTTTCATCCTGATATCCCAAATTCTACCAAGCAGTAAAAGGGATCAACTACAAGACTGGAAAGACAGGTTTGCTTTGCCATCACATCTGCTTGAATTTAGGCATTTTGTGTCTGCGAAAGAGAAAATTAGGCCTTACCCCTATTTTGATTGGTCAAGCAATGCCAAGAAATTTCTCTGTTGTTGTTAATGTGGCATTTTCACATCTTTGCCAATGTATACCTTGTAAGGTTTTTAAGAAGAGTGTATCTGGTCTCATCTCCCTCATTGTCACTATTTCCTCCCAACTTGTAAGAGCTGTACCCCAAGTACAATCAAACTTGACCTGTCTGGCACTGTGAACGCAAAAAGTAAAACTAAAAAGAGATTAAAGTTCAAAGCACAAATTTACTTTTTGGAAACATGAAAATCCTTCTCCGATTCCCTTATCTTCCAGAAAGAGCTAAATAATAGTCTAATGTCTCAATGCAAATACAGCACCTTTTTTAGGACCATTAGGAATTGCTGAAATCAGCATCTTACAAAATGTCAAGAGCAAACACCTTTGCAAGAATATCAAGTGGTCACTGAGGTTGATGTGGAAATGGGTCACCTGAAAGCACAAAATATACATTCTATAAAAATATGCTCAAAAGTGTTTTGTAAACTATTTATTTTATCCTGAGCAGAACTTGAATTTTAAAAATTTGTAACATTTGGGTTGTTCATTACCTTCTAATTGTTTTTCTTTTAGCTAATATTTAGGAGAATATTATTTCAAAAACTCCTGAAAACATTATTAATTTCTAGTATTACACTAAAAGCTTAACATTTGTTTCTATTTCATACACTTTCAAGTACTGGTATTCTTATTCCCATTTTATAAGTGAGGAAAGGGAGGTGGAAAGGGAGTAATTAAATTGTCCAAGGTTACCCAGCTAGGAAGAGTAGAGAACCTTTAACAGTATGCTCTGGATAATTTGCTGAGATTGCTTTCTGTAGCCTAATGGAGGATTGATTTGACGAATGTCTTTTTTTTTTAATTTTTTTTTTTAACATTTATTTACTTTTGAGAGAGAGACAGAATACAAGTGGGGGAGGGGCAGAGAGAGAGGGAGACACAGAATCTGAAGCAGGCTTCAGGCTCTGAGCTGTCAGCACAAAGCCCGAAGCGGGGCTCGAACCCACCAACAGCGAGATCATGACCTGAGCCAGTCAGAAACTTAACCAACTGAGCCACCCAGGTGCCCCTTGACAAATGTTCCTTAAGTATTGGAAGGTGCGATGGAAATATATATCTATATTTATAGCATATAACATTCAATACAGATTCATTCAGATCCTAATTAGCTTTATTTTTATTTACTTCACCTAAAACTGACAATATTGTGTTAAAATGTGTACTCCCTTCCAAAAAACAATACCTCCTATAACAGTATATGGAGCATTTTTGGCTTTCAGGATCGTTGAAGGATGTCACTTGTTTCTGAAATGGTATACTCATGGAAGGGTGTCACAGCATCTTACTTGTCTCCTAGCACATACTCTGTCACACAGTAGTTACTCAAAGTGTGTGGATTTGAATGCAGACTTTTCCTGTTCCAAAATAATTATCTTCATTCTCTAGTGGTACATTTGTTTCTAACCCCCATTTTTCCCATATTAAACCATTTACCACAATATTCATTGTTCATCCCCAATATTATTCCCCTTAATATGGGTTATTATCTATAAACACATTATACATTTTGAATTATCCCATTTGGCTTTCTGGGTAACATCTAAAGTTTATTCCTTGGTTAGCACTTTAAAATTTAAGTAAACATGAAGGATCAATGATTTCAACTGCTTGAAATCTCTACGATCAAACAGAACTGCAAATTTTATCCTAGAACAAAATGCCTTTCTTCTACTTTACTAAATTAAAATATTTAACTCAACTCAAATCTCACTTGTGCTAGTGACCTCCCAATCTAAATTAGAGCCACCGTGATCCTCACCTAGAACATTCTGCTCCTTTCCTTCAGAACATCTATTAACCATCAGGATACATTTTTAAATAAAATGTATTAATATAAACCACATGAGAGCAGGGGTCATGCCTTTTCTGTTCACTATTTTATACAAAATGCTTGACTACACATAGGAGGCCTTCAATAAATGCACAACAAAGAGTTAATTATTACTTGACAAAATTATTACAAGTATAGTCACAGTGGGGGAAGGCATCAAATTGAACTGAGGGATTCTTTCTAGAAGGCTTAGTTACCTCCTTAGTTGGAGGAATCAGGATCACTCCAGGCTACCGTGACAAGTCCAACATACCACACTGTACTCAACTCCATTCCAGCCACTGATACATCAGGCATCATATACAAAAAGCAACCAGTAACCCTGTGGCCTGGACACTGCTTTCGGGGGAAAGCTGAGAGCTACCTTGGTAAACAGAGAGAGGCTCAAGGGCTTTGCTCTGCCTGTACCAGGAATGGAGAGGGGGTGGAGCCAGCAAAAAGGCTTTGGATGTCAGCAGGTGGGAAAGAAGAAGTATAAGATGACAAATGTTGATAACTGGTCATCATACCAAACAGCTGACAATTACTCAAGAGAAACTACGGGGGAGTCTACACAGAGAGTTTGTAAGTGAACACCAGTAAGGCCTTACTTACCCTTTTCCTAAAAAACCTACAACCTGGAATCACACTGTAAGTATCTCTTACCATCCCCACATTCCAACAGAACTTAGTCTTTGGCTCCTTGACAAATACTCCAATTCGGAACACGACATGGGTTCTCACCTTTGCCTTCCCTTTTCTGTCTGCTCAGCCCACTTGGGAACTCAGTCTCCGAGCATTTTATAAGTGCTGTATGCCAGTGGTCTCCTCCAGGAGCTCACCCCCTTCTTTACAGACGTGGGACTCAGAATGGCATGTGACCTGTGACACTTGCTTTGTGGATAAGAGGGACAGTCACTTCATAAGAGAGGCCTGTCCTCCAGATATTCGATTTTCCTTTGTATCTTGCAGGGGAAAGAAAAAGCAAATACCCCACATTGCCCAAGGTAATGAAATAAGCGTTCATGTATTTCTACCAATTTCATTCAATTCCAAGCGCCCTCCACACATCAGAGGCCAAAGCCTCCCCAACAGCAGGATTCTTGAGACTCAGCATTACAACATGAATGGACCCATGAACTCAAATCCAAATGAGAATTCAACTCTCTCTTACTGCAGGACCCAACCGGGCTGGGTAACACGCACAAGCTTTAAGGGTTATTCTGTCTCCTGCCATAGAAAAGGCTCTGCAGGATGGGCAGCGATTATGGCAGAGAAGAGCCTGTCCCGTGGAAGTGTCAGTACAATAATTCTTCCAGAGAGAAAAGACTGCAGGGTAAAGCGGTCTTGAGCAATGAAGTGAGTGTGAGGCTAACTTCCAATATCTAGATGGTGGAGGAGAAAGCTTAAAATACTTGATGTCCCTAAGTAATCAGAGAACAGTGTTAACCCATTCCCTGGTGATTTCTGTAAAAGTACAGGCTTGAAATTCGATGTGCTTTATGAGAAAACGTAGAGGAGAGAAATGTTCATACATTTTTCTTTATGTGGAGATGCACACAGTATGGGAATTAAAAGAAAAGCTGTATTCCTTTATATCAATGTTCCCATGACACGTCAGCATCAGGCAGAAACTCAGGGCTGGTCCAGACCCTACAGGGACCATAAAAGTCACCCAGAAAAAAATATATCCATTTTCCAGGGTCCTACTTCTTCTAGGGCAGAAACAACAATAAAGAATTCAGAGGTGAAAAGAATTAGTACATCATAAAAAATAGGGAAGAAAAATAAAATACTCTCCCACTGACTGTCCCTAAGAGAATTTACTCACACACTTAAATTTATGCAGCAAGTTACCAGGAGCCTCATAAATACTGAACCCATAATCAAACTGTAATCATTCATTTTATTTACATTTCATTAGGGGGCACTAAGGTAATGATCTTCGAAAGATTTTACTTGCAGCCAAGGAAGAGGAAGTGGATATCCTAAAGGAGGGGGGGCGGGGAATAAAAAGGGGATGTCATTTGTCCCAAGGGCACAGAATTCTTAAAAACAATCTGTTTAAAAAGTTACCACGTGCTTTTTATATTTTCCCACTCATAATTGCATCCTCAATTATTTTGACTCCACGTGTTACTTGAGAGGTAAGACCTGAATCTATCTGACGGAGGAATTTAGATTGAACTTGGAACATTACATGAGAAACAAACAAACTTCCATGAAATAGAGGCCTGCATCAGTAATTTCTTATACACCCGGCATATTCACCGTATATATTACCGCTTGTCATTTACTGTTGGCAATGCATGACAAGCTTTCAGGCACTTGCAAAGCAATTTGAATAGCTGCACCAAAGGGCAAGAGCGGCAATACACTGAATAAAACATCCAATGCCTGCATCATGCCTTTGAAGGCTGTCAGCCATACACGTTGAAGAACCTGAAATGAAGATCAAAAGGGAACAGAATTCATTTATTTATTTATTTTACCAGAGGTGGTGAAGGCAAAGAAGGTAAGACTGAGGATCTAAAAAAAAAAAAAAAAAAGTTCACATTTAGGCAAACATGGCTACTTTGTTCCCCGGATTCATCAGGCTGGATGATTTCATCCCAGGTCACAAGGCAGGAATGATGCTGGGGTAGGAAACGAAGCATCAGCAACAAAAAGTTCAAGAGAAAGAAAACCCGGCCTGCCTTCCTTTCCCTCCCCAGCCTCCTTCACTCTGACCTTCCTCACCTACAGCTCCTCCTGTATTCCAGTCATGAACATCACCTCAATTCTCTTGCACACATCAGCCTGAGCGTGGCTCCCTCTTCCTGTGGGGATTCCCTGGGAACCGTTCACGTCTCCCCTCTTTTCTCAAGCTCGTTGTAAAGACAGGAAGAACGTGATGGAACTCAAGATGGGCAGGTGAAGAGGAGAGGCTGCCTGATTTTTAAACTATGCTACCTAACATGTGGATGTTAGTCAGAGATAAGCCTCATAAGCTAGCTTTTTGTACAGACTTAAAAGAACATGGTGAAAGAAAACTAGCTGAGGGATAAAAATAATAGGGCACCTGGGTGGCTCAGTGGGTTGAGTGTCTGACTTCAACTCAGGTCATGATCTCACAGTTCCTGAGTTCGAGTCTCACATCAGGCTCAGTGATCTAAGCACAGAGCCCACTTTGGATCCTCTGTCCCCCTCTCTCTGCCCCTCCCCTGTTAATGCTCTCTCTCCTTCTCAAAAATGAATAAACAGGGGTGCCTGGGTGGCTCAGTTGGTTACGCATCCGACTTTGGCTCAGGTCATGATCTCACGGTCTGTGGGTTCAAGCCCCACGTCGGGCTCTGTGCTGACAGATCAGAGCCTGGAGCCTGCGTCAGATTCTGCATCTCTCTCTCTCTCTGCCCCTCCCCTGCTCATGCTCTGTCTCTCTCTGTCTCAAAAATAAAAACATTAAGAAAATGAATAAACAAACAAAAAGAAAGAAACAAATAATTGTCAAATACTTTCACACACAACTTACTGTGCAAGTTTAATGGCACTGTTTAAAAACTTGCTATCACTATGTAACTGATTCGGTATAAAAGGTAATTCAGCTACTAAGATTCTGTATATGACATAATCACTTAATCGATAAACTAAATGTGATCCTAATTTCTCCAAGCTGGAAGCTTTTCCTACAGCATAGGGGCAGCACCTGCTCATGTCCTCCCCGGCGTGGCCCAGGGCCCGGGGGACTTCCGTCTCCGAGGAGTGGTCCCACACAAGACAGCCACAGCAGCCGCACACTGCCAGGAACTTTGACTGCCTCCAGGGGACTCAGGGATTAGGACCTAAGGAGTGCCGGACTGCTCTGATGAGAACCTCCGGGAGAGTACGTGGTAAGCTGGATTCTGTGATTTGGCCTGGGAACTCACCACCATTTATAGCCACCATTTCCCTGGGGAAATGTGTTTATTGGTTTTCGACAACCCCTCTACATTTGAACAGTTGAAAAGCAGCTCATTTGAAAACTCGTGGCTGTTTATTAAAAACAAACAAACAAACAAACAACGAAAAATGAGATTCTCAGTCACTCAGAGGCTTCACCTCCATGGTTTTGTGTGTGGCTCTTGAATTCAGTGAGAACTTCGGCCACTGATGTAGTCTCTGTGAAACTAACTTTTGCTCATTTGTAACACGGAGGTCACATCCCAAGCCCATGCCTTAGCAACCAGGAGGGAGTCAACAGACGTTCATGTTCTTCTGTCTCTACAGAAAAGTTTTTTGTTTTTTTTTTTTTAACTTTTTAGCCCAGGAAATGATAGGCAGAACTCTACAAAGGTCTCTAACCACTTACACTATTATATAATCCCCCTCCACTCTCCACTGTGGGCAGACCTATAAAGACAGTGGAATATTATTCCCATGATGTGGTTACAAATCAGCTGACTCTGAGTTTGAACTGTTCAGAAGGAGAAGATCCTGGGTAGACTTGACCAAATCAGGTAAATCCCTTAAAATATGGTGCAGCCTCAGAGAACTGCCTCTACCTGCCTCTAAGATGACGAAAGCCACCCTGAGCGCTCCAACTATAAGGAAATAACTTCTGCCAACCGTGTGAGCTGGGAAGAGAACCCAGCTGACCCCTGTCCTGACCTCTGATCTACAGAACTGTGTGATAATAAATAGGTGTTGCGTTAAGCCATTAAGTTTATGGCAATTTATTACACAGCAGTAAAAACCAAAACAGAATAAAATTATAAATTTTTGTGTTTCTACAACTCTGGGGAAAAGAGGCATCAGAAATAACAAAGTACACAGATAGCAGAAGGAGAAACGAAGAGGGAGGAGAGAGATTTGAGATGTATTGTGCTAGATGCTCTGGTAGATACTGAACAAATGTTATCTCTTATAAAGAAAGAGTTTTATTTAGAAAGAGGTTCTGGTGTCTTCTATGACTCTAACCTAAAGTTTCCATTTCAAGCCAAATTACCGCCAACTTAATAAAAGTTTTAACTTCATTATCATGATAGAAATCTTTTAGCCAGCAAAAGGGTACAATCTAAACATGGTTTTGAAGAATTTTATTTTAAAGACACTGAGAACACCAAACAGTAGGTGACTGTGACCTTTGAAACAACGATACAAAATAAACCAGCACTTATCACATAGGCCATTCAGAACCAACTTTTTCTACTGGTTAAAAAAAAGGAATAAAACACCTCATTTTAGAAATAAATGAGACGTAATCCATATGGCAATGCAGAAAGCAATTAGCTGCTTTCATTCATTCAGAATGATGTATGAATTGTGAACTATTTTTAAGCGGTAAAAATCAGAAAATATCCCACAATGTTTTAAGAATAGAAATCATACACAAATGCATAGAGGAAAAAGTGGGGGAAAGGATTAACTGTCTTTTAAAAAGTCTTGCCATCTATGTAAGATATGTAAGATTAACATCTCAAGAACCTTTGAGGTTCCTTAGAAACTGAAAGGGACTTTCCAGAGAAGACCAGTAAATGCAAAACACACTCATGCTACTTCAGAATTATTTTGAAATTTCTATCATTTATCATGCTCTAACTTTGATTCTTAAAAAAAAAAAACAAAGGAAGGAAGGAAGGAAGGAAGGAAGGAAGGAAGGAAGGAAGGAAGAAAGAAAGAAAGAAAGAAAGAAAGAAAGAAAGAAAGAAAGAAAGAAAGAGGGGCAGCTGGGTGGCTCAGTGGGTTAAGCCTCTGACTTCGGCTTAGGTCATGATCTCATGGATTGTGAGTTCGAGCCCCGTGTCAGGCTCTGGGCTGACAGAGTGACCACTTGGACCATCCGAGACAAGTTTGCCCGGCTCTCCCAGATGGCCACAATCCTCAATCTGGAGTGGGTCATCGAGATCCTAGATTACTGGGATGCTAACTCTGGCCCACTGCCACGGCACCTCACCCCTGCCGAAGTATGCCAGGTACTGGCTCTACACATATGGACTTCCCTAGCTAGGATATCAAGGGGCTGCCAGGGGGAGCCCACCTGGCCCATCGGGCTTCAGGGTCCATTCCTTAAGTGGCCACAGCCAAGAAGCTGTGCGGGAAACAAGGCTCAACTCACTCTGCTGTCGGCACTCAGACCTGTCTGGGTGGTGCTTTGCAGGCAGCCTCTCCCCACCAGGAACGATGAATCCCCCTGGGCTCCTAACTACAGGGTAAAGCCAAGGCAGGCCAGCCTTCTGCATGGGTGGTCATTCTCTCATCCTTAGATGCTACAGCAAACAAGCTGCCTCTGTGCCAGCTCTAAAGGACTTGGGTATATCTGGGGACCTGGGGAATTAAGTTAACTTCTGAGGAGAGGCTGTGATGTTTATGATCGCCCTGAATAAAGACACTCCTTGGAGGGGAAAAAAAATCATCTGGCTTTGGATTCTGTGTCTCCCTCTGCCCGTCTCCCGCTCACACTCGCTCGCGCACTCTCTCTCTCTCTCTCAAAAATACACATTAACAAAAAACCCGAAAGAAAGAAAGAAAGAAAGAAAGAAAGAAAGAAAGAAAGAAAGAAAGAAAGAAAGACAGGCATCAAGCATAACCTCAAAACATTCCAGAATGTTACCATAGGGAAAAGACAGTGATTTTCTTGTAAGCATGTATTTCTCAGTACTATAATTCATAGCCCAGTATTTCAAAAGATAGAATAAGAAATACTCAAATAAAAATTAAAAAATTTTAAGCATGAATAATTTTGCTTAAAGACAGAACTTCAGGATGTCCATTCACCAAGCAATTCCATTAAACTAAGAAGCCTCTTGGAATTTGCTCCTACCTTAATTTTAAATAAATATATTTCAGCTGTTATGCTACAGATTCCACAAAATAATGACAACAAGAGCTATTTAGGTACCTGGAAGTTCCCTGCACTCACTCCTTACTTTTTAAAGGCAGTAACAAGTTGAGGGGACAGGGAAGAATCTTTAAATACCCCTTACTATCGGAGTCCAATCTCCACTTTCATGTTGCGTAACTCTTTGTTCAAAACTCTACAAGTTATGCACAATGTGAACAGACATGTTTTACTAGAAACACTAACCAGAGTTTGCATTTATAAGTGCTTCCTCTGGGCAAGCACGTGCCATGTGACATGCATTACCACACTCAATTCCATGAAGCACACATTTATCAGACTCATATCACTGATAATGAAATTCCTTAAAAAGGTTATTTCACTTACCCAAGGTTAGGGTGGGTGGTAAGTGAGAGAACTGGGATGGTCAGTCTTCAAAGTCAAATTAAATAAGTATCCTTAAGTTCACTATCTTTCATAATATAATTACCCTTGAAGAAACAGAGGCATGATATCTATCATGGCTACTTTGCCATGACAGGGAGAAATCAATGGCAACTTTTCCTACATATATATGCCAATAATCTAACAATTTTAGATCTACATGGAATACTTGCATTCTATCATACATAGACACGTCCTCATATTAGTGTCAACAGTGACACCTCAAACTGCAAGAAAGACACTAGCTACTGAGTTTACCTAAATAAGCCCTTACTTGCAAATCAGAGGATAGTTATATTAATTAATTAATTAATCTCTAGGTGTAAAGTAATCCAACATAATTAATCCAAGACCAAAAACAAAATCATGAAGAAACTGAGCTTATAACAAAGTTATCTCCAACAGTTCATGTCAAACAAGCGAAATTACCAGTGTAATTATAAGATACATGCACACCCAAAGTTGTATGTAAGACAGTCTGGAACACAGAAAATAAAATAATAACTATACTCTCACGAAACTACCTTAGAATCAGGTTGTGAAAGCTTTTTTTTTTATCATCGTATATAGTCTAGCCTAATTTTCAGCATACAAACCAACATTCTTTTTTGCAAAAGAAAATAGCATGGTAGTAAAAGTTTTATGCACACATCTACAAAATATGTTTGTAATGGAGACAACAAAAGATTATATCGCTCATGTACAAAAAATGTACAAGCTGATAGAAATACTAACAACCCCAGAGACATAATGGCAAGCATATGAATAGACATTTCAATAGATACATCAGAAAAGAACATCCAAATAGCAAAATAAATGAAAACAATACAAAATGTTTTGTTTGTGAAAAGTGAATTAAGCTAACAATAAAATATCACTTTACACATAAATTGGTGAAATATAAACAGGGTCAAAAAATCTATTTGTTAGCAGGAATATGGGAAAATGTGAAGCTTCTCCAATCTTTAGCTAGTAGAAACACAAGCATATACTATGTCTTCTCTTTGATTCAGGATGGGTATTTTCTATTAACCTACCCTCCACATTGTTAATACTGTCTTCTGCTGTGTCTAATGTTCTATTAAAACTATCCAGAGAGTCCTTAATTTTGGATATTGTATTTTTAAGTTATCAAATTTTCTATTTGCTGCTTTTCCCCCCACAAATTTCAATGCTCTGGTGAAATTTTCCAATTTTTCATTTTTTTTTTCTTTAACATACTAGTCACATTATTTTTGAGTACGTAAATTCTAACTTCAATCTCTGGAACAAAATTGTGACTATAAATTACATTGTCTTTATGTTGTTTTCAGGTCATATAGCATAACTTACTATAACTTCCGATTATCAAAAAATGAGGAAGCTCTACCTCAATGTTTTCTCACCCCTCCCATGACATTTTAGTAACACAGATATACTGTATTATCTTTTTGTGAACTGTGGCCCTTACAGACCCACAGAACACTGTAAACCTTAGTATTTTTCACCCCTGAAGAACCAATTTTTATCCCCTTGGGAGAAATATTACCCAGCCAAAAATGTAAGGTCTAAATGTTGCTATCTTCTACCAGAGAGTGTTATTTTTCATCTTCTATGCAGATAGAGAATTAATTGCCATCGTTCAGTCATGGCCTCAGCGGATTCCAGGTTGGTTACAGTTTTGCTGGGATTTAGCAAGCTTTCTTCTTCCCCTGTGTAGACGCTCTCCTGGCCATTCATCTGATAGTATGGTGGGTCTTTGCCCAAATGCCCTCTAAACTCACCACTAGAACACAGAAATTAGCATTTTCATTGTAGAACTAACCAAGACAGTGTTTTTCATATTAAAAGGGAACAGTCCATTACATTCAGGCAATTTATTCATCTCTGGAAGCTATTTTCTCTTTCTGGATGGTAAGCAACTCTCAAACATGAACAAGGCATTATGTGACAAAATTACCACTCAACTTAAAAGAAATTCAGGGCGCCTGGGTGGCTCAGTCAGTTAAGCGTCCAACTTCAGCTCAGGTCATGATCTCGCTGTTCCTGAGTTTGAACCCCACGTCAGGGTCTGTGCTGACAGCTCAGGGCCGGAAGCCTGCTTCGGATTCTGTGTCTCCCTCTCTCTCTGCCCCTCCCCTACTCGCACTCTCTCTCTCTCTCTCTCAAAAATAAATAAACATTAAAAAAAATTAAAAAGAAGAAATTCAGCTATATGGCCGTTTAAAAAAATTTTTTAATGTTCATTTATTTTGAAGGAACGACAGACTGAGTGTGAGTGAGGGAGGGGCAGAGAGACAGGGAGACACAGAATCCCAAGCAAGCTCCAGGCTCTGAGCTATCATCACAAAGCCCGACGCAGGGCTTGAACTCACGAACTGCAAGATCATGACCTGAGCCAAACTTGGACACTTAACCAACTGAGCCACCCAGGTGCCCCAAACCATATGGCTCTGTTAAGTGTAATCCTTCTTACATCACAGAGTATATTCCACACTAACAGTCAGATTTATCTTAATAAAGTACTAGAAACAGTGCAGGAAGAAACCACCTATCATGACTATTATGTAATGTTTACTTGCAAACGGGCAATATTGTAAAAGAACGATAAAAACTGATATTTGTACGTAATTTTTTATCTAGGAAGCCAAACAGAAGCAGTTGAAAAACTACTGGAGTAAATAAAAGAGTTAAGTAGCTTGGATAGAACCCACAAATATAAAATCCAACAGTTTTGCTATCAGTGAATAAAATATGGTTTATAAGCAAACCCTCTTCACATAAAAATAAATGAAAATATCCCAAGGTGAATGGTTACCTGAGAGGAGGTGGGGGGTGGGGTGGGTGAAATGGGTGAAAGGGATTACAAGTACACTCATCCTGAGCGCTGGGTGATGTATGGAACTGCTGAATCACTACAATGTAGGCCTGAAATAATATAACGCGATATGCTGGGGCGCCTGAGTGGCTCAGTTGGTTAAGCGTCTGACTCTTGGTTTTGGCTCAGGTCATGATCTCATGGCTTGTGAGACGGAGCCCTGAGTCAGGGTCTGCACTAACCATGCGGAGCCTGCTTGGGATTTTCTCTCACCATTTCTCTCTGCCCCTGCTCCATATGAGCTCTTTCTCTCTAAAAATAAATAAATATTTAAAAAAAATACAATACTATATGCTAACTATATAGGATTTAAAACAATTTTTTTTTAAAAAATAAATCAAGAAATTCTTCAAGATATCTTAAGGAGAAACATGTGATCATAAGGAAAAGAAAACAAAAAAAAAAAAAACACTTCAAAAAGAGAAATACCAGGGTCATTCAAATAAATGTTCCTAAAAGGATAAAACATAGCTTAAGATGATACTTCCTTCTAAACGAAATGTACACTTTTAATATTCCACTTAGGGAACTGTGGCATGGTGGGTGAACCCCAAATATGATTCTAACATTTACCTAGGGAAAAAAAGAATAAACAGAGGAACCTATCACATAAAACCCTGAAAAATAAGAGCAAATATGAAGATATATGGGTAGTTGTTAAATACAGTATAGTCCCAGTTAAAGAAAATACAGATCATAGAAACAGAAGAGACCGTAAAAGACATATATTACATATGAGATTTAACAAATCAGTAGGGAGAGAATTCAGTAACGGCAGGAGGGAGTAACTGGTTAGCAAAATGGGAAGAAAATGTTATCCTCCGTTGTACCGAAATTAATTACAAATCCATTTTGATAACATTAATTTTGTGCCCACTAGATGCCAGATATTGCTAGGTGCCAGAGATTCCAAGGTGAAAAGATATTCGAGCCATTTAGAAATAAAGGAACACATGTGAAAGTGCACGGAGGCCCCTGATCCCATCTACTGGGAAATTGTGTTATCCCAAATTGAATTTTCACTAGAAAACTTGGAAGGGGCACCTAGGTGGCTCATTTGGTTAAGTGCCTGACTTCAGCTCAGGTCACGATCTCAGGGTTTGCGAGTTTAAAACCTGCATTGGGCTCTCTGCGGTCAGCACGGAACCCACTTCAGATCCTCTGTTCCCCTCTCTCTCTGCCCCTCCCACTTGTGCATGTTCTTCCTCTCTCTCAAAAATAAGCATTAAAAAATTAAAAAAAAAAAAAAGAACACTTGGAAAGTGCTATGTGTGCCCTAATTCACTGCCCCTCCCGAATGCCTTCAAATCCAATGCCTGACACACAGAAGGTACTCAAATATTTATGTCATAACACGTTACGAAAAATGTTTTAAAAGAAGAGGACCGCCTTTCTGTGTATGTTCCCTGTAGAAAAGTATGGTGTCTTGTCCTTTCACTTCCAATGCCGGAAAGCTTATTGCAATTTGTCATTCGCAGAACAGTTTGAGGGACAGAAGAGGGAGATTTCATTGAAGAAAAAGATAAACATTTTTCATGTTTTTCACTTTATGCCTGATGCTATACTGAGGAGGCCAGAGGTCAAAGAGGTGGTCCAGGTAAAAGCGACTGAGTAAGTAAGAAATGATTTAAAGGACTTTTGAATAACAAGGAAGATCTTGCTAAAGATCGTGAGCTTAAAACCAAGGACCTAAACATTTCAGTATTATGACCTTCTAAAAGCAAAGACTGGTTGGGGCGCCTGGGTGGCTCTGTCAGTTGTGTCCGACTCCAGCTCAGGTCATGATCTCATAGGTCGTGAGTTTGAGCCCCAAGTCGGCCTCTGTGCTGACGGCTCAGAGCCTGGAGCCTGCTTCGGATTCTGTGTCTCCCTCTCTCTCTCTGCCCCTTCCCCGCTCGCGCTCTCTCTCAAAAATAAACAAACATTAAAACAAAAATAAATAAATAAAAGCAAAGACTGGCAACAGGGGAGCTCAGAGATAAGAATTACCTAAGAAAAAGACATTGGTGGAAAAGAAATAAAAAAGACTTTTCTTTAAAAAGAAGACTTTTCACTGAGGTTACATCCTGAAGTCACTTTACTGTATATGTTTAACGTATCTACATGAGGCTTAATATACACCGGGAGCTGCTCAAATGCTTTTAGAAATATTATTTCACTTAATCTTTACGACTCATGAGTCGGATGCCATGATGACTCTCTCCCATAGATGAAGGAATAGAGGATCAGAGATGTTAAGTAATTTGGCCAAGGTAATGTAGCTATTAAGTGGCAAAGCCAGTATTTAAATTCAGGCTGCTACAAATAAGTTCCCATTGATATAATTCACCCCAAATAGATTACCACGAAATTAACACTTTCTTCTTTTAAATTTTTTTTTTTTAATGTTTATTATTTTTGAGAGACAGAGAGACAGAGAGCAAGCAGGGGAGGGGCAGAGACAAAGTGGGAGACACAGAATCGGAAGCAGGCCCCAGGCTCCAAGCTGTCAGCACAGAGCCCAATGTGGGGCTCAAACCCACAGACCACGAGACCATGACCCGAGCTGAAGTCAGCCGCTCAAGCGACTGAGCCACCCAGGCGCCCCAACACTTTCTTCTTTTAAGATGGGAATAACAGAACATTCAGAAATAAAGGAAGGAGTCTAAGCAGTGAGGAAAACCTGAGTTTGAAGTCTCTATCCTAGCTGTGAGATGCTGGCCAAGTTAAATAACCTTTCTGGGCTTTGGTTTTCACATTATTAAATGAAGATAAGACAACCTAGCCTCAGAATTAAGGACTGAGAGGAAAATGTCTATGGAGAGGCTCCTGGCAATGAGGGAAACACACAGCTCCAAACAATGGCAGCGAACGCAGCCACAGCTGCATTAGCATTGAGCTATTTTCTGAGTGGGCAAAGCTCACCATGGGGTCCCCTAGGACAGAAATGGAAGAGAGGACAGCACTGGAAAGATGGTGCAGAGAATTTAAAGGGGTTGACAGTTGTGTAGGTTGGAAAAGGGCACAAGGGCAGATTCACTGGGTAGCAAGGAGGTTTGCAAGGTTACAATATAATTGGCCTCCCTAGGCACCTTGGAAGATGCTACTTCCTCTCACAAAAGAGCTAATGATCATAGAAGTACATCACCTTCTAGAATCAAAATCCAAAGACTAACTCGAGAAATGAGGAAGCCTGTTCTCAACCCTTTACTTGTCCACTGTGCATGTAAAATGAATATAATCATATGCTTCGAATCCCTTTCTTATAGTCCTAGCACTACCACTAGGAGTGGGCAGAAATTTATTGGCACCTACCATGTTCCAATCACTGTGCAGAGCATTTTTGATGCATTATCTCACTGAATCCTCATGATAGTCTCATTTCCATCATCTTCATTTTAACAGAGGCAAAGTAACATAGCTACCAAGTAGGAGAATTGGACTAGAAGATAACATTACCTCCTAAAAAAGCATATGGTTTTAACTATAGTAGTTACTACTTTCAAAGACAGAGATTTTGGGGAAACATCTTAAGAGAAAGCATGGAATCACTAACTAAAGGGTACCATGTTTCCACTCACTATACCATATCCCTACCCAGTACAGAGGTCTACCAGCTTTTAACTCATTAACACATGGTTTGCTAACATTCTTCCCCACCCATGCCCTTGGGATCCTTCCTTTGCTGATAAGCTAGTTTACTGGCAGGAGGTAATACAACAAAAAGCAAGGCGGGTTTTGAATAAGAGACAACTAAAAGACAAATAAAAGAAAAAATACAAAGCTTAGGGACAAATAATTATTTCAATAAAAAACATGAAGACAAGGATTAATTAAGCCCAGGTGCATCTATTTTAAGTATGAATATTAAGTCAATCTACTTATATAAATCAAGTCCTATCCATTAATGTACTAAAAATATTTTGCACCAGTTTTGGCCCTTCATATATTCCATGCCAGTATTCCTCAAACTGGAGTCTAAAAAAGATTCATAGTGAGGGACCTCTGGGTGGCTCAGTTGGTAGAGCATCCGACTTTGGCTCAGGTCAAGGTTTCGAGGTTTGTGGATTTGAGCCCCACATCAGGATCTGTGCTGACAGCTCAGAGCTTGGGGCCTGCTTCAGTTTCTGTGTCCCCCTCTCTCTGCCCCTCCCTGGCTCACGCTTTGTCTCTCTCGTTCTCTCAAAAATAAGTAAACATTTAAAAAAAAGATTCTTAGGGAGAGGAATATTTAATACATAATAAAAATTTTTGTTGATGGGGCACCTGGGTGGCTTAGTCGGTTGAGCGTCGACTTTGGCTCAGGTCATGATCTCACAGTTCACGAGTTTGAGCCCCATGTCAGGCTCTGTGCTCACAGCTCAGAGCCTGGAACCTGGAGCCGGCTTTGGATTCTGTCTCCCTCTCTCTCTAACCATTCCCCACTTGCACTCTGTCTGTCTGTCTGTCTCTCTCTCACTCAAATATAAATTAACATTAAAAAATATTTTAAAAAATTTTTGTTTATATTTTATTAATAGTCTTAAAAATATGAATTCTGTAATGACTATCTTTTAAGTTCAGCCTGTTTCATGATTTCAGTGCCATATTTCCATTTGTGGTAATGATCAAGTTGGCCAAGTATTACTATTTCAATTTTCCCGAGCTAATGAGAAAAAACCAGAGGACTAAATACACAAGTAAGGTGAGGGCCAAATGATATCATGGAGCACTGCAGAACCATCATGAAAGGCTTTTGGTCAGAAAAGTCACAGCAGAACTGAGCTCTACACTGCATATGATAAATAAGCCAACTCAAAAAAAAAAAAAAAAAAAAAGAAGTAAGCAGGTGGCCTATCAGCCAAAAGCAGATTTGTATTCCTAAGAATGATTTAGTGTGTAGGAAAGTATCATCATTAATATGTAACATTAAGGGGCGCCTGGGTGGCGCAGTCGGTTAAGCGTCCGACTTCAGCCAGGTCACGATCTCGCGGTCCGTGAGTTCGAGCCCCGCGTCAGGCTCTGGGCTGATGGCTCAGAGCCTGGAGCCTGTTTCTGATTCTGTGTCTCCCTCTCTCTCTGCCCCTCCCCCGTTCATGCTCTGTCTCTCTCTGTCCCAAAAATAAATAAACGTTGGAAAAAAAAATTTTTTTTAAAAATATGTAACATTAAACCAATATTCTTATAAATGTTATTCTCGGTAGTTTTGTTGTATTAGTATTAATTTGTTTTAGTTGCAATGGTAAAAGTGTTAAACATGAGTTTATATCTGGCCTTTTTCTTCCTATTTAATAAAGCATCCTTTAAAAAATATACTCGGGGTGCCCGGGTAGCTCAGTCGGTTAAGCGTACGACTTTGGCTCAGGTCATCGTCTCGCAGTTTGTGAGTTCAAGCCCTGCACTGGGCTCTGTGCTGACAGCTCAGAGCCTGGAGCCTGCTTTGGATTCTGTGTCTCCCTTTCTCTCTCTGCACCTTCCCCGCTCGCACTCTGGGTCTCTCTCTCCCAAAAATAAGTAAACTTTTAAAAAAAGAATTTAAAAATTATGTTTACATCAACGTTGCAACCGTGAAAACATTTCTCTTTTAAAAAAGCTTATACATCATTTAAATTCGAGGAGAGCCTCTAACTGCAACATCTCAATCGACAATTGATCCTTGAACACCATGGGTTTGAACTGCACAGGGTCATGTATATACAGTTGTTCGTTTTTTAAATAAATACAGTACAGCACTGTCAATTTATTTTCCTTATGATTGCCTTTTCTCTAGCTTACATTAAGAATAGAGTACACTATTCTTATATATACCCTACACACACACACACACACACACACACACACACACACATATATGTATCTCATACAAAATACATGCTAACCTACTGTTGATGTTATGGGTAAGGCTTCTGGTCTACAGCAGGCTATTAGCAGTTAGTTCTTAGGGTGTTAATTCTACACAGATTTGTGACTGCCCAGGGCTGGGCACCCCTAACTCCTGCACTGTTCAAAGGTCATGCATACACTGGTTTGGGAAGCACCAAAATCGATCAGCAGTCTCCCACACACTGCCACTCTGCTGTGGTAAACTCCATATAGAACAAATGGGAGGTAAAGCACCGTGCCCCAAGAAGCTTAAAATTTAGTTAGACAAAAAAATGCCCCTATGAGGGAAAAAAATCATCTTTAACTTCTGGCAGCCAAGGAAGCTTTGGAGAATTATGAAAGCTATAATAAAACACACACATTCATACACAATGTCAGGGATTCCAGACATGTGTCCACGGTTTCCAGAATAGAACACTTAGCTAGAAAATAAGTATTGTTTAAAAGGGGTGAGTTATTCTATTTAATTATGAAGTGACATGCAACTATGAAAGAAATACGTGGGGACCAAACCACTGCAAATAGCTGGATCAGGAAAGGAATTAGGAACAACCAAAAATTAATAGGTTTGGCTGGGGAAAGTTTGCTCAAAAAAAGGTAGGCACCATTCAAAATCTCATGATTGTACTTTCAAAGAGTTGAATTAAAAACAATACTTCATCATCGCTGAAATATTTTTCCTTAGAAATTTTTCCACATAGGGGGAGCATGTAAGTGCCATGTAGGGATAGGGAGTTATGAGAAAGAAGAGTACTCAGGCTATTGCAGTTACTAAGATACCGACACAATCCACTGATTGTTAAATGTGGTAATAAATGAAAAGAAACTTGAGACAAGTAAAAGTCACGTTAGGTTTTGAGAAACCAAAGCTTGGTTCCAAAGGCACCAGATGGCTTCCTGGTGTCTACGGGTTTCACAATATGACTTCTGTAAGAACGAAAGCCTATCTCCATCCAATTAGAAATATTAATGAAGAGTTATGTTTACAGGATGCAAAAGAACCACTAAGTAGTATTTTCAAAGGCCCAACACGGCATTTTGTTGAAATTTATTTTAGCCAAGCGCGGATTTGAATAAATGAACGGCTTTAATTGCTAAATTTCATGGTGTGTCATAGAGAAAAATCTCAACTTTCATTCTCCCAAAGATTAATAGAAAAATCATAATAAAAATTATGCAAATTATTTACATAGCTTAAGTAGATATCAAAGATTGCAGACATGCTCTGAGGAACAGAACTAATCATCGACCCATGACCCATGCATAGCTAATTACCAACCAATATGGAGAAGACCTTCATCGCCTGTTCCGTTTACACTGCAATCCTTACATCAACGTTTCATCATTTCTGTTCTGAATAAGAACCAGTCATGCAGGGAATTTAATTCAAAGTGCAAGCACAATTTTAACATGAGTTTATTTCATCTCCTTCTTTCTCCACTCTTCCCTTCTTATTTTCAGAAGAAAGCAAACCATGTTAATTCCTGAAATACACAACCTTACGGGGTTATGGCCTAGAGGTCTCTATCACCTCCACTTCTGAACCCACACTATCTAACTGCAATAAAATAATAAAACAGTAAAGGCATCTTACGAAATTACCAGTTAAGTAAGCCAGAGGTCAAAACAAGACCTTCATTTCTAGGCTTCTCTCGAGCACAGGGATTCCCAATGAAAAAGCCAATCTTGTCTAAAGCTGATGAGTTTTTGCCATCTTTCCTAGGAAAGGTTGAAGAGCTTTTCCTGATAAAGATTGCTTAAGCTACTCATCTCCAGAAACCTCTCAAAGAATTCAAACTGGGGGCATCTGGGTGGCTCAGTCAGTTGAATGTCCCACTTCATCTCAGGTCAAGGTCTCATGGTTCAGGAGCTTGAGTCCCACATCAGGCTCTCTGCTAGTGGCACGGAGCCCACTTCAGATCCTCTGTGCCCTCCCTCTCTGGCCCTTTCCTGCTCACTCTGCTCTCTCTCTCTCACAAAAATAAACATTTTAAAAAATAAGAATTCAAACTGAAATCTGACAAACAGCCTTAGCTATTACAAAGCCCTTGATGTTTAAGATTTTATGTGCGTTAGGGGCACCTGGGCGGCTCAGTCAGTTAAGCGTCCGACTTCAGCTCAGGTCATGATCTCGCGGTCCATGAGTTTGAGCCCCGCGTCGGGCTCTGGGCTGATGGCTCAGAGCCTGGAGCCTGCTTCCAATTCTGTGTCTCCCTCTCTCTCTGCCCCTCCCCCGTTCATGTTCTGTCTCTCTCTCTCAAAAATAAACAAACATTAAAAAAAAAATTTTATGTGCATTAATTCAGAAGAGGCAGTTATATTTCCTACCAGCTAGGTTATCTTTTGAAGAAAGCCTTCAAGTCATCACGACCCCTGAAAAAAAGAATGCTGGAGACTAACCTCCTTTTATAGCATTTCCATAATTTCCTGAAGATAATATGACTTCCAAATTTCTTCTATGTACAGCTGACCCTTGAGAAACAGGTTTGAACTGTGTGCTTCCGTTTATATGTCGATTTTTTTTTTTGATAAATTTAGTACCATTCTATAAAATGTACTTTCTCTACCTTGTGATTTTCTTATTAACACCTTTTCTCCAGCTTACTTTAAGAATATAGTATAGGGGCGCCTGGGTGGCGCAGTCGGTTAAGCGTCCGACTTCAGCCAGGTCACGATCTCGCGGTCCGTGAATTCGAGCCCTGCGTCAGGCTCTGGGCTGATGGCTCGGAGCCTGGAGCCTGTTTCCGATTCTGTGTCTCCCTCTCTCTCTGCCCCTCCCCCGTTCATGCTCTGTCTCTCTCTGTCCCAAAAATAAATAAATGTTGAAAAAAAAATTTAAAAAAAAGAATATAGTATATAATACATATACCAAATACAGGTTAATCCATGGTATACGTTATGTGTAAGGCTTCTGGTCAACAGTGGGCTGTTAGTAGTTAAATTTGTGGGGAAGTCAAAATTTATAGTCAGATTTGTGACTGCATAGGGGGTCAGCACCCTTAACCCCTGTATTGTTTAAGGGTCAACGATACTTTAAAAAGTGGCAATACTATCCTTCACAATCACCAGTTATCAATAGTCCCACACTGGGTGGGAATTTCAGGGAGAAACGGAGTCCTGCATTTGAGAAACCAAATGCTGTCCTCTTTTTTTTTTTTTTTTTCTCATGGCATCTGAATATATATATCCCTTCCTGGCAACAAACACTACCTTCAATATAATCTGAGTATTTTTGGTGATGTAGGCCAGGGATAGTATGGATAAATAACATACAAATCAATTTTAGAGGCACCTGGGTGGCTCAGTCAGTTAAGCATCTGACTTCAGCTCAGGTCATCATCTCACAATTTGTGTTTGAACCCTGCATCGGGCTCTGTGCTGACAGCTCGGAGCCTGGAGCCTGCTTGAGATTCTGTGTCTCCCTCTCTCTTGGCCCCTCCCCGGCTTGCATGCCGTCTCTCTCTCTCTCTCTCTCAAAAGTAAATAAACATTAAAAATTCTTTAGGTAAAAAAAAACCAATTTTTAAAGTTTCTACATTGCTGCAGAATAACAACTAGAAATTAATAAATGAAAATCAGTATCATGTCATGCCCAATATTTTTTTATGTTCAACTGATAACTATAGTAACTTCATCAGGAATGCATTAAGAAAAGTGTGAATCAGTGTTAGACTCGTTTTACCAACCTCACCTCTCTCCAGTCTTTCAACCAATCAAGGAAAGAGCACATTTATCCAACAACAGGGGAGAAATTCCTCTCCTACTACAAAGAATTAGGATCCTGATAAATGCTACAAAGGTAAACACGCAGTTGATAAAATCAATAGTTTCAGGGGAAATGAGGTTAAGAATGAACCTTTAGGGCTGCCTGGGTGGCTCAGTGTGGTAAGCATCTGACCTCCCTTCAGGTCATGATCTCACAGTTTGTGAGTTCAAGCCCCACGTCGGGCTCTGTGTTGACAGCTTGGAGCCTGGAGCCTGCTTTGTATTCTGTGTCTCCCTCTCTCTCTGCCCCTCCCCTGCCCACCCTCTGTCTCTGTCTCTCAAAAATAAATAAATAAAGACTCAAAAAAAATTTAAGAGTGAACCTTTAAACGCTCTGATAAATGTGTGAAACTTCAGAAAAATAAGAGAAAACATACTCCATGAGAAAATGTGACATTTTGTATACTTTCAGCACAAATGGACAGCATTGTCTTCTAAGTTCCTCAAGTCATAGCTACTTTCTAGGGTCTCACATCATTGTGACTTTAAAGAAGACATTCAGAAAATGACCTTGCCTAGTTAGAGATCAAGTAGAAGCTGTTTCCCCTAAACCCAGACCTGCATGAAAATCTTCATGTCTAGGGGAGAGCTATGAATCCAGAGATGTAGAGAAACACGAGGAACTCAAGATGGATAAAGAAAGCTTTGGAAAAACCTTGCTTTATCCTACTCAGCAGCATAGAGTGGGTCTTGCCCATAATATCAGGTCTTCAACCTTCTGTCTGCCATAGCAGCTCTGTAAATGCCTACTGTCCCTCCTCACAGGAGGCGATTGTGAAGTCCCAAAGCAGCCTCACTCATCCCGGCTTCCTCCCAATTCACTACATTCTATCAGAGAATCAGATGCTAAAAAGATAATGAACCCACCTATAAAAGCAATTCTCTACTTTCCTGCTTCATACATTCCTAAAAAAAAAAAAAATATATGTCAAAGAGTCATATACATATTGTGAGGAAATTTTTCATTACCTGAGAGAGAGAGAAAAAAAAAGTTTCAAATTGTCTTATCATTCCTCATTGATACACTCCCAATCTGTCCACAGTCTTTTATTTTGTTCTCTTCGTTTGCTCTCAACTGCACACACCAGCAGCCCAAGTACAATGTATGATTGAATCTAAATATTGATCCTTTCTGGAAAGCCAAATAATTCCCCCCTGGTATCAGGGGTATTAAATTTATGAGAGCTACACTTCTCATCCCTGGTATCAGCACATTCTCTTCTGTTTTCTATTCAACTTTCTAAAACAACGGTAAAAGCAGTAATACTCAAAACAGTGCAGTACCACCGAGATGGAGGTACTGCTCAATGTCAATGTTGGCTGGCAAAAAATGGGAATGACTGTCTACACTCTTAGGAAACAGAGTTCTGAGTAAATAAGGGAGCAGTTAAAGAGGACACAGTTTCAGAGTCTTCTATCTCACATAAAAGATGCCTTGGGGAAAAAATGTCATGGGGCACAACAGACAAGATCATCTTTAGGTCTTGGGAAGAAATTTTGTTCATTTTATTTGTCATTTTACTTCATTTACTTCATTTCACCAGTCTTTTCTTTCTGATATACCGTACACTCTAAAGGAGCAGTGATTGGGGTTCTTGTGGAGATCTCTGGACCAGTTACAATTAGGTGTAGCTGCATATAAGTGGTAACCCAAAAATGTACCTTAAAATAGCTTACTGCTTTCATATGTAAAAGAGGTTCAGAAGCAGGGAATCTAGTCTTGGTGTCATGGGATCAAATCAACAGACTCAAGCCACTTCTACCTTTCAGTTCAACCATCCTTGGTAGTCTATCCTCATGGTCACCTCATGGACCACAACGGTTACAGGACTGTCTATCCTTTGAGCAACTTTTACTTAGCTCTCATTGGCCAAAATGTAATATCATAACTCTACCTAGGTGTGAAGGAAAAAGGCTCGTAGGTTATATCTTTTAATTGAGCACATTACAACCATGACAAAAATCAGAATTTTATCAGTAAACCAAAAGAGAATCATGGATACTGTGTATACAGATGGATGTCTCTGTGTCTCTGCCCGTTCCAGTTCTGGGCATGAGCCTTGTCTAAAGGGAATCCTTCAAGCACCTGAAGGTCCAGTCCAGCCTTACTCACCAGACATCACTGCCAAGGATGGCAGCCTTCTAGAAGGGAAGAGCACACTTGCTCTGAGCGTCCCTCTGCATCTTGCTCCAAGTACCCTGACATGGGAGGGAGAAAGCTACTGTGGCCTCCAGTCCTGGCCAGATCCATTTCCCCAGTTTATCTTAACAACATTTGAGGCTGTGATCTAAAGGTGCATCTTTAAAGTGAAGACAGTAGATCACAACTCTCAGAAAAAACAATGTTAAGAATAGTGGGAGGTTTCCAGGTTTATCCACAGAGGACCACTTCACAGGTAAGGTAGCAGAAATAGTATTCATTTGCCATCACCTAAAGTGAAATTGATTAGATTTCGATAGATTACTCTTTGCTCTAATGAGGTGTGCAGAAGAGCCTGGACAGAAAGAAAAAGAGCAAGGACCAACTCCTATTTCTTTCTGGCTTTGTTCTCTGGCAAGTGCACTTTTCAATAGCTCTCTTGGTAACAAGTAACTTGTCTTATCCCCGTGGTGGTCCATCCAGAGTAGTTCAGTGAAGGGGGCGTTGCACAGACTACAACAAGCTTGAGCTGGACAACATCTACTGGCAGGTGGAATCTGCTTTTCACATCTGAGCATAGGGAATGAGAACGAAGGGGCTTTTCTAATTGAACTATGCACCTCAAAAAATACTTACGTCTGAACCCTCAGTACCTGTGAATGTGACCTTACTTGGAAATAGGGTCTCTGCAGATGATCAAGTTAAGATGAGGTCATTAGGGTGGGCCCCCAGTCCAAGGAATATGTCTCTATGAAAGGGCAAGGCTTGGACACAGAGTCATGCACACAGGAGGAATGCCATGGGACAATGGAGGCAGAAATCAAGGCGAAGCATCTACAAGCCAGAGACTGTCCAAGAGTGCCAGAAAACCACTAGAATCTGGGAGAAAGTCCTGGAACAGATAGATGCTCCCCCACAGACCTCATGAAGATCCAGCCCCACTGACCTCTTCATCTCCAACTTCTAGCCTCTAGCTCCCTTTCTTTCAAGCGTAATGCCTCAAGTGACTTCTCAAGGCCCATCATTGTCTATAACCATCATTTATATAACTGAGGTTCCTGCCAAGCATGTTTGAGGGGTAGTTCAGGAATATTCACCAACAGCCAGAGTGAGAATGAGGGGAAGCCACAGCACCCTCCACCCTAACAAGGATCGTCTACCACTGTGACCAAGACATCGACAAGTCAGACACTGCCAAGTTGGATACCTCTCTTTCAAAGTCTGCATGTGATAGAACTACACCAATAGGCAGCTGCTAGAGGCTTCTGCGGAAAGAGAAGCATCTCAGTCAATGAAAAATACGAGTAAATGATTATGCAGAGGAGGCATGATAATCATTCACTTCTCATGATTCAGCAAGTTCAAATATCTAAATGTATTCTAGCTGTCAAGATCTCTTACATAGGTTTCTCTACTTCTGGTGAAGAAGAAACTAGGGGATTAGCAAAATGAACACCCATCTGTGTATCCGCTACTCAATTTTATATGTCAAAAATAAACACTGTTGAAGCCCCCACCCCCCTCCATGATCTTGGTTCCTCTCTCTCCCCCAAGAGGTAACCACCACCATGAATTTAGTCTTTATTAGTCTCAAATGTGCCTTTACACTTTTACTACACAAAGAGCCCACCTAGCGGCAGCAGGGTGGCTCAGTCAGTTGAACGTCTGACTTCAGCTCAGGTCATGATCTCACAGTCCATGAGTTTGAGCCATAGCATTGGGCTATGTGCTGGCAGCTCGGAGCCTGGAGCCTGCTTCAAATTCTGTGTCTCCCTCTCTCTCTCTCTGCCCCTGTCTCTCTCTCTCTCTCTCAGAAATCTCTCTCTCTCTCTCTCTCTCTCTCTCTCTCTCTCTCAGAAATAAACACACACACACACACACACACACACACACACACACACACACAGCAGCCCACCTGAAATGATGATGGTGCTCTTTGGCCACAGACCCATTGGTTATTTTTTTCCTCCTATCTCTTTTGTTTTTTTCTCTCATCTATCAAAATATTAATTTTCAGATAAATGTATTCAAAAGGATGGGAGTAATGACTGTGAATAGCTTATTTTATTCCTATCAACTAGTGTCTATTTTATTCACCTGTGTTACCTGTTCCCTCCTCCCAGTAAAGCTGTGATACAGGGAAATCAAGGCAGACCAACAGAAGCATACTTTCAATAGGTATCTATTTCTGGCATTCAATTCAGATTGGTAAATGGAAATGTACATCACCTATGCTTAAAATTCTCCTTGACAACAAAACCAAAATGGGTAATTTAGAATGCAGGATAATATTAAATTTATATTGGAGGCACCTGGGTGGCTCTGTAGTTGAGAGCCCCCCTCTTGGTTTCTGCTTAGGTCCTAATCTCGCGTGAGATGGAGCCCTTCACCCAGGCTGCTTGGGAGTCTCTCTGCCCCCCCCCCACTTGTGTGCTATCTCTCTCTCAAAATAAATAAACATTAAAGAATATTTATATTGTAGCTCTTTATACACAGGACTAGAAAAACATTAAAATACCAATCAGCAACAAATCTATCACTTTCATCTGTTTTCATAAAAGACTTAAATGCAAAAAATGAAATAACAATTTCACTAGACATAAATACATGAAGTTGAGGACCCAACATTTACCATCCTACATGGAGCACATGACATTCTTATTAAAAGTTGGAATAACTTAAGTAATGGGTGAGCCAATGAGAGGGTTTGTTAAGCAGTAGGGGAAATGTGGGCTATAAAAACACAAAAGAATATTCTACAAATATTTGTAGAACAACCGTTACCTGCCAGGCATGGTTCTAGGCACAGAGCATACAGCAGGGAGACAAATCTCCTGGACCCAGGGAGCCTGTGTTCCAGCAGGCTAGCATGTACAGAGTTACAGTAATCATCTATTCCGACCAACTCTGGGAAACCCTCCCTGATCGATAAATCACTGCACCAACCACAACTTGGCTACAAACGGCTCCAGTGCTAGTTGCTGGGAAAATCTTATAAAACCCCAAGTGTTAGAGCAAAACAAAGAAAATCTGTTTTATTCCCTAAATGAATATATCATCTCTTTGTTGACTGCTGGAACCTATTAAAATGTGTTGTGAGAAGCGATTTGCTGCACATAAAAAGTAAAAGCTTCCTTGAGCCTAAACAAATATTGTCAACAGCTGTAGGGGAAAAAAAAAATGTTAGCTTTTGGAATTTTATACAATGAATGACTGAAAATAAGGAAATGCCTCAGTTCTCTGAATGACTATTAGACGTGACCATTAGAAATGGTCCAGCACTCCACCCTCATTGCTATTTCTGTTAAGAGGCACAGTAAATATCGTGGGCAGAGTACTCAGCTCATATACAACTGGTCAGCCCCAAAAAGTACTTCCTAGCTGGAAAGAAAACATGCACTAAGAATCAATAATCATCAAGTAATGAGGAGTTTAACAAGAGCCTGAAGAGAAATATACTAAAATGCTTAAGGGGACTATCTTTACATGGTGAGACTATGGATGGAAACTTTTATCCTTTATACTTCTCTTTCTACAATGGAAATGATGAGGACAAACGATAAATGCTTTGTGATCTAAGACTTTTCACAATAAAATAAAACGCTACTCCACTTCTTAAATGCTAGGAGACTGTAACATTGTAAATACCTACAGGAAAAATTATTTAATGCATCAAAAGACACAAGCAAAAGCTATATTCTCTGCTTTTTCAAATCTCTTTTCTTTAAGTGATCAGGGGTAATTTTGAATGCATTTTCTCCAGGCTGTACTTTCTAGTTTTACAATGGCCACCTGTGTGATTGATACAAGTATTAAATTATTTTCTACAAAAACCAATGGGCTGCAACTCATTCAGATACTATAAATTATACATTATTACTCAAAAAAATTGACAATAGGAATACACCTATCAGTGTATTCCAAAAAAACAATTCTTGAAAACGCCTCCAGGTTTGAATTATTTCCCTCTTTAAAAGGACCCACAGAAGTTCTGAGAGATTAAAATATACGAACCCTTCAGAAATTAGATGTTTCAATGGAACAGCAGTCCCATCGCTGCCCTGTCAGCCCATCAGCACCAAGTCTGATGCGTCAATGAGATGCAGGGAGGAAATGGAAAAGCGACACGGTCTGGTTTTCAAGCCTCTATCATATAACATACATTGCAGGATTAAAGTGTTTTCTGAAGATGGAAAAACTAGACTCAGGGCCAGCTACCTCTTTTTATGACAGGTTTTTAAAGCTCATCTTAGAGCTTGCTTCTGCTCTGAACCCCATTTCCCAATCATCAGATGGTGGGTTATGAAGCCGGAGAACAATTTGTTACATCCCAGAATGCCTCTACCTACAAGGCCAGATTCCATCAGTCTTCCACCAAACAACCTGAAATAGATGACTGTGCTCTTAGGTTAAGGTCAGTGCTCAGGGTTACAGGCATGAGCAGAATGATTTCTATACGGGCAACAAAAAAAAAGCGGGAGCGCCGGCATCCTCAACAGAGTCATTGACAGAGAAGCAGGATGACAGCAGCCCTGAGATGTGAGGCAATGGAACCTTTAGGGTTTCAGGCACATGCAGACTTAGGATACAGTACATACAAGCCAAGAATGAGAGAAAAACTCAAAGTGGGTGAGCTACAACCTCGCAAAGCACCTCTAACCCTCAAAGCACTTCGTCACTGGTCTGCTTCATTTCTTTTTGAGGCAGGTCTCCCCATGGCTGGCTAGAGATATTTTTTCCAGCCTTCATTTTTAAGGCTCCTGCTGCCAACACCTGTCTCAATTGTCATTGGCTGACCCCTAAAGATGGGAGTGAGATTGCCCAATATTAATGTACCTCAAGAGAACAATTCTTTCTGCCAGGCTCACGTTGGGTACGAAAGCCTTCAACTACCTGGCATTTCTTTTAATCAGTTATACTGCTTTGGGGCTCATTTTACAAAGCCATCTGGCTTTGCAAACATCAATGCAAGGACTATGAAAAACCCCACTTTTTATTGTGGCCCTGCAATGGGGAGCAATCTAGTTCAAAGTGTGTTAAGCTCCAAGGGTTCTGGTATAGAAACAGCTTGCTAAGATTCTTCATTGTCCAGATATCCAAGGAGCCCTCTAGAAGATAAAAGGATTCTTCTGAAAGCACCATGTAAAGGAAAATATTTGTTCAGTCACAGTGTCCCTACAAATGTGATCTTATGCTCCATGGCTGGATGTCTAAGAAGATGAAAATGAAGGGGCCTTAACAGATCTGGTGGAGACCTGGTCAGATAAATTAAAGGTTGGGGGACATGTGCTATCTTAAATTGGAGAATGCTGAGATATGCTCCTTCGTGTGAATATTCTACACATTCTTACAACATATTCCACACCTCGGGATGGCATTAAGGAGAAATGCTTTGATTTTTTTTTCTACTACTGAATACAACTGCAATTATATATATTCTTTTCACTGCAATTATATTCAAAATATCTTTACATTCCACTGCTTTGACAGGTTCACTTTTGAAGTTTTCTACACATATATTTCAATAGTCCTACCCGTTTGTAAGAGAAAAATCCAATAGTAGGAGAGGGTCTTTGAAAAATCAAATAGTAGGATAGGGTACCAGTGGTTCTTCATCTTTTTTTTTTCTTCCAAATAGTTATTTCATTTGTTAGAATTTGGATGGTAGCAGAAATGACAACAAAAACTCAAGGAGACTGACATTTCAACATTTAGATGTATAACAAATAACTAGGGGTCAAATTTAATGTATCATTTTAAAAAGTTGTCCTTTGCCATAACATAACCTGGGAGGTCAAGGTAGCTGGCAGTACACATCCCCAGCTCACAAAAGGTTTCCCCAAAGAAGCAGCTATATTCCTCTTTAAGGCACAGAGAATAACGGTCATTGACTACTGACCCAGTGGCTTTGCCTGAATGAACGGAGCAGCCTCGACACAATTTTTAATGGACAGACACCCTGACAGCAGAAAAGTCAAGTGCTTACATCACAATTACAGCTGATTTATAATTTCTGCCATCAGCCCAGGGACAGGATGGGATCTCACTCCAAAAGAAATAAATCTTCTCTGATGATACTACACTTTACTACCAACAGACCTGTTTAAAAGAGAAGCACTACAGAAGTCCCACACTTACAGCGGATCTGTTCTATAGGTATTTGTTCGACCTCTATGTGTAGAAGGCTTAACATATTCTAGTGGTACGTTCAAGCAAAACAGAGACGAGACGTTGGTGATATTCTACTTTGAGACAATTTCAGATGATGCCAAACACACAAAAGTGATATTCAGTGAGGGTAACAATTTCAGTAAGAACAAGGGACTGGTATTAAATTACTACAGTGTTAAGTGAAGTTATATTTTACCTTGGTCATTTGGAGGCAACCTTTACCAATCTTAAATGGATCATCTGCACAAAATATTCACCTTGATCCAATTTTAGTTGGTAGTTCAGATTTTTTCACTGTACAAAAGTGTAGTATCTCATAAGCCTGTTTGACTTTAGCTTGACCCAGACTAAGAATGCCTATTAAGGTGGGTTCCAGTTTACCTCATCTCATCAGGGCCAGGAATGATGTCCCTAGCCTTCAGGAAAAATGCTTTGAACCTAATACCTGAAACATTTTGGGAGGTATATTACTGTTGTTGAGTCAGCATGGTAATATCATCATTTCCTTAGTATCTTTATGTAAAGGGCAGAGACTCAATGTACGCTTAGTTGATTCATTTACATCAACACAGACATCGATTTCTATTCCCTGTGGTGGATTTGGGGTATTTCCCCCTACATTCCTCCAGTCCCTTCTCTGTGCAGGACTTCAAGTCCTCTGGTTGCAATGGTGTTTTGAACATGTTAGTACACTGTAGCAACTGCAGGTTTTCTGGCTTCAAGAACAAAAAACTCTGTTTATCACCACCTGTGGACTCCTGTAGTCACTCCAACCTCTGACCACAGATGGTCAGGTTTATTTGTTTGACAAAAACAGAGAAGTTGTCTATGCTTTTTTTTTTTTTCCAATGCTTATCTATTCTTAGAGGCAGAGAAGGCATACACCAGTGTGCAAGAGCAGGGGAGGGGCAGAAAGAGAGGGAAAGAGAGAATCCCAAGCACGCTCCTCACTGTCAGCACAGAGCCCCCCACGGGGCTCAAACTCACGAACCGTGAGATCATGACATCAGCCAAAATCAAGACTTGGACATTTAACTGACTGACCCACCCAGGTGCCCCTCTCTCCTACTTTAAACACATCTTCCAGAGTCTCTAGGATCAAGCAGCTGTGGAGCAAGTTAAAGTCTTAAATGTTTGACATTATTTGTTTAAAAAAAATTCCTTGGGGCACCTGGGTGGCGCAGTCGGTTAAGCGTCCGACTTCAACCAGGTCACGATCTCACGGTCCGTGAGTTCGAGCCCCGCGTCGGGCTCTGGGCTGATGGCTCAGAGCCTGGAGCCTGTTTCCGATTCTGTGTCTCCCTCTCTCTCTGCCCCTAGCCCGTTCACGCTCTGTCTCTCTCTGTCCCAAAAATAAATAAACGTTGAAAATAAATAAATAAATAAATAAATAAATAAATAAATAAAATTCCTTTATTATTCTTACGATACCCTTATTTATTGTTTTCTACTGTTATTTTCAGTTCCTGAAATAGCCTACATATATTTAAAAACAATTTTATTTTAAAATTAACAATGTAGAATTTACATACATGATTATAGTTAAAATATACCCTACTTATATCTTTTTGTATTTATGTTTATCAACTGTCAGTGTTGATCCTGATTAAAACTTGAGTACAGGAAATGGAATCTGAGTTCAGATCAAAATATGGCTTATTTGAAAACACCAGAAACATGATATGCCTTTTATTTAGCAGAGTTTCTATCATTTGTCACCTATGACAGAATAAGATCTGCCCTTGGCTTTTGGTAAGCTGAACTTTTTCAATGGCTTGTCATTACCATTTCCTCTGTCACTTAAATTTCCACTGTGGGTTTGCAGAAGGAGTTCCTTGAGTTTGGTTCATCTGACCTTAACAGCTCAAGCTCCACACACTATTGAAAGCATCCTTGGGGGCGCCTGGGTGGCGCAGTCGGTTAAGCGTCCGACTTCAGCCAGGTCACGATCTCGCGGTCCGTGAGTTCGAGCCCCGCGTCGGGCTCTGGGCTGATGGCTCAGAGCCTGGAGCCTGTTTCCGATTCTGTGTCTCCCTCTCTCTCTCTGCCCCTCCCCTGTTCATGCTCTGTCTCTCTCTGTCCCAAAAATAAACAAACGTTGAAAAAAAAAAAATTAAAAAAAAAAAAAAAAAAAGAAAGCATCCTTGATCTTCAGCACAAAACAAAAACAAACAAACCCAATCTGAAACTAACAAAATTTTCCCTACTAATCATGGCATCTAGTTATGTTCCTAGAAAAGTCTTGCTGACCTTTAGTGGAAAGTAATATTAGTGGCCAGAATCAGGCTACGTGGGGAGTGTGTAGGATGGTACTGGATATCTGAGCTGGAGGGAAGCCAGGAGCTAACTGTTCATTACCTTCTTTAGAACAGAGGGGAAAAATTATATTTGGCTATGATTTAATGAAGAGTCTAAGTTCACACAGATGGTTTAACTAAGTCCTTTTTTTGGTCTCAATGTGAATAATTTAAATAAATTCCCCCTCTCTTTTCTAAATTACTGTCTTTAATATTCATACGCATGCCAAAAATTGCCATACCAATTCATTTATTTGAATTATAATACCATTAAAAGTACAAGGAATCTCATTTTTTTAAAACATAATTGTATTTTTTCCAAGTATTTCATTCAATAATAATCACAATACATTAATTATTTTACCATTTCATTTTTGGCTACAGAACTAATGTGTTTTTTTTTTTTCTAATAAACCAAGTAAACATGCATGGAACCTATATGGGAATGTCCCTTTACTTTCATAAGCAAAATACAACCTTATGTGTATTTGTATATGTATCTATCTATGTTATGATTATTTTTAATCACAGGCAGTTTTAGTGTTTAGCTACAATATTTTCAAACGCCATTAGAAAAACCAAAGGTATTTAGTGATTTAATATTATGAGTAAAGTTTCCACAAGGCAATTGAGAATATCAGTGAACACAATTAAGTTAATAACACATTAACACAAAGCTAAGAATTATCAAAAACATGTAAAACATGAGACATTACCCAACACTTCAAGTGTGACAATTTCTTATGTCAAGATTAAAGTTTTAGAAGAATCAAATCACAAAAGATCACAAAATACATGGTTTGATATGCATGCCTACGGTTCTTTGTTTACATTATTGATGTACCCATCAACCAATCCAGGTATGAGTGTATTCTACAGTTCGGCGTATAAACAGAAATATAAAGTGTTATAAGGTCACAGTCACTGAAAACATTAATCATTTTATCTTTAATGCGACAATCTATTTTTTTGATAGATTGCAACATAGCATGTCTACAACCCCCATTTCTCCATCTTATGGTAGCTGTACAATTATGAGAGAGACAACGTGAAATCACATACGAAGAATCAATTCACAGACAAAATAAGGCCTCTGTTTATCAGTAAATATCTTCCAATTAGGAACAGTAAGCAAAGAGATCCACAAACTGAGAATTATTAATTTTTAAATTGTATCTATCATATATTATTATATTACCTTTTATATTCAAAACATTTGAGATAAACCCCCCCAACATTAAGTCTTAAATTTATTTTAACCACAATACGAAAAAAAAAAAAATGGCTAAAAACAACAGTGAAAAGTGTTAAGACGAGTGAAGAACTTACCAGGCATTAGAACTCACTAGAAAGCCACTGCATTCAAAGCAGAACGGTGTTGGCCCAGAAATAGATAGGGATCAGAACACGGAGTCCAGAAATAGATCCAAATACATATGGCATCTTTATATGTGACAAGAATAACATTTCAACCCCATGATAAAGGTTCTTGTAATAACGAGAAATTAATAAAGACAATCCTACCTCATATCATGTGCAAAACTTAACATTGCAGTAAGACTTGAATGTTTTAAAACTTGGGGAGAAAATGTAAGAAAATATTTATATGACCTTGAGATGGATACACCACCCCGAGCAAAACAGATTATCTCAGAAGCAATAAAGCAAAAGACAGACATATTTGATTAATTAATAATTAACAATTTTCATTTGGCAAAAGACAACACACACAGAGACAAGAACTGTAAAGATATATTTGCACACATCTAACAAACGATTAACATTTCTAAGACACTGCAGCTCCCAGAATATGTGAAAGAAAAACACAACCAAGCAGAAAAATGGACAGTGGAAATGAATATGCAGTGAAGAAAGGGAAAATTCACATGGATACTAAACACATGAAAATATTCTCAACAGCCACAAGAGTGAAGAAAATGTAAATGAATGACCAGGGATAATGAGATTGGTAAGCATCAAAAGGAGCAGTGACATCTAATGCTGATGAGAATGTCAGAAATGGGCACTGTTACGTGCAAATATGATTGGCTATTCCTTCGAGGAAACTAATTTAGCTTTATCTGTGAAAATTAAAAATACACATACCGTTTGACCAAGCAATTCCACTTCTGGGAATCTATCCTATAGAAGAAAAAAAAAAAAGGACCAGTACGTAAGGACACAGGTACAAAGATGTTGATTGCAGCATTGTTTGTTGTGTGGTAGAGGACGAGGGGGGCCAGGAAATAGCACGAAAGCATACTGATGGAGAAATGATTAAATGAAATGTGATGTATCTATAATATGCAATTATTAAAAAGAACAGGATAAATCTGTAGATGCCGACTTGGAGGAGATTGGTGAGGTAAGAAAAGCAAACTGAAGGGTAAGTGCTAGAATCCCATCTTAAAACGGTAGCAACAGCAGCAACACAACAATGAAGTTGAAAACACTCGTGTGTACATGAAGGAAGGAATAGAGGAATACAGACGAGACTGACAACACCTGCCTAGGGTTGTAAGTGGAGGCAGGGATTAGAAGGGATGGGAATGATTTACATCCTCTTAGTGTATTTCTGTGTTGTTTCACTATTTACCAGGAGCACCCTATTAATTTTGTAATTTTCAAAAATACATTTAAGGAACAATGATTAGCTCTTATTAGCGGTAGTAGGGCAGTGTCTCCACACATTCATCCTCAGTGAAGAGGAGCAAATAAACAAATATTTCTTTCTTTGCTTATGCCAGTCATCACAGTATTCTTGTTTAATTGCTTGCCCAATATCCATCCCATCTCTCCCCCATATGTCTATTAGCCATGTGGTTTGGGTGGGTCGGATTCCCAGGGACTCCTGAATAGTCTAAGCCAGTTCTGTTGAGAAGAACTACAACTGAGAGCCACTTCTATAATTTTAATTTTCTAGGAGTCACAGTAAAAAAACTTTAGAGACACAGGTGAAAGTATTTTTAATCATGTATTAGCATTCTAACTCAGAATATCCCCAAATAGCACCATTTCAACATCCAGCTAATACACAAATTATTAATGAGCTATTCCACATTTTTTCATATCTCAACTTGGACTAGCTACATTTCAACATCTCAATAGCTACATGTGGCTAGTGGCTGCCATACTGGAGAGCACCAGTCTAAACTAGTGAAAGAATTGTTTTAATATTACCATATTCAAGGGGGACACATAGTTTAGGATGGCCTACTCAAAGAAAAGCTCACAATGACAGGAGAAAAAACATCTCCTGGTGGGAATGAATAAGAAAAAAGTATGAAAACTGCTGGCAGCCACATAGAGCTATGAAGGAAGCCTCAAGGGGGGAGAAATTGGGTCCTGTGGCAACCATGAACCTCTGGACCAACCCCTGCCAGAAGCCTGGACTATTAGTTACGTGAGCTGGTAAAGTTCCTTTATTTTTTCAACCACTTTGAGTTAGGTTTTTTATTACCTGCAATCAAAGGTATCCCAATTGATATTCATCTATGGCCAATGTTCAAACAAATGTTTTCTTCTTAAGCAAGTTAACTCAGATGCTCAACATTTCTTCCATTTATTTGTAGTCAAGGCATGCTTTTGTTAAACTAGCTTTATTCGGTAAAGCTTTTTTTTTTAGATATCTCCTGGAAACATTTCTGAAGACTTCCACAGACTAATTCCTGATCATCTTGGGTAATTGTCCATAAGCACCTCTCCTCAAGACAGTAAGGACATGAGGTGCCAGAGAAATCTATCAGTTCCACTCCTATTCCACCCTCTTTTCTAGTCTTTCCCCTCTAGACCAGGGCTCCCTAACTTGAGCACTACTGATATTTTGGGGAGATAAGATTTTGTTGGGGGCTGTTTTCCTGAACACTGCAGAACGTTTAGCAGCATCCCACTAGATGATAAATCCCACTCGCCCAGTAGTTGTGACAATCAAAAATGTGACTACACACTGTCAAATGTCCTCTTACAGGACAAAATCCCCCCTGGCTGAGAACTGCTGTTCTACACCAACCACCAGTTCAAGTGCACAAGTGACCTTCATTGTTCTGTGAGACTCAGTCATTGCAGCAAGCATACAGTATGATGCTACTCCTCTATCCTCTGCATCATAAGCTTTCCATGCACACATGAGGTTCTAGAATCTCATCTGTTCATGTGTTTCCCCTTCCCTCCCATACTATGTTGACCCTGAGCTCTCCATTGCACACTTCTTTCCAAAAGAAGTGTGCCTAGATCCCTCTAACTTCACCTTGAAATCATTACCTGAGCTGCTCCCCGAAGCAACCACCCAACCATTGCTCTCGGGCTTCTTTGAGGGGATTTTTTTCGACAAAGTATGTGCTCATTTATAGCCATTCATTCCTCAATTCAAGTTCTCACAGCTGGGCCACTCAGCTCTTCCATCAGTCCATCCTGAGGGACAACTCCATCCCAGACTCTCCACACTGTAACAACTCATACTTTATTCTTCCTAATCCATCTCTAAGACCAGAGTTCCACTGTAACAACCACTGGAAAACTTTTCACAGCTTCTCAAACTGATATAAAAATTTAATCCAATTCCAATAAAAATCTCAAGAGGTTTTTCTTTTTGTGGAAACTGACAAACTGACTCCAAAATTAAAGAACCTAAAATAGCCGAGACAACTCCGGAAAAAAATCAAGATGGAGAACAAACACTACCTAATATCTATACTTATTATAAAGCCATAATAATCAAAACATTGTGGTACTGCTGGAAAGACAAACAGGTCATTGAGAGAACAAAGTCTGCAAAAAGACACACACATATAGTGAGAGCAAGTGATTTTCAACAAAGGTAAAAAACAATTCAGCAGAGAAAGGTTCATTTGTTCA
This sequence comes from Herpailurus yagouaroundi, assembly GCF_014898765.1. NCBI lineage: Eukaryota > Metazoa > Chordata > Mammalia > Carnivora > Felidae > Herpailurus > Herpailurus yagouaroundi. Next base: position 106,231,769 of record NW_024412377.1, read on the forward strand.
ACAAATGGTGCTGGAACAATTAGATAACTACTTGCAAGAATATGAGCTTCAATCCATGCTTCACCCATATACAAAATTAACTCAAAAGGAATTACAGACTTAATGTAAAATCCCAAACTATAAACATTGTGACCTAGGTCAGGTAAAGATGGCTTAGATGCAACACCACAAGTATATTCACCGAAGGAAAAAATGATAATACAGATAATACAGATTTTAATTTTAATAAAATTGAAAACATTTGCTCTTCAACTGATGCTGTCAAGAGACTGAAAACACAAGCCACAAGTTGGGAGAAAGTTTACCAATCATATATAGCAGTTTTATCTATTATGGCCCCAAAGTATAAGCAACCCAAATGTCCATCAACAAACGGATGGCTAATCAAACTGTGAATAATCAAACTGTACCCATTCGATACGGTATTACTTAGCAATAAGGAATGAACTATTAACATATGCTACAACATAGATGAATCTCAGAATAATTAAGCTGAGTAAAAGAAATGAGATTTCCCTCCCCCCCAAAAAGAGTACCACCAGTAGTGTTCCATTTATTTAAAATTTGAGAAAACGCAGGGAGTAATAAATCAGTAAAAAGAAACTTCTGGGCAGGATGGCTACTTCATTCTCTTGATATGGTGGTGGTTTCACAAGTATATACATAAGACATTTATGAAATTCTGTACCTTAAATTAAGTACAGTTTACTGTATGCCAATTATGCTTCCATAAATCTATTTTATTTTTCTGAAAGATGTCAGGGGGGAATTATTAGCTGTTGGGGGAAATATTAACTGGTAGACCATGTAGGCCTCTACTGCTCTGGGTACAGCTGAAACTGGTGCATGCTACATGGGATTTCATGAGAAGTGTTTTTGAAGGGTTTGTGTGCTTGTTTTGTTTAAAATTGTGCAGTGGAGTAACACAAATAAAATTCAAAATTCCTGGGTACTTAACATAATACAGCCTGGGTAGTGTTAAATCAGGGACCAAAGGTATGTGCTGGACAGGGAGAGATTTGGTGGAGCCTCAAGAGGTACCAATTTCCACTACCTTCACTGTAATTCTCTTTTTAAGTATATCCCGAGACAATCACCACCATCACTATTCCTCCTGTGGTTTTCAAGGTAAGTCTGACCACATCTTTCAATAAAAAAAACAAAGAAAGAAAAATGAGAATAAAGCCAAGTGGCCTGAATTCTCAAAGATAATAATTAAGCAGCAAGCTTTAACCAGATGTTTGATGACACTATTTTTCCCTACGATTCTATCAGAATCAACTGCATTTACATACAAATTGGCAATACTTTGGAATCCCACCTAAGAAAAAGCCACCATTTTTCCCTTAAGACATGAAACCCATGTACTGATCTATTAATTTCTTTTCAGGATATGATGTCAAGTGCATTTTTAAAATATACTCCATTGCTCCCAAGTGCTTCTTTAATCCACAAGGACTGGTTTTAGCATTTAAACTAATTTATCCTAGACATAAAAAACCTTCTGCTTATTCTCCCAGATAATTGATTCTTGATTTGTTAAGATACTAAACACTACACTTTATACCCTGAAATGCAAAACCGCTGGTGAACTCACTCGTGTGCTCCATGCAGAGCAAATACCATTTAGTGCCTCAGCAGAGAGGCTAAGGAGAGCTCAGAAACGGAGAACACCCCCTCGCTCTGTCCTGCTGCCAACACAGGGGGAAGGTCCTCACTGTCCCTGCAACAAAACGCTATCATTTGTTTCACAGCAGCTACATACGATATCATATGGTGCCAACTTCCCAAAGCAAATGGTTTTCAAAAAATAAAAAGAAACCCAAAGATAAGCTCTGCCTCAAAGCTGACCTAAGGAAAAGCACAGACGACCACCAACAATGACATTATAAGGCTGCATTTTAAGGGCGCCTGGGTGGCTCAGTTGGTTAAGTGTCTGACTTCAGCTCAGTTCATGATCTTGGGGTCCGGAAGTTTGAGCCCCGTGTCCGGCTGTGTGCAGACAGCTCAGAGCCCACAGCCTGCTTCAGATTCTGTCTCTCCCTGCCCCTCCCCCACTTGTGTGTGAGCGTGCTCTCTCTCTTTCTCTCTCAAAAATAAATAAACTAAAAAAAAAATACTTCATTGGAAAATCACGGTTTATTAAGAGTTTGGCACTCAATGCTAATGTCATCCCAATGTTAATCTCATTGATCTGGATGACACAACACAAGTTAGAAATCACTTTTCCTACATAGTCAAGAGCACAAACATATGCCACACTAATATTTTCTAACAGAATAAGAACACTTTCACATAAAGATCGACAAAATATGCAAATATATCTTGAAAGTTTTTACTTTCTAGAAAAAAGGCATTTGAAAATCTTCCCCTCCATATAATAGGCATATTTGAATTTATTATGATTACCATATTCATTTCGGAAAAAATCAAAATTTATTCTTCTGTGCTAGGTCAAATTGATGTCACCTATTTTCACATGCAAATAAAATTCATAGAATATACTTAATGAAACCTTCTCCCCTCCTTACAGAACTATCTGCATTGAATTTCCTTATGGTACCCATCACAAGTTACTTGGTTGGCTTAGGAGGTGAAGAAGATCCCAGAAGACCATGGGAAGAGAAATGTACAATGGCGGGCATGTTCAATGGACACATCTTAGGTTCCAAAGCTTGAGCATGGAGAAGCCCTCAAACTCATCCCAGGAGAGGGGACTTTACATAACAACATGTTAAAAGACAATCCATGTGTGTTCAAATAAAAGAACTGACCCACCAAGGTGCTCTCATGTGGGACCCCTACTTCAGAAAAACAGAGGGACCACTCAAATAACTTTGCCCCAGCCGATTAGGTCAGTCAGCTGCCACAAGGAGCTAAGAAAAAAAAAAAAAAAAAAAAAAAAAAAAAAAAAAAAAAAAAAAAAAAGCAGGGAGTTGAATTCTTGGGAGTCAGAACAGCTGAGGAAAGGGCAGAGATTCTAAGGTGAAACACCAAGACGCATGCCCAGTCTTCCAGCTACCACCCACCTCTCCAAGGCTCCCCTCAGAGGGCCTGACTCACTGCCACACCCCAGGGTAAAGAGGACAATACAGAACTCAGCTGCTCCACTCATGTCTGCCTGGATAATGGGCACACCTGTTACTGCGGCTGGGCCTACCACACCCCACCAGCATGGCTCTCCCTAGTCTCCTTATCAGTCTGAATAAACTTCACACCCGGGCGTATCTGGAATGTGCCTGGAGGTCTTCCCTTTGGTTGCGGCTTTAAGTATAAGTATGAACACTCAGGAAGAGCTGGGGCTAAGCTTTCCAAAATGTTCAAAGAAATCATGACAAGCACGGTGAAGTCAAGCATACTGTGTGGTGTCTACCATTTGTTTTAACCACACTGTGGATGCTGATGCTAAAATTCATGTCTTTCAGAAGAAAGCACACCCACATCCTTGCTGATTATCTCTTTCCAACTCAACTGTATTATGCTCCTCAAATGGAAAGGTTGCCTTCCAGTCCCTGTGTGTAGGAACTCTAAATTCTGGTGCCAGTTCACAGAACTATCCTGAAAACAAGCAAATCTCAAATCCTCTGTGTTGTTAGTTCTACATTTCTCAAAGGTATGTTCCATCATATTTCTGTTCAATGATGGAACAAGTTTCTTCTAGGTATGAAATTCTGACTAAAATTTTCCATATGGACATATATAATACCCAACTTCATTTTCCTCAACACCTGCCTATCCCAAAACACAATTTTAAGAAGTGATCTGTATATTACACTGAGAAAAAGGATAGGTAGATTATTCTGGAAAAGGGGCCACTGAGCACAAAAAGTGCCCACAGAGCCAGATGATATAAAGCCAGAATATGTACGTGTTCTGTCCTCACAGTCACCTGGAAACCTCCTGTTACCAGGCTTGACCATCATGGGATATGGGGGAAAGACCTACCCAAGGATATGGGGGCCAAATGCCTCTTTAAAACGTCACCATTCAGGGGTGCCTGGGTGGCGCAGTCGGTTAAGCGTCCGGCTTCAGCCAGGTCACGATCTCGCGGTCCGGGAGTTCGAGCCCCGCGTCAGGCTCTGGGCTGATGGCTCGGAGCCTGGAGCCTGTTTCCGATTCTGTGTCTCCCTCTCTCTCTGCCCCTCCCCCGTTCATGCTCTGTCTCTCTCTGTCCCAAAAATAAATAAAAACGTTGAAAAAAAAATTTAAAAAAAATGTCACCATTGACAAAAACTGGGGGGGAAACCAGTCTTTTAGAAAATGCTAGGCAAATCATCTGGCTTTAAAGGAACTTCCTCTGCCTACTTTGCAGTCTCTGGCCTAATTCTACAGGACAAAAATAAGAGATGGGGGAGAGGATGGTACAGGGAGGGCTTAATTCCCAGTATGTTCTGTTTCACAGAACACTTACATAATATAGTATGACAGACACTGTTTTAAACACTTTACAAATGTTAACTAATTTAATTTTCAAAACACTCTCCATCTGGGGCTCCTGGGTAGCTCAGTTCGTTAAGCATCTGACTCTTGGTTTTGGCTCAGGTCAAGATCTCATGGTTTCTCAGTTCAAGCCCCACATCTGGCTCTGCTCTGACAGTGCAGAGCCTGCTTGGAATTCTCTCTGTCTCCCCTTTTCTTTCTGCCCTCCCTGGCTTGTGCTCTTTCTCTAAGTAAATAAATAAACGAAAATAAAAAATTTTACAAATGAGGAAACAAAGACACCTAGAAGCTCAGTAACCGTCTGAAGGTCACAGCACTGAGTAAATGGTAGAGACCGACTGAAACCCAGGCAACGTGACTCAACTCCAGGCTCTGAAATGCCTACTGAGTTACAGACTGGAGAAGGTGGCTTTTGGTGAGAAACATCCATCAAGTGGCCTTAGGGGGTCACCCTACACAAGCCTTGCTGAAAAGGATTGCACAGTGAAAACTCTTTCCAAAGTCCTGTTTGACTCATTTTTCCTTAAAAGTTATTCTAGTAAATGTGAAGTAGAGAACATTCCCTTGGGCCTTATGGGCATCCAGAAACCCAGTTTGCCACCATATACCCTGAAGCTCTAAGAGCAGTTGTTCTCAACTGGACATGATATTTTAGGTTCACCTTGACAGCTGGTGGAAAGTCCATAAGCTCTGTCCCAACCCCCCCCCCCACTTCCCCTCCTCCAGATTCTAATTTGCACTCTCAAGTGTTTTTGGAAATGTGAATGCATAAACCTCCCTGGGGGACCTAACCCTTCCTGCCCTGGAGCAAAATTAAGGTTTTCCTCAAGGTTTCAAAGGTAAGAGGATCCATCCTATGTTGCTTCTATCCAGTAGGTCTCCTCCCACCCACTTCACAGAAGATGAATACATGCATGTTAAAAGCCGCTGCAAACATATGCCAAATACCAAACTGGCTATTCAATGAATATATAAATGCAATTGACATTCTTTCACAGGCTGAAATCCTCTCTTTACTCTCAGGATATATTACACCATTCTCTTTTTATATAAACATGCCACTTTAAATGCTAATTCAGATGCAACACTCTATTTTTCCTTCGTTTTGTTTCTGGGTTTCTAACATTCAAAAGGACACTGGACTTCCACTCGCCTTTGACGAGGGATATTCTGAATTCTTGCTTCAATATGGGTGGGGGGTGGGAGGGAAGAAAGTACTGAAGAGAAAACTAAATTTATTTTAAAAGTTATCCAAATACAAGTGTGGTTTTACTCTGTCCTTTATTTTTCTCCAAGTAAGCCCTTTCCGTCTGTTTCAGGAAATGCTGCCTTCACCTTGATGAAAATCCCACAAATCTAATTCAACTGGGTTGTAAAATGAAGGCAATTCCCTCTCCTTGCATTCTAGACTGAAACTACTCATTTTACTCAGAGTACTTTTCTAAACAGTTCGTGAAGGCAGTATGTTCTGGCTAAAATACAACTGGGGGAATACAACTCTTCTGTTTTAAAAACTACACATTTCTTGGGCGCCTGGGTGGCTCAGTCAGTTAAGCATCTCACTTCGGCTCAAGTCATTATCTCACAAGTCATGAGCTTGAGCCCCTGGTCAGGCTCTGTGCTGACAGCTCAGAGCCTAGAGCCTGCTTCAGATTCTGTGTCTCCCTTTTCCCTGCCCCTCCCCTGCTCGTGCCCTGGTCTGTCTCTCTCTCAAGAATATACACTTTACAAATTACCTTAAAAAAATACACATTTCTATGTATCCCAATGACATCAACCCAAGGCTACTCAATGACACAGAAGGCCACTTCCTAGCTTGTCTCGAAATGATAAATTCCAACCAGACCAGGACCTTCAGTCCAATATATCTACAGTAAGATAAACCATCTTCTACATCCAGCAGGTCCAGCTCCACCCAGAGGTTTCTGACAACCATGAGCGTCCTCTGGCTTCTGTCATCCTGGCCACCCTCTGACAACACTCTCCCTCTGTTGCTTACTCATCTTCCATTTCTTTCCTGCCGTGCCCAAGAGAGCCAAAATTAGAAAGAAGGGAGGTAAGTTTGCCACCCATTGATACATTTATTAACCTACACGTGGGGCAGAACAGTTCTTGACAGCTGCTCCCCTCTCTGGTTGCCTCATCTCCCATCAGTCCACCAGAAAGACATTCCATTAATGAACCGTCTGCTGCTGTGCTAAACACAGCTCAGTGACAAGCTGCCCAAAGGTATGTACCAGTCAACGAGACACTGAAAAGAAAAGCTCTTTAAGATCCAACTGAATGGATTTCTAGTACTAGGATGTCTGGCACCGTGGCAGATGTATTTGAGATGCCGGTCTTCTTTGTAGGTTAGGGGGGTGGGCTTCCTAGCAGACCTGAAGAAGGGGGAGGCCAACAGACAACTATCTAGGCATGCAGTGCCCAGCCCTAGTCACTTCTGGCTACCTCCAGAGTAAGGACATAACAAAAGGAAAGCATGAGGGGCGCCTGGGTGGCTCAGCTGGTTGAGCTGCCAACTGTCATGATCTCACAGTTCTTGGTTTCGAGCCGATGTCAGGCTCTGTGCTGACAGCTCGGAGCCCGGAGCCTGCTTCGGATTCTATGTCTCCCTCTCTCTCTGCTCCTTCCCCACTAGTGCTCTGTCTCTCAAAAATAGATAAACATTAAAAAACTTTTTTTCAAAAGCACAGTGTTAATGGAGAAGGGACAAAACTCTACAGAGAGGAACAGTTACTGGATACTAGTATTTATTATTGCTAGATCAAGAAATTAAAATAAACCAAGATCCCCAAGTTGTCTTTTAGGAATTTCAATACTCCCAACTGCTCAGCAGGCGGAAACACTGTTTTTCAGGACTTGTGTGCCCATGAGGGGGAGTTTCTGCCTGACGTTTCAGCTGCTAGAATACACAGCTCAGTTTCTTTCTCTGTATAATGAAATACGAAAGGTAGCTAAAAAAACAAGATTGGAGGACAGGGAACTGGCTCCAGCCAATCTCCAGCACCTCCCCCCACCAGGAAATTCCATGTAAAAAGAAGCTCTCTCTGTCCCCAGAGCTGTTTATTTGGACAATTAACAAAACAGAAAGGGGTCTTTAAAACAAAATAAAGGGTAGAGGCCAGGGAGACCTTGGTTTTGCTCCTAACCATCCATTAGCTCACATCTTGGGTTTTTACCTTTTTACCACTTTCCCTCCCTGAAAATAAACACCTCCCAGAGAGTTTTTTCCACTTGGAAAAGTCATTTCAGGACCCAAGATGTACATATGGGTAAGGACTAGATAAGGGACCCCACGGCACTATTAGCACTTTGATAAATATGAACAGTGTAGAGTCCTTGTTACCAGAAAAACAAAATAACGTCAAGAGAGCCTATGTATTCCACACTGATTTAAACCAAGAAAGATCTGGCATGGGCCACGGAATCACTGTTAGTCCTCAACACACTGTGATAGGAACGGAGTCCCAGAGCAGGACAATTTACTCAGCTGGGACACTCACAGTCTGGCTGGGGAGATCTACCATCATCCACACTCTGCACCTTACTGTGCTAGGCACCTTGTAGGAATTAAAGAACAGTCACTTCTCTTAAAAGGCTAAAAACTGAAGACAACAAATCTAGGTCTCTAACTAGATGTCAAAACATTCCTCTTTTCCTGCTCAAGTACCAAAGTTTATCATGCTGCTCTGGCACTAACCAGGAAGTACCTGCCACAACAGATATTCTGACCACTGTAAAACCGTACTCAATGGGGCCAGTCTTCATCATGTCACAAAAAAAAACACAACAACAGGGGGTGCCTGTGTGGCTCAGTTGGTTAAGCCTCCAACTCTTATTTCGGCTCAGGTCACGATTTCATGATTCATGAGTTCGAGCCCTGCATCAGGCTCTGCACTGACAAGGCAGAGCCTGATAGGGATTCTGTCTCCTTCTGTTTCTGCTCCTCTCCCATTTTCCCTTTGTATCTTTCTCAAAAATAGATAAAAAAAAGAATTTAAAAAAAACACACACACACACACAACAATAAAACAAAAATCAATACAGGTACGCTCTCTCCTTCCATTCAAAATAGTTTAACAGTTACTTAATTTTCTCTTCAAATTATTTTTAAATCTCTACATCTGGATAAAACAGCTTGACTATTACCTTCATGTAATTACTGAACACTTTAAATAAAATATTTTAAGAATATCAAAATGTGGAAGGAATACTCTAAACACCCATGTACATACCACATTAATCATATATGTGACAGCCCCTGGGGAAGCCCCTCAAATCCCATTTCTTTCTTTTCCTCCACTGATAAGCTTTACTGTACATCTGTTGCCATGCCTTTTTGATATTTTTATTGTACATGTTTGCATCTACAAACAGTAAACTGTCTTGTCTTGCTTATTTTTAATTTTTATAATGTAAACGCTTTCTTGCCTGTGCAATTTGCTTTTACCTTTTTGTTCTGCATGCTGTTTTTGATAATTACATGTGTTGAAACATATGCTCCAGTTCATTCATTCTACCTGCTGTACAGTATTTTGTTCTATGATTATATTATGATTTAGTCAAAGGATATATAGATCTTGACAGGTTGCTAAGAGGAGAAAGAGCAGAGAGTATGAAAGCTTTAGTTCCAAGGAGAAAGGAAGGGAAAGTGCTGGAAGCATCGAGGACCAAGCACCGGCACATGGGTACTCTTTGAAGGGAAGAAGACAACTAGCTCAAGTCTAGCTATCTAAGCAGCCAGAGTGGAGACGGCATCTGGGACTCTGAAGGTGAACAAGAGTTGGAAAAGCGTCTGGAAAACTGATTTGGAGTCATGGGTAATTTAGGAATATCTTGCCTGGAAAGCATCTTTCACTTCTCCTCTGATGCCCCTTGTACCACACACACACAAAATGGTCACAACCTCTTAAAACATATTTGAAACAACACAGATTTCAAGTTAGTTCTTGAGAAAACGATCATAAAATACAAATTACTGGAGTACTGGATTATTTTCTAGACAGCATACAGTACAACTTGCTTGTTTTAGGCTTTTAATGAGTAATAAAAAGAAAAGCCTATTTTCTGTGTTGTTTTATGGAAGAGTTAACTGTTACGGATAGAAAACATAAGTTACCATGATTCCAGGCATGAAAATTACCTTTAAGACGATACTACATTAAAAAAAAAAAAAAAAATCTGATAAATCCCTAAGTGCCTGAATGATGGCAATGCATTTTCAGAATATCATGCTTCAAGACATACAAAGTAGAGGCGGGGGATATAATACAATCGGGCACCTTCTTCCAAGAACACAGCCTTTTTGAAGGTACACACCCTCTGACACTTTCAATCACATTGCTTTGTAACTACAGACCATGAGGAATACATCACCCTGTGCAGTGGCTCACTGTTAACATGGAGAGAATATTCGACAGAACAGAGGGATCAAATCCTCAATCTTTCAGAGAAAAGATACTAAAAGATCTGAAAACATTCATGCTGGAGGCATTTAACCAGCTAATAAACTGACCAAGGGTTAACAGGTTTAATAATTAGGTGCCATTGTGCTGGCCAGCACCACTTGTGCCCTTCCTCATTAGATTTGTATTAAAATCACCCTAGCAATTACTTTTTAAAGTATTTTCTTTTTCTCAAAGTCATAAAACAACCTTGCATGAGGAGAGTAATCACTGGCATTTGGGATGGGGTCACTGAAAATGCTGAGTGGTGTTAAGTCCCAAAACATCTCTATCATAGAGCATTAATTCTCTGGGGAACATTTGTCTTTAATAAAAAATACAAAGGAGCATCTTTATTTTTTGTTTCTTTCACTTGGAAGTATTAATTTTCCCAGAATTCACTAAAAAGAAAAAGATAGATTTATGCTATGTTTTGCTCCCATCGTTTGATTGATAGATCAATTGGTTTTTATTAGGGAAGAGATTTTAAATGGCTTAAACGTAATTCTATATCTCTCATTAAATTTTCAAAGCATGGATCCCAAAGAAACTTAAGTTATCATCCTTTTCATTCATGAAAGATTCTAAGCTCTGAAGTAGATAAATTTAAATATCTTATTTACCTTCTATTTTCCCATTAATATACAGCTATCAGCTAACATTAACAGACTTAGACAAGGAGATATGGAGATAAGGAGATTTTACAAAAGGAAATACAGCCCTTTAATAGGCATAGGGAATCATTTTGTAGTTAACATTACCTTAATAGAAATGTACAAAAAACATATTGAGAAACTGAAAAAAAATGCAATCTTTTATATAGGCTAAAAGGAAGATTTGACTAAAGTTATAAAGTTTTCAGATAAAGCGTTAAAGACAAACCTAGAATGCTTTTAGCATTAAATAAAGGTACAAGAGAAAAGAGATTTTTTTCTATTATTTCATGTAGTTTTACTTGTTTTTCTAATTTCTTATTTTTAATCATGATTAGAAATATCAAAATGTTTGGATGTCTCCAAGTCTAGGTGAGAGTCCTAATCAAGATTCAGAAGAAGGCAAGTTTTTGATTCTAAGGGCATTTCCTACAGCCAACTTTTAAGCAATTAACTTCTAGCACACAGAGATAGAAGTTGGAAGTGAGTGAAATTTTCTAGACACATTCTTCAAGAAAAATGGTCCAGCATCCTCCAGGCAGCCTAAAGCTGTGAAACATTAAGAACCAAAATGGACAGTATTGAAATGTAACTGGGTAAAGTTCTGGTTCTCAGATGCAAAGGCTGACATAACCCAAAAGTTAGTCAACAAAATGAATTCTCTCTGCCAACAGCTACCACATACATTTCCAAAACTCCAAGTTGATATCTGCATAAATGTACCTGAAATATTATAGTTAGTCTTTAAAAGGCACATTGCCCTTTGGGGTGCCTGGGTGGTTCTGCCAGTTAAGGGTCCAACTTCAGCTCAGGTCTGATCTCAATGATTTGTGTCTTCAAGCCCCATGTTGGGCTCTGTGCTGACAGCTCAGAGCCTGGAGCCTGCTTTGGATTCTGTGTTTCCCTCTCTCTCTACCCCTCCCCTGCTCACGCTCTGTCTCTCTCTCTCTCTCTCTCTCTCAAAAATAAACATAAATAAATAAATAAATAAATAAATAAATAAAAGACATTGCCCCATCCACTCATTTCTTCAGCACAGATACCAAATCCAAGTATTTCTAGAGCAGCCCTTACACAGTACTAGCTGACAAGAAATCTACTCTAAATTTAGTGGAACATTAAAGGCAATACATTTCATTCTGCAACTTGCTAATGGTAAAAAACTAGCATTTATGCAAATATATTATTAGCCTTCAAAACAAAAGGTTGAAACAAACTATAAGGAAATCAACTTAAAGTTCATAAATCCGCTATTTTAAAACAAGACCATTACGTGAGTCAATTCGGTAAGATCCAAACCTAAAAGAAAGTTTAGCTGATTCAAAGCCTTCATCAGCACAAAAGGGTATCACTTACTTTGCATAAAATCGATAGCATAAAAAACAATCATAGATTTCCAGATCACATAGAAGGGCGCTAATTCTTGACTCAGATCAATTCATACTACCTGCAGACCAACTAATGGTTTTGCTTGATGACATAAGGGAATTTTTTTTTTTTTTAAATTAAGATTCTCCCAGGAGTAAGTAAACTTTTTGGTTTACGATGCCCATAAGGAAAAAAGCTGGCAACTTCCTTCAAGATATACTGAAATCATTATTTGACATTTATAAATAAATGCAAAGTGTCTGTTTTCTTAATTCAGTTGATTATCATTTATCCTCCATTTGTCACTGCAAACTTAACAAGTCAGAGAATACATAACGAACTGTACAAAATAATAATAAGGAAACAAAATTAGGCTACTTACAAACTTCCTCTTCGGGGGAGACTCAACTCCTTCTGCAAAAGAAAAACAAAACAAAACATATAAATGAGAGGCTACATTAACCTTAGACTAGCAAGGCACCCAATGGGTGGCACAAAATGTGCCATTCTTCATTATGCTTGATTTGCCGTTTTCCACAATGCGAAGATTTTAATGTCATGATGTTACTCTGGATCCCTTACACTGCTCTCTTAATACACTCTGTTGGAACTACAAACACAGTTTATCTAAATTCCAAAACAGAAAAGACATTAATCCTCTCAAAGCAAGAGAGCAAAATACTGAGTTGAGTTACATGGACCTAAACTGGAGCATAAGGAAAAATCAGAGGAAGGCAAAATCAGAGGAACCCCAAAAGGAAAGAGATAGAAGGAGGAGCAGAAATAATACATTAAAATTAAATGAAAGGTGAAATGAAAAAAAGGCAGTTAAATCAGACTATTTACCCCTAGCAGAAATAAGCTCGTGCAAAACAATGGGCACGCCAAAGATTATATATACATACATATTTTTTAAATAAAGCAAAAGGTTTCCTTCTGGTTTTATTTCTTAAAATAAGAGGGACTTATGACTTAGGATAATGAATGTCTAATGCCAGACAGCAACAATTAATAGAGTGCTTTTAAGTTTTAAAAAAGGGTGCTCTCATCCTTATCACAAATTAGGATCACTATCCATCTAACTATAGGGGAAGCTGTGAAAACAAACTAAAAAACCAAGCAAACAAACAAACAAAAAAGGGTTACAGGAATATCTCCATGCCTGGGTTCTCAGGAATGATCACTTGATGACAGTAATTAAAGAATAGGAAGCCATGAGTCATCTGGCTGTTTAAACTCTAAAAGAACACAGTATAAATTTGAAAGACTCAATTAAATTTGGGTTTTCATTCCTATAATGACTTTTTTTTCCTCTTGCCTCCCAGAGCTCAAACATGATCCCCTCAGCTTCAAATTCGCCTTTCTGTCCCTTATTTTTTAGTGGATCCCTAACTGTGTGTCAGGGACAGAGCCTGCAGATCTTCTAAACAACACAATTTACTCCAGCCTAGCTTCCAGAACATGGCCTTGGAAGCAGCAGACCAGAGGGGAGGATGCTGCTTTAAATATAGCACGCTTTACTCATTAACTGGCAAACATATCCAGATACAATTACAATAATCATATCACTGTTTAATTACAAGAAGAAAAAAAATCAACCATTTTAGAAACAACGGACCTTCTTCCTCCGCTCAACAGCTAACGTTTCCTTCTCAAAGGCCGCAGGGTTCAGTGGTGAAATGCTGTATTTTTGTTTTGTTTTGCTTTTTCCTCAAATCCTTGATTATCCCCAAGAAATTATAGTGTTTGCTCAACTGGGATGCCTCACTGTCAAACATAAATATACCCTCATTTACTAAAACCTCTAATGACAAGAGAAAAGTCTCTGACCAAGACTGTTTTCCTTGGGAACTGACATGTAAATAGAATAATCAATGAGTGATTCTCCATACGTATATCTTTGATTATGACAAACACTGAGAAATCTGTTTTGGATTCAAGTTAAAAAAAAAAAAAAAGAAAAGAAAAGAAGCAAGAGAAGACCTCTCTAGAAATCATTCTTCACCAGACTGTGTCCTTTGGAAAGGAATTACCGAAACCTGATGCCTGGCAAAGGCCTGGAGCTCCAGTCAGTCAACACTGCGGTCCTGTGAGCTGATCTGACATCGGCACAGAAAGAAAAGGAGGCGGAGCCGATGTGTTATCATAAATAACAGAATAAGTTAGGTGTTATTTCAACTCTACATGCAAACAGATCACTCAGAGGGAAAGGGCCAAATGAATTATCACCACATAGTTCAATCAATCATATTCCACCCAATGACCTGACCATAAGCCAGCTGCTCTGCTCCGAGAAAAACCGCAGAAACAGCAGGATAAAGGATAAAAACCAACTCTGTTTTTAATCAGAAGTCTTTCCAATAGGTCTGGCATGAGGAGTTCTAAACAAGAAGAAAGGTTACGGTGGGTAACCCGGCACTGCCACTCCGCGGGACGGCAGCCGAGGCTCCAGGATGAGGAGCAGAGGACATTTAATAGGCCACCATCAACTGACCTGAAGCTTCCCGCTAACCAAGCAGAAGGAGCTAATCCACCTGACGGTTTGAATGTCAGACTCGGGACTGGAAACTCAATTTGGCAGCAAATTGGAATCAGATGCGATGGTAATAAAGTGAGAGAAACGAATGTGCGGTGGCCAAGACCTTGTGAAGGGGAGCTGCAAAAGGCTGCAGATACCAGGAGCACTAGGCAATTGCACACGGAGCAGTGAGTGGCTAACGTGCGGGGACCACACAATGACCAGTCTGCACCACTCAGAGCAGCATCGAGGCTGCCACAGCCCCTGTGGTACAGTGTGTATGTGTCTTCATTGTATTTTCTTGATGTCAGGATAACGTCGCTAACACGTGCCTCGATAATTAGATAAGACATATGGCATTGGTTGGAGCCATAAGCCAAAGGCTTCTGTGTAGTGTATGTGGAACACGTGTTAATAATTTAGCATCAGGTAAGAATTGGGAGATGGAAGAAGAGTGGGGCAAAGAGGAAAAAGTACCAGATATATGAACCTGAACTAAACAGCATGGAGTTATTAATCATCACAGGATTAAAGAAATTCCTAAGACTACATTTAAGAACATTAAAATTTTAGGGGCGCCTGGTGGCTCATTCATTAAGCATATGACTTTGGCTCAGGCCATGATCTCCTACATCAGGTGACCCTGAGCCCCACTTCGGGTAAAACATGAGCCCCGGGTGAGCCCACATCTCTCTATCTCCCTCCCTCTCTCTCTCTCTCTCTCTCTCTCTCTCTCTCAAAAAAGAAAAAAAAAAAGAGAACATTAAAATTTAAAAAATGGTCGGGGCACCTGGGTGGCTCAGTCGGTTGAACGTCCGACTTCAGCTCAGGTCATGATCTCACAGTCCATGAATTCGAGCCCTGCATCAGGCTTTGTGCTGACAGCTCAGAGCCTGGAGCCTGCTTCAGATTCTGTGTCTCCCTCTCTCTCTCTGCCCTTCCCCTTCTTAGGCTCTGTCTCTCTCTGTTTCAAAAATAAATAATTTAAAAAACCATTTAAAAAAAAGATCTTCATTGCAACTGATTACTCAGTGACTTCTAATATTTTAGAAGTGCTGTGTATCACTACTTGCTGGACAGTATAATTTCCTTTGCCCCCCCTTTCTGAATGTGCTAACTAGCATGTATGTATAAGGGTGAAGTTGGGGTTCAATCTCACAACTTTGAGATCCTGATCTGGGTCACAATCGTGGAAATCAATAGTCGGAGGCTTAACCAACTGAACCCATAGGTGCCCCAATACTGTTACCTTCCTGTAATTCCTGGATAAGAGTAAGGACAAACAAGGGTACCTCAAATCCAGTAAAAGAATTCCCAGGGAATCCATGAAGAAAAGAGCCTTAACAAATGATTCTGCCCCAGGGCACCTGGGTGGCTCAGTGGGTTTGGCTCAGGCTCAGGTCAGGCTCTGTGCTGACAGCTCAGAGCCTGGAGCTAGCTTCAGATTCTGTGTCTCTCTCTCTCCTCCTGCCCTCTCCCCTAACCGATGCTATGTCTCTCTCGCTCTTTCTCAAAAATAAACAAACGTTAAAAAAAAAAATAAAACAAATGATTCTGACCCTTTCCCCTGGCCAACCTTGGCCTCAAAGGGACAAAATAACTTGTTTTATTCATAAAAACAATACAGAAAACTGAAATATTTAATATGTACAATCAATTTCCACAATGATAATTAAAAATATATGCTATTTAATAAGCATTTAATAGTTACACATACACAAATAAAACAAGATGCCTACATATGTTTAGGGGATCTTTGAGCTATTCTTTGATGGGTCAGTTTATGATTTAAAAGAAAAAAGAGATTTACATATATTATCAAAAACATATGTAGATATCCCCCTGTGTAACAGGTGAAGCTTAATTCTCTTCCCCCTGACAGTGCGCTGGACTTAGTGACTGACTTCCAAAAATAGAAAAGAGGAAGGGAAAAATAACTTTTCAGTGGAGAAACCTGACAGACAAGGTCTTAACCAAGTGATCCAGGTTAACACCACCTGGTAAGTCATTTGCTCTCATGTGCCCCTGATAGGATGTGATGAGAAGGGGCTTCACCTCTGTGGTATTCTCTCTCAAAATCCCTAAGTCCAGTCTAATCATGAAAGAACATCAAGCAAACCCGAGTTGAGGGTCATTCTACAGAATACCTGACTAGTACTCTTTAAAACTGTCAGGACTGTGAAAAACAGGGAACATTTGAGAAACTGTCAAAGATCAAAGGAGAAGGCAGACAGGATGACTAAATGCAATCAGTGTAGGATCCCGAGCTGGCTTCTGGATCATAAAAAGGCCATTAGCAAAACACCTGCTGCTATCCAAATAAAGTGTAAGTCTCGTTAATTACGTACCAATGTTAATTTCGTAGTTTTGCCAAGTGTATTAAGGCTATATAAGATAATTATGTAGTGGAAAAGTACAGTGAAGTGTCTTAAAACTTCTATAAATCTAAAATTATTTCAACAAATTTAAAAAGTTCTCGCATAAGAGAAGAGAGAGAGGGAGAAAGGAAAACTGGTGGGGAGGGAAGGCAAAGGCCACAGAATGGAAGGAACAAATGAAAATCTCAATACTCGAAGCTTCTTTTAAGGAAACATTTAATCCCAGTTTTTAGGAGGTTACAGAAGTAATCTATGTGAAAGAAGACTGTGATTAGGACCATCCCTGAAGATGAAGAGAAGCAGTCAGATTTGAGACGCATTTTGATAGAAGCTATATATTTAAAAAAACCTATATAGAATGGGAAAGAAATCAAGGAAAAGTCAAAAATTTTCTGCACCAATATACTTGGAGGGGAGAACAGTTTTGTTTGGACATGTTTCGTCCAAGATGATTCTAAGAATTCCAAATAGAAATTTCCAAAGAGGTGGATGGACTTCTATTAACCTGGGTTCAGAAAAGAGGTCGGGGCTGCAGATACCCTTTGGAGTCATTGCCGTCTAAGACGGTATGTAAAACCATAGGCTGGCTGCGACAGGAGGAGTGAGAACATACAGAGAAAGATGCACACCTTTATGTGTTATCAGGAGCACCTTAACATTTAAAATCTTCAGGTGGGAAGACTCATGCTACATGTTGCTAAATGAAGCTTTGCACTACGTAGCAATTATGGTTCATTTTATTTTGTTTTGGTTTGGTTTTGTTTGAAAGAATGTGCACGTGAATGGGGAAGGAGCAGAGGGAGAGAGAATCTTAAGAGGTAGGGTTCCGTCTCACGACCCTGAGATCGCTACCTGAGCCAAAATCAACAGACAGATGTTTAAGTGACTGAGCCACCCAGGTGCTCTGCAATTATGAATCTTCTAAACAAAAGAAACTGAGTAAGACTACAAATAAAAAAAAAAAAAAAAACCACCTATCTATTGGGTAGATACCAGCTCTCACACCGGATGACAGGATGGTATCACAGACGACCAGAAAATGGACAGGAACCAGAAAAGTGAACCCTAGAAACAGCCCAGTTAGAACATCCCCACAACTGAACCTGAACTCAAGCCCAGCCTCCACGGAATACATCTTAACTGTCCCTGTGCCTTTCCCGCATTGCTCCTGATGGGCTCCCATTCCCTGTGAGTATTAGGGTCATCACAGCTGGGTCTCTGCCTCAGCTGTCAAGAAACAGAGAAAAGGAATACTAGCTCCCTTCACCAGCAAAGGGGGAGGTGGGGCCACATCTACCAAGACCTGTACTCTGGAAGGAATATCCTCCAAGAAAAGTAACATAGACACATGGAAGTTCTGCAACCTACCCTCTCTCCAAGAAGGAGAAGGAGAAGGAGGAGGAGGAGGAGGAGGAGGAGAAGGAGGAGAAGGAGAAGAAGAAACTAACAAAAAAACCCAAACAGAATGGCAATGTCTAGCATATACCATTTCCTCACTACTCTCCAGAAATCATTAAAGTTTATTTTCCCCCATTTCATCATTCCTTAATTAGTCATTGGTAGGCTCACCATTTTATCATGGGTTACTACAACTACTCTGCATTTACAGATGAACTATTAAGTTAGGGAGAGGCTTCAAAGGACCAGGATGTGCAGGGCAGCATATCAGGCAATGTTAGGGGCTCCTAAGGAGGAAACTAAAGATGGCAGATTTAAAAGCAGTGTTGGGGAAATGGGCGCACACACGTGAAAAGAGATACCACCAGGTGTGAGATTATACAATTTAACCTGATTGTGTAACTGCTAACGGTGGAGAGAAAATAGAAGGGGATGAGGTAATTCACCTCAAGCAGTGTTTTTTGTTTGTTTGTTTTTAAGTAGGCTTCTGAACAGTGAGATCAAGACCTGAGCTGAGATCTAGAGTGGGACCATTAACCAACTGAGCCGCCCAGGTGCCCCCAAGCACAGGTTCTGAATGTAGCCAGGCTACACATTAACATCATCCAGGGAGCTTTTAAAAATGCCAAGGCCTGAACCCCACTCCTGGAGATGTACGGGGAGTTGTTTGAGTAAATTGTTAAGGGGACTTAAAAGAACTAACCTCCACTAAAGGACAATGAGTTTGCATAAATCATTCGCTTTTGGATTTTTTTCTTTATGGTATATTAGTTTTCTTTTTTTTTTTAACATTTATTTATTTTTGAGACAGAGAGAGACAGAGCATGAACGGGGGAGGGTCAGAGAGAGAGGGAGACACGGAATCCGAAACAGTCTCCAGGCTCTGAGCGGTCAGCACAGAGCCCGACATGGGGCTCGAACTCATGAACCGCGAGATCATGACCTGAGCCGAAGTCGGACGCTCAGCCGACGGAGCCACCCAGGCGCCCCGGTATATTAGTTTTCTAACTGTCACTAAGAGTCACCTTTTAGATTTTCAGGTATTTCCTTTGCAAGTGGGAAGCCCTATAGGGCAAGGAAAGGTACCCCGAGTGGAACTCCCTCTACCTGGAAGGGTGCACAACTAGCTAGAAGTACAGATTCATCCGAGAACTGGCTCTTGTAAAGAAATTATTTTGGCCCCGTTTTTCTGGCCTCCATATCTGAAAGTCACTTGTGAAGGCAGACACACAGGTCAGAGAAGTTCATACTACAGAAACAGATCTTACACGACACTTGGTTTAGAATCAGAGTAGTAGCCGACAGCAGCCTACGTTCAAACAACACTTGAAAAATCTAGTGAACAGCCCATGAAGTCCTTGGTTTTCTGCATTAAAAACTTGTACAGGAGAGCTGGAAAAGCAGTAGGTGCACCTCCAAAGATATACTTGGACATTCATACCATTCGACCTATAAAAAAAAAAAATCACTAAAATCCCTCAGTGGGAATTTGAGAGGGGTGGAGAATCCCAAAGGATCTCCCTTTCTTGCAGGTTTTATTTCATTCTGCTTGTGTATCTATAACCATGATGCACTTTAAATGTATTTATTTGCGGTAGTAAAGTTCAACAAGATGCACCACAAAAATCAAACACAAAATGCTTGCTGGGTTTTTATACCAATCTTACTTGATCAAAACCCCATACTCACTTTCTCTGAATAACAGAAGAAGGTAAATATCATCTTGTTTTCTTGCCAAGCTGGCTTTTTCTGCTATGAACCCAAATAATCAGCTATCATCTTCATGTCTTGGTATTAGGCTTACAGGTTCGTTCCACAGACAAAGTTTCTAAGATATCACAGTATGGCTATCCGTCTCTTTTGGTTTTGTAAGATCCTACCAATAAACGCGCGAAGAATTTTATAACAAAGTCACCTGGCTGTCTGACAGGACACTCAAGTTATCCCCTTGGAAGCCCAGGGGGGACCTGCAATTGCCCACAGCCACAAAGCCAGGCGATGCTGGCAGCAAAATCTAAACCAGAGTCATCCAGTTCCGATTTCCCCCCTACGAAGCACTGTGAAAATGTCAGACAGTGGGCAGAGGGGTGATGTGAGCCGCTGAGAGGGGGGTCTGAATGAGTACACATGGAGAGAGGGCTGGAATTAGTAACAAAAGAGGGCAGTCTTTCCTCTAAAGAGGAAGAAAGGTACAGGTGTGAACAGGTGCCTTTAAAGAAGAGCGAAGTCAAAGTGAAGCCATTTACTTGGAGTTCTGTAATTTCAGAAACACCTAAGTCAAAATGCTCTACCGAGGGTGAAGCCAAGGGGCATGTGCAGGGATTAAAGCAGGCAAAATGGGTGTCCTTTATTCTATCACACACTTTTTAATAAGGGCCTTTTCCTGGGGGCAAAAGGATTCCATTTGCTGTAAAATGTAGTGTTGAAAAACCTGCAATAGAGGTCTTTTTATAGTATGCAGTAGGACCAAGAGGGGGAGGTCATCAGTTTTCTTTAAGGAGGCTGAGCACTGCTTGTCGGTCAGCGATGTTCCCTGTCATTTGCGATAACAACATCTGGTAGACGAGAGACACTATTCTCAACCTCAAGGCTTAACTCAGGTTAAGTGAAGGTAATGATAAAGCTCACTGTTTGACCAAAGTCAGTGGGTTCAAAGATGGCATGTGATTCAATCTGAGAAAACGAGATGCAAAACAGTGTTTGCTCCAGGCTCCTGAGAAAGAACTCCCTACCTCTTCCAAGAGAGCTAGCAGGAAAAGAAGGAACGTTAACCCCAGGAAGCTAATGGCAGTCACAACACAGACCACGGAAACTGGGTCTTGGGTGGTATCTCTCATACATGATTCAGGAGCCAGATTCTGGGGGTTGGGTAGGCAACCTCAGGAGTCAGGCAAATGGGTATTCCAGAAAAGGGAATTAATGTAGCAACGTAGGGTGGAATGAAACAGTACACAGCTCTTTGTAAATTGGGAAAAGCTGGAACTGAAGGTAGAAAGAAAAAAACCCACAGGAGAAGAAAACAGAGGCAGAAATAGAGTCAAATCACAACGTTTTCTGAAGAGTCTACCTTTAACCTATAGGCAATGAGGAGCTCCTACAACATTTTATTAAATTAAAAAAAATTTGTAACGTTTATTTATTACTGAGAGACAGAGAGACACAGAGCGTGAGCAGGGGAGGGGCACAGAGAGGGGAGACACAGAATCTGAAGTAGGCTCCAGGCTCTGAGCTGTCAGCACAGAGTCCGACACAGGGCTCGAACTCATGAACTGTGAGATCATGAACTGAGCTGAAGTCAGTCGCCTAACCAACTGAGCCACCCAGGCGCACCTATTAATTTTTTTAATGTTTATTTATTTTTGAGACAGAGTTTGTGTGTGCATGCATGTGAGCAGGTCAGGGGCAGAGAGAGAGGGGACCAGAGGATCCAAAGCAGATCCTGTGCTGCAGTGAGCCCTGTGCAGATCTCGAACTCATGAACCGTGAGAACCTGAGCCAAAGTCGGATGCTCAAATGAGTGAGCTGTGCAGGTGCCCCTATACCATTTTAAATATGAGAAAAAGATGGTCAAATCTACATCTTAAAAAGGATCACTTTGGCATAAGGGTGTCAAATGTCTTACTTAAGACAAACAGGAAAGGAATAAGGTGGTTTATGAAGTTGTCAGGAAACCACGGTAGAGTAGGGACCAAGGAAGAGGCAGTGGGGAGGGCAGGGAGGAGCAGATTCATGAGACAAATGTTGCTGGATCCACAAGCATTGAGAATAAATGCTTAACTAATGGGAAGGTTTAAAACCTTAGGAGCTAAGGGCAAGGTGCCATGCCGAGATTAGGAAAAAGGGCCATTCAAAAGGGCCACAGAGAACCTTTCAGAAGTTAAAAGAAATCTGAAGGTGGATGAGGGGATAGCAAAACCATTCAAGTTAGACCACAGGGTCCCTGATGGGCAGGAACAGGAGATGAAAGTTCCAGAGTAAGGTAAGAGCAAGGGTCAGCATCCTGGGTCTTTCTTACATGAAAGTTACACATCAATCATCACAAACCCCTTTTCCACTTGATGATTCGTACACACGGGGTGGAAATGGTTTTTCTTTACTAAGCTCATCCACTTAATAACAGTCCCTCACATTTACTGTGTGCTGACATCATTATCTTATTTCATGCACACTAGTATTTCCATTTTACAGAATCGAGACACAGACAGGTTAAGTAGCTTCCACAAGGTCACAGAGCTGGGAAACGGCTTAGCCTCTTGGAATCCACATCAGCCGGAGTCCAGAGCAGTTTAATTATTTTTCATCCCCAAGGAAGACTTGCAGGGTCTGCACTGGGACGCCGCCTCATGTCGGCTATCGAGCTGCATTCGTAGTTAATAACACACTGGCAATTACTCTCAGGAAGGGGTCCTAACACATTTCTGCGGCTCTTTCTAAGCAAATTTCACACAAATCATTTCTTATAGATTGATTTTATTCTAAGCAGAGCCTTGAAAACACGTTACTTTTAACACAGACCTTTTAAAGTTGAAAAAGCATTACAAGTCAAATATCCAGCTAATCCCGAGTAAAGGACCAATGAAACAGGCTTCCTTTACCAGCTGCTTTCAATCGTCCCTGAAGTTTTCTAAACATGCTACCTCTTTGACTTAAAAAAAAAAAATCAAGGCTGGGAATCAGACATTTGCATTCACAGTGCATTCCCCAATCAGTATTATATAAGGGAAATCTACCTCCTAGGTCAGTTTCTACACTTCCCTGCATGGGTTGTTATATTAATAACATCTCCAGTTTACTGAGTGTTTACTATATACTAAACGAAGGGCATTCATTTCTTCAAGATTAGTAGCTTCTAGCAAAGTGAACTTTTATGTGCTTATTTTGTTCTCTAAGAACAAAGGACTATTTCTTTCAAGAGAAAGTGTGTCCTTTTTGAAATTAAACAAACTCCTTTTGATCCAGTTAAAGGAGCCACAGTCTGTCAAAACAAAAGAAGCTAAACAAGAAAACATTAGATCGACCAAACTTTAGACTGAAAAAAAAAAATCCTTATTTAAGCTAACTGTATACCTGAGAATGATTAAATGGACAAGATCTAGATTCACATACACATATAGTCTAAAAAAACTTTCCTTACCTTCTCTGGGACTCAGTTTCCTGAATTATAAAATGAAGATATGACAATTGATGTCATTAGGTGTTGAGAACATTCACGAGAACACATGTCCTGCATTTAGCCCAGTTCTCAAACATGAAAGCACCCTAGATGTCAGCTATGGCTATTTTAGCACACATGACATGAGGTACCCAGGGCACAAGTGAAGAGCTCTGATAAACACAGAACAGGGGAAAATCAAAGAGGGAGCACACAGGATCCCTACTTTTCCTCGCTCAGAGTGGAATCTGGACACAGTTCTGTGAACAACCTGGAAGATTCAAAGCAAATCAAGCTTCAGTGAAATCACACACTGTTACTAATCATCACGAAAATGCCTGTAGCAGATCAACCACAAATGCTAGATATTTAGAATTTTAATTGCCTTGAAGACAGTGCAAGTTTAGAGGTCCTTCAGGACTATAAAATTAAGGTCATTGTGGACAAGTTTTGTGATTTTCTTTTTTCCCTTAGAAGAGTCTTATGAAGACCTTGATAAATACAGGTATCAGCCCGGCCACTTAACTATGTTTCTTGTTACTTGGGAAAGCCTGTGACCTACAGTGAGCTTAGATAAAAAGGCAACACTGCACAGCTGTGCCCCACAAGGCTTTGCAATTTTTTCAGTTCTTCTATCCATTACCCGCAAATTATAGTAAATTCAAAATATTGATCTGCACACCCCTATATGGGAAAAAAGTTACCATCGACTTTTATTGCTTATTGTTGGGTACAATTCCCTGGAATCAATAAAAGCTACAATGTTCATAAGCTTCTAAAAGCTAGTTAATATAGTGGATATAAGATACCTCTTAGGATCAGTATGATTCTATAGGATTCTTCAATAGAACAGTGGCTGGCGAACATCTTCAATGTTCAAAAGCCTTATTTGATTTTAGAATCTTCTCATTATCCAGGACAATGTGTCAATGACTGGGAATAAAAATGAAGCAATTACAAAGACCACCCCCCCCGGCCCCCCGCCTTAACAGATCTTCACCTTTACCTTCTGGATCCCTTGCATTCCTACACTGATATCACTGTCCCATCTGGGGGCAATTATTAAGCACTGTGATCATTTTTTTTTTAATTTTTTTTCAACGTTTATTTATTTTTGGGACAGAGAGAGACAGAGCATGAACGGGGGAGGGGCAGAGAGAGAGGGAGACACAGAATCGGCAACAGGCTCCAGGCTCTGAGCCATCAGCTCAGAGCCCGACGCGGGGCTCGAACTCCCGGACCGCGAGATCGTGACCTGGCTGAAGTCGGACGCTTAACCGACTGCGCCACCCAGGTGCCCCAAGCACTGTGATCATTTTTTAACAAGTGTACCTTAACACCGATTTAGCATAAGTTTTCTTGACGGTAGCTTCCAGGTTCAATCAGAGGAGACCAGTTTGCCCGTAAACAATATTTCAACTGCCCCTAATTCAAAGAATCAATATCCTTTTATGAACCAATTTTTAGAAATCAGATAATAATTCACATGTTCCATTAAAATTACAGACAACCTTAATACAAAAAGAAAAGGGCTTTTTATAGAAACAGGAACCAGAATTGGATGAGACTATTTGACCAGTGATAGTGAATTTATTCAGCTGAGATTAATCATTTTTATTTACTGAGGACACCTCAGAGTTTACCTAGCAGCCACTCTTCTGAAAGCCCATTTTAGTGTAGAAATTTACTGGCAAACCAGCTCCAGGGAGCTCTTGAAGGGCTGTATGAAGCTAATACCCACAAGTCTGCTCTCTTCAGACACTCTCCTCCATCTAAATGCAAAAGACAACACTTAAAATGTACATATAAAATGTACGAGGGTGATGGAAGATTAATGACACACATATTCAAATAATCAATAATGTGACTTAAGCCTTTAATGGTACTGGAATTTATTGTAAAGAGGTCACAGGATAAAATAAACAAGTGGCTTGGAGGGGATATATTTTACTTAGTAAGTATTTCTAGTTGATAAAGGATACGGTATCTGACTCTTTAAAATCATTTTCTCTGATGCGCTGTTTCAAATAACACCAGCTGGAAGATGCTGGAATCGGGAATCCCAAGATGGACAAACACGAGTTGCGGCATCTCCTATTTCCTGCTTCGCGCCTCCCCCTCTAGAACCACCATGAACACTGTCACTGCTGAGCCTGCTGCCACAGTGCCACCAATCAGGTCGGCTCTGGTAAGCGCCAGGCACTGTGCTACATGTTTTCTCATACAGGATTCTGCCAAAGATTTGACGCCGCCCTGCAGTCACAGGAAGGGTTACCACCATTTTCTCTGATGGGGACACTGAGTACTGGAAAAGTTAGGCTGTGGTTTGCTCAAAGTCAGAGGCTTCCTGTAAAGGACAGCAGAGCCAACACTCAGGGAGGATGACCAACACTGTTTCCATACACGGCACCGGCCATGGACATTCAACCAACATTTTCATGTGAGAAATAATAAATCCTTATTTGTTTAAGCTACTATTGGTCTTTCTGGTATGTATTTGCAACTGAATATATTCCAGAGACCCTGCAAACCTTTTCTAGTCACCTCTGGAGCAGTGTATCCAAAGGCCAACGTGGCATCACGACAGCCTATTGCCATCAACTCCAAGCATTAGAAGGGCTGGAGCTTGTACCCAAGGAAAATGACCAAATGCTCCTTAAATTAACATTAGATTCTATGAGAAACCAAAACTTTGACAACATTGATTACAGATCTGTTGATACGGTTCCTTTCTCCAAAACAGATTTGGGAGGGCTGCCCAGCGTGTGTTAATGACTTTGAAGTTAACTAAAGAGACTCCAAACTTAATGGCATCACATTTGTGACAGTTAATTAGCAGAAAATATTACAGTGCAGTGAAGTTTTTGCCTTTTTTTTTTTAAAGCATCAAAAGCAATAAAAGGCTTTGGGTTTTTAATTGCTTCTTCCCAAAGACTGAATTCTGCTCTTACTGCTAAGACAAAATCCTTCTCTCAAAGTCAAAATGATCCCTTGTGATGTTTTTGGATCACAAGAACTACAAAACGGGTGGATGTTTAAGTCTGAGACCTAAGAAAGTTTTCATAAGATGGCCTCTCATTTTTGTTGACTGAAAAAATAAAGCAATTTGCAAGCAGGAAGATTTTCCCTTTATAACATGTGATTGTCGCCATTTGTAATTCAGGGGTGAGCTTAAGTGGTTTCCACTTTGTTTTCTATTACACTAATTAGGTTCTTCCTTTGAAAAAATAAAAAGCGTAATAGACCTTATTGTATTGACATGCTTACTATATTACACAGAAGCTTTGTGTTCTCACAATGGATTACACTGGATTACCTTGGAAACCTGAAACTGAGTTAATTCTGGACTCACTATCTATAGAATAAAAACAAACAACACTAATAGTAAACGCTGACAAGACATATGTGTAGGATATTGGAATAACTGTATGCTTATCTCATTCAAACTATAGTGAATAAACCTTAAAAAAAAAAAAAAACCCTGACAATACTATAAAATATCATGAACAAAGAGGGGGAATCAACCTTAGATCATTAAAGAATACAAAGTGATGGTCTAAACTATCTTTCAAAGCCACACTATTTAGACAAGCTAATGAATTTACACTAATACTCTTAAAGGCTTCTATTCCTTTTAAATACTACCTTAAAAAAGAGAAAGTAAACTTAATTACACTGAATTGAATTATTTATCAGAACAAAACAGCCAGTACCTAAGTAAAAAAGACTATTAAAGAATTATATCTTTTTTTTTTTTAACTGAGGTATAATTGACATAGAACACTGCATAAGTTTAAGGTGTGCAACATGTTGATTTGATACATTATGTTGCAATATGGTTGCCATATTCTACTATGTCACTTAATTATTATTGCTTCTAGTGGTAGGAACAATTAAGATCCTGTCTCTTAGCGAGCCAGCTCCATGTTTCTCATACAGTTTCTTGGTCTGTAAGTGCTGTACTGCATACTACAAGTCCAGAACTTATTTATCTACTGATTTCAAGGATGTGCTCTTAAACCACATCTCTTCATACGCCCCACCCGCTGGTAACCACCACTCTTGGATTTTGTTTTGTTTTTTTGAGTTTGGGTTTTTTGTGTGCTCCACATAGAAAAGATTTTATGTCTCTTTTAAAGACAAACTGTAAATATAAACATCCTTCATGGGAAATGCTATATAGTGACTGAATCAAATTGATAACCCACACATGCCTAGGCTCACCAGGATGAATGTGTTTAAGTGGCAGAGTCTCAGAGAGGTAGCCAGGCAGAATGGCTCAGCATACTGGTTTAGGGGGTGCCTGGGTGGCTCAGTCGGTTAAGCATCTGACTTCGGCTCAGGTCATGATCTCACAGTCCGTGAGTTCAAGCCCCTGTGGGGCTCTGTGCTGACAGCTCAGAGCCTGGAGACTGCTTTGGATTCTGTGTCTTCCTCACTCTCTCTCTGCCCCTGCCCTGCTTGTGTGCTCATGCTTGCTCACTCTCTCTCTCTCTCAAAAATAAGTAATTTTAAATTAAAAAAAAAAATACTGGTTTAGGAGTATGGCCTTGGGCAAAGTACTTAACTTCTCTGTGGCTCTCTTCTCTCACTGCAAGTCATAGATAATAATAGCTCATAGTGTTATTATGAGGATTCAATGAAGTAATACACATAAAGTACCTAGATAAGTGACTGGCATACATCAAGCATGCCAATACCAGGTTATTATTCTATTCTAAATATTCATGCACAAATCTGACATTACAACCTAAAAGTTTTGCAATTTAAAAATATAAAGTGCTCCTCCACATAATAGGTAGTCATGCTGATCTATCCTCTGTGCACCAAAGGACGGATGAAAACCAACAATAAATTTAAATATTCTCTGAGCCTGCTTAAACGAAAGCTTAAAGAATCTGTCTTCGGATTTCCTATTGATACTCTGAGGTGCTTTCCAAATGAGCTCAGCTACTTTGAAACTAAGCCAAAACAGATTACCTAGAAGGATGTAAATGCCCTTCCTCAAGCATGAAGTCCATCGCAATGGAAACCAAACTTCCTAAAAAGAAAGCCAGATTCCATTTTTATCCACACACATGCTAAACAAGTCGGCATATGTTCCCCGCATCCTACCCTGCATATTTTAACCAGACCCTTTTTACCATGTGTGGGCTTCATTAAATTGCAAGTGAAAAGGTATTTCTTGCTCTGACCACGGACAGGGCTAGATCTGTTGCCTATGCTGCATTCTGTATTTTTCTCAGTCCACCTTTCATCAATAAATAACAGTGTTGCTTTAACTAAAAAGTGTGGAAAATTCTGATTGAATTTTCCACTTCAAAGTACACAAAATCATTTCATCTAACATGCTGTGTTGGAAAATCCATGCTCCATTCTGACCTCCTGTTGCAGTCTATTTCAAGTATCGGTGATGCGCCATGTCACGCTGCATGGCTGCTGAAGGAGAGTAAACATATTGACTGAGAAATGTTTTGAAAAACCCCTATTCCACACAGATCCCAGCCACTGTCAAAAATCACAAAAATGTTTGCATTCTGTCTGTGCAAGAGCATGACCGAGCTCTAGGAGAAATTCCCACAATAAATAAAACCAGCTACTTGCATAACTCTCCATCTAAACTGGACCGTGCTGGGCTTGGGGCGAGGGGGGTTGGCGGGAGGACAGGGTTCAGCCCAAATAATGTGCTCAGAGGTGTATAAGAGAAGACGTTATTAACTGTGCCCTTCCTTTCACCTATTTGCAAGGTTAAAATAAAATTTAGCAGAAGAGATTACCACCACTACAGAGAAGGCACAACTCAGCCGGCAGGCAAGGAACACACCGAAGGGAAGGTAATATATTGATTGACCTTTCCTTCCAATTGCAGTCTAGGCAGCGAGCTGTCTTTTTTCATTTGGAGGGATATGACAGCTGACCTAGCTTATTTTCCTGGACTAGCAAACTAGGACAGTCCTTGGACAAGTTAGGCAGCCGAGACCATATACCCTACGATGACAGAGTGCTGCAATGCCAACATGGCTCTAAGTGGAAACACTGAACAGGAATGCTGTCATCAGATAGGCATCTGGGTTAGAGCTCTTCTTACCTCCAAAAATCAAAGCTTCCCCATCAGAAAACGGTGGGGAGGAGGTTTTCCAGGTGTATAGAATGGCCGTCAATGTGAATTATTCATATTCCCTGACACAAACAGGAACAGGGTCCACATGATTTAATATTTCCCAAAGAATTTTGCTAGCAGTTATCCATTGAAAATAAAAGCCTTAAAGTTCCTTGACTTCTGTATTCAATTAAGCCGGGGAAGCACCTAATTAAATACAGCACGGAGCATTTACTTAAGTCAGGATTTTTGCCATTATTAGCATTTTACCTAACAAGATCAAGGGGCACAGTCAGCAGTGTTCCACAAAATAATGGGTCCCTGGAACACTCTGGGGGGAAACCCCACTCAAGGCATGTGGATCCAACATGTTCTGAGAAAGGCAGTTTCACCGAGCCCTCGTTTTAGTACAATGGTAGGACAATCATAAGAAAAGCAGAGACAGGGGCGCCTGGGTGGCGCAGTCGGTTAAGCGTCCGACTTCAGCCAGGTCACGATCTCGCGGTCCGTGAGTTTGAGCCCCGCATCAGGCTCTGGGCTGATGGCTCAGAGCCTGGAGCCTGTTTCTGATTCTGTGTGTCTCCCTCTCTCTCTGCACCTCCCCCGTTCATGCTCTGTCTCTCTCTGTCCCAAAAATAAATAAAACATTGAAAAAAAAAAGAAAACAAAAAAAAAAAGAAAAGCAGAGACAAAAATTATTGCTGTGCAATATGCCACTTACTGCACTCAGTCACTCTGAATTTCACAGTCTTGTATTGCACTATGATGAAACAGCTAGGTGACCGATGCTGTAATTCAATCAAGTGTCTCCTACTATGCCGTGCAAGACTGTACAACTAATCCAATGGGAGACAGAAAACGAGAGCTACACAAACAAATCCCTTGTGCATCACAGGGATCGGATCTCCAAAGAATTAAACACAAAGCATAAAAACACTACTGTTCCATAGGCCTAGAGTTCAAGTGACAAATAAACCCAGTTAATAAATAATTAAAAAAAAAAACTATTGGGGTGCCTGGATGGCTCAGTCGATTAAGCATCCACCTTCAGCGCAGGTCATGATCTCACAGTTTGTGAGTTCGAGGCCCACGTCAGGCTCCATGGTGACAGCTCAGAGCCTGGAGCCTGCTTTGAATTCTGTGCCTCCCTCTTTTTCATCCCCTTCTCAACTCATGCTCTGTCTCTCTCAAAAATAAACAAACATTAAAAAAATTTTTAATAAAAAAACCTTATTACTATTTCTATATTTATAACAGCAATGGAATCACAGAGCTGGTCTCCTATTTATCAATGGCCAAGAACTTATCTTTGTTCTCTTTTTACCACTGGCAGATTTCCTGATCTTCTTGAACATTATTTACTATTTATGAGACTTGCACTTCCACTTAGGATGTAGACCATCACAAGATACCATTACTCTCAACAATATGAATGAAGATATGAAGAAAAACAAGACATGAAAAGTGTAAGTTTGGCTGTTTCCTCCCTGTCCTGCCATTCCACCATGGTTGAGAGCTAGCCATGGGCCTCTTGCTTCAAGAATTTATAACTTGGCACAAAAAAAAGATACTCACATCAATGGAACAGAATATAGAACCCAGAAATGGACCCACAAATGTATGGACAACTAAGCTTTGACAAAGCAGGAAGAGTATCCAATGGAAAAAAAGACCATCTCTTCAGCAAATGGTTGCTGGGGAAAACTGTACAGTGACATGCAGAAGAATGAACCTGGACCACTTTCTTAACAACATACATAAAAATAAACTCAAAATGGATGAAAGATCTAAATGTAAGACAGGAAGACATCAAAATCCTAGAGGTGAGAGCAGACAAAAACCTCTTTGACCTCGGTTGCAGCGACTTCTTATTCAACATGTCTCTGGAGGGAAGGGAAACAAAAGCAAAAATGAACTATTGGGACCTCATCAAAATAAAAAGCTTCTACACAGCAAAGGAAACAATCATCAAAAGTAAACGGCAGCCGACGGAATGGGAGAAGATATTTGCAAATGACATATCAGATAAAGGGTTAGTATCCAAAATCTATAAGGAACTTACCAAACTCAACACCCAAAAAACAAATAATTCAGTGAAGATATGGGCAAAAGACATGAATAGACACTTCTCCAAAGAAGACATCCAGCTGGCTAACAGACACCTGAAAAAATGCTCAGTATCACTCATCATCAGGGAAACACAAATCAAAACAAGAATGAGATACCACCTCACACATGTCAGAATGGCTAACATGAACAACTCAAGCAACAACAGATGTTGGCGAGGATGCGGAGAAAGAGGTGGGACTCTTGCACTGCTGGTGGGAATGCAAACTGGTGCAGCCACTCTGGAAAACAGTATGGAGGTTCCTCAGAAAGTTAAAAATAGAACTACCCAGCAATTGTACTACTAGGTATTTATTCAAGGGATACAGGTGTTATGTTTCAAAGGGGCACATGCACCCCAATGTTTATAGCAGCGCTATCGACAACAAAGTATGGAGAGAGTTCAAATGTCCATCAACAGATGAATGGATAAAGAAGATGTAGTAGGTATATATAATGGAGTATTACTCGGCATCAAAAAGAATGAAATCCTGCCATTTGCAACTACGTGGACGGAACTAGACGGTATTATGCTAAGCAAAATTAGACAAAGACCTTACTCATGTGGAATTTAAGATACAGAACAGATGAACCTAAGGGAAGGGAAGCAAAAAATAATATAAAAACAAGGAGGGTGACAAAACATAAGAGACTCTTAAATTCAGAGGACAAACTCAGGGTTGCTGGAGGGGTTGTGGGTGGGGGGATGGGCTAAATGCGCAAGGGGCATTAAGGAAGACACTTGCTAGGCACTAGGTGTTATACATAGGGGATGAATCACTGAAACCTACTCCTGAAATCATTACTGCCCTATATGCTAACTTGGATGTAAATTAAAAACAAAATAAATAAAATTACAAAAAAAATAATGGAGCGAAAAAAATAAAGACAGTTTATCACTTTTTTCTTTTCAGGTTAATTTATGCTCTCACCTTTTTAAATGATTTTTTAAAACTACAATGTGGTAGCTGACCTAGTTGTTTTTGACTGTTAAGAGAACAGCAACAGTCTGTCATCAACCTTGGAAATAGGAGGTTTTGCTTCTTTGTGAGTCCATAATTTTGAGTAGGTCAAACATTTTGAATAAATCAGTAGAAACTGAGGTAAATAATACACAGGTCCAGAGAAAATGTGTCTCTTCTATGTCACACACCTTGACAGGGGTGTTAATTCTGCTCTCACCTGAGCTGGGTCTCGATATCGCGGTGACCCACAGACAAGAAGAGAAACAGGCAATGCAAATGGACGGGCAGATAACCAAGATCTGGGTGTTACTGGACAAAGACTCAAAAGTAACTATGCTAAAGGATACAGGGGCAAACATGTACAACAACATCATTAAACATATAGATTTCTATACAGAGGTAAAAACTACAGTCATGTAATGAAGAACAAAAGGGAAAAGGCTACACTAAAAGATAAGACACCAGAATGAAACGGACTTACCGCCAAGTGGGCAGAGCAAAGTTTAAGTCAAAATGATAGGTATTTTCCAAAATGAATCACCAAGAAAAGCAAAACAAAACAAATCCAAAAGCTAAAAAGTCCCTGTAAGGCCCGTGGGACAATATCCAACAGCTTAAGTAGGTATACACAGAGTCCTAGAAGGAGCGGATAGAAAATGAGGTAGGACATTTATTTGAGAGGACACTGGCTAGGACTGTCCAAAAAAAAAAAAAAAAAAATGATGCAAGGCATCCATCCACATATTCAAGTGGCTCAGTGAATCCTGAGGAGTATAAATACAAAGAAAACCATACTTGGGCACATCACTGTTAAATCTCTTTTGCAGGCAGGAAGCAGGAAGCAGGAAAAAGTGTGTGATGCAATGACAATGCACTGCCACCCCTCAAAAATTCACGTACAAGTGTCAAAACAGACAATGGGGTTATCTAAATATGCGATCCACCTACCACAAGATAGCCTGGGCTGCGAGCATTAGCCAGCAAGTGTGTCTGAGCTGCTGGGGATGCTCTTTCCAAGCATTCTACAAAACAAAGTCCTTCCAAAACACCACTAGGATCCACAGAATCCCCAGGCAGGATAAGAATAGCCTGGCTAAATGTCTAAATTACTTTTTTAGCGATGCTGTTTATGCTTTTCTTTTTGCCTAAGGGCTAGAGGAATATAGAGGCAAGCAGGATACAGAAATCCTTGAAGACAAAAGCACAATTTCGGTAATTCGTCATAAATCTAGCGCCAAACTAGATAACCTGTACTTAACCCATTCTGTGATCTTTTCACCTCCAAATTAAAAAGATTTCCTACCCGCTTCCTCCAAATAAATTGGTAATCTCATCTTGGTCATTTACGTGTCACACATGTCTCTGATGACTCTGAGAAAAGTCAACAAATGTAATTTACCAGTTTTTTAAAGCCCTTTAGGGGGAAAAAAATCCACGTAAGGACAAAAGATGCTGAGCTACAACCATTCAATGCACCTATGTATACATACTTAACCTGTGCCAGCTGGGGGAAAAAAAAAAAAACAAAACTGGAGAAAGATCACTGCTGTAAGAACCTGTTTTCAGAAAGACCAAGGGGCCAAAGGAAGTATTTTCTCCTCCTTAATGTTTTCAGTTGCAACATTGCAAGCAGACTTAAAGTAAAAATTCCAGCAACTGAAATGCTGAAAACCACATTGACCGTGATCTTTATGTTTGTTCTTCTTTTTTTTTTTTTTTCAACGTTTATTTATTTTTGGGACAGAGAGAGACAGAGCATGAACGGGGGAGGAGCAGAGAGAGAGGGAGACACAGAATCGGAAACAGGCTCCAGGCTCTGAGCCATCAGCCCAGAGCCTGATGCGGGGCTCGAACTCACGGACCGCGAGATCGTGACCTGGCTGAAGTCGGACGCTTAACCGACTGCGCCACCCAGGCGCCCCTGTTTGTTCTTCTTTTTATCAGTGTTTTGAAACCCAATTCCATCCTTTTCTTAAAATCAAAGGCAAACAAAACCAAATACCTTTTACTGGATAATGTGCTGGAAAGCAGTATCAGGAAAGACATAAAACTTTGAAAATAACAATAGATATTTAAAACATTCTGAAAACTGCAACTCTGAAAACTAGGGTTTTTGTTGTTTTGTGGGGGGCTGTTACATGGGTAGAGTCACTTATAAAAGTTCATTGACATCTGCACATCTTGGGTACGTGTTACTCTTTTAATGTTAATTTTTGAGAGAGAGCTCAAGTGGAGGAAGGGGAGAGAAAGGGAGACAGAGGAGCCCAAGTGGGCTCTCTGCTCACAGTGCTGACAGCAGAGAGCCCGATGCAGGGCTTGAAGTCACAAACCAGGAGATCATGACCTAAGCCAAAGTTGGACACTTAACCAATTAAGCCACCCAGACACTCTGGGTATGTGTTACTCTTACAGAAGAATCAATGTCTAAGATCTGTAGGACAATATCAAGCTTAAAATATATGTCATATTGGGGTGCCTGGTTGGCTCAGTCGGGTAGGTGTCTGACTTCAGCTCAGGTCATGATTTCATGGTCCGTGGGTTCAAGCCCCACGTCAGGCTCCGTGCTGGCAGCTCGGAGCCTGGAGTCTGCTTTGGATTCTCTCTCTCTCTCTCTCTCTCTCTCTCTCTCTCTCTGCCCCTCCCCAATCATGTTCTGTCTCAAAAATGAATAAACGTTGAAAAAATTTTTAATATATGTCATATCTCAGTAAAAATATGTTTTAAAAGACTAGGTAGGATTTCTTCAAAAGGCAGCAGTCTGTGCTAACCTTCAATCAGAACACGAAGTCCCAATATCTAACTACAAAAAGGATGCTAAGCATATTCTACTGGCATTGAATTCCAAAAGATACATTTTAGCACCATAATATGAATGCTTTAGTAGTGGTTTTATATCACACCTTGCAGAATGAGTAGAATCCACTTCCCTCAGAATTACTTGTAGGTGTCTAAGTATAGAGATGTTAGGATTAAAAAAAAATATGGGGTGCCTGTTACCCGATTTTTCACTGAATTGTTACAGGAGTGTGGAATTCTGTCAAAGCCAAAATCCTCATAAATTGGGATAAACACACACAGCAACGATAAGGAGCATAAACACTTTTCAGACACTTTGCAGTAATACAGAGATTTATAGCAGTGGATGACCAGATGGAAGAGAGTGGTATGTAGGCCAAGGGATGTAACTGGCACTTGAGGC
This sequence comes from Herpailurus yagouaroundi, assembly GCF_014898765.1. Classification (NCBI taxonomy): domain Eukaryota; kingdom Metazoa; phylum Chordata; class Mammalia; order Carnivora; family Felidae; genus Herpailurus; species Herpailurus yagouaroundi. The sequence goes on from NW_024412377.1 coordinate 106,267,490, forward strand.
AAAAAGAACAACACCTTAAGGAGAGCGGATGCCTTCCTTGTGAACCCTGAGAAATACTGGCAGGTACAGGGCACCCCCTGGGAAAGAGGCAGAGCCCCTCCTAATGATGAGAGAACAAAAGGCAAGCTGAGGACAAAGCACAAGCTATCCCTCTGCCCCATCCAAGGTGGGACATGTGTGACATTCCTCAGGCACTCCTGGCTGCCCAAGAACCAAGGAAAAGGGAAAAACAAATGGTTAACGTAGAGATCACAGTCATGCAGGACATGAGACTCCATCAGTCTGCAACTGTCTTAATGATTTACATGGGGAAAAAGGAATTTTATCAATAGCCAACCTTCCAGGAACCTAGAGACTCAATTTCCTGGGACCCTGACACCACCTTCCCCTCCACAGGACAGAAAATCTTAACTCCTCAGTCACTCCTCACAACCCCGGGCCAGCTCTTTCTGCACACGGGTCCTGTCCCCATGCTGTAATAAAACCACCTTTCTGCACTGAAGAATTCTTTCTTGGCCAGCAGCTCCGAACCCGAACACTTCAAACCACATCACTACGATGGTGGTGGCCAAGCATATAACATGGAGGCCAAGTACAGGCACTAATTGCTTCTGAGCCCTGGCTTCCCCTTGTCCTAGCTCTGTGACCTTGTACGAGTTGTTTAACTTCTCTGTGCTCTCCTGCCAGAGGCAGTGAACTGGACACAGGTTGCCGGAGAGAAGATCACCATATAAGTCCCAAAATTCAACGTGAGATTCTTCTTGGCCACGAAGAAAAGAATGAATCACTTGTAATGTAGGAAGACATGATGCTCTGAATGTGAGGTCTCTTGTCATAGCTGACCAATGGGGCCCTCAGGAGTCGAGAGTGAACATCAAAGATGGCTGCCCAATAGAGTTGAAAAAACTGACAGCAGAGATGAAACTATCATTGATCTCCCCATTAGAACATCCTCCTTATGATCCAAATCATAGTAGCTTTTATCTATTTATGTCTAACTAACGTCCACTGCTCCATTTCTTGTACGCTTTAATAACAGGAGGTTGCCGGCAATTCACTGAAAGACCTCCCTGCTTTCCTTCACGAGCTGTCTCTGCTCCTCAGTCAGACCTCACAGAAGCAACTCACTGTGGGAAAATCAATGAAAAGTAGGGTTTTTTTTTTCTTATTCTTTAGAAATACCCAACCACTGCAGCAATTTTTTAGAACGTTTTATATTTCGATTGTTTTTGCTTGTAAAGGCTTATAGTCCTCATGAGGCTGTTCTCCAGCATCATAACTTAGTGCCCAGTAAAAATGACAGAAGTTTTTGTTTAGTGGGGTCACCCATCCTGTTCTGTTTCCGGATCTGGATGCTCACTGCACAGGATTGTTCGGTTTGTAGAAATTCATCAAGCTGTATACTTCGGAATGTGTAAGATATTTCAACATAAAGTATGATATACATGGAGACACTCAACATACATGATGAAAAACAAAAGTGTCCACAAAGTTCCAACTGCCAGACACGTGCCTAGGGCACCATGTATGGGAAATTATCTATTCCTCCCTCCCTCAGCTATGACAAGAGACCTCACACTCAGAGCATCATGTCTTCCCACATTACAAGTGATTCATTCTTTTCTTCATGGCCAAGAAGAATCTCACGTTGAATTTTGGGACTCTAAGCCAAAGTGACTGGGTTTGAATGCTGGCTTCTGACTTATTAGCCGTGGGATCTTGTGTAGGCAATCTAAGCTCAGAACATGCCTCAGTTTCTTTGCCCACAAAATGGTGCTTAAGGTACCACCCTCCTAAGGTTGCTGTGAGGACTGAAGGAATTAGCCCAGGGTATAAAGCACCCAGAACCATGTGGGGCACACACCAGGGCTGTGTAAGTGTGAGCTATCCCAGGATCTGTGGTAGCAATCCTCCCCTCACACCAAGCTGATTTCACTTGTGCAGCATACGAGTCTCCGTGACAACGTTACCTCCTGGCCTAAGATGGCGGTGGCTTGCGGACATTCAAGTGGAGAAGATAGGGTAGGGTTTATCATTCTGCTCAGCCCAGAGCCCCTGATGGTTACCCGTCAGCTTATTTACTTGACACTACTTTCCACTCATTCCCAGACACCAAGTAACCTTTCACATGCCCTGGATGGGTATTCAGCTATCTGCATGAATTCCAGAAAAATGTCAATTACATGGTGTGTGTCTATTTATTTTATTTTTTAATGTTTATTTATTTTTGAGAGAGAGGCGAGCACGAGTGCGGGAGGGGCAGAGAGAGAGGGAGACACAGAATCCGAAGCAGGCTCCAGGCTCTAAGCTGTCAGCACAGAGCCTGACACGGGGCTTGAACCCAGAAACCATGGGATCATGACCTGAGCCAACGTTCGACGCTGCAGCCAGGCGCCGACTGAGCCACCCAGGCGCCCTGCTGTGCATCTATTTTTAATTGACAATCAAAGTGCGGTAGTAGAGAAGTGAATTTTTAAACTTGTTTACACATAGTGACATGTTTTAGGCTCTTTCCTCATCGCTACAGGCCTCCCGGCTGCTGTTTCCAACCACTGGGCATTACACAGAGGCATCCAGCCTATTTTCTCAGTCACACTCTCAACTGTGTACACCCACAATGCCCCCAAACTTTCTGGAACGACAGTGTTGCAAGAACCATCTGTGCACATGTCCTTGGACAGAGGCCACTTTTTCCAGATTGAGACGGCTGGGCTGTGGGGCAGACCACGCCCAGTTTAACTAAGAGCTACCAGTCTACTCCCCTAAACAGCCTTCCAACTCTATGGGATGGCTGCAAGAGGCCACTTTGGTACAACAACCTTCGTGATGAGGGAGAGAGTATTATTCCCCCAGTGTACTGATGAGGAAAGACGAGCCTTTCCCTCAGCCTCCTAGCCAGTACACATCTGCCTGATCTCAAAGCCTGTGTGCACCCTCCCCATGGAGGGTCACCTCAAGGCCATGCCTTCCATGCCAATCTCGCGTCATACTCCCTCCATTCCGGTCTGGCGGACAACTTAACTGTGGGCAGTATGGAATGTTCATGTCTACACTCATGCTGCTTACAATGTCCTGTTCCTCCTTCAAGACCAGATGAAAATTCACGAGCTCTAGGCGGCCTTTTCTGATTGCCACTCACAGATTTCGATTCAAAATCAATACCGCACTAATACTGTTTACCACACAATTTATTATTGCCTTGGCTTTATTTATTTGCTAATTATATTACATTCCTGAAGGTAAGCAGCCAGTCCTGTGAGGTACATTCCTCCACACCTAAGAGACTGCTGAGTGTATGGTACGCATTCCTAAGTACACACTTTTAACAATGCAGACAATCACCTGGTGTAAAATAACCTTTTATTTTACAAAATAAGAAAAAAACTCTGCTTGAATAATAATTAAATAACAACCATGATAACAGTAATCATAACTTCAAGGATGGCTCCAATTTGTTGGACAGTCCTTAACTGCCTGTGTGGGAAAAACTTCTCATCCATGATCTCATTTACTCCTCAAAACAATCTGAGAAGACGGGTATTATTTTGTTCCTCAATTTTCAGAGGAGGAAACTGAGGCTTTCTTTCGATGGTTGGTCCAAAGACACAGCTGGTAAGTTTCACATATGGACTCCTGCCCATTTTAAGTGTCACCAACGTTAATTTGTAGATGGCTGATGTGAAAACAAACAAAAACTATAAACTGCCTCGAAAATTTCTGATGGAAATCCACCACCTCTAAAAGCCTTTGTAAAAAAAGTTTACACAATACAACACTTCATGCGACTAAAATACTCCCAGGATCATGACACCAACGGGTCTCTCCAACCCTTTCCTTGTCTTCCAACCTCCTTAAACTAGGGTAACAAGTACTACATCCTCCAAAAAAGAAATTACTCTTTAACACTTGAAATCCCTGGGACTAGGAATGTGTATTCATTACCATCCAGCAACTCCATACATAATAAGGCTCAAAATGTAGATATTTTAAAAACAAATCCCTTAGTGTTCAACAATCAACCTTTTTTTTTTTTTTTTTTTGCTATTACAGACAGAAACACAATGCCCTGATTTCAAATTGCCATTATTCCACATCATCTATGCAACCATGAACTCTGCTCACCATAGCTTCTTGCCTCTTCTGGTTTCTAAGGTCTCCAAGACATTTACTCTTCAGACAGGTAAAAAAGTGAAACAAGGATCAATCTTAAAATGTTTATGGTCATGAGAAAAGAAGACCATCTGCTCTGAGATAGCTCTGGGCTGATTTTCCCAGCAGGGGAGCCCAGGTTTTATAAACCTTATTCTCAATAAAAAAAGGTAGAGAAATTGCTGAGAATTAGTATAAAGTATTTTCAGGCCCGACAGCAGACTAAAACAATATATTTTAGAATTATATGTGGGTTTTTGGTAGTTGGATGATCTGTGCATTCAGGGTAAGTTTGGTTTGTTTTTTTAAACGTTTATTTATTACTGGGACAGAGAGAGACAGAGCATGAACGGGGGAGGGGCAGAGAGAGAGGGAGACACAGAATCGGAAGCAGGCTCCAGGCTCCGAGCCATCAGCCCAGAGCCTGACGCGGGGCTCGAACTCACGGACCGCGAGATCGTGACCTGGCTGAAGTCGGACGCTTAACCGACTGCGCCACCCAGGCGCCCCTGGTTTGTTTTTTAAAAGAGGACAGAATAAGGGGCGCCTGGGTGGCTCAGTTGGTTGAGCGTCCGACTTCGGCTCAGGTCACGATCTCGCGGTCTGTGAATTCGAGCCCCGCGTCCGGCTCTGTACTGACAGCTCAGAGCCTAGAGCCTGCTTTGGATTCTGTGTCTCCCTCTCTCTCTACCTCTCCCCCGCTCATGCTCTGTCTCTCTCTCTCTGTCAAAAATAAATAAACATTAAAAAATAAAAAATAAAATAAAAGAGGACAGAATGCTCCAATACCTTCTGGTTTTGAAATCTATTAGATGCTATGCCTACCACTATTTAGTCTCACATGCTCTAATTTTAAGTATGATCTTTATGAACCTATTTATTCTGGATCAGCAAAGCCACCAACAGAAAATGACAGCTCATTGAGAATAACTCTTCATCATCCTTTTGTGCTGAAATGCCAGAGGATTTGAAAAGTAATCCTCTGTTTTCTCCTGTGTTCTTTCCTCGTGGACCTCCCGTCTCCCCAGATCATGTCCCTGATGCTCCCATATCAAATTGATTTTTATTTAACAGAGGCCTTTACCAGCTCCACAAATAACTGCACTGTGGTCTTTGAACTATTATTCCTAGTGCTCGTTTTGCTTCATTCTTTGTTCATTTACTGTGTTAGAGCATTCATACTGTGGGATAGACAGGTGAGCATATTCTCAAAGTGAAAGACATTTTAGAAATTCCCAGAGGACAAGCTTAGCCAATCAGAGGTACATTACTTACCTTTGATTTCTTCCTACCCCTTTACTCTTATTCAAATAAAACAGATTTAAAAGCTTGTTTTCCTATACTTAAAGCACAAAAGCCTTTCTAAGACTGAGAGAAAAAAAAAATCCAGACTGAAAAAAAAAAAGCCAATTCCTTGAGCAGACAATGAGCCCCTTATGTCTGGTCCATATTTTCCCCATAGCTTTAACATAATTCTGTTCTAAAAATTAACTTCCACTAAAGACACTGATAGGAGACTCCTAATAATAATGCTTTGCAAGTAATGAGGAATGATGTCATTGGTAGATAGATGGGCTTTAGGACTGAGAAATGCCATTCAAAAATCTCAGACTAAATGGTGAAGTGACTAGTTATAAATAGCCTTGAGGGAAAAGAAAAATAACTGCTTGGCTTGATGAAGAGAACATTTCATATACTCTCATTTAACAGATGAGAAATCTAGAGCAATGGGGGCTCAGTGTTAAACGGCTACCCCAAAAGCTGGTTTATGGCAAGTCCCGATGCACAGCCCAGGCTAGTATATTCTTCCACCACCTAACTCTGCTGTAGGGAAACTGAACATTTCTCCCTGATCACACTTCCTTCAAGATTACACAACACCGACTCCCAACAAAATCAGTGCCCTCAAGAGATCTGCCAGCTGGTTTACCATAAATTGTTTCTGACCCCCGGAAGGTGGGCACCTGTAATTTGCAAGAGCTCTTTACTACAGCTCAGGTTACTGAATTGAAAATGATACAGTGCAGATTCTAAAGCAATGTGCTTATAATGAAAGGTCACCGGCTACACAGATGCACATTTCCATTTGCTATTTATTGTCCAAGTAACATATCCACACAGCTAACAGTGGCTTCCCCCATCACTTCCTATGTAAAGATTTTTAGGCTCTTCTCAAATTTCTAGTACTGCGGCATTTGGGGGAGAAAAGGACTCGACCCTTAAACCTTATTTGGCAACATGGCTGAACCTATTCACATAGCACATTAAGGCACCAGGTAACTTCTTTACAGTAGTTTGATGACTTCCTCTTAAAGTCTATCTAGAAAAAGAAGCCATGACTCTTGCTCAAAACAAAACAACAAAGAGTCTCGCCGCCATTAAAAGAAAATCAGGTAACCTGTAGTGTAATAGGGAATACATTGCATGGTGAAGCACAGTATTTCTAAAAACGCCAAGGAAGAATGAAAGGAATACGAGAAGAAACAAAGAGGAGGAACAAAAGCACATGCTGAGTGGAGTCCTTAGAACACCATTGACCAAGGGGACCTACTGGGTATAACATGATGCGTTAGTACCTCAATAGCTAAAACTCTTAGGTGCGGTCCAAGAAAGACCTCGTATATTCTGAGCTGTGCTCTACTTCAGCAAAATTCACTTCTGACATGATGAAACCATCCAACTTACTCAAAGCTGGCTTATTTCTTCCCCTCACACACCAACAGAACTTCCATGAGTTCATCACAAGCGTTATGAACCAAAGCAAATCATCTGAAGGAGCTTGGGGAGGGGATGCCCTAGGCATTTAACAAATGTAACAAAGGGCTATGACATCTGGAGTCCACTTCCAAATATTTCAGCATAAGCAATGTAATTTTATGCATTGGTTATATTTATCCCCTAAACCACTGTCAGTGGCCCTGATCACAATTTACTACCCCAGAGTGGTCGACTAGTGTTACATCAGAGGTATCCACATTTCAGTCAGCACTAGAGGTTTTGCCAATTGGCATCACGAAATGGGTTTTCATTGCTGAAGTCAAAATCAGTGGCTTCCGGATTGGCATAATGGGTGTAATAAACAAGCTCTCGTTGTTGAAACTAGTGGTATTTAAGGTAAGGAGGCAAAATCAATTTAGAGATATTCTTTATTCTGGCAAGAACAGGGCTTAAGAACCTAGGGAAGCCTTGGGCACCTGAGTGGCTCAGTTAAGCATCTGACTCGTGATTTCAGCTCAAGTCATACTCTCACGGTTTGCAAGTTCAAGTCCTGTGTCAGGCTCCACGCTGACAGTGCAGAGCCTGCTTGGGATTCTCTCTCTCTCTCTCTCTCTCTCTCTCTCTATTTCTATCTGCCCCTTCCCTGTGTGTTCCCGGTCTCTCAAAAATAAGTAAACTTTAGGGGCGCCTGGGTGGCTCAGGCGGTTAAGCATCCGACTTCGGCTCAGGTCATGATCTCATGGTCCGTGGGTTCAAGCCCCGCGTCGGGCTCTGTGCTGACAGCTCAGAGCCTGGAGCCTGCTTCAGATTCTGTGTCTCCCTCTCTCTCTGACCCTCCCCCATTCATTGCTCTGTCTCTGTCTCAAAAATAAATAAAACATTTTTTAAAAAATTAAAAAAAAAATAAGTAAACTTAAAAAAAAAAAAAAGAATCTAGGGAAGTCTGGAATTTCTACTCTCAGGACTGGTACCTGAGGACCAAAGGCTCAATGGCCTTATATCCAGCAGCTGGGTCAAGGGACCCTGTTGTTAGATGCCCATTACAAAGGCGAGAGAATCCTGCCTCTGTAAAGTTGTTAGGTCACTGACCTCGAGTGGAATTTGCTGAAACGATCTGGCTGGAGGCCAGAGAGCAGGGATTTGACCAGGACAGGACAGGTTTACAGGACAGGCTACAGGAATGCTTTGTGCCCATTTGCTGGTACATGTTTGCTTACTGAAAGTCTGTGTGCAGGAGGCAGACTCGAGGTGTGTGGGATTAGCAAGCTTTACCCAAAACCTCAGCCACTCTTCTGTGGCTACTGCTATTTGTTAAAGAGAACCTAAGACTGGAGCATGACCAAACTGTCATAAGAGTATTCTCAACAAATATATAACACAGAAATGTAACCCTGGAGCCCACCCTCACCAAGTCTCAATACCTTAGGAGTTGTACACGTCTGCTGTTAAACACAGCCATTTTTATGAATTAATAATATCTAAACTGTGGGGCACCTGGGTGGCTTAGTCAGTTAAGTGTCCCACTTCGGCTCAGGTCATAATCTCGCGGTTTGTGAGTTTGAGCCTCGCCTTGGGCTCTGTGTTGACAGCTCAGAGCCTGGAGCCTGCTTCAGATTCTGTGTCTCCCTCTCTCTCGCCCCCCCCCCCCCCGCCACCCTCCGCTCGTGCAGTGTCTCTCTCTCAAAAATAAACATACATTAAAAAAAAATTTTTTTTTAAACCTGATTCACTGCCTAATTATTTTGTTATATTTTACTAGGGCTTATGTCAATTTCATCTCTATGGTAGAAAAACTATGTGCATATGCTCTACCAGGCATCTCTTTCCACCTCTGAGGTCAGTTTTGTCACAGCAGTACTTGAAATTGGCTGTGGTAGGAGTATCCACAGAAACCAGCAAATGCTACGTATCAGGGTTTTGTTTGTTTTCAGGGCTGGTTGTTAAAACCAGAACTCCGCTGGTATGGATGGTCTTGAATTCATAGACCAGACTTTGCTTCCTCTACGAGCTTCAAATATACCAGCATATGTAAAACCCCACAGCCTCATTTTGCACAGAGGAACCACACCACCATGCACACCCGCCGCCTGGGACAACGGGACACACTCACTTTTGAAGCAGCTGGGTCCACTAGTCTCTGCCGATGTCGGGCGGAGGTGAAATGGCTCTTCGGAGGCTGCCCTTCCTGACAGTGAATGGAAGATGGGAAGGGGAGAAGGTGGGGTGTGGGATGATGGCAAATGGTCAGAAAAGGGAGAGGGACAGCGTTTAACGGCACTGTAGTTGTTTCTTTTAGCTGATATCCAATAGCAACAACACCACGTTTTCCCCCACAGAAGCACCTACCATGTTCAAGTCCTTTTGTTAAAATGAGCCCTATATATATATACACATGTGAGTAATAAAGTTATCAACACAGCCCAGTATCCAGGCATTTCCCACCAAATCTTCATTTTTTTTCCCTTATCTGCTACTGTCTCTAATTATATTCCAAGGATACCAAGGAAAACTGGAATGTGATTTCCCTGAGCACGAAGTCAATCTTCCTGGAATAACAAAAGGCATTCAAGGAGCATTCTTACAGTGAGACTTGCCACCCCTTTGGGTATCACCAAAATGACACAGGAATCACAGTCTTCTTCAAAACCATGAAGAATCTGCGGCCTGTCTGCATCATCCTGGCAGAATGCCTGGCATCTGACAGTCACCAAAATCTCTGACCCTGAGTGCAATTAAATCTTATTGGCTCCAATCAAGATTGAGCATTAAGCTAATAATGTAATCTATATAGAAGGGTGGTCTTTCCTTAGTCCAGTCCTATTAATGCCCCTGTATATATACAGGACACATGGATCTCACAGGAAGACTTAATACTTCCCCCTTGCTTATTCTATGCCAAACATTTACAAAAAAAAAAAAAAAATTTAGAATCGGGGTCCACGTAAACTGTATACAATTTCACATCTCCATTCTTTCAAGAATTTAAGCAGCAAACACGATCCACTGTGAGCATCAACTGAAGTGATGATGAGATCAAAGCAAGAGAGAGAGAAGGTCTCAAAGACTCCCTGGTCTTAAAGCCCCGGTTCCATGAGGGACTAGGAAGGGAGCAAAACGCCCCTCATATGAATGTTAGCATTGTCTCCGACCTATTGACAGATCCCAGTAGAAGACCTACTTAGGCGAGAAGGCAGTATCTATATTACAATACTTATGAATTCTTTTTCTTCTAGGAGTAACAACTCAATTACTTTTAACATATGGATCAATCATAGCCACTTGAAATGCCAACAATCACTATTTCCAGTGTCCAAAGTAGAATGCTTACCTTTCAGAAAGGAAATGTCATTAAGTAGTGCACTGCAAGTCAGGATTGTGGTTTTCCTAGTCACTGCCCTGCCAACATGCATTCTTTCCCTACCCTGTTCTCAAGGAGTCCAAGGAAATAGTTTTGAATCTCAGCTGACCTAGAAAATATACCGAAGGTTTAACAACAAAAATGATGCTCATTAATCCACTGAATATTTGGCAAAACAAAAACAAATGAACAAACAAGACCCGAATATGATTTCCCACCATAAGGAATCAACGGTTTCACAGGGGAGATAGTTTTAGGTTTTTTAAATCACGTGATTATTTAGTTGGGTTTGAAAATTCTCCTTTAAATTTAATGGTTTATCAGAAAGTGGTGTAATGGTTTTTCTCCCTAAAAGAAGGCATTAGATAAAAATAAATAAATATCCTCATTAATATATCTGGAGATCTATGTGCCCTTATTAACCTCCCTAAGAAACAATGACAACTGATTTAAGAGTTCCAATGCACAGTGCCAGGCTTCCACTCATCAGGAAAAAAATTAATCTTGGCGTTAAATATACAATTACAGTCAATGTGCAAATTAACTAAATCCTAGGCCTGTGGTTTATTGCTCTTCTCTTGACTGCAAGGTGAAAGTGTTATTTTTTTTTAATTAGCTAATTGCACCATGAACTCAGCAGGGGGCAGATGTTGATATTAAAACTAGAATCTGAATCTTAAACTCCCTCCCCTGTGGAGGGGTTTAAAGAGAGTAACCACATCCTTCAAGGGGGGGGGGGGGAAGGGGAGGGTGTAGGTGGGTTTTGGAAACCTGGTTTCCATTTTATCTCATTTATCATCAAGTGCGATGAATCTGTGACAACAGTCTGCTTGCAGTGAACAAATATGTGTATGAAATAATCAATACATTCATACAGATTCTAGTAATACATCTTAATAGAAACCAAAGAACAGCCTGGAGGATTGATGTCATTTTAATGAATCGCATATGGAGTGAAAATAAAGGAAATGTGCACAGCTCGCACCAAGTTTTTCTCCATGTGACTCCTATCTTAAACTAATCTTAATTTGCAATAGAAGAGTCACAGTGTATTCTATCACGGGGCAGGGGTGGGGGGGAAGGTAGTGGTGGTCAGTTACTCAAATATTCTGCAATTAGTTTGATGACACTGAGGCCTTGTGGAAAGATGTGCATTGCCATGTCTTGGATAAAACCTTTTGAGAAGAATGTAATTCATTAGAAGCTAGACGTGCCTGCTTCTTCACTTTATGGAGACCTTAATTTAAAAGCTTGTTCTTTCCCATTTTCCAGTCTTGTTACAGGCCAGATTCCCTGACACATCCAGGGGAAATACAAACAACATGTCTTTGAGTACAGGCAGTTATATAAAGTCAATTATGAAATACTTGACATTTTTAAAAAAGTAAACAGGGCTCTTATTAACAGTAATACAGAAAACCAACATCCTATATATATATATATATAAAAAAATTCTAAGTATAGTTTTCCATGTTCAAGGAAAACAGTGAATTCTATCATTCAGGCCAACATTAAAGACAAAATTTGTGACTTTTCTTTTCCCAAACTTTGAGTCCCAACAAGTCATTTTTCCTCCTAAATGACGGCCTTCAGACTCTGGTATCTGTCATTCCAGACTGAGACATCAGTCTCCGGGTAGCATTTACCTCCTGGCTAATTCCATCAACATCAGCAAAATAACAGATTGGACCTGGGTGGCCCACGGGGCTCTCCACCGAGCAGCTTAATTTACATATGTAAATAGGGGTTCTTTCCTGCAAGGGAAGGGGGCGGGAGAAGGAGGGGTAGAAACCTCACCATCAGTTTTGTGGAAACATTATACTGCTTAGGTCAACTTAACCAAAATCCTTTTGCTGTGATAACCACCACTAATAAAAGTAGCAGCCCACGGTTATGTAAATAAACTATTAAAAAAATGACAAAGGAAGTGTTGACATGTGCATAATCTGGAAACTTAATGAGACACATTTCATCTCCATGCTAAATGCTTTCATCAAGGCTTCTCCTGTTAAGTAAGTCATTTTAGAAATTATAAACATCCCTTAACACTGCAGATCATACTTTTTTAAAGAAATTATTGTTCCCTGAACATTACAGATCTGATGGCATAGTACTTTAGCCTAATTTGCATCACACAAACACACTTACAAGAATGCTCTGTGGAAAACAATTTATCAGGCATGAAATAATAGGTGTCCAGTGAATTTAGTAGCTGACATCAGATGACTAAAATCACTAGTTCTTTAAGCCAGGTATAAGATCCTGTATCTCAAAATTAGAGCCACAAGAAAAACTTTAAACCAAGTATATCTGTAATTTTGGCATTAGCCCCATTATTGTAAAAACAAGAATGTACCATGGGACATTTCTAGACTCGATATTTTAATATAAGAAAACAAACACAATAGACATAATTGTGTGAAGGGCTCCCAGACGACCTCTTAGAAGTCTGTCCAAAACAATTTTCATTGTGGAAAGAATCACGTGCATGTTCAGCTAATAAACTTTTTCACTGAACTCGGACACATCCTTTTGTCTGTGATGAATAGATTTCACTCCCATCTGAAGCACTCACTAAACAGTCCACCAAAATACAGTGAAGTTACAGCCAACAGGTGCTGGCGAAGGAGCCCCTGCATGTCTACAAAGTAATCCAGCCCATGCAAAGTCAAGAAACTCCCCAAGAACAAATGGAGTGAAAGAATTCACAAGCTCAGGACATTTAACAATTATAAGCCTATCAAAATAAGGATCAAAAACCCAAATGAACATGTAATGCAAGAAATGTACCATTTGGAAGCGGAAACACATTTTCGATTATGACGTGGTAGGATTCTGAAACATATAGAACTAATCCCACTATAATTTATGAAAACCTCCATAATTAATTGCCTTGTGAAGATGGGAAGTAATCTTGTCAAGAGCAGGTGAGCCAAAATGGGGTAAAGGAAGGGATACTCCCACCTGTGAAAGCAAACCCTCACACAGGGGCTTTCTGACTTTTGCCACTGCAACGCTCAGTGAGAAATATATTTCATGTCACGCAACAGTCCATGACAATACTGCCAGCAAGGCACTCTATTTTCTCATCTAGTGTAGTTTCTTTTTAAACAAATGCCGGGGGCGCCTGGGTGGCGCAGTCGGTTAAGCGTCCGACTTCAGCCAGGTCACGATCTCGCAGTCCGTGAGTTCCAGCCCCGCGTCAGGCTCTGGGCTGATGGCTCAGAGCCTGGAGCCTGTTTCCGATTCTGTGTCTCCCTCTCTCTCTGCCCCTCCCCCATTCATGCTCTGTCTCTCTCTGTCCCAAAAATAAATAAATGTTGAAAAAAAAAAATTTAAACAAATGCCGGTCCCTAGCTACCAAATCAGATGGATTTGACGTACGGTTCAAAACCACACTAAGGACTTGGTACTTAGATGGCGATGAGATGGGAATCTTTAGACCCTAGCACTTTAGGTTGTGTCCCAAACTCCAATCATTCACTAGTAATTTTTCCCATGCACGATGTCTATTACATCTACTGTGCATGCTACTCTTTTAATTACTTTGAAAGATGGCTCCATTAAAAAAAAAATGAAATATTTCCATTTTTGACAATGGTCTAAGTCATACTATCTTGAAATTTTGGCTTTATACCACTAGTTACTTTTTTTCTTAAGAATTTCTTTTCAGGGGTGCCTGGGTGGCTCAGTCAGTTGAATGTCCGACTTCAGCTCAGGTCATGATCTCACAGCTCGTGAGTTCGAGCCCCATGTCGGGCTTTGACCTGACAGCTAGGAGCCTGGAGCCTGCTTTGGATTCTGTGTCTCTCTGTCTCTCTGCCCCTCCCCATCTCTCAAAAAAAAAAAAAAAAGCGTTCTTCAACGTTCAACGTTTAATCATTTTTGAGAGAGAGAGACAGAGTGCAAGGCGGGGAGGGGCAGAGAGAGACGGAGACATAGAATCCAAAGCAGGCTCTGGGCTCCAAGCTGTCAGCACAGAGTCTGACACGGGGCTCGAACTTGTGAATAGTGAGATCATGACTTGAGCCAAAGTAGGATGCTTGAGTGACTGAGCCACCCAGGTGCCCCATCATTTTTTCTAATGTATATTAAGATAAATATATTAAATACAACATAAAAATATCTGCGTACTGACAGCAGTCATCTGTGTGCCACCAGGGGTGTCCACAAAACCTGTGGTGGCAGTGAGCAGCCCAGGTGCTGCTGTGATGCTTATTTGGAGGCAGAGTGGGTGGTGACCCTAAACTGGTGTTTATGACTCTGCCTTAACATCTCCCCCTGAACCCCAACTGCTACTCTGAGACATCAAGCAGGGATTGCACACTTGATGAGTCCATGACCAATTCTTGACCTCTGTACCCGAAGTCTGTCCTCCTCAGTGCACCTCATCTGCAGCCTTCCTCACCTCCAACATTCGCCCAACTGCTCTAACCAACAACCTCGGGTCAACCTTACTGCCTCATTCTTAATCTCAGATCTCCTGGGCCAGAGGCCAACCCCCCCCCCCCCGCCCCCACTCACCCATATTTAATCTGTCAGCAAATCCTATCCGTTTTAACTGCATAATACATTTCAAACTCAACCTTTCTTACTTTTACCATTATCTACCTCATCCAAGCCACTTATCTGTATTGTTTGCGAGGGCTGCCACAAGAAAATACCATACACTGGGTAGCTTAAACAACACTTTCTCATAGTTCTGGAGGCCAGAAGTCTAAGATCAAGAGGTCAATCAGGGTGTTTCCTTCTGAGTGCTGTGAGGGAAGGATCTGTCCAAGCCTGTCTCTTTGGCCTCTAGATGGCCCTCCTCTCCCTGTGTCCTTGAACACTATCTTTTCTTCAGGCAGGCCTGCCTCTGTCTCCAAGTTTCCCCTTATTATAAGGACACCAGTTACACTGGATTAGGGACCACCCTCACATCTTCCATTTAACTTGAATACCTCTGTAAAGACCTTATCTCCAAATAACATCACATTCTGAAATACACGGTTAGGACTTCAACCTATTTGGGGGCAGACACAATTCAACGCATACCATCATCCGGGTCATCCAGACTCCAGCAATATCTCACATTCCTTCTGCTACTTTTGCTGTCTCTAGAAGTCTACTCTCCCAGAGGGAGACAAAACCACCCTGTAAAACATATGCAATATTCCCTTCCTCCAAACTCTCCAGTATATTTCCCTTCTACTCAACCAAGTCCTTCCAGGGCCTCCAAAGCTCTGATGAGCCCAGTGCTAGGACTTGTTTGGATCCTATGCTACCCAACCTACCGCATCCCTCACTCCACTCTGGTCACAGTAGTCTCTGTGCTGTTTCTAGAGCTCTTCAAGCAGATTCTCAACTCAGGTTCCCTGTGATTCTTCACTAAAAAACATTCCTAGGAGTATGTGTGCAAAGCATGCCCATTCACTGCATTCAGGAAAGCTCACAGTCCCCTCCCCTAAGACAGCCCCCTATCAACACTCCCTTTCTCCTTCTCCCCCTTTACTTCCTAACAATCACTATGCTGTGACATTATGTTGTACATGTATGTGCTCATCTTTTATTTCCTATAAGCTCCACAAGGCCAGGAGTTTGGACTCATGTATTCTCTGCCTGGCACTGGGTGGAGGCTAGATAAATAATTATCGTACCAATAAATGAAGCACATTTACACACATGATGCACAAGTATACCCGCTGGTTCATACCCAATGTTTCAGCCAGGCTTCCTGCAGCAAACGGAGTGCAGAACTCAGACTGGGTGGTGTGAAGAAAAAACTTACAGTGGAATTACTTGCAAATAAGCAAAAGCAGTAGCGCTGCTTCATCACCGCTGGGCCAGAACAGGCAAAGGAACAGAGCTGCTTCTAGAATGTGTACGACAGAGCTGGGTATACAGGGTCACTGACAAGTGCCCTTACTTTTCAGAAAAGCATTCAGCCAGCCTGGGCTAATGCCACGGGAAGGGAGCCAGAGAATGACTTCTATCACATTCTTCTGTCTCCCTCCTTGCTTCCAAGTTCCTGTTCATTGGGCCTACCCCAACCTGACGCCAATGGGCATGGAGCCCTGTGATGCAAGTCTGCAGAGGAGATGGGTAGAGGGAGATGAGAAGAAAGGAAGAAGGAGGGAAAATGGAGAGGGAGAGAGGGATGGTGGGAGGGAGGGAGAAGAGAGAGGAGGTAAAAAGAAGAGAAGTGGGTGGAGAGAAAGGCAGAGTGGGGACAAAGAAGGTGGGGGAGGGAGATGATGGAGGAAGGGGGAGAGGTACAAACTGATTTGGGGGTCAAAGAGAAGCTATAATCGAAAGTTTGCACCAGCGAGCACAGGGACTGCTTCGCTTCTCTCTTCTCCGCCCAGTCCGGTCTCTTCAACAGCATGTGTTGTTCCACCGTTAAAATCTCCCTTTCTAATTAATATCCCAATGAAAGGTTGGTATCCAGAATATATAAAGAACTTCTGCAACTCAACAGCCCCTCGCGCACTGCTGGTGGGAACACAAACCGGTGCAGCCACTGTGGACAACAGTATTGAGTTTCCTCAAAAAATTAAAAAGAGAATTACCATATGATCCAGTAATTTCACTACTGGGTAACTACCCAAAGAAAAACATTAACGTGAAAAGATATATGTACCCCTATGATTATGGCAACATTATCTACAATAGTGAGATTCTGAAAGCAGCCCAAGTGTCCAGTGATAGATGAATGGATAAAGATGTGGTATGTATTTGTGTGTGCGTGTGTGTGTGTGTGTGTGTGTGTGTGTGTGTCTATACACACAATGGAACACACACAATGGAATATTACTCAGCCATAAAAAAGAATAAAATCTTGCCATTTACAACAAATGGATAGAACTAGAGAGCATAATGCTTAGTGAAATGTCACTCAGAGAAAGACAAATACCATATGATTTCATGCATAGGTGGGATTTAAAACACAAAACAAAAGAACAGAGAAAAAGGAGACAAACCAAAAAACAGACTCTTAACTATAAAGGACAAACTGATGGTTACCAGAGGGGACACGAGTGGGGGGGAGCGGGGGATGGGTGAAACAGGGAAAGGAGATCAACAAAGAGTACACTTACTCTGATGAGCAATAAGGAATGTGTAGAACTGCTGAATCACTATACTAAACACCTAAACTAATGTAACACTCCATGTTAACTGTACTGGAATTAAAAAAGAAAAAAGACTACGACCCATAAAAAAAACTGCCATTACCGAACCGAATATGGTACATGCATCAGCACTGAAGCACTATGGGAATGCCCGGTTGTTTAAAGGGAATAGACGCCAGCTATTTGAGCTAAGAAGCCATGTGCTCCTTCCCTCCTCTGGCTCTTGCTTCCCAGAAATACTGAAGGGGTAAATGAGGTATTATCCGTAAAGCACCACGTATCTAATGATGGGCACTGTGCTTTTGTCAAGGTTTTACATTAACGTGATTTTTCTTAGGTCTGCAGTCTCCAGTCAAAAGAAAAATCCTGGGATTGGATTCCTAAGGAAGTTCAACTTCATTTCCCAGCCCAAGTATACTTCAATTTGCCTTTTAAAGTTATTGAACATTAGGAAAGGACAAAAGTCAGTCTGTACTGAATCTAAGATGCTATGAAAAGGGAGCTTTGGCACTCTGAGGTCCAGTGGGAAATGCAGACCTGAGGGCCAGTCTCCTACAAGCACAGAAGTGGGCCCTTGGTCACTCAGCCCTGCTGGACCTCAGCATCCACACCTGTGACGAGGCAGGAGGTTTGAAATTCTGAGATCCTCTCAGAGTGTCAGCTCAATATTGTACAGATCAAAAATGTACAGGCAACCTGTTTAAAAACAAGCAAATTCAGTTCATGGGCTCATGTCATAGTTCAAATCTCTTGTAGGCTTCATGATATGTGTGTTTTGGGAATCCCAATATTGACTTGCTATTTAGAAATGTTTACGTTTACAGCAGTTCATAGAGAAATGTTTGGGTCTCTGACTGATTCTACCCATCAGTCAATGATCCTTTGTTAGAGCTTTTCAGAACATTATATATTGATTCGAATTAATGAATTTTATGTCAACGACCAGTTAACATATTTGACCATAGACAATAAGTTTATGGATGTAATTACTGTCTTGAGCTCCAAAAACACAGCACAATTATATTGCAGCACATATGTCAACCCACTTAAGTCTCTTCAATTTAGAAAAAAAACCTAATGATATCACATGCCACACATTTTTTTTATGAGAAAAATTATAAGATACCTAAATTAAGAGAACCAGCTTCCCACGGGGAAATCTGGGGGGAAATTTTTAAGGTAAACCAATTTTCTGAAGGCAAAATAAAATTTTCAACATAGCTCTGAGTTGTACCCAAAGCAAATTATTGCCAGCAAGTAATACGCCTCTGATAATTACACTTGATTGGAGTTTAAATTAAGCAGGAGGATGTACTAGACTCCTCGAAGCTGTTTGGATTTATTTCATCTGTTCTGGCAGGTGTGGAGGGGATGGCCAGGGGCCCAGGAAGGACAAAGCAGCCTGGTTTTGCAGACTGAGGTAGGACGGTGTGTAAGTGACCTCTCTCTCACCTGGCAGTTGCTTATCTCAAACATTCATATGTCAAACAGATTAAGGGCCTACATACACATGTGGATCATAATTACGGTACCGAACACCTGATCTAACACTGCTAACCCATAACACAGTGACAACAGTGTCTTTTACCACAAGCACACTCGCTGTGAGTCCTTGAGTGGGGATATGAATAAAAGGTCATCTTGTCACTCGCTCTCATTAATAAGGCTCTGGATGCTTAGAAGACATGAACTTTTAAACAGGTACAAATGGGGCGCCTGGGTGGCACAGTCGGTTAAGCGTCCGACTTCAGCCAGGTCACGATCTCGCGGTTCGCGAGTTCGAGCCCCGCGTCGGGCTCTGGGCTGATGGCTCAGAGCCTGGAGCCTGTTTCCGATTCTGTGTCTCCCTCTCTCTCTGCCCCTCCCCCGTTCATGCTCTGTCTCTCTCTGTCCCAAAAATAAATAAACGTTGAAAAAAAAAAATTTAAACAGGTACAAATGTAACGATCCTCAAGTTCAGGTCACATCGCTGCCATTCCGTCTTCCACTCTGTTAACCAAAACCTACTTTTATCTGGAGAACGTAAAAAAAAAAAAATGAATTTTGGATTCTTTACTAGTAGTTCCATGCTGCTCTCTGCTCTCTGAGGTGCACATAGCATATGTGAAAGGCACTCTGTCACACTGAAAAAGGTCTGAAGACCCACATGTGTCTGCATCTTTAAAATGGGGACAAGAGCTGCGTCCATAGGGTGTGAGATAAAGTAACAGAGCGAACGTATTCAGCACATGCCTGGCATGAGTAAACAATAAATATGGGCCACTGAAGGTACAGAGAGGGCCCCGGTCAAGCGCTGGTTTCTAGGGCAGCTCACTCCTAGTTATAAACTTGATGTCACTGATTGAGGATTTTGAGCACTTTCTCCATGTGTGAATAAATACAGCCATAAAGCTTAGACCCTGGAGTTCCAGGCTTTGGGGAGACCACCAATGTCCTCACTTAAAGCAAAAGCATACAATTCATACCTCCAGGGATGTAACTGTAAGGCAGATCCTGAGCTAACTAACCTCTTTGAAAATAGTGAGGAGTGACTACAGAACAGAAGCAGATGGCTTCCTAGCCTGCTTTCAGTGCACCAGACTCAGGCACTGTTTCTTGTTACCCCATCAATCACGTGTCCTGCCCGCATTATAAGAGCCACGTCTATCCACAGGGACACACTGACTTTCCCATGCTGCCAGGGCATTTCCACTCTAATTGTCCCAGACACCCACGGGAATCCAAAATAGGAAGGAAACATGCTAAACAATCAATGAACAAGTTTGTGTGTGTGTGCGCGCGCGCGTATGTGTTTTGTTTGTCGTTATTTTATTTTATTTAAGTCAGAGGATGGGAACCAGTGGGAGGGAAGTGCCCGGGGAAAAGAAGTGCCCGGGCAGATGACAGAAACATAGAAGCCTCAGAGGAAGTGTTTGGGAAGAAAAACACTAAAGGCCACTGATGAAAAAAAAAAATATTCCAGCAAGAAAAGGAAAAGGTGGTCTTTGCCAAGAAAAATGTGCTAATCTTATGCAGCTGAAACAGATATTTAAGGAAACATTGTAAGACTTTTGTCTTTAACTCCTTAACACTTAATCCCAGAGAAGTATTTATCTACTCAAGCACTCCTGAAGGAACAAGGGTATCTATCCCATGACTTAGAGCCACGAGCAACAGTTGTCCAAACGTCAGCCTCTCTTCTTGTGTAACCACAACCACAGAAAAACCAGCACAGCACATTTTATTGTCTCAAAGTGCAAGGGCCATGGTGGAGAATAAGTATTCTCCTGAACCTGAGTTTTTAAGTAGTTAATAGTTTTATGCAACACTCACTGTGTGCAAGGCTCTTTTGTAGATGACATGTATTAACTACTTTAATCCTCATAACAGCTTCATGACTTGGACAATGCGATAATCCCCATTTTACAGAGGAGAAAATAAGGTATAAAGAGGTTGAATAACATGCCTGAGGTCATAGAGACCTGCTAAGAAGTGGTGCTGGGAGTCAAAGCCAGAGAGATGGGCCACAGGGTCTGTGCTTTCTATCACTACCCCCCACCCAAAAAACCTCTCACCTATCACAACCAATCGTAACCAGATGTATCAAACCACTTATTCAAAGCAGTACTGATTAATCAGTTTGGCTTTTTAAGTTCAGTGACTTCAAGGAGTCTGAGATGTTTTATAAAGGACACACAAATACCTACTAAAACTAAAACCTTACGGCTCTACGAAAGTCCAGTTCTATTTAGGACAGCCTCAAACAATATGCCCCGCAATTTCAGCGATGTCCTGGCTTCAACAGGCTGTATGCAGCACAGTATTCTATATGAAACAGACTGTATGAGCAGAGAGTTCTTCCTGCAGTCACTGAGGCCACTCACACTCTGAAGGGTGTGAGATGGTCAAGGACCTTGCTGTCACCAACATTCTCCTTGTAAATCATTAATTTCATGTGATGTCATGCTCAGGGACGAGCCTTCACCTGGCTTCTAGTGGCTCCAGTTAGTTCATTCCTTAACACCACTGCTTTCCAATTATCTTTGATAAAAATAGATGGCAAGATAAAGATGCCCCCTTGGAAAACTGTAACATAGTCTAGAGTTGCCAATGAATTAAAAACTAGCCGAGACAAAGCTCTCTAATTAGGTCCTACTGTTGTTGGAAGATGAGGGTTTATGGGGAAGGGACCAGGATTGGGGAAGAGAGGAGGGAAAAAAGGGCCAAGCAGCTGGGAAAGAGAACCAAGAATCAGTGAAGCCACTGACCTATGACTTAGGTCAAAGATAGGACACCAACATCAATTCCGTTATTCTGATATTTAAACACAGCACAGTTTTAAGGAATACCAAAATGCCGAAGAGCCGAATGGTATTTACCAGTATGGAAGGCAGACTACCAAATTTTAATGTATGTCTAACAGAGACTGCAAAAGGAAAGATTAAAGACTACGAAAAAGAGGTTGTATAGAATTCTCCAGCTGCACAACAACGAAGTAAGAATTGTTATATTGCTATCATTTGACAATGTACTAGAAGTCCTCACCAATGCAGTTAGAAAAAGATAAAGCAAATAATTGGGAAGCTATTCTAATTGCAGCTGACAGAATGTTGGTACTAAAATATCATGAGATTCTACAGACATCATTTTTTGAATAACTAAAAGGGCTCGGAAGAGAGTTTAGATACAAGATCACATACAAAAATAAAGAGTATTTGTACACACCAGCAATAACCAACTAGAAAACATAAAAGGGAAAAAAGAGACTTCACAATGGCAATAAAAGCTGTGAGGTATCTATAAATACACCTATTAAAAGATGAAATAACATGTAAGTGGCCAAAAGGTAACTGAAAAGATGTTCAACATTGCTAATTATCAAGGAAATGCAAATCAAAACCACAGTGAGATATTACCTCATACTCATTAGAATGACCCTTTATGCACCTGTTGGTGGGAATGTAAACTGGGGCCACCACTATGGAAAACAGTATGAAAGTTCCCCCAGCAATTAAAAATAGCACTACTAGGAACACATGGGTGGCTCAGCCTGTTAAGCAACCAACTCTCCATTTCAGCTCAGATCACGATCTCACAGTTTGTGAGACCAAGACGCATATCAGGCTTTGTGCTGACAGCGTGCAGCCTACTTAGGATTCTCTCTCTTTCCTTCTCTCTGCCTCTCCCCTCCTCAAATTAAAAAAAAAAAAAAAATCTGTTACTTAAAAAAATAGCACTACTATATGACCCAGCAATTCCATTTCTGGGTATATATTTACAGAAAACAAAATCACTAACTTGCAGAAATATCTGGACTTCCACGTTCACTATTATTTATAACAGCCAAAACATGGAAACCACCTAAGGGTATAGGGACAGATGAATGAACCAAAAAAAGTGGAATGGATTATTACTAAGCCATAAAAAGAAGGAAATCCTGCCATTTGCAACAATACGGAAGGACCTTGAGGACATTAGGCTAAGAGAAATAAGTCAGGCATAAAGACAAATATTGTATAATGTAACTTATATATGGAATAAAAAAACACACCCACAACAAACTCATAGATAGAACAGTTTGGCGGTTGTCAGAGGTAGGGGCTGTGGGGGTGGGCAAAATGGGTGTAGCTCTAATAGCTAGAAGATAAATAAGCTCTGGGGATGTAAGGTATAGCATAGTGACCAAAGTTAACAACAATATTGTATATTTGAAAGTTGCTAAGGGATTAGATCTTGCAAGTTTGCATCAAAAGAAAAAAAATACTATGAGGTGACAGATGTTAAATAAACTTACTGTGGTGGTCATCTCACAACACATACATGTATCAAGTCATTATGTTGCACCCCTTAAATTAATACAATGTTACATATCAGTAGAATAAATGTAAAGAAAAAAATGTAAAACAAAAAAAGATGAACCAGATCTATACAGTGAAAATTGTAAAACAGTTTAATGGGTACAAATGAGTACCGGAATTAAGGGACACATGTCATATACACGTGGGAAGACTCATATGTACCCAAATTAATTTGAGGAGCCATTGGAATTCTTTTATTTTTTAAGTGTATTTATGTATTAAAAGGGTGATTGATGGACAGAGAAAGAGGGAGAGAGAATCTCTAGCAAGCTCTGTGCTGTCAGCGTAGGGCCCATCACCGGACTCGATTCCACAAACCGCGAGGTCATGACCTAAGTCAAAACCAAGAGCCGGACGCTTAACCGACTTAGCCACCTAGGCGCCCCAAGGAGTCACTAAAATTCTAATCAACATTCCACGTAGATTTGTTTTAGGGGAATTAGACAAATTGTTTCTAAAATCCACTTCAAGGCCTAAACAGCCAAAAAATCCAAATCCATTCTGAATAAAAGTAGTACAAAAATAAAGGACTTACCCTACAGAAGTCACGCTTTATTTTAAAACCATAGTAATTGAATCATGTGGTGTTCACCAAAGAATAAACAAACAGATTGGGGCGCCTAGAGAACCCAAAAACAGCCCCTGCACAGATGGGAATGTAGTAAAAATAGAGATAGAGAACCAAATGAAGAAAAGATAAACTAATTCAGTAAATGGTACAGTTAAAACTCACTTTCTACCTGGAAAATATAGGAATTTAATCCATACGACAAACCATACTTAAAAGAAAAAAAAAACAGATGAATGAGAAAGTTAATGTCAAAACACAACTATAAATATTTTGGAAGAAAAAATGAAGTATGAGCTATTTTTAATCTATGAATAGGAATATATTTCCTAAACGTGTATGCAAAGAAAAACTCATTAAAAAATATCAATAAATTGGACTTCATTATAATTTCAGCATTCTATATGATGAAATGACATCGTGTTAAAGACAGGAGCAGACTAAAATAAGATTCCTAATGCACAAAATATAGGAGTTAACACAAGTAATGATAATGGGCAAAAGATATGACCCCACAAATTAGAGAAGGTGAAACCTAAAATGGCCACCAGACCTATAAAAAGATATACAACCTCTTTAGTGTAATTCTTTTAAAAAGAGTAAAATAATCACTTTACATCCATGAAAAAAGCAAAAGTCAAAAAAGTCTCAAAATAGCAGGTGCTGGTGAATATGAAAGGAAATCACAATCTGCTGTAGATGTGTGTGTTGGTTCAAGCACTTTGACAACATTTTTAGCAGCATCTGTTCAAGGTGAAAATATGTATATAATGGAAACCAGTACTTTTGCTCCTAGGCACGTGCCCTTGGATAGTCCTTGCATACAGGAAGCAAGAAATCCACACAGTGAGATCCACTGAAGCATGCTTGTAATGGTAAACCTAGAAACAACTAACACATCTATTACTAAGAGAAAGGATAAAACAAATTGTGAGATAGTCTGAAGATGAAATACTAGTCAGTATTTAAAACGAATGAACTAAAGGGGCGCCTGGGTGGCTCAGTCGGTTTGGCATCCTACTTCGGCTCAGGTCATGATCTCACGGTCCGTGAGTTCGAGCCCCTCGTTGGGCTCTGTGCTGACAGCTCAGAGCCTGGAGCCTGTTTCAGATTCTGTGTCTCCCTCTCTTTCTGACCTTACCTCATTCATGCTCTGTCTCTCTCTGTCTCAAAAATGAATAAACATTAAAAAAACATAAAATAAAATGAATGAACTAAATCTATATGAATTAACATAGATCATCAAAAAAAATCTGAATGAAAAAAATTTGCAAAATATGTACCGGAAAATACAAACAAATTGAAAATACATCAATTTGAGGGGTTATGGGGTGTTAATTCTGGAAAGGAGGGTAGATAAAGAAACAAAGGCCTGGGAAGGGAGTTTTCGGTCATGTTATATTTATTTTAACATTTATTTTTCTTATTAGAACATTCAATTGCTTTTATTTTAACTCCTATCTGAAAAAAAAAATTGACAAAATGTAAAAGTTTCTTAATTCAAGATGTCAAGTATAAATGTTCTATCATTCTCTATCCTTTGGAGTATTTTATAAACTTTTCACTTTTTGTTTTTAAAAGACCGCATTTAACAACTGGCCATGTAACTCTTGTCTAGGTCAGTATTTAAAACAAGGACATTCCAATTTCCTACAAAGCACAATCAAAAGATCTTCCGACGATAATATGGGTGTAAGGACTGCCTCTGTGCAATGTACAGTATTTGATTCATAACCAGATAAAAAGAAAATCAGATTTAAAATCAGAAAGGCAATCAGTCAGTATGTGTCTTCCTGATCAAGACAACACACAGGAATTTCTAATCTTTTCCTCCAGACAGCACTGACATTGACTGGCACATGTGAGGGCAATTAATAACCCTTCAAAACCGAGATCAATATCTTCTCCTTTTGTTCAAGTGGAAATAGTAAAATAAAATAGGATAGAATTTCAGAAAACTACTGCACAAAGGATTTATCCATTTAAATTCTAGGTAAGGGTCACACAGTCATTTTCTGCACCTTCCCATCCTGACCATTGAGGGCTACCTCTGATCCTACTTGTTACCAGGCTTCAGTCCCCCATTGTACATGGAGGAGACACCAGAGCTGGCCTGTGTCGTGTCCCTCTGAGTCCCCCTACATCTCTTCTGACTTTAGTCTCTGCTGTGGTGGGGATTACAGCCAGCTCAGACTAACCCAATGCTAACAGCATTCATCTCAAACATACATATTGTGTACCCTTCTAATTCTGTCCCAGCCATTCTTTTCATCTTTAAAAATTTTTTTAAGTTTATTTATTTTTTTGAGCGAGAGAGTGTGCACATGCAAGAGCTGGGGAGGAACAGAGAGACAGGGAGAAAGAATCCCAAGCAGGCTCCATGCTGTCAGGGCAGAGCCTGATGCAGGGCTCAAACCCACAAACCAAGAGATAACAATTTGAGCCAAGACCAAGAGCCAGATGCTTAACTAAATGAGCCACTCAGGCACTCCTGCCCCAGCCATTCTTTAAGATCCTGGTAGCCTGTAAACAAAACAAAACAAAACAAACAAAACAAAACAAAACAAAACAAAACAAAACAAAACAAAACAAAGATCCTGGTAGCCTGTAGGGTCCAGAGTGAGAAGGAACTTATTTCCTCTGGGACAACCTTCAAGCAACAGGGGACAGGAGCTGGTGGTTGATAAAACTCCAGCTTCCTCTAAAGAGTCCTTCAAATGGACGATTCCAGGAGGGGTTCTTTCAACATGTACCTCAGGAGATCCCCAAAGAATGACATTCCCAGTGCCCACTGCAGCAATCTTAGATTGGCTTTCCTTCCACACACCTCCTACCTGCCCTCAAAACCTTATCCAGCTCTGCTCTGAGGAGAAGGCAAATTAAGAGAACCATTTAGTCCAGCTCAGCATGCATTTTCTCCAGTTCATGGGTTCTACTATTTTTTAAACATTTAAGTGCCCAGAAATGCATGTACTGCAGAC
The DNA here is from genome assembly GCF_014898765.1 of Herpailurus yagouaroundi. Taxonomy (NCBI): domain Eukaryota; kingdom Metazoa; phylum Chordata; class Mammalia; order Carnivora; family Felidae; genus Herpailurus; species Herpailurus yagouaroundi. The sequence continues at coordinate 106,294,213 of NW_024412377.1, forward strand.
ACAAAAATAAACAAGATAAGGTCCCAGTCATCAAGGAACTTACAGTCTTGTAAGGGAGAACACACACACAGACACTCAGCAGGCTCAGTAAATGTGACAGGAGCTAACATCAAGGCATGTAGAAGATGACCATGTTATAAAACAGGGGAGGCTGCCTCTGTGTGTGATTCACTCCTAAAGACTGGATCATGACAAAAGGATGAGGCATGATTTCTGAGATTAGGTTAGAGAATACTGTGACTCCCGTCCTACCTACCCTCTCTTGCTCTCTTACTATGATCAAAGGGAGCTGTCATGTTGTGAGCTGCCCTATGGGGAGGACAATGTAACAAGGAGCAAGAGACGGTCCCCCAATAACACCCAGTTAGGAATGGAGACCCTCGCATTCCAACAACCTGCAAGGAGCCCAATCTTCCCAACCACCACCTGAGTGACCTTAGAGGCACGTCCTCCCTCAGTGGAGCCTTGAGGTAACTGGGGCTCTAGCTAACCCCTCAATTTTATTGTGAGAGATCATGAGACAGATCACCCAGCTAAGCTGCATCTGAATTCCTGACCTACAACAACTAGGATGTTTGTTTGAAGCAGCCACGTTTTGGGATGATTTGTTATGTAGCTACGGCTCCACAATACACATGCCAACCACAAGCACAAGTGACCACTGATACGAATATAGTCTAGACAGAGCATGTCTGATGTCTAATTCTAGTTCTTATCCATATTCACTCAATAAGCCTTTATTATGTGCTAGATCGTGTGGGCACAAAATTAACTTTAAAAAGATACTGTCCCTGGGGCGCCTGGGTGGCGCAGTCGGTTAAGCGTCCGACTTCAGCCAGGTCACGATCTCGTGGTCCGGGAGTTCGAGCCCCGCGTCGGGCTCTGGGCTGATGGCTCAGAGCCTGGAGCCTGTTTCCGATTCTGTGTCTCCCTCTCTCTCTGCCCCTCCCCCGTTCATGCTCTGTCTCTGTCCCAAAAATAAATAAACGTTGAAAAAAAAAATTAAAAAAAATAAAAAAATAAAAAAAAAATAAAAAGATACTGTCCCTGCCTTCTTGGAAAAGGCAAGCTTGCAAAATTTGTGGTGAACCTATTTATGCAACTTCACTAGCTTATTTTAAACTACGACTTGTTATAAATGTTTAATTTCTGCTGACTTTGTAAGTAGTCTATTAAATATATAATTAAATGTCTTTGCTGTATTAATGCACTTTGTGCTCAATGCAATATACCTAAGGGTCTCTTCCACCCGCTCAAAACATAAGGTATATATTTAGAAAAGAGTTCTGATTTTCTTCTCCACAAAAACTCTTACAGGAATCAGGCCTTTTCCTTCCATTCATTCAAAAAGCTATTCCCACAGGCAGAAATGTCCGTGAAGCAGTGAGCTGGAAAACTTTATGTCCAAACACTATGTAATATTTTCCAAATCGCCTACTTGGAAGTCTACATTCTCCTCTTACTCTCTGTTGAGACTCGGTAAGCACTGTGCAAACTCAGGACAGACATTTAAACATTTCTTAACATATGTGAGACGTCCACTTTTTGTGAGAGAACTTTCCCCCTTCACGTGACACTAACTAGAAAGAACTGATAAAAGCAGGTGCGTTCTCTTGCTTATTCATAAGATATTTCTGTAGTCCTATTTGTTTATTTTTAAAAATCCAATCAGCTCTCCCACAGAATCACAGACAGCTCTGAGAATACTTAATAGAAATATGACCACTGGGAAAAAAAAGAAAAACAAAGCGAAGGGGAAATGATTTTTCAGTGAACATTTTAAATGTACACAGGCACACTGGGATCTCTCAGACCCATATGACTCCAACATTTACATTTACCCTAGGTTCATCTTTTAGAATGTGACCTAAATTACCGCACTGGTTATGCAGCCCTATCAAACATGCCTGCTGCCTTTGCATTCTTACAGTTCTCTTTAACCAGCGATGGCTTTAACAAATGCTACCTTTCAGCAGAAGCGATTCCTTACAGCTCCACCAGTCTTGGGAGTCACGCCATGGAACAAAGGAACCAGAAAGGTGCAGGGAGGGTGGAGCTGGGTCACAAAAGAACTGAAGATTTGTTAACCATCCTCTCTCAGCCTTGCTTTGGGCTTTCACCAGGAGACACCACCCACTATGACCCTGTGAGGAAGAGGGTGTCAATCAGGTTTGTTTTTCAATTCCAAATGTGACGGTACCATACTCTTCGTCCCACCATATTTTCCACATACCTCTGCCCTCACTCGCCAAAAGGAATATGATGGGAATTCTTGTTTAGGGAGGGAAGATCATTTATACTTTATTAGGGTGTCCTTTGAACAAGAGCAAGACACATCCGTCCAACTTTTGTAAACTTACCACACACCAAAGGGCTTTGCTACTCTGCACTGCAATGATATTTTCATGTAGAAGATGTAGCCGTGTTTCTAATTTGGTGAAAACACGTAGTGCGAATTAATGGCTTTCAGCTACGCAAAATGTCTTCCAGCCCAGTCCCTCTTACCAAATCGCTTTGGAGCAATAGAGAACCAGACGATGGTATGGGGGTAAGGGCAAATTGTAAAAGTCAATGAAATACAGGTTTATACCCACAAAGACAAGCCCTATGAAGTCCCAGCAATTTACTGTGCGTCTCAGCTTCATTTTCCTCTCCTATAAAATGGCATTAACAATGCCTAGCCAGGTCATTTTGAGAATTAGGGCTAATATACATAACATCTAATATTTAGAGCATCTAATATTTATTAGGCATCCATTCTACTATGGAAGGTTATTATTATTATGTATTTCTAAAATATTTTACCACATTGGGCCCAATACTAGAACTGTTCACGGAAACTGTTATTTGTTAAAATAATAGGAGTTCAGCTAGCGTCAGATAACCTTATTGGGCTCTACAATAGGAAGATGAGACCAAAGTGAACCTCCACTAGAGCCCCTCTAGCTCTAAATAAATAATGCAAAACCATTTGGCAAATCTGTAAACAGTCAGAAGAATGGTACAGATAGACACTCATCTTACAAAGCATTTTTCCACAATTAGTTACTGCTTATCTTCAGAAGGAAATCTGCACCACGATAATGCTAACACAAAGAGAGACTCAACAGAGAGAAGGGGAGCACACAACTGTAATAATCCAGTGATGTGTGGTGCTAATAAAAATAAAAAGGGTTTTAGATATGTAGCACAGGTTTTTAACACATTAAGAAAATGGTGACTCGCAAGAGTCATTTCCCAAGGAATGAAAGAGACAGCGAGTTGGAGCAATATCTCACACAAATTAAACTGTCCTCTAAGAGCAACGGCCAGCACAAAAAGAATGCATCCGAGGCCACTTGCGGCATCCTCGTGGCTCACGCCCTGAGTGTTAAATTTTGCGTAACAAAAATTTGTAACTAACGGGTTCGTTCAAAATGCCTGGCAGCCTTATCAACTACACTGCTGCCCCTGCCCACTCTTCGATTAAGCCCTACTTACGACGATGCTCTATGAGATTCTTTTTCTCTACTCCAAGCCTTTCTGCAGAGTCTTTGCGCAGGTAGATAGCGAGATAAATAGGTAAGATTATGGTTCTTACACACGAAAAAACAAGGCCAAGATGGAATACTGTGCTAAAATCTCTCATGTGTTTTTAGAACAATTTTAAGCCATTCTCAATTACGGAAGATGGAGATTACCATCTATGGGGAAATTTACAGCATGCACCGAGTATAAATACAGCCTGAGTAACCTCTATGGGCAAGAGAAGCCCTCTCCCATATTCCAAGAGAAGAGTCCTCCCACTTGGATGCAATTTTACAAGGTTTTGTCCTGTTTTTTATTTGTTTAAGGGGCTTAAAATGAATTCTTTATATAATTTTTTTGAGGGCCTAGATTTGAAGGGAATCTCAAACACAAGGTTCAAAGGTCATAGTTCTGTTTAGGATTTCCAAATAAAAATGGAATTTGAATCCTTTTAAAGCAGGACCCATGCTCCCCAGTTTGACCAAGAGCCCCCACCACTCCCTACAGGGCTCATGGTTGGCTTTCTGTAAGTATCTTATGCCTCTACCCCCTGAAGATATTTTTGTTTGCCTTCGCACTTCCAAAATATAAAATGAAAACAGTTAGTAAACATTTATTCAAAGTCTAGAAAATGCCGCATGGCAACAACTTGGGACAGGCTTTTGCAATTTAGTTATTTAATCAGAAGATTCACTGGAGAATATTCACAAACTTTCTGAAAACGGGATCATTTCCGTTAAGCAAGGACTATTTTCTTATTTACAAAGTCATTATGTAAAAGTTCAACACGGCCACACAAAAGAACTCAAGCATTTGCTATGCAGGAGAGGGCAGGGTGAGCAGGCTACGAATTCAAACACTGATTCCGAGAGCCACTATTTTGATAACTTCAGTTCTGTCACTTATTTCTCTGAGATTCAGTGTTCTTAGCTGAAAGATGAAGGAATTAAGCTAGATTAAATCTAAGGTTTCTCTCTTGGACTTAAAATTCTGTGCTTCTCGCATTCTCAGGACGTCAGACATTAGCCACTGAAGAAAAAGGGACACTTTCCTTACAGAAAAGCTCAAAACCTGGACCCTGGAGGATTCACAGCAACAACAAAAAGCAAATGAGGCAAATCCTCTACCTGGAAATCTGCAGTGACTCACAGGATGTGCAGGGATGAGAATCTTAAATTCATCATCTTTATTCTGGCTGATGTAACCACTATAAATAATTCTCTCATGCCTGTGAGGTAATATGCTTTTTGCTGGAGACCCCATGAACAACTGAACAGACCTTGAGAGAGTCCCCTTATTTCACATATAGCTTTTTCTCTATTTCCTTTTTAAGCTTCCTAGTCTGATTGTAAAAACACGCACAATAAAAAAAAAATTCTAACACAATGGCTCAAAAACACAGAATCAAAAACGTCTGGAACCTAGCCCTTGACAATAACCAGCTTTACTGATCATACCACATCTGACCATGCAATTGGGATCTAACAGGCAGTAAGACAATCTCCCAAATTTCACGAAGCTTACAGACTCCTGGGATAGAGAGAGAAAAGAGAACAGGCAATTCCCATCTAATCTGATGGGGACCTGACCCAGGCTTGGGGGTTGACAGTAGAAAACTGCTGCTCTGGACAAAAGTGTGTCCAAGTAAACTCAAGAAACAGGAGGAGGTGAGTAAATGAAAAAAAGGCAGGGGAAGAAAAGAGAGAAGTGGGGCAGAGGAAGAGGGAGGAGGGCAAGAGAGAAGAAAGGGAGGGAAAGAGAGAGGGACTGCCAGGTCATGGGAGAGCTGCCAAGATGGGGAAGGAAGTAAGATGAAGAAGGGGAAGATTCAAGCAGCAGACGAAGTGGGAGGGTGTAGACTGCTCCAGGCAGAGAGCAGAGATGTTTCCTTGGTGCAGAGCTGACAGAGAGGGGTTTCTCCTGCTTCCTCGGCCTCCTCATGGTGCAGGAAGCAAAATGGAGCAAATCGGGCAAATTTCCACAGACCCCTCACAATCTCCATCCACTTCCCCAAGAATGCTTCATGGTCAACCTCCAGGCCACAGAATGCCACTTTGGCTGCATCTCAATTCACAGATGCCCGAAATAACCAAGGAAACCCAGAATAAGGACACCCCAATCATCCCAATCACTGTCGGTGAGTCAGTTTTCTTATTTCGCAAAGGCTGAGACCCTCCCCCAAACTTCACTCTATCTCCAGGCTTTATGTAAAGAGAACTTGACACTGGGGTGGACAGCATGGATGTCAACTGTCTCCATGTATCTGACTCAGCCTTCTGCCATGAGCACACCAGGCATCCAAGCTGCCTAGGCCATGTGAATAAAGGCAGCTATGGACCAAAGCGTGATTGGCCACATCACTTACGGAATTCAACCTGCCATTGTAAGCACAGCATTTCATAATGAGAACACTTCATACAGTCAATGCACTGGAAAGGAGAGGAAACCTGGGAAGAAAAGACAGAAAAGAAAGGATAAAAAAAAAATCACTAGCCAGGATTTCCTGTTCCACACATCCAAATCCTCACACAGCTACATCTATTGGCGACAGATGTGAACAATTATTTAGAGCAGAAGTGATAAAAGGCAGGAACACTATAAAGCTTCATGCTGACTTGCCACGTCAGCTATTTGTCACCATCAAATCACTTAAGATATAATTATAATAACTGAGGCTAACTTATCATTGACGAAGATGAGCCTAGTAATTCTCTCCTTGCCAAACAAACGTCTGCCTGCTTTTAAGAGGTTAGCCGAATAAGAGCACAAATACACTAATCCTTCAAAGAAAATATTTTATCATTTTCATTGCAAGTGTCACTGAAATAAATTTTCATCCCTTAATAATCCCATTCTTGTATTTCCTCGGACTTCTTCATAAACAAAACACTCATATGTTAAAACCTACTTACATTGTAAAATAAAATAAAGACGTCTTTGTAGAAGAAAAATGCAAAGCATTTTAGGGGAACACCCACTAAATTTATTTTGGCATTAAGATAAAAATGCCTAAATATTTTAAAGGAAAAATAGCTATCTTAAGAAAATCACCAAATGAAAACTACAGAATAGTGATGGTGATTTCTTTTCCAAGGAACAAAATACCCAATTCAAAGTGGTTCAACAATATAACAGAATCACCCAGTGGCATAACTGAAAAGTCCAGTGAGAGGCTTTGCTTCGGACAAGCTTTGATTTAGCAGCTTCCGTTGTTACAAACCTGATTTCTTGGAATCCTTTGGCCCTGCTTTTCATGGGATTTCCATCTTCCTACAGCATGCTTTTTCACACATCCAAAATACCTGGCATTTACTTTTGAGAGTATGTATTTCCTAATTAATGCCCAGCGAGAAAGAGCAACTTGGCATCAGCCTTCCCAGGAAAGGAACAGAAGTCCACTCTGCCAGACTCCATCAGTCCCTGCCATCACTGTGGTCAATGGGAGAGAATAGGAAAGATCATCAGCCCAATCTATACCACTGGCCCCTCTCGATCCAGACCTTGGTCCACATTTCTAAAACCACATGGATTCCCCCAAATGGAAATCAGGGGCTGCTAAGAAGGAGCAAAGGGGGAATGGATACCAGCAAAGTATTAAGCATCAGGGGACCACATCTTCTAACTCAGTAGGATCTCAATTTGGTTAAGTCAAGCAGTTATAGGTTCCAACTGAGTTATTTGTCATAACAAAAGTAATACCTACTCCTGGAAACTATTTGATCTCCAGAGTTCTTTGTCTTTACCCCATCTTCCAAGAACTAAAATTACCCTAAATACAAATAAAATTTAAA
>NW_024412377.1:106301520-106329912 GCF_014898765.1 Herpailurus yagouaroundi
TTCTTCTTCTTCTTCTTCTTCTTCTTCTTCTTCTTCTTCTTCTTCTTCTTCTTCTTCTTTTGCCTTACTAACTGTTCTCTGTTTATTAGCATGGCTTTCCATATGCCAACTAGTTTACAAAGTCCTTCCAGGTTTTAAGAGAATGGTCCGGGGATTTTAGGCCACAATATACCTTTTCTGATATAATGACACAATTTATGAGTTACAATTATGGATTAGCTATATCTTCTCTAGGACCCAAGTTATCAGTAAACTAGATGCACTTCCAGAGACCAAGCCATCCTGTCTCTTAGGGCAGTGGACGCTATTTCACCCTGCCTTCGATGGATAAACTATTCAGAACTAATATCAAAGCCTACTGTTTCAAAAATACAACATAGCTTTAGCCCCTCAAGGCCAGGGTAAAACTATGGATGAGGGAACTCATCACCATCTCCATCTAGCTTACTTTACATGGACACACTGGCATCCCCATCTCTGGGCTTCCTTATTATGCTGGATACAACTTCTACTGAACCTGTCATAATAGATGAGAGTTATCACTCAGGCTGTCTGTTGTGCCCAATTCAGGGAAGCAAAACAATTGTAAGACCATTAGGAATCTGTTTAAACCACCTAAATTTGAATCTAGGCATCCAGGTTTTGAAGCCAGGCTCTGCTACTTGCTCACTAAATGAACTATGGGACCCAGAAAGGTTAGTTCACTCCACAGTTTTCACCTCTGAAAACTAAGGATAATCCCATCTTTCTTAAGGGGCAGCTGTAGAAGTGAAATGAGCTGACACATGGAAAGCACTCAGAAGCCCAATAAACATCACATTTATGTCGATTACCACGGCTATGCTAAGAGCACAGGGTAGGACCCGATTAATTCTGTTATTTTCTAGATCCTTCTTTTTTCGCATACCTCATACTCTCAGTGGGTGATTTCCTCCAATGCCGTGGCTCCGGTCACCACCCACAAGACAATGCCACCTGAATATCTATCTCCAGGCCACTCTTGTCCTTATCTCTCCAAGCTCATACATACATTCTTGTCTATCTCCCCTTGAATTTTGGGAAACTCAAGATGAGCAGACCAAAATATGAACAGAAATTAATTGCCAACCTTCATCAGTGATGTCATGCTTCTGATCACTCCATCACTGGGTAAATGTCTTCTTATGTGCCCCTATGGCATCCTATTGCATATTTACACTATTCATCTACCCATCCACGGAGCACCAACTTTGTGACAGGTTAACCATCATAACATGTATCACTCTGCATTCAATTGTCTAGTTTCTAGTTTGCCTTCTCTACTTCTGGGTTGTAAGCACCCACAAGATGACAAGAAGTGTATCTTGTTGGTCCTTCTATCCCCAGCTTTGTACGAAGTAAAAACACAGGATAAAAAACCCAGTGGGTGAGGGAATGAATGTTCCCATGAGACGATGCCAATGATGAAGACCTAAAAGCACTTCCTGTAACTGTTAAGTTAATCATTGGAACAGAAACAACAAAGTACCAGAAGAATGTAGCTGATCACTGTTTTAAGTGAAGAGATATATAAAACAAAGATACTTTCTCAAATCAAATCAACATTCTTATACTATGTTCAAAGCAATGCTGGTGGTTTTTTTTGTTTGTTTGTTTGTTTGTTTTGTTTTTTACCGTAAAGATAGAAAGAAGATTAAATGTGTGCCTGGAGGTTTAAAAGGTCATAGTCCATAACTGAGAAAACCAAAGGGAGTAAATGGTGGAAAGCAGAAACCAACAGCTCATAACCAACATACACCCTGAAGCATGCATGTGCGTGCACACACACACACACACACGCACACACACACACACACACAAACACACACTGGCTGGGGCCAGATGTTAATGACGAATGCCAGACTTCACACCAGTTTTCAGCTGAGAACAACTTAAGGAAAGCATCTGACAATGACAGGAAGGACTATAATAATGAAAGACACCTCCTGGCATGAGGAGGCAGGAAATGATACAGCCACTGTTCACTGCCCCACCACCGCCCACCCCAGCATATCCACTGAAACACATTTGAAGGCCCAGAAGGAAAAGGAGAAAATACTCAAAACTGCGATAACTCCAAAAAGAAAAAGCGTCGAATCGCAATAATTTGTGCAACTCCTTTCTGCTGTAAGCATGAACCCAGATACACTCGGGCCCTATTTTCTATCAAAATCCCCATGAACATTTGTGTTTTTTTTCCCCCCCCAGAAAAACTTTTCCTACTTGGAAATTACAGAGCCTCCAACAGGACAAAGAGACCTGATAAATTTCCATATGGCTTACAGAAGGTAACAGAAAGCTTAATTCAGACCATCACCACAACTACCGAGGACACAAAGGATTTTACCGCACTCCAGGCTCCTTCTCACACACATATCACTGGCTAGTCTGCCCCTCATGTCCTAGAGGCTTTGGTAAGAAAAGTCAGTGTCAGTGCCAAGAGGTAGTAGACAGGAAGTAGATAGGCTCTGGACTTGGCTAGGAAAATTATACTCTCTTCTGATATGGGTGACATGACCAAAGCTCAGGAAAAAGGGGATTCCTGAAGGCATTAAGTGTTCAGGGAAAGCTAAGCTAGGGAGCAGACTGAATAACAGAGGAACCGCCTTGCTGACATGCCAGATTCTTTTCAAGAACCTGACACATGACAGGTGTCCAATAACTGCCTTGAACAGGCAGGTGAACGGATAGCACAGTAAAGGTGTCCTGTCTGTATCAGGACCACAAATGTAACAACTATCAAACAAAGAGAAGTGCTTTGACATCAACACTCTATTTCATAGAAGCCTTATAAGCACCACATACTAAAAATTCAGGTTTTTCTGGGGCAAAATAAGGTTGTTTTGAATTCTCACCCACTTTACACAGAGTAGATTTTTAAAAAAAACAGCTATAGATAAGGCAATGACATATGTAAATGCATATACACAGGCACACATAAGAACTCATGTAAGGGCTGCATTTCAAGTTACTTTGATTGGTTAAAGGTGTCTAGGCTAGTGTGGCATTAGAGATGCAACGTTTCATTCATGAAATTTTAAATAATGGTGATAAGATTTATCTAGACATATAAGCAGAACCTAAATATAAACCACATGAATAATAGAATGTGCATGAATTTTGAATGCTTATTTTTTCAGAAGAAAACAAAGAACTGAACTGTGAGTTCTCCGAGTCTCTAAGTGTAATCTGTTTTTGCATTTCAATAGCTTGCAAGGTAAGCTCTCTGAAATTGGTCAAATGTATAGACTCTCATGTCCCCTCCAACCCCAATCAGTCAATTAGCTTCTAGAGAAAGTGGCACACAGATGTTAAAACCCAGCATCTCAAAATCTATTCCAGCTGATACACATCAAAGTAATTTCAAAGCAAGAACGTTGAGGACACAGGCTTTCTATGGAGCAAATTCTGGATAGAGAAGTATGCAGTACCAGGATCTCACAGCTGGTGTGGTCAGTGGACACACACACACAAAGGGAACAGACAAGACAGTACACAAAATTTGTACAAAAGGGAAGAACAGGCAAAAGTCTGTAGAGTGAGAGCCAACACATCAAAACATTTTTCCATAGGCAAAAAGTAAACTTAGCTATTTTTGTCCATTTAAACCAAAGGCATTTTAGAAGTCATCTTGCTACACTGATTAATACAGATGAGCTACAAACACCAGCCCATTTTAGATGTCATCCTACCAGCCGTGAGATCACGACTTGAGCTGAAGTTGGACACTTAACTGACTGAGCCACCCAGGCATGCCCCACCCCAACACTTAAGGAGCTACTTTTTAACACTCATAGGAGCAAAGGTATAATACACACATATTAAATATTTGAATGATGTTACCAATATATCATGCCTTTCCAACTGCAGTACTTCTGTTCTTTCCTTCTCTGTGCTCCACCCTTTTATCTTTCCTTTCTATAAAAACAGAGATTCTAGAAACCTAGAGGTAAGCCCAAAGTACAGAGTGTTATGCTTGGCTCGAAGAGGCATTCAAGAACTAGGAATGGACACCTGAGTTTAAAGAAATGATGGGAGGGGCGCCTGGGTGGCGCAGTCGGTTAAGCGTCCGACTTCAGCCAGGTCACGATCTCGCGGTCCATGAGTTCGAGCCCCGCGTCGGGCTCTGGGCTGATGGCTCAGAGCCTGGAGCCTGCTTCCGATTCTGTGTCCCCCTCTCTCTCTGCCCCTCCCCCGTTCATGCTCTGTCTCTCTCTGTCCCAAAAATAAATAAACGTTGGAAAAAAAAAAATTAAAAAAAAAAAAAAAAGAAATGATGGGAATGTATGGATAGTAAACTTAATAGTAAAGCTACTTTTACTAAGTGCCCTCTCACTCAGCCACGGTGAGTGCTGTGGACTGAATGTTTGTGCCTGTGTCCTGCCCCCAGGCAAAGTCATATGGTGAAGCCCTAATATGATTGACTTGGAGGTCGGGAGATTACTAGGGGGAGACTATGTCATGAAGCAGGGGCCCTGATGATGGGGTTAATGCCCTTAAAAAAAAAAAAAGGAAGAGAAATGAGATTTGTCTCCACTGTGTGAGGATAGAACCAGCAGGTAGCTATCTGTAAGCCAGGAAGATGGCTCTCACCAGATATGGAATCTGCAGCACCTTGACCTTGACATTCCCAGCCTCCAGAAGTGTGAGAAATACATGCTTGTTGTTTAAGACCTCTTGTCTGTTTTATTTTGTTATAGCAGCCTGAACTAAGACAATTAGATATTTACCTACCTTTGCAGTAGTCCACTAAGAATCCTGCTAGGTAAGTGTTAGTACTCTTACATTATAGGGAAACACACACACACACACACACACACACACACACACACACACACACACCCCTAAGCCACAGGAAAGTTTTAACCTGCTCCAGAGTCACACAACTACGATGTGGCAAGGTAACACAGTACAAGGGAAGCAGAAGAAGAGGGAGGCTCAGCTATGTAGAAATACAGTGAAAATGGCCATGATTACTTACTATGTTCTTCTTACTAGCTGCTTGACATTGCTCAAAGTAACTTTACATGCGTACATCTTATTTATTTTTATAGCAGTCCTGAGGCATAAGTAGTATTCCCATTTGATGACAAAACTGAAGTTTAGATGACAGCAGTATGCCCAGGATAATCCAGGCAAAAGGCATTGGTTCAACATCCACACAGTAGTCTACTAGATTTCAGTGCCACTGCTCTGACGGTCTTTGCCACAACATGAGCTTGTTCCCTGTATTGTCGTCACTGCTACCATAAGGCTGGATAATAAACCCATACAAAACTAGTGGCTTACAACAGTAAACATTTATTCTCACAGTGGCATGTCTGCAGGTAGACTCTGAGTTTCCCAGGCTTGGCTCCTGGCTCCAGGTTACTGTAGGTCAGTTCGATGAGGGTTTGTTCTGGAACCCAATGGCTACTCAGTGCATGTTGTTCTTACAGTAAATCACCAAAGTGCAAGATGGCAGGACCAACAGCACAACCTTATTTCAAGCCTCTGTTTGTGACTCTTAACTGACAGGTCATGGGCCCCAGCAAGTCACATAGCTGAGCCCAAAGTCAACTGAGGGGAAGTACCTCTGCCTGAGATGAAGCCATGAGGCCTGGGCAGGGGAGTGAATGTAGACAGAGGACTGAACAATTAAGAGAATAATTGTATCCACCACACTATCCAAATTCGATCTGTATTTACCGTATCTTTTAGTTGGATTGCTCAACAGTTAATGGGAAAAGAATCTGTGAGCTCAATAATTTATATTTAGAATAAAGTTTTAAGGGAAAAGTGTAAACAGTCAAATCAATGTCTAATTCCACCTTCACTTTCAGAACAATGCTAAAATTGAAAGAAGAGGCAATTGGAAAATACAGAAGTACCACTATCTCATCAGGAAAAACATCATTATGATGAAAATCCTATAAAATGAATTTCTAGATGTAGCTGCTATCTAACTATGATCACTAAGCTAAAACAATCCATTAAAAACTACTTCATGTTTTCTATAATCATTTCATGCTCATTGTAATGCATCCTACCTATAACTCCCAAAAGGGTTCATTTTTTTATCAATGTGATTTAATGTCTTTGTGTATACACACACAAATTGGCAACAGTGTGTCAGAAAACTGATAAGGTTGTACATATGCCATCTGTCTTTCTTGGCTGAACCCCCTATCTTCAATTACAGATATTCCATCGGAAAGGAAAAGTCTTTGTTGAATTTGATGTAATCTCACTCAGGTTTTAAATTCACTCACTGTTTCAAACAATATGGTACCAACCTCATCATCTTCATTTAAGAATGGAGGTTCCTTGGGGAGCCTGGGTGGCTCAGTTGGTTAAGCGGCCGACTTCGGCTCAGGTCATGATCTCACGGTCCGTGAGTTTGAGCCCCGTGTCGGGCTCTGTGCTGACAGCTCAGAGCCTGGAGCCTGTTTCGGATTCTGTGTCTCCCTTTCTCTGACCCTCCCCCGTTCATGCTCTGTCTCTCTCTGTCTCAAAAATAAATGAATGTTAAAAAAAAAATTAAAAAAAAAAAAGAATGGAGGTTCCTCAAAAAACTACAAATACAACTACCCTACGACCCAGCAATTGCACTACTAGGCATTTATCCAAGGGATACGGGTATGCTGTTTCAAAGGGACACATGCGGGGTGCCTGGGTGGCTCAGTTGGCTAAGTGTCTGACTTCAGCTCAGGTCATGATCTTGCGGTTCGTGAGTTCGAGCCCCATATTGGGCTCTGTGACAACAGCTCGGAGCCTGGAGCTGCTTCAGATTCTCTCTCTCTCTCTCTCTCTCTCTCTCTCTCTCTCTCTTTCTCTTTCTCTCTCTCTCTCTCTGCTGCTCCCCCACTCTCACTCTGTCTCTCTCTCAAAAATAAATAATAAACATTAAAAAAAAATTTTAAAAAAACAAAGGGACACATGCACCCCCATGTTTATGGCAGCATCATCAACAATAGCCAAAGAATGGAAAGAGCCCAAATGTCCATCGATGGATGAATGGATAAAGAAGATGTGATATATATATACAATGGAGTATTACTCAGCAATCAAAAAGAATGAAATCTTGCCATTTGTAACTACGTGGATGGAGCTGGAGGGTATTATGCTAAGTGAAATTAGTCAGAGAAAGACAAAAATCATATGACTTCACTCACATGAGGACTTTAAGAGACAAAACAGATGAACATAAGGGAAGGGAAACAAAAACAATATAAAAACAAGGAAGGGGGGGCGCCTGGGTGGCGCAGTCGGTTAAGCGTCCGACTTCAGCCAGGTCACGATCTCGCGGTCCGGGAGTTCGAGCCCCGCGTCAGGCTCTGGGCTGATGGCTCGGAGCCTGGAGCCTGTTTCCGATTCTGTGTCTCCCTCTCTCTCTGCCCCTCCCCTGTTCATGCTCTGTCTCTCTCTGTCCCAAAAATAAATAAACATTGAAAAAAAAATTTTTAAAAACAAGGAAGGGGACACAACAGAAGAGACTCTTAAATATGGAGAACTGAGGGTTACTGGAGGGGTTGTGGAAGGGGGGACGGGCTAAATGGGTAAGGGGCACTAAGCAATCTACTCCTGAAATCACTGTTTCACTATATGCTAACTAATTTGGATGTAAATTTTAAAAAATAAAAAATAAAATAAAAAAAAAGAATGAATTGCTTTTTCCATTATAGCCTCTAGTTTAGGATGTCTCATTTTGCCTTTTCAAAACTGTATTGAAATGAGACCCGTAGGCAAGTTGTCAAAGTTGGAAGCAATCTGCAAAAACACATGCACACACACACACACACACACACACAAACACACACACACAAAACCCCACATCTTCAAAACCGTATATATCTTCAAGACCTGACACTAAAGCATAAAACTGCTTTGCTGTTTTTATCATTGTAACCAGCCCTGCAAAATAAGTGTTAAAATACATGTTATAGTAATGCTTGAAAGTTATTCTAACAAATCTATTAGGCTGTGAGAAATTGTACTCTCTCATTATTCATCCTGTATTTTGATTAATTATTTAACGCAGATGACTTCAGAATCTATATCCAGCCTTGACCTCTGTGTGGAAGGAAGTCTAAGGCCCTATGTCCAAGCTGCTTATTGAATACCTCTACCTACAAGGTGCTTCTAGGGCTTCCACAGCTGCTTTAAACTCAAGATGCTCGGAGCTAATCATCTTCTTACCATCCAGATCACTTTTATTTCTGGTCTTCATCTGACTTGGCCATCATCCCTGGATCCTCCCAGCTCTTTCCCCATCCATCCCAAGAGGTCACCATGCATTAATTCTACTGAAGCGCCTTTTCTCTACTTTCAGAGACACAGTGTCCACACAGTGGCAACACCCCTCACCCCCTTGCTCCTAACCTAGCTGTTCCTGGCCTCTTCCCAGGCATTCTTCATGCACAGGTGATACCACAGCTGACAGTTGGCAAAAGATTTCTACCCCCTGCTTACAATCTTTCAATGGCTTCTTATTGTTTGACAGTAACCTCTAGATGCCTCAACATGGCATCACTCTTGGGCCTCTGGCTTGCCACCACCTGTCTCTCCCACGCACTACCTTGCAGCTCTTTCCAAAGGGTAGACCCGGCCCAATTTTCGCAGGCCTGGTTGTTTCCCCAGCCTGGACCACCCTTCCTAACTCATCACCGCCAGGCAGCAACATCCTCACCTGCACAAAGCCTTGTGCCTCCCACGGCAGAGCCAGCCCCATAGTGTATGCCTCTGCCCTGTGACAGACGCAGGACCCAGCCCTGGCTGCTACCTCAACAGCCGTGCATCTCCCCCATGATAAGCCCCTCGTGGTTCAGTACCATATTCCACTCATTCTGTAACGCTGGAGCCTGGGATGGGAAGTCCAATAGTGTCAAGACCCAATATTCAGTGATCTGACACGAACCTGGTCAAAATACACTGCTGCTGCTATCATTATTATTATGATACATTTATTGAAAGAAAGGCAAAGAATGGACTTCCGTGCTTGACTGCCAGAATCAAAAGCATCTGCATTCACAATCTAAGTAGAATAACAAACATGTGCAGAACTCAACAAGAATACTACTGAAGAATATCTAGATTAAGAGTTCCAAACCACAGGTGTGTAATATCTAAGCATTATGACAATGCTTCGAGGGACAAAGCAACGGTCTTACCAGGCCCTTGAGGTGGTTTCTAGATGCAAATGATGGGGCATATCCCAGCAATTTAAAAAAATGGAAAAGTGGGCCTGGACACCACCAGTGCCATGGGTCTTTTCAGGGTAATGGTCTAAGGCTGCCTCCAGCCGCACCACTCTAATAAATCCCCTCTGGAGCTGAGTTTGTTACTGGTTTGAGCTCGCACATGACAATCTTTGCTATTGCTTGGGAAGTCAAAAAAACAAATACACGGAGTGCATCTTCCTCCTTCTCCGTAAAAACAAACCAACGTCTCAGTGGAAAAAAGGAGGCCAAACCTCCGTCACACCTTTTGAAGTCTGTCAAACCTTGCACTGGAGATACAGAAGTAGAGGTTCCATGATTTAGGGTTCCTTGGACACGTAATCCCCTCGGGGCAGAGAGGCTCAATCCTGGCTGCACACAGCTGAAAGGTGCTAATTTAATTCATGCAGGTTGCACCTAGGCCTCAGGCTTTGGAAGCTCTCCGGGTAGTTCAAAAGGACAGATTCAGTTGAACCACCGTCCTAAGGTCTGGAACTAGGTATCACATTAGAATTGATTTACCTTTCTCAATTCCATAAAGATGCACAAAATAAAATAAAAAATTAAAAAAGCGCCTTGAAGAGCTTCTGATTGATGTTGTTGAGTAGTATAAAACTTCTTCTTAGACAACAATGCCAAAGAATTTAAAACTAGGCCCCCAATTCCCACAGTTTTGAAAGATGACAAATAGATGCTTACTATAGACCAGTTCAAAGAAAAAATGTTTAGATCCCACCATCAAGATACAATTAACCTTTCAGCGCCTTTTCTTCCTGTTGTTTTACATGAAGAACAAAATGCATTCTTAACCTGTGTTAGGTATATTCATATATGTTAGATCATTTATTTTTTTCTCTTCCCCCCCCCTTCCAGCTTCTCATCCCTGCCTCACAGACTAATGTCTGTGGGATTAAATGTGCATTATGTACACGGTTTAGTTACCTTTCTTCACTTCAAATTATTAGTGCCAGCGTTTTCCCCATCATGAAATAATTGTCAAAACCATGATTTTAACGGCAATATTGTCTTCTAACATGCATGTCTCAAAAGTCATTTGCCAACCTCCATGCCTTTGCTTCCAAGACAAATACATGCTAAGACACTTGAAAAAGCTCTCCCGTAACTCATAATTTATTTGCAACTTAAGTTTCAAGAAAAATCAAACACTTTAATTTCGTTAGGCTCTGGTGTCAGTGATAAAATGATTGGTGGCTGCATGCATATTGATCTCTGGAAGTTCACGTAATTCACAATTTTTATAGTTTACCTAGTTTATTGATTAGCTGGTCTTTCCATCTCCTTTTGTCTTCTAAAATCATTCCTGAAATGATTTCACTGTTTTAAGTGCAATAGTACTAAACTTTCAGTTCTTACAGAAAAACCTTTTCAGGCAACTTGGGATTTTTAAAAGACATAATACATAAGGTCACGTAACTCCTAAAAGAGGGAACTAGGCGGAGAAATGGTGGCTATGTTTATGCAGAGAGCCACTGTAACCGAGTATGAAACTGCTCTCATCACTGGGAGGAAAGAGGCAAGACAGAGCCAGTTCTCATTATCTGATTCAAAGAGGCAAACCGGTTCACCTGGAGAGGAAGGCCCTTTGTGAGTTGTGAACGCTAAGCTGATTTATCATGTGGGCCTAATGTAAGAGACAATGCGCATCATAACGGTTAGGACTTCAAGGGGAGTTTTACACAAAGCACAGAGACCAGCTCTCAAAGCTGTTTCTTCTAGCAACTCTCACTAAGAGCCAAGGACATGATGTGAAGTCGTAACTCTGTAAAAGGATTTTGGGGAGAGCAGAGATGGACAGTCAGAGTGTGACAGGGTAGACTTTCAGGGAAGCTGGGGGATGAATGGGAAGAGATCTCTTGGCATATGTCTCTCACACCTCGCTTCTCTGTGCCACCATCTGAAGAGCTGAGCAATTCAAAATTGAGATTGCTTGCAGGACCTCAAGAGCAGATGTCCTGCATTATTGATTCAAAGGAGACCCATGTGCTTCAGATCCTCAAGCAGAAGGGGATGAACATTTTCCCAAGAGGATCCAGAGCTGACTAGAAAGACATCATTACATGTAAGTGGGAAATGGTTGAGGGCTTTGCACAAAAAAGCAGCTTTGAATCTGTTCAAATGCTTAAACTCAGTTCAGCCTCCAGAGATCTGCACTATAATATGTCAACATTGACTGTGGCTAGCAAAATGCTGCCAGTAAGAGCAGGGAGCAGTTCAACACATGCTAAACACACGCCATGCTGCGTGGACTCCCATCGCCCATCCAGACCCAGTCCCCACTCTGTACTGGGCCTCACAGTCTGCTTGCATGAATTACATCCACGGGCTCACTTGCCCATCTGGCTTCTGACTGGGTTTTGCCAATGAGGAGCAGAAGAGTTCAGAAGGAAGGGGGAAAATAAGGTTGCAATGTTCCTTTGGCACCTCCCTGCAGAATCACCATGGGCTGGCTATGTAGCTTCACCTAAGGCACCTGTCACCAGCCTTCTCTGTCTTGAGGTTCTACAACTGCTCCCCACCTCCCTCCTTCAGGCCTAGTGAAGGTGATGGCTCCCTGTTGCTTCTAGCCTCTAGTACTCCATCATCCCTTAAACTTTGCCTGTACCCTGCCTACACCTTCCTTTTCATTAAACTCACCACAAATTATCCAATTCATGAACACCATCTTTTATTGCCTGGATCCTGCCTGATACCCACATTTAATTATTTAAAATCACACTATGCAAGGCTCTGTGGCAATACAGAGGAAGTGTACTAAGGTTAACTTAGTAAGTACTGTGTGCCAGGGGTACCTGGTTGGTTCAGTCAGTTAAGTGTCTGACTTCCGCTCAGGTCATGATCTCGAGGTCTGTGAGTTTGAGCCCCACATCGGGCTCTGTGCTGACAGCTCGGAGCCTGGAGCATGCTTCCGATTCTGTCTCCCTCTCTCTCTGCCCCTCCCCTGCTCACGCTCTGTCTCTGTCTCTCAAAAATAAATAAATGTTAAAAAAAATTAAAAAATAAGTACCCTGTGCCAGATACTGCACTTACAGGATTTATAACCTCCTCCAACCTTCAAATACCTTATTTATTATTGCCATTTTACAGAGGTAGTTAGCAATTTGTCTGAAGTTACAGAGCTATTCATTGTCACTGAACACATAATCTACTCTAAAATCATGAATTTTCTTTTCTCTTCAATGGATTTATAATTTCAGTGTAGGACACTCAAATAATTTTAAAACAATGCATCATGCAACAGGACTAAGTGTGCAAATAAAATAGATGATGACTCTTATCAAGTCCAGAGTGGAATGCAGTAATTATGGAAAATTTCATTAAAGAGTGAGAATTTGCTGTAGTTCTTAATGAGCAGCAGGAAGTTGGGCAAAATAAGGAAAGAACATTTTAGGGGAAGGTGACCTATGGCATCTGGAGAGAGAGGGTGATGGGAAAGGGTTCTCCAAGGCAAAAAGCTGGCAATGAAACCAAAAAAGGAGACTGAGGCTACATTAAAAAGAGTCAGATATGTTTTTACTCTATCCAGAGGTCGATAATAAATCACATGGGAAATTTAAACCATGCAGTTGGTGTGGGCATCCAAGCTGACAACCAGCATGGATTGGAGAAGGGCCTGAACACAAAGGGATAAGAGATACCTCAGAATTTCGAAGGCAAAAGACGGTAGCCTTCCACTCTGGACTTATTTTTATAGAATTATTAGGGCTTGGGGACAGCAGGCCACAGACGCAGAAATCAAGGGTGGGAACACGATGACTTGAAGAATTAGTATTTCACTGACAAATATCCTGAGATGACAGTTTTCTGGTTTGTCAAGCTGCATCAGAGAATAAGGAGGGGCAAAAGAGGAACTACTATTCAAATCTGTTTATTTTACACGGTTACAAAAAGGCATTAAGGAAAACAACTGAGGGGGCGCCTGGGTGGCTCAGTCCTTTAAGAGTCTGGTTTCAGCTCAGGTCATGATCTCACAGCTCCTGAGTTTGAGCCCTGTGTCGGACTCTGTGCTGACAGCGCAAGGCCTGGAGCCTGCTTCTGATTCCGTCTCCCTCTCTCTCTGCCCCTCCCTCACTCATGCTGTGTCTGTGTCTCTCTTTCTCTCTCAAAAATAAATAAATATTTTAAAATTTTTTCTTAAAAAAAGAAAAATTGAGAATAAAATAGAAATCTGAGTGAACATGAGGTCTGGAGGACATTCTATCCTTATCCTCTGTGAATCAGGAAACTACAACTTTTTATCTCCATCTCAGAGACAGAAATTGAACTTCTTCAATGGATAAGAAACACCCCTTCAGATACAGCCACAGCTGGTCTAATCAAGCAGTACTCGTCACTATCAAAAGTTCATTTGCCATACTGATTCTTCCTGTCCCAAAGAAGCCTCTTTGCCTTTCTGGAACCTCTGAAGAACAAAAGTATTTGATCCCCAAGTATCACTATCATAAGTTTTTATTATTAATCCTCTAACTCAACTTCCTCCCTCTGACTATACAGAGTCTTCAAATGAAGGAGGACAGAGTAATAGTCCCACACAATGATACTGCCGTGGAACTTTAGGTCAAGTGTAAACACATCCAGAACCACATTAAAGTTGACAGAGAAGACGCACTCAGACATCAGGACTTGAATGACCTACATTCAAGGACTGAGAAACAGAGGAAGCTAGGCACCCAGTCAGAACACAAGAATCCACCTGCTTCTTTGCTTACTAAAATTGAACTCGAGATGAAGGTTGGTGGGAAATCAGAGCCTAGGGCAAAGTAATAATGTTAGGTTTTTGTTATTGTTTCAGTTAAGGTTGGGAGATGAGGCCAGGTGTAGGGGGAGACAAACAAAACAAAAAACCTAACAAAATCTACAAGTCTGAATTCAAAAGGTTTTGTTGTTAACTGCACCACACAGGAAAAACAACTTAACATTCTAGCTGCACATGAGAGCCTGGAAGTGGATTGAAACAGTCATGTGTAATTGGGGAGGAGGGAAATCAACAGATGATACCAGGCAAAGCAAAACACAAGTGGATGACAGGAGAGGAACCCTAGGATGTCTCCCTGGGAGACCCCTCCCTCTTTTAGTGATTCCTTGCTGCTTTAACGATGCCTATTCATTTTTCTCCAGGCTTGGGAGCTATCACATTAGGGATAGGGGACACTTTCATTAAAACAAATACAACGGGGGGCGCCTGGGTGGCGCAGTCAGTTAAGCGTCCGACTTCAGTCAGGTCACGATCTCGCGGTCCGTGAGTTCGAGCCCCGCGTCAGGCTCTGGGCTGATGGCTCAGAGCCTGGAGCCTGTTTCCGATTCTGTGTGTCTCCCTCTCTCTCTGCCCCTCCCCCGTTCATGCTCTGTCTCTCTCTGTCCCAAAAATAAATAAACGTTGAAAAAAAAATTAAAAAATTAAAAAAAAACAAAAAACAAATACAACGGAAACATATAACAAAATTCACCGAAACAATTAATTTCCCTGACAGCCAAAAAATATGATCCGTGTATGAGGAATATTAGCACTGAAAGGAGCCAGTTATCCTTTGATGCATTAGACCTGTCTAGAAATTCAAATTGCCCCAAGTCCAAGGTCTGCCCAAGCCCATCCATCCGTCAGAATTTCCCATGTTTTGAGATGCAATCTGAAAAGTTTCCCAGATTCCAACAGTGGAAGCCATTGGGGCCTCTTTCTCCCATTCTCATTTCCAAGGCCGTGATTGAAGGGCTATCAGTAGTACTGGAAATATTAACACAGTCCACAGAAAAGATGGAAAAGTGCAGTCACTTCAGATGAACAACTCAGTTGTGCTGCCCTTTTATGAGGTAGTCGTGCCTTGAGAAATTACATGTTCTGACCAAAAATAATTTCCCAAAGACCAAACATTAAAAATACCACTAGTATTCCTGTGTTTTAAGAGCCAGAGGTACTGAAATTGGAAAAATACGTTAACAGGTACCGCATTATTTTACTCCAAACACATGCTACATTATTATAAAATTCAATCGTATGGAATTGCAGTATTTGTGTGCTCCAGATTTTTGACTAGGCTTTATGTTATTTAAAAAACTGGTCTGTTCCACATGCTATGCATTTATTCAGTGCAGCACACCAACAGACTCTTATTATTGTACAAAATCCTATAGTCCTGTCAAAATGATCCCTGTAAATAAATAGTGTTTACTGTCCTTACTGCTGATTCTTCTCACTTAAAAAAAAAAACAAATTCAAATAGTATGCATGGAGTAAAGATCTAATTATTTCATCTTGTTCGTTATGATATATGTTAAAAAAAGAAATATTAGCCCTTGCTTTTCAACAACGTATTTATTGAGTGCCTACCATAGGCTAGTGTACTTATTATATAGCCATTAACTTTTAAAAACCTCATTTATATTTCTGTCCTACTTACTACACTCAAAGGTCTTATGCTACAATGTGCATTTGATGGAAAAATAATCATTTTCCTGAGGAAAAATAATCACAGGACTTGCTCAAAATTACCTCGCAAAACATAGCGTCTGTATCAGGACTACAAACTGTGTAGGTTTCAGCCTAGCGACACCACTACAGATGTATCTCATTTGCATGTTGAAATGTTTCAAATAGTGTGTATTTGTAAATTAACTTAATTCTTAAATTCACTAGGTGGCGTTATTCTCACGAACTCCACAGTGACATCTTTCCTAATACAAACACATGCTTAAATTTTGTATTTTGTAAATAGATTCCTTATACAGCAATTTCTTAAAATAGCTACTCTGTATAAGAGATGTCTTTTAAAAAATATTAGATACAATGGGAGTAAAAGAAAAATAGGTTTTAGTCAAAGTTAAGTTACAACTATGAGGTGGCAGAACTTTTAGACACTTTTATATTGTTATTCCTCACAGCATGAAGACTTTTCTCATTCATAAAAGAAATCAGACATTCTATCCATTCTGTCATAGATTATGGCAGATATAGTAAAAGTATGTTAAGTACAATGACCAGCCAGCACTCTAAGTACTGTATTAATGAGCTATGTTTCCTTTGTTTTGTCACAAATCTTTTAGATAAAAGGTAACTCTAGTATTTTAAATAACCACAATAATGATTTATTTCTAAAATTAAAAGTTCTGTGAGATCTAGACTCCTCAAAAGCACCATATTTCAATCATGCCCTCTGAAGTGATGAGAATGTATACTAGAGAAATGAAGCACGAAAAGGGGTTTCTTATCAAGTATACATTAAACAATCATCTAAAATGCATTAAAGGAAAGAGAAAACTTAGCAGAATTGCCATTGATGAGTAAGCAGAACCCCTAGGAGCTTAATAGCTTATCATCTTTTTGACAAAGAGACTTTCCATATTTAACCAATGACCCCAAAGAGGACACGGAGCCACACAAACAGCTGTGCATTACCAGAACTTTATAGATGGGATGAAAACAAAGAAAAGGAAATCCACAGCAGTGACTAACAGCACTGTACATTCAAAACAATGACCACAGTGAAAATCATTAAAGAGGCAGTCTGTTTACTTAGGTTGGGAACAATAGATGACATTTAACCCCAATTTCTTTAATCCCTCTTTTGTTTACCTGCAGATAATCCTTTAATTTGCCCACAATATTATAATATGAATTATAGTTGAATTAGTAATTGACACTGAGAACAAAAAGCAGACAACTCGACCAGCTGTGAGTCAAAGACTATTAAGGACTATCTGGAAGCATTTCTAGATATGCCCTGTCTATATATTCTGTACGATCAAGCATGTGTTTGATTTTTTTTTTTTTTCCAAAAATAATGAATGAGAGTTTAACAATGGCTAGTCACTAGATTCTTTCAGAAAAAAAATAAAAACACCACCTAAATACAGGAAAAAGTTATCAAGGAGTTAAACATACTAATTTTGAACATACTTACGTTTTGGCTTCCTGAAACTTACAAACAACTAAGCAGATGTTTTCTTTTGTTTTTTCAAGTTGTCTGATTTGCCAAGTTTTAACTTGGAATGCATTTCTACACTCAAGCCGGAGTAATTTAATTAGAGAAACTCGGGCACAATCATCAAGGCAGTAAGATAACGTATCTTTTCCTCATCTCAACATAAACAAATTATAGGCAACTCTGATTGAACTACCAGCAGAAACTTTCATCTCACTGGCAGAAAACTCCCAGCAGCTGCACACATCTGCAAGGCCATCAGACAGATGCCGCTGCGGCTCGGAGGTTGATCCTGACACAAAAGTGAGTCCTGTGTTCCCAGAACTGAATGGAGTTGCCACCCTCCACAGACTTCCCAGACACTTGACAGAATGCCAAATCGGCTCATCAGCTGTCACCGCCAGCCACAATTCAACTATTCTTGAACACCCAGCAGGAAAACAACCCACAAAGTACCAAACTCCGAGTCCTATCTATTGTCTCTGACAAAACAGCCTTTCTCATTGAACCCTGTGATATGTCACCGAACCCCGTAACTAGAGACTTAGCACATCACATAGCCAAGTGGATACGAAGAACCGTGCACGTATTTGTGCCCAGTCCAGGAATGAAAAGGGAACTTTGAAACCCGCAATGGCAGACCACTCATGATGCTACATTTCAAGAACGGAAGCATCTCCTACCTGGAGCCCTCTTCGTCTTAGAATGCTGGACTCATCCATCTCCCCCTCCGCTTTCTCTGAGCCTCACAACAGTCTAGCCATGCTGTACTACCTCTACTTCGGCACGCTAATTCAGAGCCCGGCAGCTGCTGAACACTTACATCACGCTCTAGCTGATTGGAGCCCAGAGTCAGCTGGTCCCACTTAGTTATGCACTCCAGCAACTTCGGAGATCACGGAGGCTTGCAGTTCGCTGGGAGAGCGCAGCAAGTGGGCTCAGGTACCTAATGCGTTTAGCCAGGCGGAGTCGGCTCCTGCTATCAGAGGGGAAATCGTGGGATCCCTGTTTCGCCTTCTCCTTCAAAATGCTGGCTCTGGCATTCTGGGCGACCCGTAAATGGCTTTCGGCAGCGGCTGTGGGTCAAGCCCCTTCTGAAGCAACGATAAGGTCAAAGTGGCTAAGTAAATCAGGGGTGACAGACACCTCCGTAAAAGGCAGCCACTGACTGGGACGGTGAAAAACCAGGGCACAGCTGGTCAGCCAAGCAGCACCACTGTGCCTGCCGCTCATCCTTTCTGATGGCATCAAAGAAAAAACGGAGCAGAACACGCTGCCTGAAACCCTGAAAACAGAGGGCTCTGGGCGGCTGCTCTTCCTGCCTTGGCAAAACACTTCACACTTCCCAGGGTGAAAGCCCATTCATTTACATAAATACCTTGCCAGTGGATTCCTGGCCCAAAGACAGAAACATTTTCGGTAACAATTTCCCTCCTGATAGTAACTTTTGTTGATACCTGACCAAAATGTAAAAAGGCAGAAGAAATTCTAAGAGCCATCATTAGTTGGAATATTAACCTATTTACAGTCTATAAGCAGCAAAAAAAAAAAAAAAAAAAAAAAAAAGATTCCCATCATGTGCAATTTCACAGTCTGTTTCATCTTGTTTACTCCGCTCCTCCTCATCTGATTTCAATTCAAAGCAACCAAGAGATGAATATTAAGTTTTCATTACTGGCCTGGCCCAGGAGTAACGATATACGATACTACCAATTTATAATAAATTATTCTCCCTTGATTTCTATTCTCAAGATATTGAAATTGAGATTATAGTTGGGTTCTGAGGAGGCAGATTCTAGGACCCTCTGCAATTCATCTGAAAACCACATTCGCCTTCACTCTCTCCATTAGACAGACTTTCTCTCTTTTTTTTTTTTTATTTTTTTTTCAATGTTTATTTATTTTTGGGACAGAGAGAGACAGAGCATGAACGGGGGAGGGGCAGAGAGAGAGGGAGACACAGAATCGGAAACAGGCTCCAGGCTCTGAGCCATCAGCCCAGAGCCTGACGCGGGGCCCGAACTCACGGACCGCGAGATCGTGACCTGGCTGAAGTCGGACGCTTAACCGACTGCGCCACCCAGGCGCCCCTAGACAGACTTTCTCTTGAATGAAAGGGAGTGAGTAAGACGAGCATTTTTTTTCAAGTCCACATTTCCTGGGTTTTACCTTAGCCCAGATATCTGACGTCTAAGTGTGGGGGGCAGGGAAGGAAGTACTAGAGGTTCCTTACCCACCCATCTGCTATTACACGAGCTTCCTGTCTCTTTCTGGCTGTCAACACACTATTAGGCGTGCTATCAATTGATTAGATTATGTCATTAAAAATAGCTTGGGGATTTATGAATCTAACCACTGAGGAAAAGTGATTGCATTTTATGTTCCCAAACAGTCTTTGCATATATCTTCAGACAAAGAGAAACCTTGTCAAAAAATGCCACCACTAGCAGAGGCATCAGCAGAGAAGGGTGTCAGTGTGCTCTTCCACTTACGTGTGCACATTTGACACCACTTAAGGAACAAAACCCCAGGGAGTTTTTAGTTCTCTTTCCCATGTGCAGAAGTAGTGCAATCTCTAAAAGCAAAGAGCGAGCACCAAAGTGATCCGTGGGCAAGCCAAAAGGCACCAAAAAATTCTATTGCAAACAATGGTTTGAAAACGATTTCAAAAAACCGTATGTTTATTTACATGGAAGGACAAAACAAAAAGGAAAACAAACAAACAAAAAGGAAGGAAACAACCCAAAGAAAAAGCCTGAAAGCCTGGAGGGTAAGGTCTGCTTCCTACCTGTGAGAGATCTGCCAAGCTGGTGGAAATAGGTCCCCATTCTTGACAGGCCCACCTGTACTTGAATCTTTTCCTGCAAAAGGGAGACCTTTTCCTTCAATGAAAGCAAAAGGTATGACAGTTGTTGACCTTTCTCCCTCAAGTCACCCTCCTGAGAGAGGAGCACGAACAGTTGCCTGAAATTTGAAGTGGCATCTTAGACAAAGTGCCTTGGCAGCAGGTAAGAATATATTTACCAACTTAGACTGTCACTGTCATCTGCACACAGAGGCATAAGGAACTCCTAGCTGGTTTCAGGAAGAGGAAAAAAAAAAAAATCATGACCTAAGAACCTGAACTTTCAAGAGCAAAAGCCAAGCCGGGGTCCTTACACATGCCTGTGCTCCGAATACTGCCATCTTCATTGTGCTGATCAGTCTAGCAAAAACACGGTCTAGGGGAGGGTACAGCAAGTTTTCCCTACAGAGAAGGAAGAGAAGAGATTTTTTTCCCCTTGAAATAAAGCTCATATAGGATGCCAGGAAGGAGAGAGAGAAAAAAAAAACCAGCAGAGGCCAGAAGTATCTTTTCTGTGACCAATTGGGTAAGCGAGCTGCAAATGCTGTCTCAAGACATTTCGAGGACACCCTGTCAAAGAGTCAAGTGATGTGTATCCCAGATAAGTTGACTCTGTGTATCCCAGGCATGAGGCAGCTACAGATGTTTGGTGGGTGGGAGTGATAAAAAGGAATTTGGTTAAGGGAGGAAAGTATGTTTCTTAACAAAAGAATATTTTGAGATAAAAATCTAGTTTAGTATTCAACCATTAACTAAGTCTAAGATGAAGATTAGAACCACTGCAGCATCAAATCTAGTATGAAAAAATATCGATTACCTGTCAAAATGTATCACTTTGAGAAGTGATACATACATTTTAAAGAAATAAAACCAGCCAGAGGCAAAAACATTTGGGACAAAAATGAAAGGCTGCTGAAAAATAACATCCAGCAATAATGGCTTAGCAGAGGGAATAGTAAAAGGAAAATTGCTACATTTACCCTTTGCTATATATTTTCTCATCAGGATAAGCCATGTGTTAAAATGCAATAAAAACTTCAAGCGATGACACTATTCACAGATAATAATTAGGATCTAGCCTAATTTCCATTAATAAACTCATCTTTCCTGCAATTTAACACCTTTATGGAATTTGTTCACAATATTGTGAGTTAATTCAGAAAGTACCAACCTCAGTGTTTAATGCTCTTATATGTGTATTCAAATAAAATTTCTTAGCTTTTGTCATTAATTATACTCTAAAGCCAGGGGCTTCACAGTACTTGATTTTTTTAAAAAGGTATTTGTATGAATACACCCCATGCATACTCTATTGCAGGCATAATTTACTCCAAAGAACACTCAAAATCCATGGACACTGCAATATGGGTAAAATTCAAATTTTAGTGATCATTCCAATAAATGGCTTACAGTAACAAAAACAATTCTAATCCTGATTGAGCAAAATGGGAGCGGGGATGGAGTGGGGACAGCATAAGGTTACACACATTCTCAACAAAATGGTAGACTGAGATCTTGTAATTCCTGTCTACAGTTATATCGTTTGGTATAAGGATACAGGTTTGCCATCTGATTTAGCTGGTCAGTTAACTTTTTAAATTTAACTTTTTAAATTTTGCACAAATTTAAAAAGAAGTTACCTCTCTTCACTAGTTTCACACTGGTTACCCCAAAGTAAACATTCGTTCTGATTATACCCACTCTGCAGCAACTTAAGGTTCACTGAAAAACTGCCACGAGGAACACTTTGAAGAGGTTTTTTTAAAAACCTAAGATAGGGGTGCCTGGGTAGCTCGGTCCGTTGAGTGTCCGACTTCAGCTCCAGTCATGATTTCATGGTTGGTTGGTGGGTTCAGGCCCCACAACGGGCTCACTGCTGCCAGCACAGAGCCCACTTTGGATCCCCTGTCCTCCTCTCTCTCTCTGCACCTCCCCTGCCTACATGCTCTCTCTCTCTTACATAAGTAAATAAATAAATACATGCATGCATACATATATACATGCATACATTCCTAAGATAGCGGAAGTTTCCAAACTTAACCTTGCCCATCGCACCGCACCGACCTAATCCGTTCCCTACCAGCAGCTCCCAGTCTTGGCCCTGGGACCACCTACACACAAGCTAAGGAGGCCCAGATCAGAGAGGACTGAGAGAACCGTTTCCTGGTGGAGGAAGAGGCTTCTCCCTTCACATCAGCCACAGAGAGCAGTGTCAGAAGAATGCCACTGTTCCCTGTCCCTCATCCCATCAGTAAGAGTGGTCAGGATACTCCAAACATGATTTCTAGTACTATCAGCACAATCTGTGGGGGGATCGTGCCGTCGTCTTCTCTTGCACGTGTGTGACAGTGATCACTACTTCTGCTTGAGTAAGGTAGACAAACAGCCACAAAATGCATTAACCACCATAGCCTGTCTGTTACTTTTAGATAACAGACCAAGGATGCATGTATCTTTTATGTATGTGCATTGGCCAGTTAAGTGTATGTAGCCAAGTAGACAAATCCTTCTTCACTAACTGATTACTTTTTCCACTCATAAGGTCAATGTCAATGGCCAATGACCGTGTCTGTATTTAAGAAAAAGTAATATCAAAGTCATAAGAACTTAAAAGGAGAAACAGGCTATTCCCGAGAATGCATACAACTCTCCATTATTGTGAATATAATCATACTGCAATGTAAACCCTGAAGGCCAATGACCAATGTGGCTGGGAGATCTGTTCAAAAATACATTCCCGTGTTTACATTTACATTCCTCCCCAATTTTTGCACTTTATTTTCCTCCATGTTTTACTTCTAAATAATAATAGTCGACATTTATTGATCACACACTATGTGCCAATCTCTGTTCTAAGTACACAGTTCATCTCATTTAATCCTTACACCAACTATATCAAATAGATATTATCCCCATTTTACAGATGAGGAAACTGACCCCCAGAGAAGTCAAGTAACTTCCTAAGATCACACAGTCAAGGAAAGGCAGACTGAGACACCGGCTCTTTCAGGCTGACTCTCCAATTTTGGTTCCCAATCACCCTATTGCCTGTTTGGGTCTACGCAAAGGAGGAAAAAGGACTTCCAAGGTGAATGAAAACACATGGAAGGCGTTAGATATTTTTAGCTCCTAAAACTACCAAAACTAAACAACTAAACAACTAAAACTAGTTGTAAGGTGTCACTGGTCAGAACACATCAGAAAGAGCATTAAGGAATGTCAGATTCCACAGGCCATGTGTCTCTAAAAGAGTAAAGGAGCAGCGTTTCCACTGCTTCAGGAAAGAAGCTAGAGAGGACCCCTGGGGAAGGAGGAGGAAGAAGAGGGCAGCCATAGACAAGTTACGGAGGATGGGCTCTGCTTTCTTCTTAGATGTCCCTGTGCCTCTGGGGACTCCCTCTGAGTTTGATCAACTCTTTACGCTTCTGGCGGCTCCAAAACGATTCAATTCTAAATACAGCGTAATACTTTTACAATCATGTAAATTCCACACAACCAAAGGTAACCTTTCAGTTCTCGTATCAGGCATGATACACACCCCCATTCACCTGTGGGGCTTTCTGGAAGCTCTTAATTTCCTGGTCCAATACTCTTCATCTTTTCTGGAATTTACAACGGAAGGCACTCCTTAAATCTCCCTTTCCT
This sequence comes from Herpailurus yagouaroundi, assembly GCF_014898765.1. NCBI lineage: Eukaryota > Metazoa > Chordata > Mammalia > Carnivora > Felidae > Herpailurus > Herpailurus yagouaroundi. The sequence goes on from NW_024412377.1 coordinate 106,325,160, forward strand.
TTTAGGTGAAATGACTCAGGGCGAGGCTGTTCAGCCTGTTCGGAGCAATACTGAAACTTCCCTTCATTTGCTGGAAGTCGTGACTCTCCAGCATCCTCAGCAGAAAGGACCCTGCACAGAGAGCCGTCCCTGCCCAGGCTCTGCCAAAGAGGAATCTGGTAGCTTGGGGCAAGTCCCTTAACTTCCTGGAGCTTCAGTTTCTATCACATTAAATTGAAGATATGACAATGGGCTTCAGATCAGGAAGATAGGGAAAGGAAGAAATTGGGAAGTTTGGGAAGTTGACCCTACTGTCCTTCAGGGGGGGGCCTCCTGGCCCCATAGCCATGTGTCCACACTTTCCTTCCTCTTCTATTATCTTTCAGGCCACATCAGCCTGCAGAGTATCAACAACACATACCATTCAGCCACCTTCTGGCTTTAAGGCTCCTACGCCCTGTGCAGGAACACGCGAGAGGCAGAGGACACAGTTCAGCTCCCCAGCAGTCGCTTCTCACTGCCATTCTCCCAAGTCAGAAAGCAGCAAGCATGCTGACACCAGGGGTGGGCTGAAGCGCGGGGGGCCGAAACGCACACCACAGTCTGCGTGCCAACTCTGAGAACAGGTTACATACTTGGCTCCAAAGGACATTCATCTTCCTTTGTGCCTAATATTAATACTGTAATATGACAAGATTCTTGTCTGAAGTTACTCCTGTCTAATCTCTAGCAATATTTGTTGTTCATTAAAGTAGCATGCAAGTGAACCAGATATATATCACCAGTGTCATCAATGCCCAAAAAGTAAAAAGACACCTGGATGCAGGTTCCATTCTGTTCCAAGTCCCAGGAGATAGTATGCTCAGGAGGCAACATTGAAATCATGAATTCCCTTGTCCTAGATTTTAAATGTCATTTGAAATTTTAAAATAAAGCTCTAATCTCTACGGTCAAAAAAGGTAAAGAACTACCTCGCACTATATGTCTTTTTCTCCCCAAAGCAAAATGTTCAAACATGTAAGGAAGAGGACTAAAACAAAGGATGGGCTGCCTGCCTTCCAGAGAAAGAATTTTTCCTACTCCTAGGAAAGGGGAGGGATCTAACACCTTCCCACTGACGATACACCAAAGTCTGAATTTATCCAAGAGTAGCATTTTCTAAAACACATGTTTCATTTAGCAGAAATTGCAGGTGGGGGTCAGCAGCAAGCATATGCCTATAAAATATGCTGCATCCCACGCTGCCTGCATTTAGCTCCATTTTCCATCCCGCCTGTAATCCTGAAGACTCTTTAAATGTATGCAATTGGTGATTTCTACAATGTAACATGCATGATTTCGCTCAAGGCTTTTCATAAGAAAGCTATATTGTCTTGACGTTTGCGTCACCTTTTTTTTATCTAATTATTTCTGGCATATTACCCATCAAATCACTACTGACAATATGACAGGAATCACGGTATTGAAAAAATTACATCCTAGAAGGAAATAATAAAATATAAATCACATACATAATTTTCTTTTGAACATTTTAACAATGACATCCTCATATACATATGAAATATAGCAGACTATCCCCATAAATGCCCTAACATCAATCACAGCAGGAAAATATTCTCTAGTTTGCGAACACACGGATCCAGCAAAATATAGCATTTCTAATAAAACTGGGTAATACGACTTCATTTTTTTCATACGAGAGCATTTATGAAGATCTGACAATTGGAAATAGCTCTAATATATTTTTTTCAATTATGCCCCTTCATCTCTAAATGATACACAGCTAACACTGGGAGTGTGAACCAGTGGTTAGCAAACTCCTGTATTTCAATATTAATAGATATATCAAGATCAGAGTAGATGAGTGAAGTGACATTGGCAGTCCTGACTCTACAGGAGGCCTATCAACCAGATGAACTTTAGAAACAAGTAAGTCAGTAGGGATATATGTAAATGATAACACTCCTGGCATCAACTAAATATTTCATGAGCTTTGGAAGCAAAGAGACAGTCCTACAATTATTCCTAAAGTGACCAGATATACCTAGAGATAAAAAATGAAGCAAGATAATTTTGAAAAATTTGGAACTGACTTGTCCCTATTTCAAGTATAGCTACTGAATCAGAGATTACAACAGCACTTTCAGACCACGCACACTAAACTGTTTCTTAATCTCACACTGACAGGAAGCTAAGATCTAGGTTAAATGTAATGTTAACCTAGCTACAATTCTCAAATAAAAGTAAGCACAAGGCAGTGGGGGAGGGAGGGATCGGAAAAATCTTCTAAGGAGAAAAACCAAGCTAGTCACTGTGGAATTTAGAACCTGAGTGACCAAGGACAGCATGTTCAATGAAATTAGGGCCAGACTGCACACATGAAGTAGTAAGCATTCTTTCTAGGTCTGTATGTTTATACTGACACGCTTACGATACAGACATGAAGAGCTGTGTGCAAGCTAACTGCTTTAAACCCTACAATCATATCTACAGCCTGACTCTACCTTGAGACACCAACATAGATTAATCCTGAGGTTTTGAATGGGAACCTCTTCTGGTTCTTGTTTGCATCGTGCGCACGTAGCCAAGCACTTTTGGTGTCTCTTCCACAAATACTTTGGAGCTAAGTAAGGCTAAGAGGTACACACAAAAGGGTATTAAGAAACACCTCAGCCTGTTTCAGGCAAGCATATCTAAGTCAGATGTTGTGTGTGAAACCTGTTAGTGACTCCACTGAACCCCACATGTGGTTGGCCTTTCTTTCCATCACCCTGCACTAACACATCATTCAACTCTAACGGGCACAGACATAGAGCTGCTTCCAGCAACTCCTTTTCGGATAATGGCAAGGAGTACTCCTTGGGACATGACCGCGTAACACAGCAACATGATACAACACTGCTTCTTGGCGGTACGAACTCTGTCGAGAAACTCTCCCTTTTCGACGGTACGAACTCTTCCCTTTAAGCGTGCTCTTCAGAGAAACACAAAATGTGCTCCAGAGTCTATTGCATTAATCTTCATCAGTTTCTTGCAAAGTAGCAAGGCAAGAGACTGGCCCAATTTACCAACAAGGAAAGTGAGGCAATGAGATTAACAGAAGAGCCCAAAGTCCTAAATCAGCTTAAAAAAAAGGCAGAGCAAACCAAAGGATTGGAACTTCTGAGTCAGAGACCAGTGCCCAGACAGCAGCTAAGCTCCAAAACACCTCCCCTTTCCTCGTCTGCCATCCCCGTTCATCCCACGGATGCTTTAACAGAAATCCAAGGGCAAGAGCTCGCCTGCCAGACCTTCAAAGAGACACACAAATAAAAAACAAATGTGTGCATACCCATGTTTGGATATGCATATAGGGGGACGAACAGAAGACTAAATGAAGGTCAGACCAAGGATAAATACTCAGGGAGAAGTCACATGAAGCAGTGCCCAATCACACAATATTAATGTCTACCTAGATCAGAAAAATGATGTTGAAAACAGTGTTTAAATTTCAACTGTACAGATGACAGATCAACTCTTTTTTTTGTTTTTGCTTTTGTTTGTTTCTTTGTTTGTTTGTTTGTTTGTTTGTTTTAGGGGTTAAGTGTCCTACACTTCAAGAACATACAGTCATGCATTTATATCCAAAATACCATGTGATTCTTGGGATTCTGTCACACATTTAGTCTGTGACTCTTCCAGAAGAGTTTGATGAGCAGCCTCTGTTTTTTTTCTTTCTCTTTCTCTTAGCTCAGGAAAATCAAAACACTTGTCTAGCTTTCTTAATATTTCAATATGATAAATGCAATAAATTTCTATTGTAGAACATCTTGTTCTACAAAGACCACCATGAAATCATATCTAATTCCAAAGAACAGTGATACATTACCTTTAGGTTTTGTCAACAACAAAATATACATAGCCTTTATATATAAAGGACCTGGAAATTGCTATTAAAAGTTGTCTTTAAAATAGTTCTTTAAGTAAAACTAAGGAGTAGCTTTAACAAAAATTAATATTCTCAAAACATGACAGTAAATGTTTGAAAACTGATCTTGCTGAGAGGTGATTTAATTTCTTAGATTTAGTGTCTCTGTAGTCTATCTAAGAACGCAGCTCAAGCACATTATCCTTAAAAATCAAGGGAATCTATCTCAAGTTTTACAGACCTATATAAAGTCACTACGTTCTGTTTGAGATCCTTTGCTCATCCATTTATATCCATTAATCTTAATGATATCATTAATGCACAATGTGTTTCACAGAAACTAATTGTATTTTGCCAGAATCGAACATTAACAATTATGCCTCCCATTATCACCTAATAAAATAAAATTTAAAAAGTCTCGGGCACATCAGTGAATATTGTGGTGTGGTAACTAATTTGCATTTTTAATGCTACAATAAATTGACCAGATTATCATCAATTAGATAAATTAATATTCTGTAAGTAAGACCATAGGGGAATTATTCTGTTAGAAACTGACAACATTTGACACGCATTTCCTTGAGCTTTATTGAATACAGGCTTAGCCCTTCTTTGTCCTCTTATCTAAAGCTGGCCTTTGTGACTTTAGCTAATACCACACAACAGAACACATTCCTCTTTAATTTTATATACTTATCATTGCTGTGAGCAAAGAAAGCAGATTAGAAAATCTGAGCTCTTCAAGTAAAGGAGAAATATCTACCTGGGCAATACAACTGCCCTGAGTCAGAAGCATGTGAATCAATTTGTTTACATCTTGTGTGTGTGTGTGTGTGTGTGTGTGTGTGTGTGTGTGTGTGTGTGTGT
>NW_024412377.1:106329922-106335910 GCF_014898765.1 Herpailurus yagouaroundi
TGTGTGTGTGTGTGTGTGTGTGTGTGTGTGTGTGTGTGTGTGTGTGTCTCCTTGATTCAAAAACCAACTGCTGGACATGGACTATAAGCCAGGCATTATGATGAATGCTGAGAACACGAGAAGGAAAGAAAGACTCAGTCCCACCCGAACGCAGTCATGGGATCCCAAGACACAGAAACAAAGCACAGGATATCAGTAGAGACACAAAGACATAAATTCAAGGAGCTGCTCTGCCCAAGTACGAAGGATAGATGAACTCAAAAGGCATGTGGAGAATAAGGGAGATTTCCCAATTTATCAGCCCATTAGAATCACTGGAAGATCTTTTATAAATTCCAAAATCTAAGGTCACACCCAGATCAATTCAATTACAATCTCCCAGGGTGGGCCCCAGGCAACAGTAGTTTCTGAAGCTCTCCAGGTGATTGCACTGTACGGAGAAGTCAGGCAACCATGGGTCTAAAGGGCACAGGAGTACTAAGCCAGGGGGTAGTAGGGGACTTCTTACTATGGAGTTCCTATAATCTTCCGCACAAGAGATTATAAAACTTGAGAAAAGGGCTGGGGGAGATGGTGATGGAAAACAGTAAAGGAAAAGAAGGATCAATTCCTGTAGCTATAAAAGAACATGACTTTAATCTCTTTTCACCAAAGCCTTAACATTTTCATGGAAAGACAAGGCACTTTTTGCACAATCTTCCTCTAGAATTGAAGTTCAGTGAACGGGATAAGTCCTCTCGGTCTTGGCCTTACTAAACACATTACATGACTCAATTATTAAAAGCAAACAGGATTCTTCAGCTTTTCCTCTTGAGGTTTCTCCAGAGCTACCCAAACTAGTGAAGATTTCACAGCTCACCTGACAACCGTGAATGCCTGTCACCACTCTCCTCTGAGACAGGAGAAAAGGACATCTGTGAAAAGCCCATTCATTATATCATTTAACTGTCCTCTAAAGAAAAGTAGATACAATAGCCTATGCGTATCATGACTGTTTTACCTCCTGAAAATATTAATAGATCAAATCTGGGTCCATTTTGTGAAACAATACACAGAGATTCTTTAGTCTAAGCCATCAGTAACAATATAGATTTCTTTAGGGAAAATATGTAATAAAATTCTAATGTGTTACAGAAAAGCAGGATTTTCTCTCAATCCTTACTTGTCTTCTGAAATACAGGTTTTAGAGCTATGTACCAGTTTCACAAGGGGATACTTGCATTTAAGAAGTGAGAAAGTCACTTCCTTTGCATGCTTCTGAAGAAACATCTTTAACCATCTTTGAGTATAAAAACTGTAACTAATAGACTTTTAGCATGGAGTTACTTGTTTAGCAGTGGTATTTAATCGCACATGCAGTAGAGTTTCTAATAATGCATTCCAGTAATATGAAGTTGATTTCTTCAAGAAGTTACACCTATCAGGTTCCACTAAAATGTTTTTTTTTTAAAGTCACTGGAAAGCATGGCCCCAGCTGTTCAAGCATTCAACATTTTCTTAACATAATTCAAATACATAAGCCTAAGATACCCAAACACCTACCATGTATTATTCCCTAGAACTCAAGATACTACCAAGATTAACATATTCTCTAACGTCCAGCAGTGATCTGCAGCCCAAATGTGGAACAAGTCTCCGTGTGACATGATAAAGCATTTTAATTTCAACCAGACACTAGCTTCTAAAAAGTTCTTCCTGCCATTTTGCTAACAGAAAATTAGCCTTCAGTAGTCCAATTGCTTTTTTCCACTTGACTTAGTAAACCACCTTGAATGTAGGATATGCCTTTCCCTTAACATGCATTATGGATGCGTCTTGCTTCTGGATGGGGACAGCCGCCATGAGATTGACGTTGCGCACATTTCGACTGCGCAGATCCCGGAGGAGGAAACGCACACGCCAAAGGCATGTCCCTGCAGTTTGCAGCACCAGGGGCGGAGGGCCTGACGCCCCTGAAGCTGAAGGCCCACGAGGACACAAAGGCCCGCAGGAGGCAGTCAATGGCGTCACTGGTGGCAATGCACAAGGCCCCTAGGATCCTCTATGACTCGAGGGACCAGCAACTCGACGTGGGATGGACCATCAGTGTGGGACGGTGGAACCTGCTCTCTGCACACACAAGCAAGTGACCCCACACGTACTCTGAAATGCAGTCTGAGTATTGGAAGAAACAGAAGGGCTCACTTCTCTAATGCAATATGCACCATTTATTTATGCTCTAACTTCGTGCTTTAGAGTTCGCGCATCATCCTGTTGTTACTTAATTGGAGGTGGGAGAGATTTTGCTACACTACCGCTATTTTTAGAATAACTTCAACCATGTTTTTATGGGTGCCCATGTTTGCTGGAAGGTCCTGGCTCCTCAGTGTTCACTCTTGCAGGGCAATTATTTGGGCAGTGGTAACTCGGGCCTGATTTGTTTGGGGTCCTGGTTTCTAGTGCAGCAATTTACAGTCTCCCTGAGACCATTTTAAAGACTGTTCACTTACTGCATCACTAACTGGGGGATATGAACAAACCTTTGATACTTCACTAAAGGGGAGGAGCCAGCTTTGCTCTTTGTACTTTTCACTTACTATTTCACTTTATTAAAATAACTGTACAACAATCTGTATATAAAGTTTATAATTAACATTTATTTTGAAAAAAAAAAAAACCCCTCCACATCTTTAGTTCTCAGTTGCAAATGAGATTTGCTGATGCGCCACCTACTGGACAATAGACCATTAGTTACATCAGTGCACGTTACATTAGTTTACATTAGTGCACTTCACCCTGTTTCTTTGAGCTTTTAAAACCCTAGATTCTCTGCGTTCATGAAGATGAGGGTCAAGGAAACTACTTTTCAGAGGAGGGTAATCTAAGAGGAAACACAGAGTTTGCCCCATCTATGGTGCCAGAGGTCTATAGGTGGTCAGGTTGTAAATTATCAGAATGTGGGTGTCTTTTGCATGCCTCCAGCTGCTCATCACACTTTATGAAGCACAAGGGGCAACCAAAGGTCATGAAACATGCACGGTCATTGTCCACACAAGCAAGGACGGTGCTTGCTTGAGACCTGGATGAAAGGGATGGCCTCTCTGCCAAGCTGATGATCCACAAGGTGCTCACCCAGCACTGACTATAAAGAGTAAAAGATTCTCAGCTTTTGACAAGCACTGTAACACCAATGAGGTGTGCGTTAATTATAAACAGTTATTTGCATCTCATAGTTTGTTACTAGGTCAGGTAACATCCTAAGACTCTGAAAAATATCTGGAGACCCTCCTTCCTGGAAGTCCCAGAAGGAAAGAGAGAGAGGAAATGAGGAAAGGGACCAGGTAAGCACCACTGTCTGCTCACGCAAAGCTGCCCCTGTCTCAGCCCACAAAGGCCTGGGATCAGGAAGACCACATGGAGTATTCAACACCTCTCTCCTAAATTTCCGAGAGAATTAATAAAGACTTTCTAGACTCTTCTGTTCCCAGTGCCCTTCCGAGGGAACATTCCATTCTGGAAATAATGGAAGAGTGCACTAGGCATAGATTTGTATCTACCATTCCTTCCTTCACTTCTAACTACTGTTTGCCATGGACACCTCTTTCTGGTTCAAGCTTTCAGAAATGAAAATTCTAGCTTTCGAACTAAAACCACCCACGTCTTCTCAATGGATGAAATATCTACATAGTGCCATTCAAGCAGCAGTTTTATAAAACAGATACCCATCTCCTGCTTTGCTCATTGGGATAATTTGTAAGCAGAAATATACAGCAATGTTGCCAGGCTCAAAAACTTTTGCTCAAAAGCAGTACCTGGAGGGAACTTCTTCCTACATCTGACTTTATTTTAGGGAGGAAACAAGGCCTAAAAATAAAAAGCACAAGAATGGGGATGAACAACTGGAATGTATTCCAGGTTCTTACACTTAGCTCTTGATTGCCCTTGAGAAAGTCATTTAATAAATCACTTCCTGTAATTTGTTTTAGTATCCTTAAGGGCAAATACCCCTGCCCATCTTTAGCCTCCATTTTTTAGCCATATTTTATTTTTAAAATCTTGAACCCTACAGAAAATTTAAAAGAATACAACAACAAATGCATTTATACTCCACCTCAATTCACCAATTACAAAACTTTTCTGTACTTTTTTTGCTATATTTGTGGAAATAGAGTACAGACAAAAATGGTGGGTTTTTCTGACTTAATAGAAAATATTTTAGGTAAAAGGCTCCACACAAAAAGATGGTAAATGGTCAATAACCTATACTAAGCAAGATTTCTCAAGAATATTTTTTATCAGGAATTATAGTTCTTTAAAAACTCTTATAACTACAGAGAGTTCTCATGAACATTTTCCAGGAAGTGCTTCGCTAAGGACAGTCAGTCTTAGATGGACTCAGAATCATTCCTGTTCAGAGCTGGAAATCATTTCAAACCCTTCATTTTAGAGACATGAAAACTGAGACCCAGTGACGGTGCTTCATCTTTTATCTGCTATAAATAATACCCTTCACTGCAAGAGAGGTGGGGACATTGGAAGACAAGCAGAACACCAGGAGGAGGGGGAATGAAGGGAGTATGAGAGGTAGTCAGGCATGGTCAAGGACAGCAGCTCCCCAAACCCACTGACATTCACCCCCAGTGGCTCAGCATCACCGTGCTCCAAGGGCAAAGCAGGACAGCTGCCCTTCGGAGCAAACCAGAACCTTCTATTGCCAATCTCTGATAGTTTTCCTTTCTCCTTTCATGTTATTAATGTTTCTTCTAATGATTAGACACAGGTTCTACTAGAGATCTGACCACAGAAAATGAAGCTTTACCACATGTGGCTTTGCGAGATAACCACCTCTCACATCAAGAATAGGCATAGGCCCTCCTGAGGACACATAACTCAAGTTTTGTGTTTCCTGAGCCATGCTCCGTGCTAGAGATGGGATTTCCTCTGTTATTTTGGTGTTCTGCTCCAGAAATACAAATGCTTTTGTTCACAGAATTATCTATGGCCACTTTCAAAATCCCTAAATCAATAAGAATAATTCAGCAGCAGAATATTAATTTTCAGTAATACATCTCCTATCGATTGTTTCTTGGCATACTTCCTGGTCTGGTGTGGCTCCGCACTCAGCTCGGCACCCACCAGCTGTATTGTAATCATACTCATCGGCGGTGTTCTAATGCAGAAGATGATACCATTATCCAACTGGCCCGCACTGGTCTTTTTTTATTTTGCTGTTTGCTATTCTGTGCCTCCTGACTCAAACACAGATCAAGAATGTGTATAAGGAGCAGTTTACAGTCAGCCATCAATTGCTTCATTTGTAAAATTAGAGCACTCCTGAGCTCACTTGTAAAATATTTTGAGGTGCTTTAATAAATTATAGCACAGGCACACAATTATGGTATTGATTCCCAAAGCCACCAGGTCCTCCGTCAGCCCCTGCTGCACTCACAGCTATCTTCTCAAAATCTTTTCTCCTTTCTTATAAAAGTGTCCAAAAACCTGACAGGTAGCATTATTTAAGGATGTGCAATGACTTCATCAATGGAGAGCAACAAAATAGGTCTTTTTATGCCTCTTAATGTGTCCATTTACCTCTTTGACAAACTATCGCCCCAGGACCCGTCACATGACTAAATCAAGATGGTGACCAGATTAAAGGCATTCTGGACAGACTGACTACTCAAATGCGTAAGATAAGAGATGTTAACCTAACCAGATTGTACGGTATGTTCTATCAAGGCATCAGAAATACTCTGAGGCTTGCCCAAGCTCTGGTATGCAACCAAAATACTTGAATAAACACAAGAAAAAGTGGCAGAGGAGGGAGAGCTGGAAGGACACATACCTATTTTTTTTAAACATTTCCTGGATCATTTTCTCAGTTAAAGTTCCAATGTGTTTGGACAAGTGTGTCTTATTTCTCACATTGCAAACATATCCATACACCAAGAATATAGCTGTTATTTTTCACTCCTACCCTAAAATGGTATCATTTAAAAAAAAAAAAAA
>NW_024412377.1:106340910-106452324 GCF_014898765.1 Herpailurus yagouaroundi
GGCGCAGTCGGTTAAGCGTCCGACTTCAGCCAGGTCACGATCTCGCGGTCCGTGAGTTCGAGCCCCGAGTCAGGCTCTGGGCTGATGACTCAGAGCCTGGAGCCTGTTTCCGATTCTGTGTCTCCCTCTCTCTCTGCCCCTCCCCCGTTCATGCTCTGTCTCTCTCTGTCCCAAAAATAAATAAACGTTGAAACTATGGACGGAGGCACCAAGGAAGAAGGCAGAGTGAAGGAGACAAGTTGCACACAAGGAAGCTCTGGTGGGACTACACTTAGAAATGACCTCTCCTGGGGAGCCTGGGTGGTTCAGTTGGTTAAGAATGTGACTCTTGATCTCCGCTCAGGCCATCATCTCACGGTTCGGTTGGAGCCCTGCATCAGGCTCTGAGCAGACAATGCAGAGGCTTACTGAGATTCTCTCTCCCTGCCCTTCCCCTGCTCATTCTCCCTCCCTCCCTCTCTCTCCCCATCCCTCCCTCTCTCTCTCTCAAAATAAATAAATAAACGTGGAAAAAAAAGAAAAGAAAAGAAAAGAAATAACCTCTCCTAACCCTGGGAGAAACTCTGGGTCTCATTTAAAAAAATATCCTTCGGGGCGCCTGGGTGGCGCAGTCGGTTAAGCGACCGACTTCAGCCAGGTCACGATCTCGCGGTCTGTGAGTTCGAGCCCCGCGTCAGGCTCTGGGCTGATGACTCAGAGCCTGGAGCCTGTTTCCGATTCTGTGTCTCCCTCTCTCTCTGCCCCTCCCCCGTTCATGCTCTGTCTCTCTCTGTCCCAAAAATAAATAAAAAACGTTGAAAAAAAAATTTTTTTTAAAAAATATCCTTCAGAAAAAGGAGCACATCTACAACCTGAGCATTTCACAATAACGTACATAAAGGCATCTTACGATTCAGAGTCTAGCTCATCTCTTTTGCTTGAGTTTAATTTCCACAGCAGCAGAGAAAAGGCTGACCCGGGACACAGGCACCACATCCAATATAATGCAAGAGCTCGCTGAGCTGTTTAATATTTTGTTTAAATCAACTGAACACAATTCCACCGGAACACAGAAGTTAAGGCAGAGAGAATGTGTGTTTAAATATTCTGAGATAAATGGTTTGTGCTATGGTATCAGGAACCGCGACCAAATGTAGGGCAAAGAGGATGCTATTAGTAAAGGAGAGGTTTCTGGAGAAACTTGAGTGTGCTGGCCCGGGTCTAGGACAACAGAGGACACAGAGACACAGCCCTGCTGGGCTCCCCAGCAGCCAAAGTTTCACTGGGGAACGGGCAGGTTAAAAAAAATTACAACTGGTCAAACATTTCTACATAATAATACATATTTTAAAAAGCAGAACACTCTCCTGTACTTGATTTCAAATCTACATTGTAATTATCTTGAAAGTACTCTGAACCAGGAAACAACATAATTGGATTTGGGGCCACATATTTGACATCAGTGTTCAAGAGAGTCACACACGATGAACTCGGAGCCGCACACACTGGAGCACCAGCTAAGAGCTAAGAGAACCGGTCCAGCATCTAGCACATCGGCTCCGGTGTCCCTCCCACAGCCCGACCCACCAGCCCTCATGGGCAACCTTTTAAAGAATAACTAACAAGAAACTTCAAGCTACATTTAAAAAAATTTTTTACTTCATTTATTTATTTTGAGAGAGACACAGAGAAAAGAGAGAGAAGGGAGAAGGGGCAGAGAGACAGAAACAGAGATGTGGGGATTGAACCCATGAACTGTGAGATCATGACCTGAGCCAAGATCGAATCAGATTCTTAACCAACTGATCTACCCAGGCACCCCCCACCCCCTAGCTACATTTTAAAGCAATGCTCCTCACAATAAAATTTCACTGGATAAAACACGACTGAACAACTCCATTCAAGTCTCTGGTTTTGCAAGGTGGACCGTTGAAGAACACAGGAAAAGGGTATATTGGATATTCCAACTCCATGACTGTCTGTGGACTTTAACACCCACGTGGAAGCAGAAGGAAAGGCAAGGAAAGACACTTGTCACAAAGACCAGGCGGCAACACTCACATCATCCTTGGGGCTACAGTCAAGTATTCTTTTCTATTCTAGCCTCAAGGCAGAGGGAGGCAGATGCTGCCATCTAGAGATATCTAGGGATATCAGCTTTGATAGCGGTGCAGCCAACACAAAAGGGCTGATGGCAGTGGAAGCAGAGGACTCCAGTCTTAGGGGAGCAGCTGCCAGAGCAATACTTCCTTTTGGGAACGAGGGGGCCCCCCACACCCCCCCCGTGTCTAGAGAAAAGGGGATGCCTGACAGAGAGCCTTCAGCTCCACAATTCGTATGAGCGTAAGGACGTAAACCCCTCTGTGATGGCAAAGTGGGGCACGAAGAAGTAGGAGAAGGAAAGGGAAGAGATCACATGAATAAAAGATGGGTACCAACCATCACTTGTGGCACCCGGGACACGGGGTTAGCTCCCGCTGAGACACAAAAACCTTCAGACTTCCAATGTCAGAGTTACAAACTACAGAGAAGGAAAACAGACAGAAAGAAACCAAAGGGAGAAATGAAAAATCAGACCAGTAACTAGCCCAAAATTGGGATGTGGGGGAAACAGGACAGGTGAGCACAGAGGAATGTCTATGGGCTACCACAAGTTACCAGAGGGCACGAAAGGACAAACTATGTTTCGAGAAAAGGAGTTAAGAATGGTTGCATATTATGCATGACTTTTATCCCTACCTTTTAAGAAAATTTTTAAAAATGTTCTATGGGGATTTATAAGTTTATGATACAAAAATAAACTTCACTTTTTAGAACAAAAAATAAAGAACAGAGAAGTAATCTAATCCTGAACTTCCTAACTGATCAACTGGATCTAAGACTCCAGGATGGAAAGGTAAATAAAGTTCTGGCCAATCAAAGATGTGGCATCATTTGCCCTGATATTGGATTCCTAACCTCTTCATCTTAATGAGGAGCTTTCAGCAATGACAGGCCCAGATGATGGTCATAATTCAGACACACGTTTGTCACATCCTTCTGCCTTGTGGGAGAGGCTCTAGGATTAGGACTTCAGTGGGAACTGTTGCCACCAGCAACTTCAGCTGCATCCAGTTAATTTCATACCAAATTCAGATTTCTTTAAAATGCCAGACAAGTAGGGACCATTCAATCCTGCTCAAGCCTCTCCCTGCTCTGACAGAGCAAGGAATCCGTGAGTTGTCAGGCTTGATGGATGAGGGGAATTATTCCTTGTGTGTTATCAGTACCCATCCCCCTTGGAGCCCATCCTTTGCCCTCACACGAGGGGCAGAGAACATTCTGAATAATTCAGAAAAACAACACTTTGGGAAAACAGCTCATGCCAGCAAAGTGGTATGGTCATTACCTTTTCACTTCTTTTGTTGGCTCTTCCGATGCAGCCACCAAGAAACAGGATATCTGTACAGCTAGTGTGGTAGTTGGTGTCATTAGGATTTCACAACTGCAAGCTACAAGGTAACTTGGTCACTCCCTTCACGAAATCAAAGCAGGAGCCCCTGAGATTGGCAAAGGAGGTGTTTCCCACATGTAGAGGCAGTGCCGGACCACACATGGGCACATTCTCTGAAAATATCCTCAGTCTTTGGAGACCTGCTATTGGGAGGCTCTGGTTTCTTAAGCCGGTGGCAAAAATAATCAGTGAGCCCCACTCCAGGAAGCGCCAAGGTCCAGGGTTAGGTATCACACCACTATACTAGAACTTGGCACATTGCAAGTCTCAGTTAATGGTGCCCCAAAGCTCTGTAGTACACAGGCCAGGAGGCTGATGTGGGAAACTGACCAGAGAAAAAAAGACAGTTTCTCTCCCCACTGCAACCCAAAAGAACTATGATTTATAAGACTAGCAGATGTCTACTATTTTCACAAGGGATGATTTTTTTTTCCTCTCACTGGCTTTCAAAGAAAATGAGGAAATTATTTCCAGAGATAGAAAAAATGCTAAAATGAGGGCCAGTCTTTTAAATGTAACTGCAAATAGGGGCACCTAGGTGGCTCAGTCGGTTAAGCATCCGACTTAGTCTCAGGTCATGATCTCGTGGTCTGTGAGTTGGAGCCGTGCATTGGGCTCTGTGCTGATGGCTCAGAGCCTGGAGCCTCCTTTAGATTCTGGGTCTCCCTGTCTCTCTCTCTCTCTATGCCTCTCTCCCACTCGTGCTGTCTCTCAAAAATGAATAAATGTTAACAAAAGTTTTTTTAAATAAACGTAACTGTAAATAAATGTAACTAGAAGAGTTATGAGGCTCCTCTACCAGCCCTGCTAGATGTTAAAAATAGCATGAATCTTCAGGAATTAGATTGTATGATACCAACACAAGGAGACAAATCAAAGGAACAGAACAGAGCCAAGAAATAGACCCGTAACGTACTTAGGAATTTGTTGCATGCTAAAAATGGTATTACAAATTAGGGGTGGGGGGGAAGCAGCTGTTCAATAATAGTGCTGGAATAACTAGCTAGCCCACTTGGAAACAGAATAATATACTCAAATGCGCTTTTACTTATCAATAAAAATAAGTTCCAGATTACAGATGTAAACATTAAAAATTCATCCATAAAAGTAAGAAAGTATGAGACACATTGTTAGAATCTGAGAAGAAAAAATACCTATCTAGGCACGATACAAGTTCCAGAGCCATTTAAATTACTAATTCGGACAAACGTCTGCAAAACTAACAGAAGGGGAAAAAGTGTAAGAAAGAAAACACAACCAAACAATAGTAAGAATGGGAAAGGAATCAAAACTACAGCCGCCACACCATACACATCATTTGCAAATAGAATAACCAGATACATACAAAACTATTAAATACCATAGTGACTTGGGGTGCCTGGGTGGCTCAGTCGGTTGAGCGGCTGACTTCAGCTCGAGTCATGATCTCGCAGTCCGTGAGTTCGAGCCCCGCGTCTGGCTCTGTGCTGACAGCTCAGAGCCTGGAGCCTGTTTCAGACTCTGTGTCTCCCTCTCTCTGACCCTCCCCTGTTCATGCTCTGTCTCTCCCTGTCTCAAAAATAAATAAAACGTTAAAATTTTTTTTTAAAAAATAAATACCATAGTGACTCAAGAAGAAATTAAAAATCTGATGTGTCCAATAACTAATTAAAAATGCGATCAGGCAGAAGTGCCCCATGAAAGAAATTATCAGTCAGGTCCAGACTCCTTTTTAGGTAACATTCAGAACAGTCCAGAAAGAAATCAATCCATTCTTAAACAAACTCCTTCAGAGATTAGACAAAGAAGGAACTGTTCCTGTCATAGATACAATTATGGTTTAGCAAGCACTTCCTCTCTCCTACTGTTGCTGGATTTACTCACGTGACTGGCTTTCGCCAATGGGTAGAAGGGAGACTGGGCTGTTTTGAGCCTAACCCTTAAGTAGTCAGTATTTCTCTTCCTCCCTCTAGGAGTTTCCAACTTCCACTAGGAGAAAACCATTCCACAGGCAAGTGCTCCCCTGCATGCTGGGTCCCACGGTAGTCCATGCAAGGCAGACAGGGCTCTGACCTACCAATTAGAGCCAAGCCAACTCATACATCCACAGTCCAAAACCCGAGCCCACCCACAGACCCGCAACAAGAAATAAATACTACTGACAACTGCCACAGAGCAATTGATTGGTATGCACCCTTATTGTAGTATCACAGGAATGATGGATATATTCCTAATTCATGGTGTTGAGCTAACATAACCTAAGGAAAGCACCAGCTAATACCATGAATAAACACAGCAAAAACCTAAACAAAACAGTAGAATGAATGTACAGAAGTATTTTTTAAAGTTATTTCCCATGACAACGTTGCATTTTTTTTCAAAAGTGTCATATCAATAACATTAACAAATACAAAAAAAGAATTGGTATTAAAAAAAAATAATAACATGCTTCACCTGATAAAGAGGTTCCAAAATAAAAAACAAAAACAAAGTCTCCAAAGCATTCATCATACATAATATGAAATGTTCAAAACACTCCCTTTGTATTTAAAAACAAGACAAGGATGCATGGTATGACTCCCTTTCCACATAATCCTGGAAGTACTGGTTAGTGATGTAAGTTTTTTAAAAGAGAAATAAAAGCTATAAAGACTGGAAAAGGAAGAAACAAAGCTGTTATTATTTATACATCATCAGAGTCTACAAAAGCCCCCCGTCCCACCAATCTACAGATCTGTAAAGATCAAAAAAGATTAGCAAGCTTAGTTAATTTAAAATATCAAAAGCCAGTTCAGTTTCCATACATTAGCAAACAGGTATACATTTTTATTTTTGAAAGATGCTATTTAAATCGCTAAGAATAAATCTAATGGAGGATATACAAATTCGTTCTGTAGATGAGAACACTTAAAAAGCCCTAAGTCAATGGAGCAATATACTACACTCTAGAATAGTAAAACTGAACATCATAAAAATGTCAATTTCCCAAATTGATCTCTGGATTTAACGTATTTCTAATCAAAATCTAATTAGCTTGCAGAATTTCACTAGTGAATTTACACAGAAGATAAAAATGCCAAAACAGCCAACACTCATAAAGAACGTGAAGAAACTTTCTTGACCAATTAGTAATAAGACTTTCAAAGTTACAGGAATAAAGAAAAGTGTGATGTAGGCACAGAAGCAGGCAAATATGCCCACTGCAAGAAAGAGAAGCCCAGAAATAGATACACAAAAAATGCCAAGTACTTAGTAGTTAGTTCTGATGTATGTTAGGTCATATTCTTGAAGTGTTATGACAAACGCAGGATTAACGATTCCCATTTTACTGATGAAGACACCAGGGCTCAAGGAGGTTAAGGGACAATTGCCCAGAACTATGGAGCTGAGTACCAGAATTCAGTCTTAACTTTCCCAACCCTAAACATGCCAGTCTTTTTCATCATCATCTGCTATTTTTTAAAGTCAGTAAATAAACCAAGACAGGACCTATATACTAAGGATAACAGGAGCTCCTTAAGTGCTGAACAAAAATATTAGCAAAAAATAGGCAAAACACAGCATCTGCCAGCAGAATTATGCAGTGATCATTATAAGAGGGGTTTAAAAGAAACACTCTTCCCCTCTGAGCACATCACACTAGATAGAGCCAGATGATGGATCGGGTATATATACTGAAAAGGATATACATACTGCAAGTCCTACAGAATTAAGGTCAGGGTACTGCAAGTGACTGGCTGATTTATGTGGGTCACAACTTGAGGGGGGGGGCGGGAACCCAGACACACTCCAATTAAACAGAAACATTCACATCAAAACTTTCAATGGAAAAAAATATAGGGACACCTGGTGGCTCAGTCAGTTAACCGTAGGACTCTTGATTTCGGCTCAGGTCATGATCTCGCAGTCCTGAGATTGAGTCCTGTGTTGGGCTCCATGCTGAGCATGGAAACTGCTTAGATTCTCTGTCCCTCCCTCTGCCCCTCTCCCCCACTAGTGCCCTCTCTCTCCCTCTAATACACACACACACACACACACACACACACACACACACACACACATTATATACACACACATCCACATACATACATATACTAAAAACCTTAAAAAACTACAGAGACCACAACTCTCTCTTCAAGTAGATATGGCCCTAAAATCATCAGGAAAAGGCATATATAACACTCTACATACATAAGAAGTGGTGAGGATTTTAAATCAACAAAAGAAACGCTATTTCTTTTAAAGGAACTATAAGAGAAAGTAAATTAGGGACACTATGTCCCATAAAGTTTATTTCCAAAGAACCATAATTCTTTGGCTAGACCCTCAAATACTTAGTTTAGTTATGTGAAATTCCTTTTAAAATGTTTTATGTTCCTGGCTTGCTTAAAAGCTTGATTTTTCTAGTAGTTTATGCCTAGCTTCCACAAATACAGAGAATCATGCTTTAAATAAAAATGAAATACAAGAAAAATGGTATTTTAAAGAATGGAAATCAAATTGAAATCTAAATTGCAAATCATCTAACATGTATAAGAAAGCTAAATTACAACTTCAAAAAATACTGAAAGGGAGTATATTTTTAAGGTTCATAAACCAAACGATAATATTAATTGCAATAAGAAGGCTTATTTAAATGAAAAGCCCAAAACTAAGGATTTCGTAAGCAATGTTCCTAATTTATATGCTTAACATGCTAACATTTGTTTCTGCCTTTTACATAGCCAACCAATTAGAGCATATTTCTAAAGAACCAATTTTATTTGCAGGCAATTATTTGTTATCTTAGCTATAATTCTGCAGCTTTTCAAGCAACAAATGAATGAATGTCTTACATCTGGAGAAGAAAACACAAAAAGTGATGGTATGATGTTTGAATACACGCAATTACTGGCATGTTACATCCTAATTAACATCATTAGCTCTGCAACAGTTCTCACAGTAACTGTCAACATTTGTGTCAATTTAGTAGCAGTTAATGACATGTGTAGCAAAGACCTGCTACTCCTTCCATTTACAAATACAATTTAAAAAACCTTTCCTAAAAAGAAAAGGCAGCCTCGCTGAATATTCAAAACATCATTTAATCAATAAAACTCTCCCGTAGCAGGTTTAGAAGGCAGACCTTGTAGTTTATTCCAAGAATCTACCAAGTACAAAATGGACTCCCCAGGGGTACACGATATAACCCAATTGGGTTTAGGGGGGAAATGTAAGAGTACTGGATGCCGTTTTCTGTGTTTCTTCTTTTTTGGGGATTTTAGTACATTTCCTAAGTTGACATTCAGGCTGACGCTCAGCAGATACACACTATTTCTGATGGCTAAAATACTTCCTCACAAGTTAGCCAACAGTCACTGCCTCAGGCACTCCACATAAACTCCACCTTACCCATTACCTATCCGAGGACTCTCTGTACTTCTCTGTGACATGACAGCTATATGGTTAAAGTTGGCAAAGAGAGCTGCCTCCAGACCCCTGCTAAAACCCTAAAGGAAATGTTCCAACAGCTTCCTAGTAAAGATTCACAGGTCGATGATTTTTTTAATACCTCCTCTAAGTACATGTAAATAATTTTAAAATATATTCATATAGTAGGGAGGTGCGCTCAAAAATGCTTCACTTGACAGAGTGAGCCAGCCAAAATGTTAGAATCCCAAAGGCAGGCTCTCTGTTACAACTTCATAAATGATAGCGAAATTTGGCCATGGCAAAAAATGAAGGCAAAATTAACAGTACATTCAAATAGATGTTGCTATTTCAAAGGCCTGGATATAAAGGCACTGTGGTAAGTAGAATACAAAGTGTCAACCCAAAAGAAAGCAACTTATGTATTTGATAAAAAATAAGACTCTTGAAGACCAAGATCCTGGTAAGCCTTTTCTGTAATCTAATGAGGGAAATGGAAAAAAAAAAAAAAAGTAGTTGGGGTTTCCTTTTTTTTTTTTTTGGTTGCCTTTCTACTTTTGTTTGTTTCAGGATATCATCCCTAAAAGTTTGCTTCCTGTTAAAAATACCAATTTACACTTTTTCTTAACTTTTAATTTCAAACAAGCTTCATGTATTCTAAACTACCCTATAGAAAAGAGAGTAGGCCTACAGCTATCTGAAAATAATCAGAGACAACCTTATCTTTGCAAGACCACTTTCATCAATTCTTTAAATCATAAACTTCAGGCATGCATTTAATAAAACTTAAGTTCCCTGGTTTAATAAATACGTGAGCTTACTCCTCTTGAACAAAATGGTACCAGTTAACATTACTGTGCTCTTCTCATGTGCTTCCTGATGTCAGCAACAACCACAAGAAATAGGTATCATTAATATTCCCATTTTTCAGAGTCACAGGGAGGTTATGCTCCTCGGTCAAAGGGACACAACTATTAAGTACTCAAGTCCAGATTCCAACCTAGGCAGCCTGGCTCTGGAGCTCATGCTCTTAAGCATTCCTCTAAACTGTTTACAGGAATTAAATTCCAAATCAAGGGCTTGTAAAAAAAAGGAACACCATTTCGATAAAGGCCACTGCAGTGCACCATCTCTCTAGGCAAGGGGAAAGGGGTGACCTAAGGTATATACTACCCATAAGATTCTCCAATTCCAGAATTCATTTTCAGAAACAAGTGTCTTGAAGGTCAATTAAAATGTAAAAGGTGCTATGGACACACCTAATATCAATTTCATATTTCCTTTAGTGTTATTTCTAAGAGGCCATCCCATGAATACTCTAGGCTCACTTCTTTTTCAACTATAGATCATTATCCTGGCCCTTTCAGTAATCAGACCACTTGGGGACAAAAGAGGTTAGGAGGGGAAGGTAAGCAAAAACACCCTTATAGTCCCATATGATAAATGTTTTGTTTTTGCATATGCACAATTCAGAGAAGGCTAGGGTAGGGAGAGATGTCAGGGAAGGCTTCCCGGAAGAGACAGTGTATGTGTACAGAGCTGTATTGGTCAGGCAAAAAGAAAGAAGATACATAGTTATCCTCTTTCCAGAACAAGGATGGGCATGAGATTAGGAACTTGATGTCCTTGGGAAATGGAAGATGGTTCACTACTGCCAAAGTTGTTTCACCAAACTTTAGAAGCACTTAAAGATGAGAAACTCATGACTTTCCATCACCTGAATCTGTCAAAAGATGTTTTCCAGAAAATAGAGGAAAGAAAGAAGTTTTTAAAAGTTTAATTAAGAACATTTTGATCAGAGCTATGTAAAAAGAAGAGGCTCAAAGTTATCACTGTTTATGTCTAAGAATAAAAAAGGGAGGGGCCCGGATGGCTTAGTCAGTTAAGCATTCGACTTTGGCTCAGGTCATGATCTCATGGTTCATGAGTTCAAGCTCCCCATCAGGCTCTGTGCTGACAGCTCAGAGCCTGGAACCTGGAGCCTGCTTCAGATTCTGTGTGTCTCTCTGCTCCTCTCCCACTCACACTCTGTCTCTCTCAAAATTAAATAAATGTTTCAAAAAAATTAAAAACAAAAAAGACATTCACTTATACAAACAAGAGCCCTGAACAATGAAGTATTTAGATCACAAATAGCTGAGATGAAATTGCACAGTGTCCCATTCTTTAAAAACAAATTAATAGTACCAGATCACAAAGAAAAGATATTATCCAGAAAGCCATTATTACTGTCTAGCCATGGAATCCAACAAAAATTAAGAATTATTTCCTTTTGACTAAAATACCTGCAGATAACAGACTTTGCAGCTGGGAGATCTTCTAAGTAAACAGGACATTCTTCTTACTAACAGACAGACAGTAGTGGTCTTTCAAGATCCACATTAAGTCAGAAACCATTCTGTCACTGACAGCCATGAGCCTCTGGCTCTTCATGTGGTCCTTTGCCTCTGTGACTATTCTAGAAACACTGTACTAAGAAAAAACAACATTGTTCACACCACACTGTCCATTTTTATCTACCACTCCCAGCCCGTTTCATTACATACTTAATTCCACTACACCTTGAGCCTTGCCTGATGATCCTTGCTAGAGCCCTGAAGCCCACATCCTTCTTCCAGATCTATAAATTCTCAAAACTGCACACTATCCAACACATTATTTCCTTCCACTTTGCTGGTTTCTCTCAAGTCTCATTTCAACTAGCTTTGAAGCTCCTTAAAAATGATGACGCATCACATCTTTATCAGGTATGTTTTATTTATTTATTTCAGTACAGTTGACAAACAATTTTACCTTAGCTTCGGGTGTACAACATAGCGATTCAACTTCTCAATACATTTTGCTATGCTCACCACAAGTGTAGCAACCATCTGTCGCCACAAAATACTATTACACTGTTATCAACTATAATATCAACTATATGCTGTGCCTTTTATTTACATGACTTATTCGTTCCATAACTGGAAGCCTGTATCTCCTTCACCCATGTTGCCCATCCTGCCATCCCCTTCCTTCTATTTCACTTTGCATAATGCCCTCTAGCTGCATCCACGCTGTCACAAATGGAAAGATGTCATCCCTTTTTTGGCTGAGTAATACTCCACTATGTGTGTGCACACACATGCTTATGTATGTGTTTGTGTGTGGACACCACGTCTCCTTTACCCATTCATCTAGTAATGGACATTTGGGTCACTTCCATATCTTGGCTATTGTAAATAATGCTGCAATAAACATTGGGGTGCATATATCTTTTTGTATTGGTGCTTTCATTTCCTTTGAATAAATATCCAGTAGTGGAATTACTGAATCATAGGGTATTTCTGTTTTTAATTTTTTGAGGAACCTCCGTATGGTTCTCCACAGTGGCCATACCAATTTACATTCCTACCAACAGCGCTGGAGGGTTCCTTTTTCTTCACATCCTCACCAATATTTTGTGGGTTTTTTGTGCTTTTGATTTTAACCATTCTGTCAGGTATAAGGTGTTATCTCATGTGGTTTTGATTTGCATTTCCCTAATGATTAGTGATGATACTGAGCATGTTTTCATCTGTCTGTTGGCCATCTGTACATCTTCTTTGGAAAAAATGTCTATTCAGACCCCCTGCTCATTTTTAATCACATTATTTGTGTTTTGTTGGTGTTGAGTTGTTAAGTTCTTTAGGGATCTTGGATATTAACCATTTATTAGATAAGTCCTTTGCAAATATCTTTTCACATTCAACAGGCTACCTTTTAGTTTTGCCAATGATTTCCTTCATTGTACAAAAACTTTTTATTTTGATAGAGTCCCAATGGTTTGTTTCTGCTTTTGTTTCCCTTGCCCCAGGAGACAAATCAAGAAAAATGTTGCTATTGCCCAGGTCAGCGACATGACTACATGTGTTCTCTTCCAGAACTTTTACAGTGTGGGGTCTCACATTTAGGTCTGTAACTCATGTTGAGTTTATTTTTGTGTATGATGTTAGAAAGTGGTGCAAATTTCTCAGCACCATTTGTTGAAGAGACTGTCTTCCCCATAATAAATTCTTACCTCTCTTGTCTGAGATGAATTGACCATATAATTATGGGTTTATTTCTGGGCTTTTTATACTGTTACACTCATCTATGTGTCCATTTGTGTGCCAGTACCATATGGTTTTGATTACTACAGCTTTGTAGTATATCTTGAAATCTGAAATTGTGACATATCCAGTTTTGTTCTTCTTTCTCAAGACTGCTTTGTTTGTGTGGGGTGTTTTGTGGTCCTACTCAAATGTTACTGTGACTTGTTCTAGTACTACGAAATGTGCTGTTGGTATTTTCACAGGGATTGTGTTGTATCTGTAGATTGCTTTGGGGAGTACAGACATTTTAACAATATTATTTCTTCCAATCCGTGAAGTATCTTTCCATTTGTTTGTCTTCAATTTCTTTTATCAATATTTTATGGTTTTTACCTCTATGGTTAAGTTTATTCCTAGGTATTCTGTTCTTTTTGGTGCAACTGTAAATAGCATTGTTTTCTCAATTCCCCTTTCTGCTATTCTGTTATTAGTGTATAAAAATTCTACCAATATCCGGGCATTAATTTTGTACCCTGCAACTTTGCTGAACTCATTTATTTCTTCTAACAGTTTTTTGGTGAAGTCTTCAGAATTTTTTGTGTGCATTATCATGTCATGTGCAAATAATGACAGCTACCTTCTTCCTTACTAATATGGATGCCTCATTTCTTTTTCCTGTCTGCTTGTTGTAGCTAGGACTTCTGGTACTATATATAATAAAAGTGGTGAGAGTAGATATCCTTGTCTTGTTCCTGACCTTATGGGAAAAGGTCTCAGTTTTTCACCACTGAGTATGATGTTAGCTGTGAGTTTTTCACACGTGGCCTTCATTGTGTTCAAGTATGTTTCCTTTAAACCCACTTTGTTGAAAGTTTTTACCATAAACGGAGGTCGAATTTGGTTGAATGCTTTTGCTACATCTGTCAAGATGATCATTTACTTTTTATCCTTTGTTTTGTTGATGTACTGTATCATAGTGATTGATTTGCAAATATTCAACCATCCTTGCATCCCAGGAACAAATCCCATTTGATCATGGTGATAATCCTTTTAACGTATTGCTGAATGTTGTTTGCTATTTTTTGAACATTTTTACATCTATGTTCATTGGGGATATTGGCCTATAGTTTTATTTTTCTGTGGTGTCTTTGCCTGTTTTTGTATCAGGGTAATGCTGGCCTCATACAAGTATTTGGAAGCTTTCCTTCCTCTTCTCTCCTTTTTTTTTTTTTAATCTAGGTTTTAATACCAATTGTACAATAAGAACTCCATTAATAGTCAATTAACTGATAAATGAGCATAACAAAATACCACAGATTTGGAATCCAACACTAGATTGATACTTCAGGTGTCAATGAACAAAAAATAAATGTATTCACCAATACCATTCATTCCACTAACCACCAAAATATATCTAAAAAATACAGCAGGAAAAGTATCAAGACATGCATGCTTTTCCAGAGCCCCAATAACCAAAGTCTCCTAAGAAGTCTATTAAGTAAAATGATAACTTTACATTTTTTCCCAAGAAAGGAAATGTTACATCCCAATACCTTCTCTCTCAGAAACCACTGTCTAATTGCTATGAGCTTGTTGGGGTTTTTCCAGGGTTGCAGAATCTTTGTGACAATGAGGCAATGAGACAGCAATGTCAGGGGCTGATATTTTATCAGGAGATCAAGAGCACAAGCTGTGTCACACCAGGACTTCACCAGAGCAGCATCTATCCACCAGTGTACCAACGGACACTTCCATGATGGCAGCCAGAACTGCTTGACCACCTCTATCTCAGTCATTTCCCAAGACACAGGGCCCATTCAAATCATTGAGAGCCTAGCAATTCAACTAGTCCAGGCTCCAGGAAGCAGAACTACAGGAGACTGGGAAAACTCTCAATTCTTACAATTACGGACCTAAACAGTTATGAATAAACAAACTATCATCTAAGCACTAAGTATATATAAGGCAGTGCCCTTGGTGCCAGAAATTACAGTGCAGAGAAGAGAGCTGAGATGCCAAGACTTGGCATTCTCTGGATCATCTCATAATGAACAGGTTAACCAGCTCCTAAACAGGTATACTAGTTGGGTAAGTGGGTAATAAATGAAACCTAAGCTTTAACATACACACACAATGATATCTAAACATTTATATGGTATTACTGTTATAAATTCATTTAAATCCCCTGTATGATGTTAAGTAATTAAAACAGGGCACGCCTTCTGATTCTTGAAATCCCACAAGATATTTATGGGCACCATTCATCACACTGCCACTCAAATGACTTTGATAACAGGAAGTCCACACTTGACCAGTCTGTCCAGTCACACCCACATAGAGAGGCGCTTCCGCAGGCATCCATCCTGTCCTTCCCAGGAAGGATAACATACACACAAAGTCATGGCTATTTTTTAATCTTTGCAAACGTAAGGAAGAGAAAACTAAGAGAAGTTTCAAGTGCCTACTTCTGGCTGCAATTTCATTTTAGAAAAAAAAAAAAAAAAACCCTGCCTCCCCACCTGACAAAATAAGTAGTTTTTCACTCATTAATAGACTGAATCACAACACACTCTATATAGTTTTTCTGCTAATTATTCTCAGAGTACCCCAGCACGTTTAGAGTAAGGAGTCATGTTTAGAGTATCTCTTCACGGGGACAGGAGTTGGATTATAACAAGGATTTTACAGTTCAATTTTAATCTGATCTTTGATTTATAGAGTCCTGTTAAACCAGCCACTCTGTGGATGGGCCCAGGTGAGCCTATAATGAGATTTATCTTCATGGATTAGGCCTGACCTATAATAATCTGCTCAGGGCTCCCTACTGCTATTTCAGCACTGAGTTATGAAAATTCATCCCTTCACTATAAACAGAACCTAGCTCAGAGGGTAATAACTCGGAGATGTATTACTCCTGGAATATAAGCACTCTTGAGACTCTGATTATAATGTCCACAGCTGAAGGCACTATTTCACAATTGAGATTACTACTTTCCAGATGAAAAAAATTCTGAACTATGGAATAATGCCTTCAGCCACATACACTGTAATCACACTCAGGAGTTCTTATATCCCAAGAGCAACACAGGTTACCAACAGTTGGTATGGTAAGCTGATTTAGGGAATGGAAGGAAGTTACAGGAAGAAGCAAGGATAAGCCTAACTTCACATTTGCTTTATCCAGAGGCTTTGATGTAAGAGTTCAACATGCCAAATAACCTTATCAACTTCACTAAAAACCTGACAAATTTACAATAGCTATTTTTCAAATAAACAAGCGAAGTTCTTTTTTTTTTTTTAACACGACAATGCTGACTGCTGGCCAGGGTGTAGTGAAATGCACTTCCTCAATATATGAATGCATAAATCTGGACAGTGTTCATAGAAACAATATTTAGCAGAAGTACAGAGAACTTTCATAATGCTCACATCCTTTGCCACAGCGATTCTACTCCAAGAAGTTACCCTGGAAACGTAATTAGAGGTCAACCAGGACTTATTAAAAGCCTGTTCAGCACCATTATCTGCAATAGGAAAAACTTGGAAATAACCTGAAGGGAGAAATTTTGAGAAATCCACACATTCAAGTATTATGCAGCCTTTAAATTATTGAGTCACAGTGGGTAAGGAGAAATGCTAACTCATAGTTGTATTCTACAACTTTTGTTAAGCAATCTATCCAAGGGCATTCAAATTGTTCCTCCATCAATATTTAACAGATCCTCTCTCAGAGTTAACTAATTGGACTTCAGCTCAGGTTTTTGTTTTTGAGCTATAAGGCTAATGAAGTATTGATATAATATTAAATGACTGCAAATAAAGTCCGTACTCTAAATAAATGCTGACATTATGCCAGTGCATTGTGAATGAATTAAAAAGGAAAAATGCACTTTTGCATACATTTAGTGAATTTTCCCTGACTCTTCATAATGCATGTTTGCAAATGGAAAAGATGAATATTCATCAACCCTCTTTGAATCTATTACAGCTTAAATAGTTTTGTCTTAATATTCATAGTACATCATGAAATGTAATTTTTTCATTAAAAGAAATGGATACTGTGTCAAAAAAAGGGCCACTGAAGAAACATAAAATTATACCACTGAACCTAAGAGTAAGAGTTGAAGAGCATTATTTGAAAGCACTTCCCTCTTTCAAAACGGTTAGCTATTCTAGCAAGTATCTTCTCCCAGGTTGTCGTGCTGATGAATACTAAGTGAAAATGAGCAAGAAAGAAACAAGCTGGTTCACCAACCTGCAAGAGGGACAAAAAGGTTACACTATGGCTCATTATCAGGTGATCTGAGAGAAAGGGCTCATTTCCCTCCTTGCTGATAATACCACTCATCTAAGCCTGACAACCCCAAGGAAACATCTTTCTGATCAACCCCAGGTAGACCAACATCAGAATTTCCTAAGTGACAGGCACCAGCCAAAGGACTGCCCATGAGTTGGCTCATGTAATCCTCACAATAACCTGAGGAGGTTACAACCATTAGCCTCTCTTCACAGATGAGGAAACCAAGGCTTACACAGCTATTAAGGACTAGAGAGTGGAGATGATCTCTTAACCACTCTGCTTTCCCCCCCTCATTCCCTTTTTCCAACTTAATCACTAAGGTCTACTTCCTGAATGTACTTTCCATGGTTAACTGCTCTCGGGCTTGAAGAGCTTCTTGATTAGGCCAAACAATATAAACCTGAGGCACCTGGGTGGCTCAGTCCGTTGAGCGTCCAAATCTTGGATTCAGCTCAGGTCATGATCTCACAGTTCATGGGTTCAAGCCCTGCATCGGGCTGTGCACTGACAGCACAGAGCCTGCTTGGAATTCTCTCTGTCCTCTCTCTCTGACCTTCCCCACCCCCTCTCTCAAAATAAATAAACATTTTTTTAAAGTTTAATAAATAAATACAAAAAAATAACATAAGCCTAAAAAGTTTATCGCAGATTAAAAATGAGCACACAAACAAACAAAAAAACCAACAGCCCATTCTAGGGCATTGAAAACATACAGAAAGGAAATATTTTCGCTTCTGCATTCTTCAAGTCCTCAGTGGGCACCTACTATGTGCCAGCACTATTCTACGTCCTGGGAAGACAGCTGGGAACACAGAAAATCTCTTTACTCTCATTAATTTTTCATTAGAGTAGTTAATAGATATGTAATAAGATAAGCCAATCGTGTAGCATACTGAATGGGGATAAAGCTAAGGAGTAAATCAGAGTGTCCAGCATGCAATGTGGGGGAACTGCTTCAAACAACATGGCCAAGGAAGACCTCAACAAGAGAAGATGTATTACGGGCATGAGCAGAGGAGGCTCAAGATTCAAATCAAACAGAAAACAGGGGAAAAACACTGTAAACTAGTTTTTACCATGTTTCTACCATCTGTCCATTACTCCAAAGTACAAAAGAAGTGAGGATTTCATTTGAGGGCCACATATATTATTTTTAAACTGTAATCACCAAGGCTTACAACCTTATTTTCCTACAGAAAAGTAAGTTACCACTGGTCCTGCTTTTGTCTCTTGAAATTTCCATCTTTCTTGCCAGAAAGCAGCATCTGTATAAATCCCCCTGCTTTTGACAACTCTGACTTCTTTGATAAACTACCCATGTGTGTGGGGAGGGACAGAAAGATGGAGGAAGCAAATGGGGAAATGAGTTTTCCCCTCTTCAGATTAATGTATATGAAGTATACATCTGACACTTCATCAGCACTCCCGGCTGGTGTCCCAGCAGGCGGACACTGGCTAAGCATGTATCCTGCCAGCTACCAGGCTACTTAGGATGAATTGGCAACGTGCCATTTATCTGAAATGCCCAATGTGTCTGGGAGAGGGAGCACAACTACATTTAGCATTGCCAAGGAAAACTAGATACTTCAGGCTAGGAATTAATCTCCTCCTTGAGAAGGTAGTTAGCATTACCCTCAAGCATGCCTATGGCATTTAAATCACTATAGGTCATGCATTTACTAAAATTCATACCTACCAAACCACGAGGCCTTCATTTATATCTTACTAACATATCAATACCTCTCAGGTTGAGAGTCTGTACTTTTCAGAAATGTTTATTGTTGTGTTGAACAGGAAATTCTGTTTTATCAAGTGCAGCGCTGTCATTTGGACATAAATCACTTGGATTCCAGTTTTTCCAATTTTTCCCCACTTGACGACACACATTGCTTCAACTTACTTCTTCCACGGACCCACAAAACAGTGAAATCAACGGGACCATATCAGGTCTCCTTACAAGCATATTAACCACATTTTCTTGAATGTGGACAGTGATCCTCTCTTGACGAACTGGGTCACCCTATTTGTTGAGTGGCTGATGTGAAACTACATGGAATTTGGCTCATCACATGGACTTCAAGGCTAATGGCAAATCTAACACACAGAACGACAAAAAACAAAGAGGTATTTAGATGGATGGTCTTATTAGGCCACCCATTCCAGCACACAGCATTGCAGCATCACTCTTGCCTTGCAACTGAAGCCATCTGTCACTTTGTGGGAGTAATTATTCGTTCCATCAGCCGTATTTATTGAATGCTTCCCACGTGCAAGGAGTTGTGCCAGGAGCAGTGAGGTCCAGATTCAGAGGAGACAGGAATTCTGCCCTCAAGGAGCCTGCAGTCTAGCAGCGGGTATCAGGGACCAACACAAAGAACTAGAACTGATGGTGCACAATGGTAAACAAGAGTCAGGAGAAAGGGTGATTTATAGCCCTGAGATGGGGGGGGGGGGGAGAGGGGGGAGCGGGGAGGGAGGTGGCAAGGGGATTGAGGATAGTGGCCTGGAAAGAGGGTCAGGGTGAAGCACACTGTACTGTTCAGGGCACCACACTAAACATCGCTTTTTGAGAAGGGAAAGGGAAAAAAGGAAAAAGGGAAAAGTAAGTTCTAGTAAGTGGACATTTCCACCTCCGGAGCATCATTCTCCATCACTACAGAGATAGATAGTTGTAATCAGGAAGATAATTTAGATGTCATCCAATCCAAGAAATAGCAAACATTAACCGTAATGGTTCTGCAAAGGGTATCCAAAGCCAACAAAGTCATTAACCTGGACTGAGTGACATACCGAAATCAGCAATATGGCCAGAAACGTGGGCAGATCGCGGAACTATGAGGAAAATAAGATGGTACTCTGCGTGGCAGCTCTCCTCCAGCTGCCACTGCTCTTTCGACAATGGAACAGGAGGGCGGGCGCAAGGGGAGAGGACTTGGTCAAACAGCCCGCAAACAGTTTTCCTTAAGCTATAATCAGGAAGCAGTGAAACCTCTAAAGGAAAGATATGATGAGAGTTACATTTTAAACTTTCACTGTCCGGCATAAATGGTTAACCATAGTCTGGCTTCTGTACTCAAGCTTACCCATAATAGGTTAGCAACAGAAGTAATTACACTGCTAACATTTGAGACTTGTTATGTGCCAGGTACTATTTTAAGTTTGCTCTTGATGGTATTTTAGCACTTTTTCTAGTTTTGCTCTCAAGCAAACAGTGGAAAAACTTGCAGGGCAGGTAAGCCAGTAATTTAATGACACTTTGCTAAGAATCTCATCAGACAGATTTTAGAGAGTACTCTTTTGTATTTTCTATTAATGGCTCTCTTTATCTTTTTATCTTATTCCCAAGCCTTAGGTCACCTGACATGTGTTTTAAGAATGAATGAATCAACTTCTGTTTCTGACTATGTGACTACCAGTATTACATAAGATATATTCCCTTTAACAGTGCTTTTTAATCAGAATAATTTACTTGGCAATAAACAATACAGGATTACTATCTAAGTGATAAGAGTAATATTGCAGTGACCAAAAAATACTTCTGTTTAAAAAAAAAAAAAATCACTGGGGCACCTGGGTGGCTCAGTTGGTTAAGCGTCCAACTTCAGCTCAGGTCACAATCTCGCGGTTTGTGGATTAGAGCCCTGTGGATTTGAGTTGGGTGCTGTGCTGACAGCTTGGAGCCTGGATCCTGCTTAGGATTCTGTGTCTCCTTCTCTCTCTGCTCCTACCCTGCTTGCTCGTTCGCTCTCGCTCTCTCTCTCAAAACAATAAACATTAAAAAAAAAATTTTTTTTTTAATTTTTTTTTTGTTTTTTCAACGTTTATTTATTTTTGGGACAGAGAGAGACAGAGCATGAACGGGGGAGGGGCAGAGAGAGAGGGAGACACAGAATCGGAAGCAGGCTCCAGGCTCTGAGCCATCAGCCCAGAGCCCGACGCAGGGCTCGAACTCACGGAATGCGAGATCGTGACCTGGCTGAAGTCGGACGCTTAACCGACTGCGCCACCCAGGCGCCCCTAAAAAAAATTTTTTTAAAGCACTAATTCTGAGGAATTTCCCTCTTTCCTTAAAAAGTAAATGCTTTCACTAAAATAAGCTTTTAATATAATTGCCCAAGAAGAAAAACTAAAATTGAACTTGGGGATGGAACGAAGGCAAATTCAACTACTATCGTTGTAAACATACCTTTAAATATAAGTCTCCAAATTTTCATGAGAGGAAAAAGATGAACTTTGATTTGAAAATCATAGTTAATTTTGAAGTCATAAATTTTCTGAAAGACACTTTTTTAGGGATAACTATTCACTATGTTCATAATCTTTATTATTCTAGAAGCAAAATCAGGGAATCCCGAAGTTGAATTCCAGAGACTGCTTAAATACCTCTTTTCATCTTGCAGGTACAGCTGAGTTGATACAATCTGAGAAACTAAGTGATCTGCTCAAGTTTATACAGCTACCTAATAGCAAAAGCAAGACTAGAATCTCAACCTAAATCAAATCTCCCTGATTACTGAATGATTCTCAAATATCCAACTTATTCATTACCAATGCATAAGATTATAAGGCACCGCAATGCACTCATTTATTATTTGCATTATCATCAGTAAAACATGTTTAAAAACCTATTCCCATACCATACAACTCTACCACTAGAGCAAAAGTAACTTGTACCGACTTCTAGGCTGTGCCAAAGGTTTAAGTAGAGAAGTAATACACCCAGGAGAAAAAAAAAAAATTCTAGTAAGCATTGTGATTGAAAATAAAAATGAGGGGCACCTAGGCAGCTCAGTCAGTTAAGCATCTGACGGGCTCAGGTCATGATCTCACGGATCTTCAGTTCAAACCCCACGTTGGACTCTGTGCTGACAGCCCAGAGCCTGGAGCCTACTTTGGATTCTGTGTATCCCTCACTCTCTTTGTCCCTCCCCTGCTCAGGCTCTGTCTCTGTCTCTCTCTTCAAAATAAACACTAAAAAAAAAAAAAAAAAAAAATTTAAAGGAAAATAAAGATGAACACTGAAAAAACTGGAAAAAAAATTCAGGAGTCCAAACTACTAACATATATACAAACATGGGTGCCACGTGCCAAGGGGTAAATGCGGATCGAGTGCTGAGGTTGGAATAATCACCGTTTTCAATTACTACCAAAAACAAACAAACAAACATACAAACAAACAGGTGTCACCAATGGATGAGAAATCTAGGGGAAATTTTTGACCAAATATGTTCACATGGCCTGAAATCTATCTCTCTACAGAATGCTTATCGTTTGCAAGAGGAAAAAATCAAACTAGGGTGGAGAAATTAAACACTGCCATGATGGGGGCGGGGGAGGGGGGGGTTGGCAAAATTAACATCACAATGAAGGGCAGACCGACTTCAGGGGCCTGCAGGAGGCAAGCCCTGAAAGGAAACATCACCACCCATGTCCTATTCTGGCCTGGAATGCAAAATGTGACTTTCCCCAAGAGGAAACATTACACATATCAAACACGTGTAATATGAGAAACATTACATTTTTTTTTCATTGGGAGGAGAACTATAGTCTTCAAAAATGTCTGTGTCATAAAAGGCAAAGGAAGGCTGTGGCAACCTTCCAGACTGATAGAGACTAAATAGATATGACAATTAAATGCAATATATGACCCCAGACTGAATCCTATACTGGAGGCTGAAGAAAAATGCCATACAGGACATTATCGTGCCAATTGATTAAACTGAAATACAGAATGGAGCATACATAAAAGGCTTATGGCAGCCATAAATTTGCCACTGTTCGTAATTGTGATAACAAATGGCCATAATACAAACAGTTTACTCCCAAACAGTTCAAAAAATTATCTGAGTGTGTGGACATATATATGCATATACACACATAGCTATACATCTACATCGACATATATACAAGGAAAGAGAAAAAGCACATGATAAAGCGAATTTGGCAAGAGATGAATAGCTGAATCAAGGTAAGGACCCACCATGTTGTACTGATTTTTCATATTCTTGCAACTTTTAGTAAGTTTGGAATTATTTTCAAATAAGGTATTTAAGACAAAAATCTCACAAATATTTTCATTTCTTTTGAAGGAAGAGGGGAGACAGTCAAGTAGAAACAAACGGTACAGATTAGGTGGGAGGGATGGAGACAAGCCTTGGAAAAAATTAGCACACTCAGAGCAAAATATTGCACATTGCCAAATCTGTGCTTAACGTTAAATGTGGTTGTAAGTTCAAACCTAAAGTCAATAAACTTAAAATAGTCCCCAGGGAGGTGGGGAGACGGTATCACCCGATGCTCTGCTTAAAGAGGCAGAGGACACTCACCAGGCTGGCGGTGAGCGAGGGCGCAGACTGGCCCAAGGCCTGGCTGCGCATGCGCACGAGGTTGGACGTCTCCGCCGAGGTGGCCCAGGCCTGCCCCGCCACTGGGTTTGGAAGCAGGTACCGCCCTGTGGGGGTGAAACAGAAGACAGTGTAAGCGGCAGGCAAAACATCAGTAATTCTGTGGCAAGGGCCAGTCCCTTCTTGGCCATCCTTCTAAACTGCTTCTGTCACACTCCTTACATTTATTAACAGCAACAAGGGTAATGCTGTTTTAATTAAGTCAGGAGATCCAGGGGCAAGTTGTGACCCTGATTTCCCACATAAACCCAAGTAAACCTCCTCCCCTCCAGCATCTGTACCTTTCGGCCAGCACAGGATCAAGCACCTTGTTACTTCTGCCCATTCCATAGGAACTTGCCAAGGATGCATATAAACCCATAAAACATTCTCAGCATCATAGAAGGAAACAGAAGCACGGTCAAACGGACTTTTTCAATATCTACTACGAAAAACTGATCTCAAAATCAACTAGAAAAGAGTAAACAAAATGGAGATCATGGTCAACAAAACAAAGAGTTGGAATTCTGTCAAGGTGAAATGGGGCTGGTGCCTCTTTCTCAAAGCTCCTCTGTCTGAAGAACTGATGGTCATCCAACCATGTCCACAGGACACACATGGTATTCATCTGCATAAATCAGGACATCAATATCAGTCTAGGTTCACTGAGCAATTTACATCAACCTTGAACTCTAATGTATTGGTATGCCTCTAAAAGTCAAACAGTTGAACAAATTTACATTGCCTTACTTCTTCACCACAAGGACTGGACTAGTTATCAACACCCAAGAAATAAGACTTCTTTTTTTTTTTTCTTTTTTTAGCATTTATTTATTTATTTTGAGAGAGACAGAGACAGCATGAGTGAAAGAAGGGAGAGAGAGAATTCCAAGCAGTCTCTGGGCTGCCAGCACAGAGCCCAATATGGGGCTCAAACCCATGAAGCTGTGAGATCATGACCTGAGCTAAAACCAAGAGTCACACACTTAACCAACTGAGCCACCCAGGTGCCCCAAGAAATAAGGCTTCTTGACTTTAGGAAGTTAGGATGGATGTGAATATTCACACAGTAACGGAGCTCAAAGTAGAAATCATGATTGATTTTTATCCGTTTCACCCTAATACATGCACAACGACTGGCCATAGTAGGTGCTCGTGAAATATCCACAGAATGATAAAAGAACAAATGGGCACGTCTTTCTCAAACAACAAACAGGCACAAAGAAAGGATGGCAGGCAACGTGGAGAACCTCATCCAAGGACTGGGGAGGGGAGGATCGGCATTCCAGCCACATACCTCTCAGATACATGGAAGAATGCATCACATGTGGCTGATGGCCCTACAGCTGAGGCAATATGTGGATTTTCCCCGGCAGATCAGTTCCTTGTAGTAGAGCCTCACTCTCTTATTCAGGCATGCACCCCACAAGCCTACCCCACTGGTTAATGAGTGTTGCAATATAAAGTGATTTACTAGCAGTGTGCATGGTAACTACCAGCACTATCCAAGTGCGGTAGTGAGCTGCAGCTGCCATCACTGTCCATGCTAAGAGGTCTAACTCTTGAATTCAAGTACTCTCAGAAATGTGTATCTTTTTTTTTTTTTTAATGCTATTCATTTTGGAGAGAGAAATAGACTGCAAGCAGGGGAAGAGCAGAGAGGGAGAGCGACACAGAATCTGAAGCAGGCTCCAGGCTCTGAGCTGCCAGCACAGAGCCCGATGCGGGGCTCGAACTCAAACTGTGAAATCATGACCTGAGCCCAAGCTGGATGCCCAACCAGCTGAGCCACCCAGGCGCCCCAGAAATGTGTATCTTAATGGCAAAGGAAACACTTACTTTGCCAAAATTTCTCTTTTGCACCATTATATAGTGAAAGCACACCCTATAGAAAATGAGGTCTGCTTCTGAGATCCCAATTTTGCCTCAGTGACAACAGGGAAGACGTTAGTCAACCTCTCCTGGCCTTGGTTTTTCTGTCTCTAAAATAGAGAGAATGCAGTTGACTATTGTTGAGGGCATCAAAGAATTTTTTAACTAAAGCGCTCAGTAAAAGCTAGCTATATAGTCCAAACAGTAGTAAAAATGGTAAGTATCATTTTCACGTGGATTTGGTTTCTTTTCACTCACAAATAGATAACGTAAATATAAAGGAAAAAAGTCACCTAAAATTGCACCAGGGAAAAGCACTATCAACATTTCAGTGATTTTCTGCCAAGCTTTCTTTCTGCAACCTGTATTTTCTTGCAAAAAGGGGATCATACTGATTTTTGTCCCCACATAAGAGATTATGAACTTTTCCAAACAAATAAATATGGCAAACACCCATTAACTGAAGCACAAACTCTACCACTGAAAATTCAAACATAATTACCCTCTGTGATTCTGGTCACCACGTCAAAAACATTCAGGTACATTTTCAGACAAGATAGACCACAGATTTAAAGTCCAGATTTTTTATTTTTTTTCCTAGTCTTATTTTAAAACATGAACTAAAAGCTGAAGTATGAGGGGCTTTGGGCAACCTGTCCCCTTTAGACCCAAAGGCAGGACATTAATAAAGAAGGATAATAAAACCAGAGACTACATTTAAGAATATTAAGATCAGTATTACATGAATAAATGACTTAAGATAGAAATAACTCTATTTGCAAGACATCATTTGTTAATAATGTACCAACCTCCAGTAATCAGAACCCGTGGATTTTTTTCTTCCAATCCCTTCTATTTCTTTTCCTATATTTGGTTTTATATTTTCTTTGTTCATATTTCAGAAAAGAATCCTGGTATAGAGGTATAGAAGCTACGTTATGTCCAGGTTTACATGATGGAGAAAACCTGCTATGGCCTCACCACAGCTCTGCCCCAGGTGCTTCGTTTAAAAAAAAACACAAAAATAAACTAAGGGTAGATACGAAAACAGTTGAAGAACTTAATTAGCAATAGAAAAACTTACAATGCAAACATTTCAGTTCACTGAAAAATTTTATAAATCAGTCCTTTTTTTTTTCTTTTAGGAAATAACTGTTAGACTATCTCCCTATAACCCTCGAGAAGAAAAAAGTATGTATTTATTTCTATATCCTCACTACCAGGCACAGTGCC
Source organism: Herpailurus yagouaroundi (assembly GCF_014898765.1). Taxonomy (NCBI): domain Eukaryota; kingdom Metazoa; phylum Chordata; class Mammalia; order Carnivora; family Felidae; genus Herpailurus; species Herpailurus yagouaroundi. Next base: position 106,367,608 of record NW_024412377.1, read on the forward strand.
TGGCACTTAGTAAGTGCTCAATAAATGTTTGTTGCCTGAAATTCAGCCAAACTACACTATTTGACCCATGCCTGATCAAGTGTGAACAGAAAGAATAAAACTAAACAAATTATTTTCTTTAATTTCATTCGCAGCATAGCATAATAGCTAAAAATCCATTAGGCCTTACTGTATGCCAAGCACTTCCAACATCTTAACAACCCTATGGTGTACTAGGGAATATTATCTGAACTATAACACCCAGAGAGGGCACACAGCCAGCCCCCTTTTCAGAAAAGATGAGAAATGGTAGCAGACTGGATTAAATGAGATAATACATTGAATGCACTCAACCTGGGGCATTGGAAATAGTCAATATACTACTATCACTACTCAGATTATCATAAGAACTTTGTTAATTCCATCAACATCATCTCCCACCACCCTAGCAACAAAACAGGGCAATGTGTTCTTGGACTGCAAAAAAAGAAAAATATTTAATAATATTAAAATCAAGAAGAGTATCTCTTTGTGGAAAGGATAAACAGCCGATTTGGAATTGTAGTAATCTCTGGCAGGGAAAATGGGGAATGGGTCCAGGGAGGAGTATGCTCTAATATTTTTATTGCTTTAAAAATCATACGCAGGTGATAATGGGGTGATGAGTTGAACTTAAAAGTTTAAAGAATTAAGTTTTCACTTGTGGTTTTAATAAATTTAATATTTAATTTTGTTAATACAGCTGAAGAATGTGGCAAATATTAAGTTAAGCTAACGCTGGCTGGTATAGGTGTTCTGGTAAATTATTCTCTATTAATTTCTGAACATGATATATAACATTGCTTTTAATGATTCCTATCAAAATATGTGCTCCCTAATCTAATATGGCCAAGTAGCCAGGAGTACATTCCTTCCCCTGCTGGGGCCACATCAGGGAGGCTCTGCTGATGATAGGAAATCTCTGGTGGGTCTGGGTGGGGAAGCAAAGAGCCAAAAGGAACCATGAGGACACATACAGGGTCCCAGTATGAAAGTCATGGCAGCTGTGACCGGCAAAGTTTCCCTTTGTGCCATTGGGTGAACAGAACGGAAGCAGGGAAAGTTCTCGAATAAATCCTCAATGTAGGAAATTCACACGCTAGGATCCCTGCTAGGTGAACCCAGGCACGCTTCAGGTGGGAGGGGCACAGGCAAGCGGAACCGCCTCCCTTCCCTCCACAGACTCGGAAGCGTGCTCCAAACCCTTCAATTTCGTTAGATCTCAAAGGGCACTTGAAAGCAAGCAGAGACCACTGCTAACGGGACCCCCGTGTGCTCCCCTCCTCGTAAGTCACTCTGTCTACCACTACCACGTACATTTTTTACGCTACCGTACCATATGTCAGTCTCATGTAAGTAGCAAGGCCAGATGTGTGCCTTGTCAAAGAAAAACAAGGCGTGATGTTCAAGTGGTAAGGACAGATTTTAATCAGTAGTAACTACTCAACAGGAAAAAAGAGCCCAGTGTGAACTGAACTCACCTTCCATTTGAACACAATAACGGAGTGTTTTCAGAGAAGAATTAAGGAGTGGGGCAGGGAGCCAGCAGGGGCTCAGTCGAGTCAGGGAAGTGAAAAATTACAAAGGGTTAGTCAGTGTAACTGCGATCAGGCCAACTCTGTCTGCCAGCTGGCAAATATTGAAAATTCAGATTCTATCCTCCCACGCAGGCTGAGAGACAGAGACCCTATCTGTTAGCCCAAACAAACAAACAAAAATTTTGACAGTCTTGAGTCTTCTCCGGCAGGCACTTTAAGAGGACTAGGGTCATCCTAAGGATAGCACCTTGACCTTCAACCTGTGCTACTGTCTGTTCATGTCTTTATTGGTTAAGGTTGAAGCCTAGTTGAGAAGGAGGGCTCAGAGGAGCCTGGCTAGACTTTGGTCAAGGAGAGACTGTCAGGCTTCGATCTTTTTATTACATCAACAGACCCAAACCCAAAGGAGACATTTTGATGTGCAGTAACTCATCAGTTTTTGAATTCAGTTTGAACTAAATTTTTCAATTTAGTCCACGTATTAATCTCATACAATCTTCAAATCCGATAGGACATAAAACAATAAATTTTTCCAATAATGGTAAAAATTACTCTAGTTGTCATTGATTCTATGGTCAGATTACTGAGTGCCAACTCTGACCCCCAAAAGCAATTCCGTCACTTAATCATGAACTTCTCCAAGCCTCAGTTTCCTCAGCTGTAAAATCACTTACGGGGTGATGCTAAAATCTGAAAAGAAAAAACATTATATAATGGCCATTTAATAATATCAGCCTCAAAAATAAGAAACACGAAAAGCTACCCAAGACACAGCAGATTATAAAGTGGGCAAGAAATAAACTTGTATTAAGCCACTGGAAAAAAATAATTAAATTAGGAAACACTTATACACATATAAAATAAAATATTTATAATCCTGTCACTGGTTAAATTTTAGATGTCATTATTCTTGCATGAGTGTTATCCTTAGGAATCACACGAATGTTATAAATTGAATGGTCTGTTAGCACAGCACATGGGAGATTTTTATTCCTGCCTAGACCCCCATTAGCGTTAATAGGGAAAAGAGGACAACAGATGGATTTAAGACAGTCATTAGAAGGCACTAACATCATGCCATACTTGGTAGTGGCTACATCAAACTTTATATAAATTCGCTTTTTGATGACTACCAAGAGCCTCTAAAAAGTGTGTTGCTGTTGTATTCATGCATCATTTGCTGCCTACAATTTAAGAAAATTAGCATCTGTCAGCTGCATTATTCAGCTGCGCAGGGTGGAAATTAATGGATAATACCATTCCTAATTTCTTGTATGAGAGGTGAGCTTGCCTACCAATCTGGCCGCTTGATTTTAATACCAAACCGAGCTTGCTTGTTACAACTGGAACTGTGACTGGCCCTGTGCTCTTTGGAAACACATTTTAAAAATTCTGGTATGTTTATTATAACATTTATTACATATATTCTACTGACATAACTAGAAATTTAGAGGCGATAAATAGAGGTCCATAATAAAGCTGAGATCAATTGGCCAGAACAATGTAAGCACTTGTCAGGCTTCACCCACAGAGGTATGAGTTACTTGAATGAGGTTGTTACATTGGTTATTGTTATTGTTATTGTTCTGGCCACCGGGTCTCTACTTAACACAGTGGAAGATGTGCAGTCTTTTGAGATAATATATTAAAATAAGTAGATTACCAAGCCTACACCCAGAATGTACCTTGGTTCTATCTAGGCTACATACGGTCTCTTTACTGGAGAGTGTTTTCCTTTGTTTCCACCCTGAATCCCAAGAAACAAGAAGACTTCCATAAATGCATGCTTTCAAACATGAAATACATGCTTGCAAAGCACCCCAAAGCTTCAAGTATCCCTCTGAAGTAGGAAAATACCAGGTCAGCAATAATTTTAGCAGAATGGCTATATAAAGAATTAAGTATAGCCTCTGGAGAACTACTTTATCATCAGGGAATAATGGTACCTGACTAGATTTAAAAGCTTCCAGTAAAAAAGTTCCTTATCACCTGAAGTGCAACAGAGATTTAGTCGTCAGTCCACAGTCTTACATTTTGGGTTATTTCTCTTGGACGACAAACAAGCCATCAAAGGGAAAATAAGAGCTAGTAACTACTAACAAAGCAGTCTTTAGATATGGCTTCCGGTGCTCAGTTATACATAAAACTCTGAAAAAGTTTGTTTATCCCTCTAAGGCACCAACCAGGAACAAAAGGAAGCTGAGGCAGCAGCTGTGTGGCTCTCAAGGGTTTTGGTGACGTGGGGGGAGCCATGAGAGGGAGGGAAGGAGAATGGGGGTGGCGATCCAGGGGTAAAGGAGCTGGGGACAAAAAGAACAAGGGTAGGTGACCACCATGCTGGTGCCAGGAGCAGGCAGATGGGGCCACACATTCAGCTCTCTCATTCTTTATCTTTCCATGTGGGCTACCATCCTGCTGCTGACCTGAGCATCTACTGAAGCTCTCCAAGAAGGCTCCCTGAAGTTCACATGCACCACTTCAGCAGGAGAGGGACATCCCAAAATGTTACCCTCCCCATCTCCTACTAAAACTCCCCTTGCTTAATTCCACCTCTGGGTATACACAGAAAAGAACTAAAAGCAGGGACTTGAACAGATATGTGTATACCAAGTTCATAGTCGAATTATTCACAATAGCCAAAAGATGGAAACAACCCAAACATCCACTGAAAGACGAACACGTAAACAGAACATTGTACTATATACATACAATGGAATAAGATTCAGCCTTAAAAAGGAAGGAAATTCTGATACATGCTACACATGGGTGAACCTTGATGACATGCTAAATGAAATCAGTCAGGCACAAAGGGACAAATATCGTATGATTCCACTTCTATGAGGTTCTTGGAATGGTCAATTTCATTGAGACAGAAAGTATAACCGTGGAGACTGGGGGCTGGGGAGAGAGGTAATGGAGACTAACTATTTAATGGGTACAGAGTTTCAGTTCGGGAAGAGGACAAAGTTCTGGAGATGGATGGCAGGGACAGTTGCACAACATTGTGAATGTACTTAACACCGCTGACCGCTTAAAAATGGTTCAAATGGTAAATTTTATAATGTATATTCACACACACACACACACACACACACACACACAAAACAACCCTCACTTACCTGGCTGAAACCATTCGCCTTCCCAAGAAAAAATAAGGTCCTTTTTGCTGTTCAGGAGGTATCCCCATTAAACCACATCAGCACCTGCTCTTGCAAATTACACTTAAATAACTTAACCCCTTGGAATCATTTGCAAGTCAGAGGAAATGAGTTTTTCCCAGAGCACTCCCAACTTTAGAAATGGAGAAAGGTCAAAGGTCAGGAGAAGTCACTGGCCGAATCAGGGAGAATGCATGAGTCAGCAGCCTCTGTCCTCAAGTATACTCCATCATCATCAAGGCGTTCTTCTTCTCTGCTCCACTGCTCACTCCTAAACATTGGTTCCCTCATCACAGCGACTGTCGTACTCACAGGCAATTATAGCTTCCCTTTATTCATCTTCAGCTCACTGCTACTACAACACAGAGACATGGTTCCTTCCATCTTCCCTCTCGCATGGGTGACTGACTTCCAATTTCTTGTCCCACTGCAAAAGAATAACTATACCTAGACATCAACGACAATGCTGCTAAATCATTCTTCTTAATGGCACAAATAAATATAATTTGAGAAACCAACAGACCTGTGACCAGAGAGTCAAGTTCACTGACTCCTATACTGAACTACTATTCTAGCCTTAAAAGAAAAAAAAAAAAAAAGTGTTGTTCATTCACACAAGAAACGTCCAAAGCACAGCCTTGACCCTAAATCCTTAAAGACATCACCACCTACTATACAGGGATCTCCAATAGACAAGGCAACTGAATGCTCAATAGAGAGACCATGCATGTCTTCTGAGAGGCTGGTAGTCAAAGTACAGGACACCAAAAGGACATCAAAGTCTGAACCTAGATGACAGCACAATGCAGCCATCGCTAAACTTTGGTTTTGCTCCAAGACTCAAATCCAATGGAGATGCCCAAATTCACTGTGTAGAATATCCTCCCTCACCACCATTCTATATTTAACATATGGCAGGGCAACATTACTAACCACAAGGGCCTGGTGAGAAAGTTAAGGGGATGCTTTAAAAGGAAATCTGCCAGAAGAAAGAGCAGGTAGCAGAAGGTAACAGTTTACCAAGCCCAGACTGGATACATGACACATGTTTCAGGGAGTCACTAAAGGCCAGTTGTATACCATGAGAGCTCCAGGGACTATGGAAAAATAACACAACACCCATGTCTGCACTACAGAAATCAAAGCCTCTGGACAAGCCAACTCTAGCTGCCATTGCCAATCAACTGCAGCTGCAGTTTTAAATAAAAAGTAACTTTAGTTGTAAGCCATACAGTAACACGACTCAAAGGTGCTCTCTTCACCCTCAATCACAGTTACCCTTGCCATTTTATAAAATATTTGTTAATGTTTATTTTTGAGAGAGACAGAGAGAGCTGGGGAGGAGCAGACAGAGAGGGAGACACAGAATCCGAAGCAGGCTCGAGGCTTCAAGCTATCAGCCCGGAGTCTGATATGGGGCTCGAACTCAAGAACCATGAGAACATGACCTGAGCTGAAATCAGACGTTCCACCAACTAAACCACCCAGGCATCCTTACCCTTGTCACTTTATGATAGAGGGGGAAAATGCCAACACATAGTACGTTTTTAAATTTTTTTAATGTTTATTCCTTTTTGAGAGAGACAGAAAGACAGAGAGAGAGAGAAAGAAAGCGCAAGCAGGGGAGGGGACACAGAAACCGAAGCAGGCTCCAGGCTCTGAGCTATCAGCACAGAGCCCGAGACAGGGCTTGAACCCACGCACCACGAGATCACGACCTGAGCTGAAGTTGGACGCCCAACCGACAGAGTCACCCGGGTTCCCCTACACAGTACATTTTTAAGTGGAATAATTTGAATCCATACTTACAGAGAAATATATTTGGCATTTCTCCTTCCTTTTGTTTTTCCTTTAAGTTGCTCTTAAAGAAGAAATATTTCTTCTCATCCACCATGATTACCACTTGCAAACTCTAATAAGGGAAGATATTAGGATCAAGTGAACTAATACATGAGCTAGACCTTGGCAAAATTGCAATGTTCCTGCTGTTACAACCACTCACATCACTGGGTGTAGCAACGCCCAGCAAACTCTCCTGTTCTTCAGTGAGACCCAGTCCTGGTCAGCAAATCCTCACTGCACCTAGACCACCAAGATGTCTCCATTCAGATGATGATTATCTGTATTTCAAATTCTTATCAACGCCTGGGTAGCTCAGTCACTTAAGCATCCGACTCTTGGTTCAGCCCAGATCATGATTTCATGGTTCGTGAGTTCAAACCTCGCTTCGGGCTCTGCGCTGAGTACATTCTCTCTCTCCGCCCCTCCCCTGCTTGCACTCCCTCTCTCCCAAAATACATAAACAAACATTAAAAAAACAAAATAAATACATAATAGTTTTGCCCTAAGCTCCAGCTGTAGACACCAAAGGCTAATAGGACAACTGAAAATTAATTTTTCAGCAAGTATTACATACAGCCCACTCTAATGAGAACGTGGTCAAAAGAATCTGATGCCAAGTGGTGTTGCTTGGAATGGCAGTCTGCGTGGGGGCACCCAGGAGATGGGTGCTGGCTGTGTCTAGGCAACACTGGGCATAGGTCAGAGTTAACATCTGCAATCTGGCCTCCCTCCATCCACGTATTGAAATATAATTCAGCAGAATGAATTGCTAGACATGCCTAAACCCCTTGGGAAATGACAGATATTGATGAATGCTGTTGAGAAGATATATGGACGGAAACGGCAAATAAATAGAACCATTTTTTCTCAGAGTCAGTTTGCGGCTATGTGGAGCAGCTGTTAAACTACTTGTCAAGCTCCCCCCTCTCCCTTCCTCTTGCTCCTTCCTCTTCCCCATCTGCCTCCACATCTTTCTACAACCTCCCAGGAGGACCAGAATCGTGTGCGCTTCAAAATACCAACCAAATGAGTAGGAGTCATCTCCTCCTTCCCCGTCATACCCTGACTTCCCAACCCAGTTTGTCCAATTCTTTTCAAAATTTCTTTTCACCTAAATATGTTCACTGCCCCCTCTGGATCCTGGAAATATGTTCCATGGTTAAACTCAAGAAATTGTTGACTTCAAGTCCATTACCATTTTGCTCCAGTCACAAGGTTCAAATCCCAAATTCAAAGCCTGACTATTACCGTGTAGCAGCTGCATGCCTTGGTCAGTCTTAATCTCCTGCCCCCCAGTTCCCAGTGCATGTTCTGTGAAATGGAGATGAGACACCAATCTCACAGGGTGGCTGGGAGGACAAACTGAGTATATGAGCAAAGAGCCTCTACTAGCATTTGACAAAGACAAGTCTTGGGATAAACAATGACTTATCCCCTCTTCTTTCCAGGGCTGAACACCTCTTCCTGCCAAGGGCACTCCTCCCTGACATCATCCCCAGACTGGACCAGATTCTCTCCAGCACAGGGCACTTTGGGGATAACTAGTTCTCATTCATTCATCAAGTAAACTCAGGAGCATAGAGAGGGAAACCAGTCAGAAAAGGTTTGTATCCTGGTTTCCCCATTTATTAACTAGAGAACCCTAGATACATTCCTTTTCCTCTCTGAGCTCTAGTTTCATACCTCTAGTGCTGATGTCAATAAATTACACACATCAAGTGCCCAGCACAGTGTGGAATACACAATTTGTGTTTAGTGGTGGTTTAGGTCCCCCACCAGGATGCTTGATCCATCCATCACAGGCATACTCCAGGGCACTAATGGCCTCCACTTTCCCCATCATATTACCTATTCCTAGGTGGATGCATGTGTAGAGAGTCTCATTTATTGCTATACGTAGTCTGCTCTTCTCCACTGTAAACTCTGTCAATTGGGACTAGACTTCATCTGTGTTTTCAGCCATACATCACATCCAGTACACAGAACTTACTGAACTTGTACATGATTATACGCTTATATCTGTGCATACTAACTCTCTATTTTGTCTCTCATTTATATTTCAACCAGGGTTCCTATTTTCCCATTACTGTTCGGTTGCACACTGCCTAGAAAAATATTCACATTCAGGGGTGCCTAGGTGGCTCAGTCACTTCAACATCCGACTCCGGATTCCGGTTCAGGTCATGATCTCATGGTTCATGAGGTGGAGTCCCGCGTTGGACTCGGAGCTGACAGTGTAAAGCCTGCTTGGGATTCTCCCTGTCCCTCTCTCTCTGCCCCTCTTCTGCCAACATGCATGCCCTCACACTCTCTCTCTCTCAAAATAAAAAAACTTTAAAAAATATATATTGAAACTCAGTCCCGTTGTTTGCTTTGTAACAATAATGGCAAAGACGCAGCAACCTTAAATGTCACTCTTCTTGGGTTTGACTTTCACTTCTAAAATGCATCTCCAAAAAAGTCCAACACCTCCACAAAATACTGGTTATTTTCAAGGTAGGCTGATTAGCCTCAAAACACTAGATAACAATTTGTACTTAGCATCTTGCTTTGTGAAGAAATTATGGATCCTATTCAATAACATTCTTTTGGACACTAAGATGCTTTTATTGACACGCTCAAATATCACTAGCAGCCCTGGATGCTAAACATTTCTGACAATGGCCCTACATCTAAATACTTATGACAGGGAGCAAGGAGCTAGCCATCAGGAACTTTACAAGAGAAACAAAAAGAACAAAGGCAGCCAGAAGGGGATAAAACAAACTCCATTATCACAACCCAAGCAGAAATTTCCAGACAAGTACAAATTTCTTAACAAGTTCTGTTGACCCAAGGAAACTTCTATATACAATTGAATTCTCATAACAATGTATTTCCACATATATTTATTTGGAACAGTTTCTAGTTCCAAGCTGACTTTTACTCCAAATAGATTTCAAATTCTTCCTCCCCAATAGCAATGTCCATGTATGCTTTCTGAAGAATCTAGTATTTTGTCTCCAGTTTGTTGATACTAATTAATGAACAACCAAAAAGTCTAGAACACAACTATGAAAGATTTCTTCAAAAAATACTATATCATAGATCTCCCCATGATTCCAAATGGTACTTTGTTAAAGTCCCCATTCCTGGAGAGACAGACTTCCATCAGGGACTCTGTAGCCTGCTCTCCTTCCTCTGTAAGTAGGAAAATTAATGTCCATCCTACGTGGTTTAAAAGCAACAGAATCTAAGAACCTGTATTATCCAAGCTGCAACCCTATGCCCTGAATTAAGTCCTAAGAAATCACTAAGTGATTTCCAAAACATAACAAAATAGTGCCCTTGTTTTTAACAAGAGAAAAATTAAAGCCAAGATTAGCACCATGATTGCCTCAGCTCTGCTTAGAAATTCATGAGAAGTATAGGGTTGCAATTCAGCCCTTTCATTTCTGGTCTATTATTTACTCACTGAGTTCTTCTGAAAGCTTAGATGACATCAAGTAGCCTTGAACTCCAGGGTCAAGTCTTCATGTTTTAAAATAATGGTATCACTAGACTAGTTGCCATTCCTTTTTAGAGAATTCAGCCGTGATTATGGGGGAAATCAGTGTGCTTGGTGCTGAGGTGGGGGAAGGTAGCCATTCGGTTGTCCTAGTCACCCCCTAAACAGCCATCTCTCAAGATTGAGTCTGCATGAAAAGATGCTCAACGTCACTCCTCATCAGGGAAATACAAATCAAAGCCGCACTAAGATACCACCTCACGCCAGTCAGTGGCTAAAAAGAACAAATCAGGAGACTATAGATGCTGGCAAGGATGTGGAGAAACGGGAACCCTCTTGTACTGTTGGCAGCAATGCAAACTAGTGCAGCCACTCTGGAAAACAGTGTGGAGGTTCCTCAAAAAATCAAAAATAGAACTACCTATGACCCAGTAATAGCACTACTAGGAATTTACCCAAGGGATACAGGAGTGCTGATGCATAGGGGCACTTGTACCCCAATGTTCATAGCAGCACTCTCAACAATAGCCAAATTATGGAAAGAGCCTAAATGTCCATCAACTGATGAATGGATAAAGAAATTGTGGTTTATACATACAATGGAATACTACTTGGCAGTAAGAAGGAATGAAATCCTGCCATTTGCAGCAACATGGATGGAACTGGAAGGTATTATGCTGAATGAAATAAGTCAGTCAGAGAAAGACAGATATCATATGTTTTCACTCAAATGTGGATCGTGAGAAACTTAACAGAAGACCATGGGGGAGGAAGGGGGAATGATAGATACAATCAGAGAGGGAGGGGAAGCAAACCACAAGAGACTCTTAAATACAGAGAACAAACTGAAGGTGGACAGGGAGGTGGGGCGGGAAGAAGAGGGAAAATGGGTGATGGGCACTGAGGAGGCCACTTGTTGGGATGAGCACTGGGGGTTGTATGCAAGCCAATTTGACAATAAATTATATTTTAAAAATTAAATAAAAATACAAAAAGGCAAAAAAATTGAGTGTCTGGTCATTTTCTTCTAATAGTTCCATTAAATGCATTTAACCTCCCATTATTTGAATCCACAGAGAGGACCATAACTGTTCAAAGAATGGCAGTGGGGCATTTGCATCCAGACTTACATACATCAGAGGACATCACATACCAGATCTGCTTGGGGTTGTCCACAGAGATAATCCTGTCTCTGAGGTGACTAAGCAGCCAGAGAATCAAAGAAAACATTAGAAAAGGATATTGTACTGACATCCATGTGTAAGGGCTCTAACCTCCTGCCTTTCATACCATGCATGTACCTAAAAGACAGTATGTCTGAGGATGCCTAGACACAAAACCATTCCAGTATTTACTGACGGATTTTGCAAATAAAAATATAAGACCCCTAAATCCATTCCAGTACAAATAAATCTGTACTGGATTTAGTGAATTTAGTGCCCAAATTTCAGAATGGGCATACATATACTAAAAACAGGATTAGCTGTCTATGTGATATTATTAATGGTGTCATGCATTTTGTCTGGCCATCCTATTTACTGAGCACTTAATATTTGCAATGCAGGAAACTCTGCTTTGAAGAAACAAGGAAAATGTCAAGGAATTCATAAACTAGTAAAAGGGATGATAGGTACACAAATAATAGAAAATTTAGAGTGATCCATCCTGTAAGAAGAAAGCAATATACGATGGAAGGAGAGAGTTAAAGTAGGGCTGTTGAAGAATCAGCAAGTGATATGAAGGTGTTTGGAATGGAATCTGAATGTAGTTAAGGATCGTGAGTTTCACTTCCCTTTTTTTTTTTTTTAAACATAAGTAGGCATCTCAGTGCTATGAGTTTGTGCATGTATTATTTTCCCCCTATTTTTAAAAATTATTTATATGTACCACTGCAGCCACAATCTAGTGCAATGGAGCAAAAAATAGAGCAACAAAACGTTTTTGCTCTGAGACTTCTGGCAACCAAGGCAAACACAGTGGGTGACCCAGCTCTCAGTACTTAGCTCAAGAAAGAATTCAAATTTATCAGACTAGTTTAAACCCTTTTTCCTTGTTCTGAGCCCAGTGAAATTTGTTTGAGGTTTAAAAAAAAAAAAAAGGGCACTGACATAGGTAACTGTTCCTGTCCTCTAGAGTGATGTAAGGCAAAACTACAGGCGTGTCTGAAATTATGAGACACTAAATAAAAATCAAGGGCACAGAGCCGTGCGTGCATGCATACGTATAAACACTTACCAAACGTCCATGTATGTTACTTAACATACATACATGCCTCTCTCTCACAGGGATTTGGAACATGGTAACTCTGCTACCTTGTGCAAAATCCTTCAAGCCTAATTTCGACACAGGATTAATCATGTAGGGTAGGAATGATTCCACTTTGGTCTTATTCAGAAAGAGGGAAACAGACATTTAAATAATACTGTACTTTCTTTTCAAAAGTCTCACTCCCAGCAGTGAGCCAGTCAGCAGTGGGTTAAAATCAAGGACGGGGCTTACCCTCAAGATCTCCCTTCTGGCCCTGGTGTGATGCAGGGCACCTGACACAGTACTGTCAAAGAACAGAGAAATGATCTGGCGAGGCAGACACAAGAAAATAAATGTAGCCCTGACAATAGGCGTTGATTAAATACTTGAATGACAATGGAACGTGACAATGACAAATGCAGGCTACCACCACCAGAGTCATTAATATATCAGGAACACTAATTTTTATAAATCTTTAAACTTCCCGGTTGGTGGCATTTGCATTCCTTTCCTTATACTCTTACTAGGGAGTTGACATACAGTCAGCTTCATTTTCGGTTTCCACCCAGGAAGTAAAAAACAGGTCTACATTCTTGATCTTTGATTCGCCACTGAAAATGAGCTTTAAACAAGAGATACATGGCCTGGGGTACTCAGTTTCAGAGGCCGGTGACAGGACATCACTGGAATGCTCCTCCAGGGGAGACAGTGGGTTTCTGAGCTCAACAGTGGACAAAATATTTATGTGTGAAGGGAGAAAATGAAGGGAAACCGGTCTCTGCAAAGACTTCCCTCCCCCCCATCTCATCTTGGTAACTAAAATTATTTACTACTCAAGTTTGAAGGGACTTGGAGGCTGTCTGATCCAACCTGTTCATTTTACAGAGGATGAAATTAGGCATCAGCAACCGAGCCACGCTTTACTTAAAGGTATGCTTGTCACCAGCATCTGGGCCTCTGAGCCCCATTTCATGGTTCCCTTAACACCCTGCAAGAGCAGTGCGTAACCTACCAAGTCACCCAGGCAAGTCACTTGCTTTCCATCTTGAAACTCCATTCAGTCTACTCCATGTATCCCATTCTGATCCATGCCTCCCCCAAACACTACTGCATCGCACCCCGCTACCACGCATGTGTTGTCCAGAGGATTCCGGCACATGAGCACTTAGCACCTCACTCGCACTTCTGAGCAGATGTGGTATATTTCACTGCACACATTAAGACAATGTCACCAGAACAGCCAGAAGCCCATATCCAACTGCATACATGTGGCTCCAGGATGGCATGAAATGGCAGCACCCACCATCTCCCTTGCATTCCCCAACCTTATCTTCCCTTCCCTACTAATTATTTTTTTTTATTATTTTTTGAGAGAGAGAGAGACAGACAGACAGACAGACAGGCAGACAGACAGAGTGTGAGCAGGGGAGGGGCAGGGAGAGAGAGGGAGACACAAAATCTGAAGCAGGCTCCAGGCTCTGAGCTGTCAGCACAGAGCCCAACGTGGGGCTCAAACTCATGGACAGCAAGATCATGACCTGAGCTGAAGTCGGATGCTTAATCAACTTAAGTTGGACGCTTAACTGACTGAGCCACCCAGGCGCCCCCCACTGCCTACTAACAGTGTTGTCTGTGGGATTTAATGGGCCATACTGATTTTCTCTTATTTAACTTTATATTTCATGCTCTTAACTACAATACTGTCAATTCAACTTTTGTGGCATCCTCACATATACCAAAAAGTGTCACAGGGAGCTAAAACCAATCCATCTTTTATAGATGATACATACATGGGGCTGAGAAGATAAGCTTAGAATATGCATGCCTTTCTGAACCTGAAAGCACACAAGGCATAAAGGATGGGAAAACCACGTCCAGCCACGCTTGGCCTCAGTCCACCCTATCAGGGCAAAACAAATTTTCAGGAATGTACAAAAATATAAAATCAGCAGAGAGAAAACAAAAAAGAACATAATAATCCCCCTTCAAAAAGTCAACCCCTTGATAAAAATGCCAAACCAAACCATACAACTCCAAGTGAAATCAACTTTCTCTTCTAAAGTAAAATTTAAGAACAAACAACTTGAATTTTTCAGGCACCTGGGTGGCTCAGTCGGGTGACAGTCTAATTCTTGGTGTTGGCTCAGGTCATGATCTCACAGTTCGGGGATTCGAGCCCCTCATCAGGCTCTGTGCTGACAGCATGGAGCCTGCTTGAGATTCTCACTCTGTCTCTCTCCATCCCTCTCTGCCCCTCCCCTGCTCGTGCTCTCTCAAAAATAAATAACTAAACTTTTAAAAAAAAGAACAAACAACTTGAATTTTTGATACATGGATTCAATAAATTCATTTTTCTCTCAGGAATAACCCAAGTCTGTTATTTATAGAACCACGTTAGAACACAAAAAATATGGGCAAGACATTAAAGGAGCAAGAGAGAGACCAAAACGGTGAATGAGGAAGCCTAGTGCTTTGTTCATGTGAACATTCACGCATCTTTGGTTTGTTTCTGTTAAGTTTCTTCATTAGTCTCATTGATATAGAGAGCTTCCTTACATCTTTAGACACACACAACTTTTTATTTTGGTGTATCTATGTATTCTGAGAGAGAGAGACAGAGAGCACGAGTTGGGGAGGGGCAGAGGCAGGGGAGAGACAGAGAATCCCAAATAGGCTGCTCACTCTCAGTGCAGAGCCCGATGTGGGGCTTGAACCCATGGAACATGAGATCATGGCCTGAGCTAAAATGAAGAGTCAAGAGTCAGACACTTAACTAAATGAGCCACCCAGAAGCCTAGACAAATACAAATTATTTTAAAATAATACCATCACTTGGGGCTCCTGGGTGGCTCGGTCTGTTAAGCGTGTGACTCTTTGTTCGGATCATGTCAAGACCTCATGGTTTCGTGGGTTCAAGTCCCACATCCAGCTCTGTGCTTGGTAGTGCGGAGCCTGCTTGGGATTCTCTGTCTCCCTCTCTCTCTCTACCCCTCCCCCACTCACTCTGTCTCTCTTAAAATAAACATATAAAAGATTTTTAAAAAGTAAATAAAATGAAATAATACCAACAAAAACTGACCTTACCACATTTGATTTGCAACATCCACCACACCCAGCTGAAGGTCAAGAAGGCCAACTCAATTTTGGAAGTCAGAATGGTTCAGTTCTATGTAAGTATTCAACTGATTTTCCTACCCTAGTGACCTTGAAATTCTAGACCAACAGCGATTTAAGACCCAAGCTACTTTCTGGTCTGCAGAAGGCACCTCAAAAGGCTTAAGGGAAACTGAGTCTCCTTTCAACACCTTAATTAACACTCAGAACTAATTTTGAAGTCCTTCTATCTGGTATAAAATTGTCAAGTGGCTTTCTGAAAAGCCAGATTTGCTGACCTAGCATGGCTCCCAGCACTCTCTGGAACTCACACTACTTCAAAGCAAACAGCCTAGTCTCTCATCTGATTTCCAGTATAAGAAAAACACATTTGATTCTTCAAGTCCTCATTTAGACTCATCCCTTAATTAATTCTCCCAGCATGCCTGACATCCTCACCTCTTGGGAAGGCCTCCTTGGTCCAAGAGGCCTGAAAGAGATATGTATTTGACTTTCAAAGAGGTCTCTGCAGCCTGGCTCAGAACAAGGTGGCCACACGTCAGTTTGAGGCAGCAGGGCACCAGGGTCCGGGAACCACCTTGTGATCACTCTGTCAGGTGAAGCAATGACACACTGGTGGGCCACTGGCACGAGAGATGAGCCACAGCAGAAGGCTACCTGACAGACACTGGGAGGCAGCACCTGCCAAAGGAAGTGGCTGCATGACCCATTAAGTTCAAGTCTCTGGAGCTATGCCTACTCTGGCAAGGAGAGATTGCATAACAAAAATACACCACAAGAGTCATCTTGTAATTAGAACACCTAGATACCAACAAAACATCCAGACACAGAATGACATAGGGGCAGTGAAGACAGCAATGATTTCAAAGACTATTTAAAAGCAGGCACTCTCGGGGCACCTGGGTGGCTCAGTCGGTTAAGGGGCCGACTTCAGCTCAGGTCATGATCTCGCCGTCCGTGAGTTCGAGCCCCGCATCGGGCTCTGTGCTGACAGCTCAGAGCCTGGAGCCTGTTTCAGATTCTGTGTCTCCCTCTCTCTCTGGCCCTCCCCTGTTCATGCTCTGTCTCTCTCTGTCTCTAAAATAAATAAACATTAAAAAAAAAAATTAAAATAAATAAATAAATAAAATAAAAGCAGGCACTCTCACCAGGAAGAAGGTACTAATGGATTTGCCTCTTGACTGCTTGGTGACTCAGAAAAATGCGTAGACATCCTCCAACTTTCTTAGCAACTGTTGATGAACTATACAATTTTATAAGTTCTAAGAGAACACTCAACTAATGTAAAAAAAAAAATTCCTATTCCCAGTTACATGCCTTCAGCCCAGAGAGAGAGAGAGAGAGAGAGATATTCACTGATTCACTGACTCATTGACTCATTGATTCATTGACTCAATGATTCATTGGTTCATTTATTCATTTAGCATGGAGCGTGATGTAGGTTGGAACACATGAACCATGAGATCATGACCTGAGCCCAAATCAAGAGTCAGATGCTTAACCAACCAGCCAGGAGCCCCCAGTCTGGCAATTTTTAAAGTATTGGCAAATCGCAAAACAAATAGAAATAGGATGTTTTTAAACCAGTACGACCTTAAGTGTGAATTTTCAGTGGATCCGGGATTTTTTTTCTCTGTTGTCCAAGAGCCAAGAACCCAGATGGAAAGTACCACAAAAGAGCACCATTTACAACAACTGCAAATGTCTTTGCCCTCTAAGAGTTTCCAATTTTGCCATATATCAAAATACTAACATTGCATTCAACCTTCAGGGCCTGGGTAAACCCAACTTAGCCCACATAGTGCTCAGTCCCAAATACAACCACATGCCCAAGTGCCCACTACCACTCCTCCTTCCAAACTCCCTTGGGCTCTGGCTCCACC
Source organism: Herpailurus yagouaroundi (assembly GCF_014898765.1). Lineage (NCBI taxonomy): Eukaryota > Metazoa > Chordata > Mammalia > Carnivora > Felidae > Herpailurus > Herpailurus yagouaroundi. The sequence goes on from NW_024412377.1 coordinate 106,384,895, forward strand.
ACTGAGAAATTCCACCAAAGGCACCAAAACTCCACTCGTTCTTAAACAGCTCAACCTCACTCTCCCCACCACTACCTTCACACGACCCTCAATCTGGGTTCTCTGCTATCCATGTTCTGTGGAAGTACTGTTCCCACTACACACATTTCACTGGGGCCTTACCTTTTCCTCAAACATGTCAATAGCCTTCACTTGCAGTTCATGACCTCAGACCTTAAATGGGTTGTTAACGCTCCAAAGCAATCCTACCACATTTACAGCTCCTTTCCTGTTCTCCAAGGCCATGTGACTTCCCTCTCTACTCGACTCCCATATAACCCTCCCAACTGCTACCCAGGGGTCTCATAATGCATGGAGAAAAGCGAAGCTACCAAATCTATTAAACTACCTACTTTTTATCAAGAAAATTTATTGACAGCAGTGATATGGAAATGAGACATTTAAAAATGAAACTTCTTATTCTCTTGAGATAAATGTAGATTCGTATGCAGTAGTAAGAAATAATATAGAGAGAACCCAGGTACGCTTTGCCGGGTTTTCCTCAACAGTAACGCTCCGCAAGACCATAGTGTACAATAAGCATCAGGATAACGACTTGGACACAGTCAAGATACAGAACATGTCCATCAGCAGAGGATCCCGCATGTCATCGATTTAGAGCCACACTTACTCCCCTCCCATCTCCCCCTCCTAAAGCCCCAGCAACCGCTCACCAGTTCTCCAATTCTACAAGCGTGTCACTTTGAGAATGGTATACACAAATGGAATCACACAGCAGGCTTTTTTTTTTTTTGTTTTTAATGCAGTCTAATTCTCTGGAGATTCACCCAGGCCACCATCCCCATCAATAGTTCATTCCTTTTTACTGCTGAATAGTATTCCATGACATAGATCCACTTTTGCATCCTTTCTCATCTCCTTCCTCTGATGACGAGAAAGGAAGTGCCCCTTCTCCCATAAAAAAGCCCATCTTCTTACATGTGCTCTGGATAACTTGCCAGGTTCCTGCGGAAGCCCTTTACTTTGGCTTTCTTCACTGCCATTCTCAACACCTGACAAACATGCTCACATGGACCCTACGCTAAGAGGTCTCCTTTTGACCCCTTAAACTTTTCCAGCTCCCACAATGTGTCTACTCCCTTACACAGCAGCACTTTTCAAGAGAGCTATCTACACTCAACTGTCTACCCACTAGCTACCTCTCATTCCTTAACTACCGTTTGCTCTTAACCCACTCCATTCTAGCTTTTCGTCCCACTTCACTACTGTCCCCAAGGTTATCAGTGACCATACTGCAGATTCCAATAACCATTTAGAGCCATCTTCCTGACATGGAGCCAATTCTTTCCTTCTCAAAATACAACTCTCCCTTTTTGCGATCCCACAGTCCTGACATACCCAGTTAGCGAAGGGAAATTACCACATTCTATTTCTTTAGTAAGACCTATTTCTCTCTCAGGCTTCCCCAACTCAGTAAGCGCCATGTTGCCACTGACTCTTGTGTAGCTGTACAAATAGGCAACGGCCCAGAAGGACCATGCTAGTCCCCTCATCTCCTCCCAAGAGCAGCACCAGGCTGGCATGTGGCTGTGACCATGTGACATAATCTTGACAGAAAGAATGTGAATGGACAAGAAGAATGTGTCTCTTCTAGGCTGGGACTTTTAAGAAGACGGAAAGCTTTCTCCTTTTTTTTTTTCTTACTTCTATCATCCAGAAGCAAAGTATATTAAGGCCATAGGGAAGAACAAAACCAGAAGATGGAAGGAGCGTGGGTCCCTGACTCAGCATGAGGAAGACAGCTCCCTGCTAACCAAAAACATGTACATGAGTACGAAATAAATAAGCATTGTGATAAGCCACTGATAGGTTTTGGTTTGCTTGTTATGGCATTCTAACACACATCATCATTGTATAGGCATTCTTTGGATGAAATTATGAACATAAAAAATCTAGGGCATCAAGGAGAACTTTTAGGAGCAATATTTACTAAATACCAAGGCTACCCATAAAAAAAAAAATGAGGTCTTATTTTATGTAAATTCACTTTAATCTGAATTCTTGGTCTCACCCAGTAAGCTAAGGAGGCCTCTAGGATGCAAAACCCATTAACCTCCACACGGCACTAAAACACAATGGCTGCCAGGTTAATTTTAAAGAAAAGAAAAAAAAAAAGCTTTTTTTAGGATAGGGTTGTTTGTTTTTCTTTTCCGTCTTGAAGTAAAATTCACTCTGAAATGCTTTTAAAAATTTTTCAGATGTTATTCCAAACTGATTTCCATAGTCCAAGAAAGAAAAATGTCTCAATATTTTCCCCAAGATAGAACACCACGACGCTGTTACAAATTCTAGTTTATACTATCTACAAAGTTGGTTTATTATTATTAGATGCAACTTGCAAGCATATATAGATTCCTTTGTTTTACACTCCAAACAAGCCAGTAAGTTTTGAAAAACACAATTTTCCTCATAAGGAAAAGAATCCTGCCTTTTCTGACCATTAGGGCTCCAATATGTATCATAGTTGTGAAATTCAGGACCTGGATTGAGGACACTGCTTTGCATATCAAGAAGCCAGGACTCAAGATCCTAAGGTTCTGTCCTTCATTGTGCAGATCCCTTGCTGTGAACTGTCAGGTACATTACCACATACTTATGCCTAGACTTAAGGGTCTGTATAATGATTAGCATAACACTCCTCTTACTCATCAGGGTTCCCAAAGCTCAGTGTTTACATGATGCTTCTGGTTGCCTACTTAGCAAGTTGCAGGCCATAAAGAGAGAAGATAGCATTAGCCTCCAAAATAAAATTAAAAAAAAAAAAAATCAGACAGAGTTGAATACAGTCAACTCTGTGTTTGTTGTTTAAAAGCTAGCCCTGGAAAAAGAAAAAGTACCGATAGTTTGTCTACATTTGTCTGCATTAAATAGGTATCACTGTAATAATTAAAAAATAGGTAAAGGCAAAAGAAAAAAAAAGAGAGAGGCTAATTATGACAAATGGAATTATTGGTCCCAATTCTTTCCTACCCTGCATTAGTGTTATATATCTGCATCTTGGCCTAGATACCATGTGGGTAGAACATGTTTCTACCCCTTAACTCTGGGCTTGACCATGTGACTTGCTTTGGCCAATACAAAATTAGAAGACATGATGTCCCCAGAGGCTTGAAGCATGCCTGAGCTGGTGGATATGCACTCTCATGCTCCTGTCTTTTACCAGAATATGATGCCTTGCCTAGCTGCTGGTCCAAGAAAGAAGACAGACACATTGTGCAAATCCGGACTCAAATAGCATCTTAGACCCAATCCTAGCAGAGCCCAGATAAAATGATCCAAAACCCAGCTGACCTGCAACCATGTAAATAAGAAATACTTGTCTGCCAATGAAAGTTTGTAGTTATACAATATTGTCACCAACTGATAAACCACTTAATGCCTCAGGAAATCTCAGTGGCAAAACGTGTCTCATGGATAGAACTGCAGGGTGTAAAAGAAGGCCATAACATCCTTCACGTGCCCATTTTTAAAGGGAACCCAGTCAACAACCATCCCAGGAACTGTCTTCCTCCCCCTTGTTATATATACAATTATTTCCTTACATTTATAGCAAAACCTAGGAAGCAATCAAGGCCATGAGACCACTGAACAATGGAATTTCATATTAAAAACATATTGGGAAACTATGTCAATGTTACAACATATTCTTTTACTACATGATATTTAATGTTTACAATTACTATTTTATGTGTATACTATAATACGTTTAGCCAATATCTTTTGCCAGGTAGTTAGATGATAAGCAATTTTAATTCTAATAAATGATGCTGATCTAAATATCACTATTGTTATTTCTCTGCACCCATTCACAACTATTTCCTTGTGATGAAATGGGAGACATAGAATGGCTGGGTTAACAAATGTGTAATTGTTTAATTATTAATTGTATAGTTTTAATTTACTTTTGCAATTAAGGGACCAGGATCCCTATAGATTGAGTCAGCCCTGGATTCCAAATGAGCAAAGATTTTCCCCCCTAGCATTCACTCCAATTAACCCTGCTGGAGTTTACTAGAAACCTACGGGTACCTCTGCATTACGAACAGTGCAGTATTTACAAGAATGGACTTCGGAGCCACAATGCTCAGGCTCAAATCTTGGCTCTGCTGTTTGTGAACACCATGATCTTGTGCAATTCAGTCAAACTATTTGTTCCTCAGTTTTTTCATCTGTAACATGGGGATAAGACTGCCCCTCATAGGGGGATAAAGATGTTTAAGAAAAAATTAAGGCAATAAATATAATTCCCTAAAAACAATGCATGCTACATAGCAAGCTCTCAAGGTTAGCTCTCATTATTATTAGTGACAACTAGATGAAAACATCATAGATCTTCCCCTCAAAAAGCAGAGTTCAATGAAACTTATCAAGGATAACTGAGTGGCAAAAATTTTAAGCTATAAGCCTTCACAGAATCTTTGTTTAAAGAAAGCAGTAAAAAATTGCCAAAGAAAAGAGTCTTTAAGATTAAAACAAAGCTAAGCAATATGAAGATGGCTGGTCTTGATGTTACAAAATATATCAGGTACAGATTTCTGATGGCAAAACCAGTTACTTTGACTTAATTAAGTTTAGCAACAAGTATATCCCAAGGTAAGATCACATGTGATAATTCACAGGTGCCTATTACTAGTAGAAACTCTTTCTTCAAGATCAGAAATGATGTTTTCTTTCTACTGCAACCCAATACTGGCACAGTGCCTGAGACAGATGGAAACTCAATGGATAAAGGATCCAAACTGATGTTCAGAAGCCCAAGTTCCCCACCAAGTGCAAACACCCCAAATTCAATCCATGCTGCACATAATATTCATAGCCACCCATGGCTGGGCTAAGGGCTTGGCATAAATTCTTTCATCAAATCCTTAGCTAAGCTATTTAGAGGACCAATTAGAATGTTTTCTTCATATTCTACTCAAACTTACAAGAAACTGTTTTTAAAAACTGACATTCATGAGATTCTTTTAAGCGCTCTCTCTCTCTCTCTCTCTCAAGGGCTAATAAACATTTTTGAAAATTACATAACCTGACATTTAATCATATAGGAGTATATATAAAAATGTAAAGGTGTATATAAAAAAATAAAATAGGGGCGCCTGTGTGGCTCAGTTGGTTAAGCGACCGACTTCGGCTCAGGTCATGATCTCACGGTCAGTGAGTTCGAGCCCTGCGTCAGGCTCTGTGCTGACAGCTCAGAGCCTGGAGCCTGTTTCAGATTCTGTGTCTCCCTCTCTCTGACCCTCCCCCGTTCATGCTCTGTCTCTCTCTGTCTCAAAAATAAATAAAAACTAAACTAAACTAAACTAAACTAAACTAAAATAAAATAAAATAAAATAAACTGTATATATAGCACACTAAATTTTTAAGAGTAGGATTGCTAGAGCTATTGAGATTATGAAATGGGAATCAACTTCAGATTTTTTTTTTTAAGCTGTAGGCCAAATTTCATGACTCAGGTCATTTATCTGCATCAAGAGCTATACCTCTGCATTGTTTTAAAGCTTTAAGTGTACTCCTCTAGCAAAAATTGGAGAGAATCATTACTGCCCCTCCTTTTGGTCAAAAATAGTATAACCAAAGTAAGTAAACTTCCTAAGTGAAATGAGTAAGGAAAGGGATGAGTCTTTTAACCATTAAGATTTAATTTCTCCTCTTACAAAAAAGGGTTGGACTAAACAATGTTTAGGATCTCCCGCTTAAAAAAGCAAATAGTCTCAATCTGTAAAGGAAAGCAAAGAAAAATATCCTCACAAGCGTTCAAAGAATATCAGTATAACTCAAGTATGAACATTTGCCTAAACTTAGTGAAGTGAAGCAGTCTTTGGTGAATTTCTTCCCCTTGGCCTGAGGTCAATTTCACCCTGCAGTATGCCACAATGCGTCAAATGTTCTAAAGTCTACTGAGCCTATGACAGAATCCTTGGTGTTACCAGAAATTTATCTCTCAGAAGTCAAAATCCAGGATTCTCCAAAAAATGTGAATAACTCAACTTACTTTTCAGACCATTTAGGAACTGGCAGAGAAAACTTGTCATATACAGAGAAAACTCTGCTTTGGGACTTAATAATCTGTTTCTTGGGCCCCTGGGTGGCTCAGTTGCTTAAGTGTCCAATTTTTGATTTCAGCACAGGTCATGATCTCACGGTTTGTGAGACTGAGCCCCACATCGGGCTCTGTGCTGACAGTGTGGAGCCTGCTTGGGATTCTCTCTCTCCCTCTTGCTCTGCCCCTCCTCCACATGTGCATGCTCTCTCTCAAAAACAAACATATAAAGAATAATAAAATAAAAACCAGTTTGTCCAAAGATATTTATATTCACAGAAAAAAGCACTCAGAAAGAAAAAGAAATAACCTTCAGTGATTTAAAGGTGAGTAATATGAAAAATTTATATGGTGAGTTACTTCAAAGCACTTTAAATTATCTTAGGCTGGCTATGTTTCAAGTCAATACAAGTGATTTGTGTTTTCTCTGTATTCAAAAATGTTTAAATTAAATTTAACAACATGATTGAAAAATGGGTGAGAAGGAAAATAAAAGGATGAAAGCTGTGAAGACATTTCACAAATGATAAACGAACGTCCAATAAGCACATGCAAAGATGTTCAACACCACTTAAGTCATCAAGAACATACAAAATAAATCCCTGATGTGATATGACTATCTATCCATTAAAATGACTAAAATCAAAAAACAACTCAATACCTGGCAATACCACAAGTTGGCAAGAATGCAGAGCAATTAGATTGCTCATCTGTCGCTGGTGGGAATGTAAAACGGTACAATTTTGGAAACAGTTTGGCAGTTCCTTATAAAGTTCAATATACACTACTGATGCATGCACCAACACAGATGAATCTTAAAAACATACTGAGCAAAAGAAGCCTGACACAAAAGAACATGTACCGTTTGATTCTATTAATGTTAAATTCTCGAGGTATATCGAATCTGCAGTGAGGAAAAGCAGATCGCTGGTCGCCTGGGGCCAAGAAATGAGGGATGAGAGCAGGTAAGACAAAAACAGGGCACAGGAAAGGTTTTATATCTCGACTGTGGTGGTAGCTATGCTGGTGTATAAAATTTGCCGAATTGGGGCACCTGGCTGGCTTCGTCAGTCAAGTCTTGATTTTGGCTGAGGCCATAATCTCACAGTTGGTGAGATCAAGCCCCACATGGTGCTCTGCGGTGACAGAGAAGAGACCTGCAGAGGTCTCCCTCTCTCTCTCTCTCTCTGCCCCTCCCCTGCTCTCTCTCTCTCAAAATATATAAACATTTAAAAAAGTAAGTAGGGGCGCCTGGGTGGCGCAGTCGGTTAAGCGTCTGACTTCAGCCAGGTCACGATCTCGCGGTCCGTGAGTTCGAGCCCCATGTCAGGCTCTGGGCTGATGGCTCAGAGCCTGGAGCCTGTTTCCGATTCTGTGTCTCCCTCTCTCTCTGCCCCTCCCCTGTTCATGCTCTGTCTCTCTCTGTCCCAAAAATAAATAAACGTTGAAAAGAAAATTTAAAAAAAAAATTAAAAAAATAAAAAAAAAATAAAAAAGTAAGTAAATTTGCCAAAATCTGTACACACACCTGCTTTAGCAGGTACCTTCTGTTGTATGTCAACTTTCTCAGTAAAATCCTCAATTTCAGAACACGTGCCCTCCTTAAGACCCATCACCCACTTAGCTTGTTAGGATGAGGACTGGAGTAAATTAGTGATGAACCCCTGAATTCTATGCCTGACACCAGGAGTACACTGTTTGTTACCTAAGTGGAATTTAAATAAAAATTTGAAACAATAAAATTCTCAATTTTAGTGCTCTCTGGATTGCATTAGATTTCACCAAAGGGTCTGCAGAGGGCCAGGCCCATTCCAAAGCAGGCCAATTTTCACACCACCTGGGAGGACCCGCCAGTGAGTCAAGGCAATTCCTCCTCTTGCGCGTCAGTCATTCAGGACTCACCTGTGAGAGCTCCTCCCAGGCTTCCCCGCCTCAGCTCTCGCCCGTCCTCACTCAGCTGTCTTTTAAACTTCAGTGACTTTGCAGGACCAGAAGTCACATCCGGGGTGCTGCATTTCCGAAACGGCATGGGCGGAGGTGACAGTATGTGGTCAAGCTGTAGAGACAAACACAGGGGCATCACAGGCTGAGGACACTCTCAACACCCACCAGCCCCCTTGCTTATCCTTCTCCAAATCCCTCTCTCCCAAGCCTGTTCTTATTGTGGTTACTTTAGAGAATGCAGGGTTTCACTGTTGTGTGCTACATCTGGAGCACATTCTGGCGTACCGCAAAATCTCAACAGCAGTGACGTTTAAAGTGCGGGTCCCAACAAATTAGTGGGTCATGAAACCAAATTTAGTAGATCTAACCAGGATTCGTTTAAATGTAGCAGAAGTTGTTAGAGTCCAACAAAGGAAAATCACAGTTTCATGAATCGCCTGATTAAGTTATACTTGTATGTGTGTGTCCTTACTCACTGTATAAGGTATATGTCGTTCTGTGGGCCATGATGTCTCTAAAAAATGAGTAGTATTGTTCTAAAGAGAATCAATAGATCACTTCTTTAGTAGTTCACAAAAGAAAATCCACAGACTTCTGGTGCTCACAGATACATGCAGGGAAGGGAAATTTCTCAGCACCACATCCCTTAATGCAAATCAATACATCCCTATATCACTTTATAGCCTTTTAAAAGAAAACCTGTCACAAGAATCAGAGAAACTAAAATCACTTCAAGAGACAGCTTTCTACAAAAAGAATCCCTTGTGTCACAACACTTATTTCAAGATCTGTCCTCCTTTTCTAAGAAAACCTTTCAAACTTGAATAGGGCCACATCTTCTAAAATGTTCACCTTCAGAGTATATATGCAATATATATATACATATACATATATATATATAGATGGTTACTGAGGACAAAAATACTCATTTGCATATACATCTATCCAGATGGTTATTAAGAACAAGAAAGGAGTACAAAAGGTATTCGTGGAAATTCCAAATGCCACAGAAAAAAAACTTTGTAGAAATTTAAATTCAGACAAGACTTCAGTAGCGCTGCTCAAATCTGAGCATTTTTAGGGATGCTTCACTGAGATTTGCTTTGCTTTGTGTTCATGGGTAGAGAAACAGCTATCTGGTTATATCTGTCTGAATTTTTGCAGATTAGCACTATCATGGATCTATTTTGCCTACGTGGTGCAGCATACTCAAAACGATGGCACAAAAAGAAATTTAACCCTGCCTATGAGTAACTCCTCCCAAGTGCAGTGGGGTAGAACAGACCTGGGCTTCAAGCACTTGTCAGTAAGTAACCACCTCAAACTCAATGCTGGTCAATTTCTTACTGTATTTCATGGCCACTTAGTATTATTGTGAGAGGTCCTCGAAAAACTAGCAGTGCCTCCACTCCAGGATCAAAGCAGATCAGTAGGGAAAAGATCCCAGATTGTACTTTTGGAAGCTATTTGTTGAGTCTGCTGTTCATTACAACAGCATTCTACTTAGGACAGCCTCTAAGAAGGTTTGGATCGAATTTTAGATACTCTGGCCTCAAACCTTATGGACACAAAATTGGAGCAAGAGAACCCTGGACAGTGACACATCAGCTACTGGAAAATGCAGAAAGCAATCAGTGGTTCAAATGTGGTCTGATCATTATACAATGTAGAAGTTATTTTTGTCTCCTTCATGGCTCCATTTTATGCCTTTACTCTGTTTTTTTTTTCTTTTTTCTTTTTTCTTGGCAATGACAGTGAGCACCCGTATTCCCTTTACCACCTTTTGCCATACTACCTTTGCTCTCTCTTCTTCTGTCTTCTCCCACCCCCACACAGTGGAGAGTTGCACGCATTATGGATCTTCACCCCCCAAAACTTCAATATGCCTCTTCTGAGAACAAGGACATTCTCTTCAATTCTCCTACCCTGTATTACAGGTATCCTTTTAAGTGTCTCAAATCTTTCGTTATCACCTTGAATTATAAATAGTAGGGAAAATATAAAATAAGATTCTACCATGTGGACTCAATACTAGGAATTTGCTTCTGCCTTAAAAAGAAAGCTTGCAGCCACAAGGTGGCAATGTGTCACAGACATTCAACACAACGTTCCCCAATAGCCAGCTACTGGATCCCGTAAATGCATCCAGAACCCCTGAGAGCATCTGAGTGACTTAGAGTCCATTCCACTTAGTTATTTTCTCCCAATTACTAGTGGCAGCTGCATCAAATACAAATATTTATTGTTTAAGGGTTCATCAACTTCTGCTCCTTCTTTTTCACCTGAAGTTAAATTTTTCAGCTTGCAGAATTACAATTACTCTCTCTAGGGAAGAGTGTTTTATCACAAGTTAACAGAGGGTGGAAAAATAAGAAGGAAGATAATTCCTAAGTAAGAATTATGTGATTTCCTTACATATTTCCAAACAAAGCCCTAGAAGATGAAACAAATGCAGGCGAGGAAGGAAATCAAGAAAAAAGTAAAAGAAAACAAACAAAAAAGAAAATCTATTTCATCACATATATAGCCATGAGCTATTAGTCCATAACCCGGCATTTCTAATCAGAACCGCAACCTCAAGAGGGGAATATTATTTTAAATCTGGGAAAATGGAGTCAGTGAACTGTGAGGGCTGTCAACGTTTCAAACACAGTCTAAGAAGAAAAACCTGTAAGCGTAGCACCATGTTCCAGGATCCCATTTCCTTCTTCACATCAAATCACAATCCCAACAGGGCTCTCTCTAAATAGATCATTTTTCCAAATTTGCTGGCTTGTCAGGGGCTCAATGTTCTTTCTACAATTAGTCAAAGCTTCTCAAAATGGTCCACTGTACCCTGCGATTTCTTTTTCATTTTTTGTCCTGATTCAAACACTCATACTCCAATGGCAAATATTTCATCACACCCTAGAGCTTATGGTAGACATCAAACTTATCACTTCAGACACAGCCCTTTAAAGGATTCCTGTTTAATGTTTTCCAACTTTTCCAAACTCCCCACGTCTTCATACTACAGGAAGCTCAGCTAACGACAGAGCTTGTCTTTAAACCAAACAATGAAGCCTGAACTTATCATGCCTGCTTCACAGACTTCTAATTTTTGTCACCAAGCAGACAATGCATTCCTATCAAGAGATAGCCCTCTTCCCTTGTCACATACTTACCTAGTCACTGCTAGCCACAAACTAGCCTGCAAAGACACATTCTGCAGAAACACAACCTTACCTCATTCACCAATAGCAAATATTGATTTGTGGTGGATCCCATTTGCCCAAAGCTTCCCAGTTTAGTTTTCTCATCCTCCTGCAGTTCCAAGGACCACAAAACAGTTTGAAGAGGTCCAGTGGCATATCATTAAATGTCGAAGTCAGACATATAGGGACCAAACACACCACATACATGTCAACAACTTCTGTTGCTAGCAGTCTATCACAGGAAGCATGGAAGCATCTTAGAGAACAAAGGGTGTACGGAAACTATAATACAACTACTAGAAGTCTGATGCACATTTAGTGCAAAGTTTCCAAAATTCTCAGTCCTATTGAGAAGCTTATCACCAGAACTCCGCATCTGTGGTTTTTGAGTTTATCACCTCCATTCACTGTTGGCTGTTTACAATGCTCAGGCTGAGAAAAAGAGAAGAACCCATCACTGTCACAATATGGCTTCTACCATCAGTGAAAATGAATTAAAAGTACAGGTAGGAGTGCCTGAGTGGTTCAGTTGGTTAGGCATCCGATCTTGATTTCAGCTCAGATCATGATCTCCTAGTTGGTGCAATCGATTCCCGAGTAGGGCTCTGTGCTGACAGCATAGAGCCTGCTTGGGATTGTCTCTCTCCCTCTCTCTCTCTCTGCCCCTCCTCCACTCGTGCTCTCTCTCTCTCTCTCTCTCAAAAAATAAATTGAATGAATGAATAAATAAATAAAATGAATGAATGAATGAATGAATGAATGAATGAAAATACAGGTAAAGGCAAATTACCAAGGAATCTTGATCTTATTTTTAGTGTCTCTGCCATCCCCACCACCATCATCTCCAAACACGGACCATGGGTTTATTCTTCTATGGCTATAGCCCCCAGGAGTACCGTCCTCTCTTTCTAAAAGGGCATATCCAAACTTTCAATGAACATTCAACTTGCAGCCTTCTTAACTATTTTCTCCAACCTCCCCTCCAGATACACTCACACTCGAGCACAAAAGTTCTCTAATTCACAGTTTCTACACCATCACAGTGATCATATGGACATAAACCTGTTTTTCCATTTCATTAAATTGCAAGTCCTTTTATCTAGCTAGTCAAGTCACAAACCTTACAATTATTCTGAACTTCTGTGTTCACTCCATATCCAATTCCTCTAAACTAACCTCCAAAATACACATATGCAGAATCCAATCACTTCCCCATTCCTACTGCTACCAAGCTTATCCCTGCCATCCAGACCTGTTTCCATCCTTGTCTCAGCACCGCAGCCAGCAACCATCTAAAACATAAGCCAGATGCTCCACATCGTCTGCTGGGGTCCTCTGGCCTCCCCTTCCCCTCACCCAGAGCAAAACCCAAAGTCCTGGCAATGCCCTACGGGTCCTTCCATCTCTACTCACAAGTCTCTGATCCCACCTACTATTTCACTTGCTCCACCTGGGCCTGTGCTCCAGGCATCTTCCCACCCAGCACCCTTACCTTGAGCATGGCCTCTGCTTGAGATGCACTCCAGATATTAGCTATCATGCTCTGCCCCCCCCCCCATCAAAATCCCACCCTCCAGGTCTCTATTCAATAGTCAGTCTTCCATGGGGGGTTCTCCAACTGCTTTGTGTAAAACAGCATGCCCACTGCTTCATTCCTTCTTTATGTTTCTTTTTAGCATCTCTCACCCCATGTTAGATCTTCTATATTTGTTTTCCTTCTCCCACTAGATCCTAAGTTGCATGAAATTACATACTAGTCTGTTCCATTTGTCCACTGCTCTATATAAAAGGCACCATGTAAACATTGGTTGAAAGAACAAATGAATGGCAATCTCTGGTATTTCGTTTAAAATATAACCAAAAAACAAAGACCACGTACAATTAACAGTTTTTACTGTTGGACAAAGCTGAATAAGATTACATTAAACGTTACTCAAGGTGAAAATGCTAAATGCAGTCCATAGCATTTTGACAAAACTGAACGTTTCATGTATGAAAAAGACCCTGAGGTTATAGCAAACGTCACCTTTTTAAAGAATCTTTCTATATACAAACTAATATGCTAATTTTTTTTAACACCGCTGCCTCTGAAGGTGATTTCTAAATAATGAATTATTCGGCCTCTTAACTATATCCTAACGAGCATATTCAGTTGTGTCTATCAATCCAAGCCTTTCCCTACACTCTCTTCTCTTTGCTGTAATTCCCCATTCATTCCCAAGATGTGGGACATGCATTTTAAAGACCCATCCAGAATGCATGTGCCCTAAGGCCAAAGTTCATTAGTTCACCTGGATCATCAATGTCACTTGCATACACAATGAGGCTCACCAGTAGTCTTTTTTATGCTAAAAAAAAAAAAAGAAAAGAAAAGAAAAGAAAAAAAGAGTAAGAGACTGACTAGTAACATGGGGTTATGAAGACCAGGTTCAGTTATTCTGTTTCTTGATATTAAATATTCTAAGAAACTTATGGTATAAAATGAATAATTAACAAATTGCATAGACTATGCTTATAATCTTAATTACCTGTTCTACTGCCTCCATCCAAAAAGGAATCAAATGAGCAACCTGAACTGACTGTACTTCACAGGGTTTTATTTACTTTTAGACCAAAACCTATAAACAACATTTTAAAATTTGACAGAATAGAGTTCTATCTTTAAGACAGTCATTACCAGATTCATACTAATTTAGCAGTAGTTAGAAAAGTCAATGCTTACCATCCTAATTAAGACAATTAACTATTTCTATGCTCGTTTCCTCACCCACAAAACGTTAGTAGTAATACTATCTCCTGTGGTTGTTGTGGAGATTAAAAGAATTCATATACGCACTTAAAACATGCACAGAACATAGTAAGTGTAGAATAAATGTTAGCTGCGCTGGTTATTGAAATTGCCATAGAGGAAGTCACCTCATTCGCAAACATCTCTGCATGTGTACTTCATCACAAATGGTTTGCAAGGAAATTACACGGATTACGATTTTACTGAGTTGTCTTACTTTTCTTTATGGCTCAGAGGAGAACTTGGCTTGTACTGCTTTACAATTATTCCCAGCTGTGATTCTCAAGCTATAGGGTGTTCAGCGTGCATGGAAGGAGCCTAACCCAAATCTGAACTCTCAGGGGCAGCATCACAGTGCCATGCCTTGGCCAAACTACTTGACTCCTCTCTCAAGTATGAGCCTAAGAGATGGGGAGGATACAGGTGGATGATGAATGAAAAGGGCTTAACACAGTGCTTGGCACGTTAAAGCACTCATTAACTAAGAATGCTGCCCATAACTGTCACCGTAGTTCATTCAGCTCAAGTTCCACTTTCTCCCAGCTTGTTGACTGGTAAAGCATATGGCTTTCACCTGACCCTTCTGAATGGCACCTCTGAATTCTTACCTCTATTCTACACTATTCAAATCGTGAAGAAACATTTCACAGGCTCACCACTGCATGAAGAATATGCAACCTTCCTTTCCCCAGCATCTTAAAATCTAACTACACAGACCGAGTCAGACACTGACTGAGCTACCATCTTGGGCCACGCTGCAGGGGGGCCCATTTATTTTGCTGGCTCTCATTGTGGACTGTGCCACCCAGAATGCATGTTTCCATTTAATGATACTGTAAGAAACAGCCATGGAAGTTCTGCATGTACCAACAAGTGAGGAAGGACCTCTATTAGTGCCCTCCGTGTCAAGAATCCTCTTAATGAAACAATTCTTAATGAAACTTAATGAAACAAGCAGTTATGTGCCAAGTTTGCCCCTGGGCGCGGCGGCAGACAAAACTCCCTGCCTGCCAGAAGCTTCTTTCTGGTTGGTGAGATAGAAACCTGGAGAAATGCTGTTAGGTTCTCTGCAGTACTATCAGGTGTGCTTCTGCTGGCTTCTAGTCTGCTTGCACCCTGGAAACCCCACCTAATTCATCACAGTTCTCTCATTCAACCGCCAGAAATCACAGGGCAAAGCCTGGGCAGCCCATCATCACCAACTGTGGTAGGCCCAATCTCCATCAAGACTTCATGGGCCCGGTTGCTGCACAAACTTCACTCTGGATTCCACTTTACCCTCTGCTGTGGACTATTTGTGTTCCCCCCAAATTCGTATGTTGAACACTAACCCCTGTGTGATGGTGTTTGGAGGCAGGACCATTGGGAAATGATTAGGTCATCAAAGTGGAGTCATCTTGCATAGCATTAGCCCATTATACACAAGATCGAGATCTCACAGAGCTCTCTTGCTTCCTCAACCAAGTGACGACAGAGCTAGAACTTCTATAAACCAGGAAGCAAACCCTCATCAGACACCACATCTGCCAGGGGCTTGCTCTTGGACTCAGTAGCCTCCAAGAGGATACAGGTGGATGAAAAATAAACTCTGAGAAATAAATGGTTGTTTATAAGCCAACCAGTCTATGGTACGCTGTTGCAGTAGGTGGGATGGACTGAAACATCCTCTTTAGCAGTGTTTTCCAGGTGGTGGTGATTGTGCCACCGAGGGGGACATTTGGCTATGTCTCATTTTAGCTTCTCTCAACTGAAAAGGAGCAGAGGATGCCACTGATAGCTACTAGCTGGAGAGCACAGGTGCTACTGAGCACAGGACAAGGTACAGAAGAGCCCCCAGCCAGAAAGAATTACCCAGCATAAAATGTCAATCACGTTGCCGTTAAAAAATGCTGTCCTATCCGCGCTTTTCATGTGTGCGTCTTTACCTGTGTTTTAAGTTATTCAACTTGCTGAGTGATGTATTATTTCAGGTCATCTTAAAACCTTGTAAGAACAAGAAAAGGGACAGAGGCAGAGCACAGATGGAATCGCAGCAAAAAGTGATCATGTCAACGAGTTTGTTAAGCAAATAATTTCCCCAGCCACTCTCATTTACCCAACCTAGTTCGCTGTTTATTGCAATTCAGTTTCTCAAGTGAACACCATGTTTTGAAAAATAATACATCAATCCAACATATTTAAACTGGGAGATGTACTAGATACCAGTATCATTTTCCATCTTCAGTTTTTAATTAATTCTTTGAATCACAAACTTCAATTAGCAAAATAGAAAGTGTTTCAGAAACAACCCAAAATACATTATTAGATCAAACTACAATGGCATTCACCTAAACAGAGCGCACCACTGGTTTCATCTCTTATGAGAATTGATTTTCTTTCTTCTCTTCTGAGAGAAATATGTAAATTAGCACTTTGATAGCACTATCCCACTTTTGTCTGTCAACTCAACTTCAAGAAAGTCAATTCCTTTGCTTATGAACATCTCTAAACACACACACACACACACACACACACACGCCTCACCAGCAATATTATCAGTCCCAAGGACAGAGCACCACACAGCAGGCATTGAACTGTGATGTTTACATTAAGCAATAAATGCGATAGCCCACAGATGTAAAAAAAAAAAAAAAATCTAATTTTATGTTAGTTTTTTTAAACATAGCACTTTGCACACTTCAGTTTAGGAACCATGACATTGGGGAAAGCACAGGGAATATACTGATTTGACTTTGCATATGTATCACCTGTTTTCCTGTCACTTTAATATTCTCGATGCTTCTCTGACCTTTATTTAGGGATCTGCTCTATGCCTGAAACTGTTTACTTATCTGAAGTCATTAAATTCCCCTGGTACCATCATGTCTCCATCAGCGACATAACTCAAGATTCAGACCACAATTAACAAAGCAGGAAGAGAATACACTCCTCAACTCTCAGCTATCCACCATTTCAAGTCAGAGGGGAGGGGCGCCTGGCTGGCTCAGTTGGTGGAGCATGTGACTCTTGATCTCAGGGATGTAAGTTCAAGCCCCATGTTGGGTATGGAGATTACTTAAAAATGAAATCTTAAAAAACAATCAAGTCAGAGGGAAAATTCTCACGACTCCACAAAATCTTACATTATGTGCCTACTTTCCCCTCTGGCAGAGGGAGTAGACCTCCAAGGAGGTACTATTATTATTCCCATTTTACCAATGAGGAAATATATTCAGTAAGATTAGCCCCTCCACACTAATCAACTTCTCAGGCAGTACACAAAAGCAATCAAGCCCAAGATTTCTGACTCCAAAGCCCAAGTTTCTTCCACTGTTCCTAACAGCCTCACAGAGAGGGGCACGCAGAGCAAAGCACACGAAGCCCCAGAAAGTAAAGGTTAATTTCCTCTTCCATCTCTGATCCAAGAAGACTCCCTAGAGAAGAATAGATCTTAGGCTTTGATGTCAACCAATCTGAATGGTCTAGTTCTATACTATTTGGCAGTCTACAAAAGCAGTTTCCAGGGCTTCCGCAGCTGAAATTCTTAAGTCAGAGTTATAGAATCACAAAATATTAGCAGTAGAATGGACCTAAAAATCACCTGTAGTCTAATTTTCTGCTTTTTGCAAGACTGAGGCCCTGACAAATCAAGCCAACCACCCAGGTTTACAATAGATCGTGTATGAATGCAGACCAGAACCCAAATTTCCAGACCTACAACCCATTGCCTATCACAGCCTACCTATCACACTCTTACCTACTTTGCCTCCTGCAACCCAATATTCACCATGCTAATTGATTTGTATGATTTTCTATGGCTTTTTATTCATATGTGCTCTATTAACCCAAGATTGTTTTAAATATATGTTTTAACCAAATGTCTACTATGGACTAGGCATTGGGCTAAGGACTGAAAAACTGAGAACAGAATGGACAGTTGCCTTCCTTAGGGCACTTCTACCCAAGTGTAGGAGGCAGACACAAAAACCCATCAAAAAACATGACCAGTACAAGGATGGACTGGGTATTAGGGACTGACTACAAGTGGCTTTGAACAGAGCTATGGTTGGGCACCTAATTTATTTCTTTTCTGTGTTGGTTGAAAATGCTGTTACCACTTCTTGCCTGAAATGTGGCGGGGTGGGGGGAGGGCATGACTTGTATAGACTCGCACAGACTATGGTCTTCTCAGATACTCAGAAGCCAGTCCAGATGCAGCACAGAGGGGTATGTAAACACTTGCTAATTTTGTTTTTGGGTCGGGACTTTTCAAACTCAACCAACTTGTCCTCAGGTTCACCACCCGCACCATACAGCATGACTAGAACTTTTCTGGTCCTCATCATCTATCCTTCCTGAGGCACAAGCTGCCCACCATGGGCCAGATGCTGTAGGAATAGTGCAGGGCATCACTTCCTACTTCCTGAGAGAATCAACAGAGGAGACGAAGAAGACAGCAGTTTGAGGCAAGCCCACAGCCAGGAGGACATTCAGCCATGTGGCCACGTAAGGGAGATCCAATTATAATTTCATCTATAAAATAAGGATCACTCTATCTCCCTCACAGCATTTCTGTGGATTAAGCTAACATATCGATATGGAAAGCTCCTGGCAAGAGAAGACACGCAAATGTTTCTTCTCTTCCCCCTTCCTTCTCTTAACCTAGTTCATTTTCTGAGGACAATAAAAAGGTTATCAAGCACTAGAACTTCTTTTCAAGTAATATCTATTAAGGCTAAAAATAAACTTTATACAAGTTTCCGGGGTGGGGGGGAGGACTTCAAAATACGCTCTCCTTGTAAAATAATGTTTAAGCTCTTTACCTGAACAAACATATAAATTAATATTCATTTCATGTTTTTGCATTAAGAAGAAAAACGGGATGTTTGAGCAAGTCTACGTGGATAGCAGCAGCAAACCAAACTCTGACCCAAGCGGCAAAAATAAATATTGTTAAGAAAAGTATTCCCAAGAATCATGAGTCATGAGTCCTCAGAAGTCAGGAGGCTTCCGTCACCTGGTTAGACAGAAACCATTTAGAAGGACGGAAGAACAGTCACTGAGAAACTGGAAAACAGAGACCTTGAAGGAGGGCTCTGGGGATGGGGGTGGTGAGGTCATGCTGACTATTTTTAGCAGCTTTATTTCTTCTTCAAGAGGGAAAAAAAATAACCCAGAAACATGAGGGAAATGGAGAAGAAAGAGAAAGAAAGGATGGAGGGAGAAAGGGAGGGAGAGGAAGCTGGAAAGAGGAGTAAGCGATGTGGCAAGAGCTCTGGGGAAGTCACTGCCCTGTCGGCCCCCACTCAGCAGGCTGAGTCTGCTTCTCAATGACTAGTCCCTGGCGTGTGCCCTTGGAACTCAAGCTCTGAGGGCTGCCTTGTGCCCAGGGCTTCGCCCTGACTGACTCTTGCCTCTGAAATGCAGGCTACTGGGGACCAGATCCCACTACGGCACTGGGTCTCAGGGCTTCCTGTCTGTGGCCTGATGAACTGCAACACTTTGGCCCTGCCTCTACTGGGAAGATTTAGGGTTTGCTTTGTAAGTTTAAATAATGGGGCCAATATCCCAGATTCCCTTTGTCCAGTTTACACCTTCATAGGGTTCAACCCCAAGCCGATGTCCGCTACCTAAACTCCCCAGTCCTCAAGAGTCAGGCCAGGTATAACCTACCAGCCCCCCAGGGGAACAGGAACTGGAGTTCTCAAAGGAGAAGGAGAAAATGCCAGAGAAAGAGGTATAAAGGGATAAGGAAAGGGGTAGGAGATGCAACAAGAGACACAAGAAGGACAAAGGAGACAATTAACAGCTTGGTAGATACTGCAGAAAATGCATCATCTTACCTTTTCTTCCCTTTCTACTGTTCACGTGGGTCGGAAATCCTCTGATCACTCCGATCCTCTGATTACGGATCACACTGTCATCGGAAACTCTGACTGGCTGACCAACCATCCCTGGAACCTCCTAACATGTTTGTACCTACTCTTCAAAGAAGAATGGGAGTCCTCTGCTCTGATCCCCTCCTTGCTTCCCAGGAAGAAAACTCTTCTCCAGGTTACAAGAGCAAAAAACAAATCAGGAGATTCCCAGCAACTATGCGAAATCGAGGAAAGAAAAGATGTTGCCTTTGGGTACAGGTTCACGACTCTGCTAAAGGAAGCATTCACCAGAAGCCACCATGTAATAAAAACAGACAAAAGAGAATTCCAAAAGAGGAATCCCTTGAGTTCTCAAAACAGCCCCGAAGGATTGGGTAGAGTTCCACTAATACAATCCACACAGCAACCAAGAAGGGCTGAAAAGGTGTGAGTTTCATCAGGTTTTGTTTTTTTAACCTGGTCTGTAAACAAAAATTCTATAACTACTATTTTAAATATAGCTAATGTGAGCCAAAAAAAAAAAAGAAGCAATTCTCTCTTCCCATCAAAGAACAAAAACAAAACCAGGCAATACACAAGAACTCCCAGGAAGCTCCTGAGAAGTTAGAGTGCCAAGCGGTCCCCACCTAGGAAAGCACGCACACGCAGATATCTGACCATGTCTGAAATTGACTTGGCCAATGAACCCAGGAAGCAACTTCATAGTCAGCATCTGACCCAGCCTGGCTGCCACATCCCAGATCTTTATTTCTCCACTCTTGCCAGAGACTCACAGGCGGAAGGGAGAACGGCTCTGCATTGAACACACGTGGATCTTAAGACTGGAGTCAAGTACATGCTAAGTTAAGGCAACTTTCATGTCTGAGTTTGAAATCTACCTGAGAATGGAGCAACCCCTCCACAGGTGGAGTCGGTGCCTTCTTTCAAAAAAATCTACAGTTCTCGTATCATCTTCTTGCATTAAGTTTCTACACATATGGGTAAAAGCATATGGGAAAAGCTGCACACTTACCTCACTGAAACTACACTGTTATGTATAAACCCTCATTCAAGTAACATCTTCTTTCGCTGATATGTTTGTAAATGTACGTGTAGAAGCACGTGGGAATAGACCTATTCTTACCTCAGTGAAACT
The DNA here is from genome assembly GCF_014898765.1 of Herpailurus yagouaroundi. Taxonomy (NCBI): domain Eukaryota; kingdom Metazoa; phylum Chordata; class Mammalia; order Carnivora; family Felidae; genus Herpailurus; species Herpailurus yagouaroundi. The sequence goes on from NW_024412377.1 coordinate 106,405,917, forward strand.
GCACGGCATATATTGCGTGTTTCAGGTAACACCTTCTTTCGTAAAGATGTGTTTGCAAATATATGTTAGAAGCAGGTGGGAATACCTGCACGTTTAACTTATCAAATCTACACTGTGAACAAACCTTCTTTAAAGTAACCTGTTCTTTCACTAAGATGAAACTTTGTAAAGTTACATGTACAACCTTATGGGAATAGCTTCATGCCTAATACATGGAAAGTACACTGTATACATTTTCAAAAAAAAGTTTATGGCTCTCATCGGTAGGTAAATTAGATTTCTTCTCCTTACATGGGGACTTTAAACAATGAATTCCTCCATGTAAGTGTTTATTGAAAGATTAACAAAAGCCAGCTGGCAACAAACGGAAGCAGAACTCTCACTTACAAGGCCACACCCAATGGATTCATCTGATCAGTGGAGCTCCCGTCCATGTGTACTGTCCCTGCTCCCTGGAGCCGGGCTGCACCTGCCCACCAGGGCTATGGGTTTGGTCTTCCCATTTCACATATTCCTCTAATGACTGCAGTCACACCCTACTGCTGAGAGGACCCAACTCTCACCGAGCTCAAACCACCACAGCCCTCAAGGTCTGTCCCTGCCCTTCACCGTTCACTGCTATCCCAGGGATCAGCAAACTATGTCCCACATGCCAAATAAAAGTGAACTGGACTACAGCCATGCTTCATTTACATACTGTCTGCATTCCACCTGGCACAGCAGAGTTGAACAGTCGCCACAGAAACCATGTGGCCCTCAAAACCTCAAACATTGGCTCTGTGGCCCTTGACCAAACAAGTTTGCCAGTGCCTCATTTCTTCCATAAATTTACCAAGCATTTACTATGTGCCAAGCACTGTTTGTGCCCTGTGGAGAGAACAGTAAGCAAAGCCAAGTCCCCTTCTTCAGAGGGGCTAGGGCTGTAAAGAAGCAGCAGCACGATATGGGACAGGATGTGGGACACTGCATCATGTGGGCAATGAGAGGAGGAGGTCACTGAAAGGGGCCCATATGAACAGCAACCTGAGGGATGGGGAGGAGGGAGCCGCATCAGGGCCCTAAGTGAGAATGAGCTCAGCACATCTGAGTAAAAGCAAGCAAAGTGGCTGGACAAGGTCCCCTTTCCCTACAGTCCCCATCCACTCACCCTTCCTCCAGCTAGGCACAGCCCTTGCCACATGCCCGGGACCATGCTATCTGCTTTAAGCACAGATCTCATCTCACCTTTAAGATCACTTTCTGACATGGTCTTGTTTCCATCCCCATTTTACAGGTAAGGAAACTGAGGCTTAGGGAGCTTAAGTGACTTAGCCAAGCTATTGAGCTAGGGGCCAATGAAGACAGAGATCCATGGCTACCTGTGAGACCCAAGGTCCTCCTATATTGTTTCCCATCCCACCTTTGTACAGACAGCATGGGCTCTAGCACCTAGCTACGGACCAGCAGCTTGACTTTCCTGCTGTAGCTGGCCCAGGCTGCGGGCCACCTGGATGGAGGCAAGAGGCTTCCCTGAGCCTGCTTCCTTTTCCACTCTCTGTTTCTACAGTCCATGTTTTCACTGAACTTCCCTACCCCATCCACTCCTAATGCTATAAAAGCCTCCAAACAAATCCAGTGAGCCATGGAAGGCTGACAGAGGCAAGGAAATAGCTTGCAAAATAAGGAAGGAGAAAGGGGACTAGTATTTACAGACGGTGTCTACGTGCCAGGCACTAATGCACAAAGTGCTCACTTTATTTCTGGGAGATGATGCCTCATGAAAATATCAAAGGAGAAAAATACATCTTCCACAATGCAGTTTTTGGCATTCTGCAATGCAAGACCTGCTTAAGGAGTCTCCAGAACAGACAAAATAAAAATTTTAAATCAGCACATATTAGTATATACTGTGCTCCTCAGAATTCATTATCCAATGTCCTGAGACAAGATACACAGCAACTTCCTATTCTTTTCAACCTCAATTATGTTCTCAGAACTTCCACCTTGTTTTCTCTGCCTCTTTTAAGAATTTACATCAGGGGCATCTGGGTGGCTTAGTCACTTAAGCATCCAACTCCTGATTTCAGCACAGGTCATGGTCTCACGGTTTGTGAGATCGAGCCCCGCTTTGGGCCCTGAGCTGACAGCGTCAAGCCTGCTTGGGATTGATTGATTCATTCATTCATTTATTCATTCTCCCCCTCTCTCTCTCCCTCCCTCCCTCTCTGCCCCAGCCCCAAGCTCTCTCTCCCTCTCTCAAAAAATAAACATTTCTTACAACAGAATTTACATCAGATTGTAATGCTTTACAGTGCAATGCAACTTACAATGCTTTACAATTTACAATGCGCGTGATTAATCCTAAAGCAACCATCTCCCCAAACACACACTTGGATCCCAGAGGCGTGGAAGCAAGGAGTGGATTGCCTAAGCATTCCCAAAACAGATACCTGGACTGTGTAGGCTCCCATTGTAGCCCCTCAAAAGAGACTACTACTAAGAAACCTAGCAATCATTCACAACAAAGTTCCAAAGCAGCAGGCACGAGACAGTGAGGAGGACACCTCCATAAACGCTACCAACAAAATCCTCAATGGGAAGAATGGCCAAAGTAAGTGAAATTAACTCTCCGTGCTCAAAGGAAAACAATTACAAGATTGCTTTGCTAATTGTTTTATTTTAGCATTTACACAAGAAAATAATCCTATTCTTAGTTACTATGTCTGCTGCCCCTCTGAATCCTCATCTCTTATCTGCTCCCCCAAAACTGAGCAAAAGGCTTGACACAGTCAACCCATAGCACGTGTTACAGACATAAATGCCTACTTATACCTGAGGGTATTACTAGCTGTAAGTAACCTAAGGAGTTAAGAGATGCACTACTGGGGTGCCTGGGTGGCTCAGTCGGGTAAGAATCTGACTTCGGCTCAGGTCATGATCTCGCAGTTTGTGAGTTCGAGCCCCGCGTCCGGCTCTGTGCTGACAGCTTGGAGCCTGAAGCCTGCTTCGGATTCTGTCTCCCTCTCTCTCTGCTCCTCCCCTGTTCACGCTGTGTCTCTCTCTCAAAAATAAATGAAAACATTTAAAAAAATAAAAAAAAAAGTAAAAGAGATGCACTACTGACAGGCATCTGGTTAAGCTCCGACTCTTGATTTCAGCTCAGATCATGATCTCACAGTTGGTAGGTTCGAGCCCCACATCGGGCTCTGCACTGACGGTGCAGAGCCTGCTTGGGATTCTCCCTCCCTCTCTCTCTCTCTCCCTCCAAATAAACAAACTTAAAAAAAAAAAAGACGCACTATTGAGAGGGAAGGGAAGGGAGGGTGAAGCAAGGTTAAAAATCCCTCCATTCGTGGAACAGGATAGGAGGATGAACTATGTGAAAAATGCCATGGAGCTGGGGTAGGAAGGGCCCAGGTATTCTGTATGCACTGTTACTCTTTCTTCCGGATATACCCCTCTTCCCTTGTCAGTCCAAGAATTCCTGTCCCAACAAGGATAGAAGTCCAGGAAAGTAAACAAAAATTGGCCTCAACTCCAAGAACAGGACACACATGTGGATAAACAGGTTGGCAGAAGACAGCAAAGACCAAATTACCTGGAAGGGAAAATTAACTTTACGTTGACGTTGCTTATAAATGATATTGCACCCAGAATGGGAAGGCATGCACCATTTCCTCATTTCCAAAATGACTAAGAATATAGGAAAATAACAGGAAAGTCAGCTCTCAGAATCATTTTTGAAAACTTAGAAATGACTTTATATGCATCACCCAGTGTAACTGACATTTTTTTTACTTGATGATAAAGCATCTTTTATCACTGTAGCTAATTAAAACCAAGAGGTAAAAAAAAAAAAAAAAGAAGAAGAAGAAGAAGAAGGAAAATGACAATGAAGATATCAATAATTCAAGACTTCAATGAGAGGGAAGCCATCTATACAAAACCTTCTCAGGATTCTTACATTACAGAATTTTATGTAGTGACAGTACCTCACTACAAAAATGTAATCATCAACAATGGCACATAATTAAGTTAGAAATAAAAGGTCAAAGAAGTTAGAGGAAAGGGAACTATCAAGAGCCCACAAAGATGACGCGGCTCCGAATGAGAAAGGCGTAAAAGTAGCTCAATATTTGCCACCATCAGAAAGTCAGAAGGCAGACCTGAGTCATGAGTCACAGCACCCTCAAGCTGACAGTGATGCTCCCACCCCCAGCAGTCTTGCCAATGACTGTACCCTGGCTGCAATCTCACTAATGACCCCGAGCCAGAAACGCCCACCTGGGGTACTCCTAGATAACAAAGAACTAACTAGCATCCTAATACTGTTGGGTCTGGCTTTGTGTTGTTCTGCTCTTTAAGCAATTGAATTTGGGGGATCACTTCTTACACAGCAAAAGGTAACTCAATGTCAAACATCCTCTGACCTAGGGGACTGTGTGTGTGTGTGTGTGTGTGTGTGTGTGTGCGCGAGCGCGCACGCGCACGCACAGGGACACACATGTACAAGTGCTGTAAGAATGATGTGTTCACAGTGACCTCATGGAATGAACTCCACACTGATTCAGCTGGCCCAAATATAATTAAGAGGCCACAAGCATGTTTGACCAAATATAGCACTTCCTAGTTGCTACTCGTAGGTTTTCTTGTTTATGATATTTAAGAAGAGTACTTCCCTCTGTTGCTATCTGCATCTCTGCCAACCATCTTCCATGCATCACGTGTGAAAACCAGTTTCGTTACTTTCTCCCACCATCCATGACAGGCCCTTCACTGAAGCACAGCTCAGAAACCTCGAAGAACAGCCAAGAAAGGAATGGACCACTGTTAACAGTACCTGACTGTAGGAAGGTGGGAGGGCTACTTACATCTTTCTTTATTCACATTTTAGCTTTTTCCAAGAAAGACTTAAAGGCTCTAGTAGCGTAACTCTCGCAGAGATTCATTCCCCTGACACTAACCCACTGCCAATTTCATAGCTAAGTAGTTATTGTTGCCTTTCTACTTCTGTTCAGAACTTACATTTGATTCTCTGGGTCATTTAATCTTTTATTCAACAATAATTCTGTGACTGGCCCGGAGTAGAGATACAGCTCCACTTGTGTGCACGTGAGTTTACCAGCAGGCTGGGAAGCACACATAAGCCAAGACTCACACACACACAAAAGAACAAAAACAGACAAGGCATGGTTACAAAAGAACTCTCCATCTCCTGGCATTTTACATCTTCTGCCCCTTTCCTAGTTGGAGGGTATAAGTGATACTCAGGAGATATCATTAAACATTCCAAGGTCGAACTTCTGAGAAAAGGTTAAGACATTAAGTCACACACCCTGGATAAGGACTGGAAAGGAAGGGACAATACAAAGGTGCTGAGGCTTGCACTGGAGTGTGCTTCAACAGAAAGCAAGCAGGGAAAATGGGAAAATCACCTTCTCCAGATCCCCTCAAATCCCACTGCTGTCTCCTCCAGGACTAAATGTCCCGTGTCATCCTATCATGGAGACCATGGAAAGCTAAGGTCAGAAGCAGTGAAAAAATGAAGGTCATCATTGATTCTTCTGCCTTGATAAAGAGAAAAGGCAGTGTATCTCCTATGAAAGACATGGTTTCCAATGGTATTCCATAAGGATTTATGGAGGGCTTCCTCTCTGTTAAGGTACTATGGAATGAGGCCTGGACTGAGTGATATCAGGATGAGCTGAACCTATTTGTGAATTCTATAAAAATTACAACTCCTCCCGCCAAATGAATTCATAAACAATTCCATTTTTAAAATGTGGTCATAATTTCAGGTTCTCCACAAAACCTCCAGGCCTATGGCTCCCAGGGTAAACACCGTATGATCTACTAGGAAAAAAAACATGCAGAATTTTTTTTAATAAATTTATTATGTGATATGTGAGGTTAGATATTAGCCTTGTCTTTCTTCCAGGCAGCTGAAAACCGACCTTCTGTCTTTGTCTTCTCAAATACCAGTATTGCAGAAGACAAAACGCATACGTGCATGTAAAAGTAACATTTACTAATATTTCTGGCATCACTTTTTACAGGTGATAGTAACTGAACTAAAATAAAATTGGCATGAAACGTCAGTTTATCAAACCTGCATTTTAACCTCATCCTTATACTAAGTGTGGTTATTTTATATGATTAATTCTGAATAGAAACATTTTCTATAGTCCTAAGAGTGCAAGCTGAGCACTTGTCATTAGTTTCAATGGTTTAAACAATTTTTGCCTAAGACATTGGTAAGAAAAAAGATTCGCTTGAATTTTTCATTTTTTAAATAAGTTCAGTTTCTCTATATAAACTGCATTTATACTGTCAAAAGGAAAACATGAATGACAAGTGAACTAGACACCGGGGGGGTTTTCAAACTTCTTTCTCATAGTCTCCAGTGTCTTCCAAGAGCCAAGTTCTCAGATCCGGGCAGAGAATGTTCTTTAGGGCGGAGAAGCACATGCTAACAGGATGTATCTGGTGAAAGAACTGAGCCCTCCTGAGAACAAAGACAGAAACCGTATCCCTGCAAGGGGTGGGGAGAGACTGAGGACACACAGCTACAAAACAGGACAGAAAGAAACACGAACTGACGTGTTTTCAAGCTTCTAGAACTGTGCTGTCCAATAGAGCAGCCACTAACCACATGTGGTTGGCTAAACTTAAATTAAGTCAAAGGAAAAATTCGGTTCCTCAGTTGCCCTAGCCTCATTTCAAGAGTTTAAAAGCCACCTGTGACGAATGACTACAACAGGGGACATTGCAGAGTACACACTTCACCCTCTCCGTGAGCTCTACTGGACAGCACTATTCCAGAAAGTGAAAAACTCAGAAACATACTCCGGAAAAACTCAGCCAGGACACACAGAGATTCACCAATGTACAGTGTTCAGCTGAGTTCTTCTAACTAAAAAGGAATGCGAACTGATGCAAAGGAGACAGAAGAGTTAAGATTCAGAAATTTAGTGCAATGCGGAAATGGTCTCCCATCACACAATAAAATCCCCAACATTCTGGACTCCATGTGAGATTCAAGTGGCTCAGGAGCTGCCAACCCAGTTGAAGGTCTGTGGATTATTCTTCCTTACCAGCCAATAACAACATTTACTGAGTTCCTAGTATTTATATATGCCCTGCAGAGAAAGAGAGTGCTAAAATAATACGACATGTTTTAGGCTTCACGAATTCAATGGAGAGAAACGGGGGCGGGGGGAGGGGGGAGTGCTTGATATATATCTATGATTCATTTATTTATAGCCCACATATTTTCCATAGCCACATATCAAAGTCATGCGGCATTTAATCTTAAGCATTTAAGGAAAGGCATAACTTTATTGCTATGAGGTACCATTTTGCTTTTCATTCAAATATTATCTTTTCCAGAGACTCATTTTCATTTCATGCCTCCTAATTCCTTTTGGCTCATGAGTGGAGATTAGGTCTACTTAAAAATAGGACCTTTCTGGAAAGCCCAATCTTCTTCACCTAAAAAAAAATCCAGGAATTAGATAAATCATCTAAGCCTGTTTCTTCCTCCCTCCTTTTGGTTCTGTAAAGTCTACAATTCTACTTGTCATGCAGAATGCTCTAAAAAATGGAAAAAGTTTTTAATTTGGGGAATTGGGGAATTATAAAAGACACACACGGGAACTACACAAGAGTTGCACAACATGTGTGAGTAAATATAAGGTAACATATTCCCAGCTTTTCATTAAGAAAAGGTGACTTAATACAGAGAGGAGAAAAGCAGTTTGAACCATGTATTTTTTTTTTTTAAAGATTTGATGAAAAGAGAGCCAAGAGCACTGCTCCTATGATAGAGGTGTTTTGTCACAAAAGGGTTCCCGAGAGACATTGGGCTAGTTGAGTCAGTAAGGCATGTGACTCTTGGTCTTGGGGTCATGAGTTCCAGCCCCACGATGGGCATAGAGATTATTTAAAAAACAAAGAAGAAGAAAAAAGGATTCATAGGGCATCTGGTGGCTCAGTTGGCTAAACGTCCAACTTCAGCTCAGGTCATAGACTCGCAGTTCATGAGTTCGAGCCCTGCATTGGGCTCTATGTTGACAGCTCACAGCCTGGAGTCTGCTTAAGATTCTATGTCTCCCATCCTCTGTACCCCTCCCCTGCTCACGCTCTGTCTCTGTCTCTCAAAAATAAATAACCATTAAAAAAACCAAAGGATTAATGAACAAAGTAAGCAATTCATAAAATACTGAAGAAACTAATTGTTTTGTATTACTATTTAACAGTAACTTTTGGGGCACCTGCGTGGCTCAGTCAGTTAAGTGTCTGACTTTGGTTCAGGTCATGATCTCATGTTTGTGGGTTCAAGCCCCACATCAGGCTCCATCAGGCTCTGTGCTGACAGCTCAAAGCCTGGACCCTGCTTCAGATTCTGTGTTTCCCTCTCTCTCTGTCCCTCCCCTGCTCGTGCTCACTCAAAAATAAACAAACATTAAGAAACTTTTTTTGAATAACAGTAACTTTGAAAATTTTGACCACACATCTCACTAAAACATTTTAGACTATTATCCAGTAGGCATACAACAAAAACATTTCAGAGAGCATTAACTTAGCCTCATTTCAATGTGCATTTTCTGATATTCCCCCTTAGAATTTTATTTAAAAATACAATTATGACCTAATATTTGTAAAAATAATATCAGAAAACTCTCTGTGCGTGTGTGTGTGTGTGTGTGTGTGTGTGTGTGTGTGTGTTTTAAGGAGAGAACAGGTGGAAGGACATGTTTAGAGTAATGTTTTATATGTGATTATCTAGCTTTGCCAGACAAGAGGAGACCACTTTTTTTGTTGCTGAAACAAAAACTGGGGTAAATGTGCTTGCCAGCTCTGTAGAAACTGGAATTGCAAATGGGCTTGTGATACAGCAAGTATGGACCTGGCAGGCCATTCGTGGCTGCGAAAGAAGCATAAAAACATAAACATAATGAAACAAAGACCTGGATACAATAGTAAGAAAAAGCAGAGGAAGGGACTCTTGGGGAACAGCAGGACTTCCCAATGGGAAGAGAAAAAATGATTCTCCCATTTTTAAACACAAGACGAGCTTTTGAAACCAAATGACAGCAATACTAAAGGAAAGATGTAGATGGGGAGCAGACAGAAGAAAGCTCATCAACTCACTCCACAGACCATCACGGTCCCACGTGACCTGCTTCTTTTCCTACTGAGCTAGAATGGGCCATGGCTCAACACCCAAATCGAAAAAGAGACAAGCTCTGTTCCCAGGTCCCAACACACCGAGACGCTGAATCACCGACAGAGCCTGTATCCATTCGGTTGTTCATTCAACGAATCAAACAGTGCCTACCTGCCGTGGACCAGGCACCAGAGGTACAAAGCCCACCAAGCACGGTCCCCACCTTTAAGACACCGCAGTGAAATATCAGCTTCGTAGATAACTACAGCACAAAGTGGCAAGAACTAGGGTGGACGAGTGCGCCAAGCGCTCCAGGAATAAACAGCATTCAGTGAAGAGTTCCGCTTGACCCAGCCAGGGTTTCAAGGACGAGAGGTATAACAAAGCTTTTCTATCAGGGGCCACAGCACAGGCAAAGCGGGGAAGCCTCCAAGTGCATGGTGTGCAGGAGGAATGAGGGGTACCGAGGAGCCAGAAGGTGGGGTAGGGACAGAGAAGAGTAAACTGCTGCTGGAAAAGAAGGGGTGAGCCGTATGTGAATGCTCTTGCATGTAGTGATGACAAGGGCAAGCAGCATCGTGAAGGCAACTGGAAACCAAGTAGTTTTCAATCAGAAAACAGAAAAAAAAATTTAGAAAAGAGAACAAATCAAGCACATACTTCAGAAAGACAACGGCAACCAGTGTCTAAGAGGTGAGCTGGATGGTGAAAGAAGCCATGAGGGGGGACAGCAAGGAAGGAAGGCTGTGGACAAAGCAGGACCTGTGTGAGAGCAACACTGGCAGAAAGGGGGAAGAGCAGGCTGGCAGAGGTTTTGGAAATAAAATGGCAAATCTGTGTACCTGACTGGAAAGAAGGCAAAGGACAAAAGGAAGTTCCAGATCCCTACAGAGTTCTCACTTGGGGGGAGAGGGGGCAGCTTGGGCTTGGAGGAAAGATAAGAAAAGAGGTCTGAAACAGTTTGGATTGAGGATGCCTCCAGGACACCCTAATGGACGATGTCAAGAAAGCAGGTGAATAACCAACTAGGAGGAACAGGAAAGAAATCAGGCAGAAGCAATCCGTTTGGAAGCTGGCAACAGAGAAGTAAGTGAAATGGGAATACAGACGAAGGAGAGACCACCAACGGTTAGGAGGGGGGACAATGCCAAGACTGTAAACCAGAGGAGAAGCTGACCTTTCTTATTAAGAAGAGTTGGGGGGGGGGGAAGGACAGGGTAGGGGCATCTGGGGGACACAGTCAGTTAAGTATCTGACCCTTAATTTTGGCTCAGGTCTGTCTCACAGTTCATGGGGTTGAGTCCCACATCAGGCTCCATGCTGTCTATGTGGAACCTGCTTGGGGTTCTCTCTCTCCTTCTCTTTGTACCTCTCTCAATTGTGTGTGCACACTCTGTCTCTCTCAAAGCAAATAAATAAACCTTAAACACACACACACACACACACACACACACACACACACACACACACAACACGACAAGGTGATTTTAAAGAATAAGGTTAAATACCACAGGGAAGTTAAGTACGATGAAGGACACATTTTTCCCCCTATGTATGTTTTAGAAATGAGCAGATACAACCTAACCAAACAATAAGAAGTGAAGGCTGTTAAAGAAAGAAAAATTGATAGGTTGCCATCACACTGGATGCTCCTGAACCAGGAATCAAGCAAACTCCCAAGAAAGGTGATGTAATTAAACTATCATGACACATTAACTGAAACACCTTGTTCTGTATGCAAACGCCTGACAGATACACCCCAGTGGCTCTGCAGATAACAGCTGCTCTGATCTTTGGATACTGCAAAGCTGCACCCAATGCTGCTTTATCATAAAGCATGTCATGATGAATCTGAAGTGTTATTATGCAATCGTGCATCTCTTTGGGAGCTCCAAAATGCCTCTAAACAACAATTACTCACTAGGGGCACATCCACGATGTTTTCCCACAAAGGAAAACATAACCACCCTAATAATTTTCAGAGGCGGGCTAACGCATAGTTTAAGGAGTACGTGTAGCTACATCACACTGCTACAGACATCCCAAAGTTCCAATACCTATTTAGATTAACATGTGATATCTGTTTCTATTCCCAATACCATGACAATCTTCAAAGTCAGCATCCTAGTCTAGTCCCAGATTTCATTTTCTACAATGGGCTTAAAAAACTTTATTCCCTTTTTTGAGGGTGTGTATGTACACATAAAGTAAATGGCAGGTTGTTCACCCATGTCTTCTTTCAGGATAATTTGATTAAGCAGCGGGAAAAAGAACACAACAGGGAAGCCTAAGGTATGTGTACACCCACTTAATAGCCAGCTTCCAAAATCTGCATTTTACTTAGAGAATTTGAAAGGTATCTGTAAGTTACGCTATCTTGATCTTAACTGATTAATGCAAGGAAAATGTTCTACCTTAACTACTGTTCAGAATCCCTTTAAATTACCACCGATCAGCAATCCATCATGAGCAAATATGCCTATGTCAAATGCCCTTATAATGAGCTATCACATTTTCAAATATTTTCCTCCATTACCTAACCAGGAGATTAACACAACACGTACAACCTACAGAGGGGAGAGGAAATCAATTACTGGATCTTGGTTTAAATGAGCAAGCCCCATCCTGAACAGTAGGTGGGGGGGGGGGGGGGGAGAAGGAATGTATAAATTGAGAAAAGAATTACCTATTCATCTTCATCAATACTTGACACCATCATCATTTGGCCTCTAAAAAAAAAGGATGTTTTAATTTGCTGGGAAGAATACATCTCTTCAGGGAGGAGATTTGGGGATTTGACCATGAATAATAATGAAGTGAGCAGACTTTTCTTCATATGTAAAATCAAGCTCCAGTCTTTCAATCCAAATGAGATTCTCAAAGTTGCAGGTGGAGGGCAAGGGATTCGAGTTATTTATGCAAGTCCATGGAGGCATCCTTCATCCATATCAGCCAGATCTACAACTTCTCTCATTCAAATTAACATTAAGACAAAAGAAAAAAGAAATATTCCCAACTGTATTGGCCAGCTTGTAGCAGCAACCCTAGGTTCAAAGAACAACACTGTTCATAAGGCTGCTCATGGCCCTGCCTAAAATGTCCCCCTTGAAAGAAATTCAGGCACAAGGACAGTCCTCTGGTCACTGCCCCTCTCCTTTGGTAAATGCAAAACATTCTCTTGGCATCAGCAGTTTGCAATAAATCATTCAGATTCATGCCAAAGCTCGAAACTCAGCACTGATTAATTTTAAATAAGTCCTGATACTCATTATCAGTTATGGACAATGACAATATTTCTCTAATGCCATTATTTGTTCTCTGCACCTCAGAAAGCTGAGAGAAAGCAACAATACAGCTGACCTTTTGTGGCTTCCTAATCATGACTGCTTCCCACAGGAAAAAAAAATATGTGAAGACAGTCCCAAAGCATTATGCAAGTCAGGTAGAGAGAATGAGAATCTGAGTAAAGCAGACGTAGAAGAAGAGGCCCTCGATGGGCAGCACTGAAGTGATGTATAAATCAATAGAGAATGATTAAAACACTGCTCCATGAAGGGCTTGCATAGTTAATATACGTTTCATTATGGGGGGGAACAAAAAGGACACTGCACGCAGACCAAATGCCTCGGCATGCACTGTAAAAGAATCAAAACATGTACCCAATTGTTAATAGAGAGAATTCGAAGGAATAGAGCTAATTAATGTCATCATTTCTTCAATTTCAGTCAAAGCTCCTTCACACTTTTCCTTTGTGATTTAAACATCCACATTCACACACATGCAAGCCCCTCACACCTGATTTTTAATGTACTCCTTCATGTAACAGATAACCGCCCCCTCCCCCATTCTTAGTCAGATTGCAACACCAAAGGCATAACTAAATATCCCTAAATGCATGATCACTGGACTCGCTGGAATAAAACACACACTCCTCTTATCCTCCTTTGTCAATGGGCCGGTGATGTGCTGCTCCATTTCTTTCCCTTTTCCAAAAAGCAGATTTAAGAGCTAAATATTATGTTTTTACTTCAGTTAGCTTCACTCAAAATATGGTCTTGTGTTTATACAACAGAGGAAAGACTACAAAAAGGCAAATGGTGCACCGGGAAACTCAGGAACCAGGGAGCACTCTACAATCCTCTCTCCTCCTCCTCTCTTAGCTCACCCTTTCCACACCTCTCAACCCAAATCCTGGGGACTGACTTCCAGGTGGTATTTCTTTAGACAGTTCTATCTAGCACCTACTGATGTAAATAAAGCCATCACGACTTGGGTGAAGGAATATTTTGCCAATTTTTTCCAAAAGGAAATGAGCTCTTTTCAGCTTCTTTTTTTTTCAATTTACTTGAAGGTGTTGGAAAAATTGGTCTCAATAAAATTCTTCTGGTGAAGATGTGCTCTGCTACCTAAGTCCACATGCTTCTACCAGTGAGTTCATTGAACTACATTCTTTCACTATTCTAGAGAAATCTAATGTCTTACAACCATGACCCTCCCATCATTTAAAGATACTGTATATTCAAAAATTTAAGCTTCGTCATCCAAAATGCAATGGAAACTTACCAAAGGACTGCAGCAAAGATATTGAAATATTCAGGTGTATACACATACATAAACACATGCAAATACATATATACACACATACACATGTACATGTAGACATACAACATACATGTGTATACCTTCACATATAGATGCATATAGGTACACATATAAACACTGTGTATGTGTCATATGCTAGTACTGTCCGAAAGCTCTACTCACTGTAAGCAAATTCAGGATACACTAAGGTAATGAACAAAGACCTTTCCAAAGCTACCTATAGAATCATCTCAACTTGGATGTAACTTTAATATCTTTCCTTCTAAAACTGAAATGCATTTCTATTTTTCAGGGAAATTTACATTCCTAACAATTTCAGCATACACCAAGTTTAATTTTATCTTATTCTATTTATAAAGCTCAGAAAGGTTCCACATCTTTCCGAGTGCTAATGAAAATGATCAAAGTAGTTCTGTGTTGATAATATTTTAGTTACATGAAGAAAATCACAGTAGCCATTTATCTAGAATATGTTTCCTGGGTTTTCTGTACTTTCTACATGTTATCTCATGTAATCCTCGTGAAACAAACAAATCAAGCAGGTGGTATTATCTCCCATTTTACAGTCTTCAAAACTCAAGTTATTTAGTCAGTGCAAACCAACAAAAGGTTTCAAACATGAACTCAATTCAGGGTCTCATAGGCAAACATCACAAATGAAGCATTCCAAATTCTGCCATTCTATATTGAATGAGGACACCTATGTTAGCAGCAAAGAAAGTAGAAAAACAATGATCACATCCCTTTCCTTCCCCACTCACCCCATTAAAATAACAAAAACTCATATAATGTTTCCAGCACAACTAGACACCCTCTCAGCCGAGATACATTTTCTAGGCAATTGGTGGTGACATTGTATGTTCCTCTGTTACTGTCTTACTGAGAGGTCATCAGTTGACTCAGCACACTATCTCCCTTCTCCACCAAGTGGAAGGTGTCTGCAGACCTGACACTATGATGCTAAAAAAATTCAGAGTGGAGGGGGAGACATCGGTCTGTTAGGAAATAACCTGAAGCCTGTGCAGGTATTTTCTACACTTTGAGTCATGTCCCATCAGTGGACTCAATTAAGCAAGTCAAGGCCAGCATTTTAAAGATACCAAAATACAATGAAATGGAAAATATGAGAATATACCACACACCCCAAGGTAAAAAACTGACTCGTGAAACTTTTTTCACCAACATGTTCTATAATCAATTAGGTGTATATTTGTACCATGTGTACTACGTTGTGCTATAAAATATATTTCTTAGTGTAGCTTACCTTTACCTCTCATATGCCACTAACAAACTCTACTGAGATTACCTGGCAAATATATCCTGACCTCTACAACCCCTAAGCCTCAGTCACCCCCACCCTACCACTTCCCAGGTGAGGTCAATATTTCTCACCAGAACCATTACGAAAGCCTCCAAACTGACCTCCATTATCTTGTCATGCTCCCCATAAATCAAGCTCCAGTCCTTGCCAAAACCACCTATTCAAAATGTAGATCTGATCCGGTCACTCTCCACCTTGAAACCCTCCAGTGCCTATACAATCAAATCAAAGCCCCTCAGCATGGCATACTTGATGCTCTTTAAACCAACCCGAAACACCTTCCCAATTCATCTTCTACCACTCCAGCCTCTCTCACTACTCAGTAGGAATCCCCAAGCAGCTATCAGATCTCACATGACCTCGCTGAGTCTCTGCTCATGCTCTTCCTCTGAGACCCCACTCAGAGGCCTTCTCCCCCAACGAGTCTTCGTGGAACTTTGGAATTGAACACACCTATGTCTGTGGGATCTCTTACTCCATCAAAATTAGATTTCCTGCGTGCCTGTCTCTTCCACTAGGCAAGATGGATTTTATCTACTTCTTCAGGGTCTTCGCTCAAACGTCACCTTCTCACACTGAGAGCTTCCCTGCCTTCCCTGACCACCTTATCTAAATTTACTCCTTGACATTGCTCTCTCCACCAGCTTTGGTGTTTTGCTTATCCCTTACCCCTATCTAAGTCACGTGTAGGTCAATATATAAATGAGTTATATGTATACATATTACATATATGCGCATACATATACAATGTTAGTATATAAAACATTTTTAACCTATTGTAGGTTAAAATAAATACTTGTTTAATGAATAAACAAATACTATGAACAACAAAGACTAAAACTAAATTCAACTTTGCGTCTACAAAGCTGTGCCCACTACAGAATTAGTACACAATAAATGTTCCCATTTTAAAAGTGAAAACGGAAACTCACATAAGCTGCATTGTCTATTGGCCTCCTACTCTTTTCCTTTTAGTAGAAACAAGGACACAAAAAACTTTAAGGCTAGGCAGACCAGTTAGCAGACTGAAAGGAAGGCAGAAATTTTAGAGTGTCACCATACCTGGGCTGTGGGCAGGGCATTTAAGACATTTTTAGGGATCTGTTGTCTTTTCAAAGTGAATACTATAAAAAAAAAAAAAATACCTTCCCTAAAGTGGCATAAAGCTAGAAAGCTGAACATCTACTACTATGCTTATCTTCATAACTTGTTGACATTAGAATCATTAAAACTCTGAAGGCATCAGAAGGAAATAAATCATAAGGCATCTTATCCATTGCGGGGAAGGAGTCTTTCACACGCTACTAAGTCATGGGCACATCCAATATTTATAATCATTTTAAAAATGAGATTAAGAATGTAAGGAGAATGGTAAAATATGCATATGTTCTTGAAGCCTACAACTATAGCTCACACATGTACTATATAGCAATTGTTGTTAAAACACAAATTTGTGACCAATACTTGAAGCTAGAAAAGAAATATGAAGCCATTTAAAAAATATTCCTTCATATCAAATGAAAGATTAATATAGATGTTTGAATAAGAGAAGCATATCACTTCCTCCTGAAGATATAAATTAAAACTGAGAGAAACTTAAAAAGAAAAATAGTAAAATCCTTAACAGAAACAGCACTCTTTCTTAAAAATGACATAATATTTCATGAAGAACAAGGTGGACTTAGATGAAAAATGAGTCAGCAACCACTTTTCAATGTTCTAAGCAGAAAATGGAACATGTAAAGAGAAACAAGTGGATGGTTATAAGCCTACAGAGGGATTACTGAAGGTAACACGACTTGAAAGGTTTCTTCATTTCCTAATACATGCATGTACTTTCCAGTTTCTAAGTTACGGCAAGAATGACCTAAACCCAAATCCCTACCTCATCATTAGCAATCAGAACTCAACCTGGATAGTTTACTATATTTGAGTTCAAAACTTGCTTTGGCTGTGACATCCTGGCTTACCAGGGAGACAGCTCAATACACAAAACCCTGCCCTGGGTTTTGTGCCGCACACCTTGCAAGTGTACCTTTAAATATACAACTTGTAACCAAGCATCAAGAACTAAGCACTGATGTAACTGCTGTAAAGGCAAAGAGAAAGGGAACAACAAGAACTCTTTCATCTGCCAGGTGGCAAAATGATACCTTACTTAGTAAGGTGGGCCACTGTGGAATCACAATGGGAAATGAGAATAATTCCACTAAAAGTGACAATTTCTATATATATTTATTTATATAGTAATATACATACTACATATAACTTATATATAGCATATATATATAGTAATAATTTAAAGATAATATAGATATATACACATTTTATATCCTTGAGTCAAACTTTGAAAATCTCCCTTTTTCCCTTCAGCCTACATCCCCAGAAATAGCCTAGTCATGGATTTGGCAAAGGGAGAAGGCAGGGAGGTGTTCCAGAGACGGCTCATGGAAGAGTGTGCCTGGTGTAAATTTCACCATCACCAAATGTTCCTCCCAAAGTTTTTTTGTGTTTTTTAAAGAGGAGACTAAGAGAAGTCAGCCTCATAAAGCATAATGCTTTCATCAAAATCCAATTTGATTTTAAGTAATTTGGTCTTTCTGCTTAAATGACCTGGTTGAGAAAAGTATCCTGTAGACGTCTAATTAAAAAGGAAAAACAAAAACCAATGTGAGATCATTCCTGGGAAAAGCACACAAGTACCACCTTTGAAGATTCCCATTTTCCTAAAGTCGCCCGGCCACAAAGAGAGCTCAAATGTTTCATAAGGGAAGAAGCGCTTCCCCTTATCAAATTCTTTTTGCTTCTATGCATCATCAAAAATGGAGAATATTTAGCATCTTTCTTCTCACTAAGGTTCCACATCATTTTTTAAGGAATTCTAGAAGGAAGTACTCTGAAAGGGCAAAGTCAGCAGTGCCACAGCTAAACTTTTTACTAACTCTAGCATATAGCACTGCCATTTCCACAGAAGAGAAACAAACTCAGCTCTGGGCTATTTCTTATCCACTTAATAAATCAAGCTTAATAGGACAGCCAGAGTCAAGAATTCTAAAAGAGATCTCATTGTGTTTCAGAAAAATCATTTGGATAAGCAAGAGAAGGAAGAATCTTCTAAAACTCAGAAATGATCAACCAACATTTTGGACAAAGGCTTCCATGAACTCCGTGATTAAAAATGGGTGTCTGGAGCGGTGCCTGGGGGGCTCAGTCGGTTAAGGGTCTGACTTTGGCTCAGGTCATGATCTCACGGTTGGTGAGTTCAAGCCCTGCGTCAGGCTCTGTGCTGACAGCTCAGGGCCTGGAACCTGGTTCAGATTCTGTGTCTCCCTCTGTGACTGCCCCTCCCCTGCACGCTCTCATGTGTGTCAATGCTCACTCTCTCTCTCCCTCTTTTTCAAAAATAAAGAAGCATTAAAAAAAATTTTTTAATGGTGTTTGCATAATTTCCTGACACCGTCTCTCTCAACTTTTCGTTCAATGTCACTGAAGTTCAGAAAGAAGTGAATATTCGTAGTACCCCCCCAAACCAAGCCTACTGAAAGCACAAACTACTGTCAGAATCTGCAAAGTGTCACAGAATGATACGACAGAAATATACCCATATCTCTATTCATATCACATCATTAAGTGACTTCATTAATAGACTTTATTTACAAAGCTAGGAACTTGTGGGGAACCTGGGTGACTCAGTTGGTTAAACCTCTGACTCTTGGTTTCAGTTCAGGTCATGATCTCGCAGTTCGTGGGATCGAGCCCCATGTTGGACTCTGTACATACAGCATGGAGCCTGATTGGGATGCTCTCTCCCTCTCTCTCTGCTCCTTCTGTGCATGTTATCTCTCTCTCTCTCTCTCTCTCTCTCTCTCTCTCCTCTCTCTCTTTCTCTCTCTCTCTCTCAAGAATAAACTTAAAAAAAATTAAAAAAAAACAAAAAACAAAGCTGGGAAGTTGCTTTGTAATTTTTCTACCACTTGTTTGACTTATGCACATCCCTTTTGAGCTAAAATGTATAGCAGCTGTCCAGTCCTGTGCCTGAGACACTAATCTGGGATGTAAGGAGGGCACTGCTCCTTGGTTACCTCCCCTTACTAGCTCAAATGTGACCACCTCCCTCTCTCCATTCAGAACAACACTATAAATCCCAGGAAACTATTAAGGAACTAAGGACAATGAATAAATTGAACATCAGTATTTATGAACTGCAGCCAGTACTTCTCACGGCCAAATCACAGCCTCCATTCACCAGCCATTTGACAAACATGCAAGAGTTTCCGCCATGTGCCATGCGTCGTTCACGTGATTGGAAGATGTTAGGAGAAAACCAAGACAAAGATCCCTGCTCTCCCAGAATTTATATTCCAGGAAGGGAGGAAGGTAATAAACCAATACAGTAAGTTATATAATTCGATAGGTGATGAAAACCACCACGTCAACAGTAATTTTAAAAAACAGAGGTAAATGGGGTTGAGAGGGGGGAAGGGGCGGCAATTTTAAATAGGGCAGTGTAAGCTTCAAAAGAAGATGACATTTGGTGAAGACTTGAAGGGAATGTGCCTCCTAGAGGCTGGCAGCAGTCATAGAAGGGGTCGAGGCAATGACACAGCTGGCACATCCAAGAGGAGCAAGATAGCCACATGGGTGGAGTGGAATGGAGGGAGGAAGGGAAGGAGGGAGAAACAGGAAATGATGAGGTCTGAGAGGTTAACGAGGGCCACGCCAGGTGTAAGGACTTTGGCTTGCACTCTGAGGGCAAGGTAGGTCAAGTGCAGAATCGTGAGCAGCAAAGCAGGTTGATCTGACTCACATTTCGAAAGGCTCACTCTGGCTGCTCTTTTGAGGATAGACCATAGTGAGCAGTGATGGCAGCTGGGAGACCATCTAGAGACCACAGGAGTACATCCAGAGACAGACAGTAGTGACTCAGACCTGGTTGTGATAGTAAAGAAAGTGAGGAGAGACCAGCCTTGGATGTACTTGAAGGTAAACCCAACAGAATTGTCCAATGGCGTGGACGTGCCATAAAGGAAAATAAACAGCCAAGGACGATTTCAGCATTTCCTGAGCAACTGGAAAGAGGAAGCAGCCATTGAGTGAGATAAAGAAGAGTTATGGAACAGGATCCAGAAGCAGATGAAAAGTTTGCTTTGGGACACATTAACTTGGAGATGCCTATTACACAAACAGACATACAGAGAGGCAGGTGGATATGTGCATCTAGAGTGTAGGAGAGACCAGGGCTAGAGATGTAAATCCTGTGGCCATGAGTCTATGGGTCATAGTCATCATATCACATAAGGTCACAAGGAATAGAGTAAAAATAGACAAGAGAAGAGGACTGAGAATATTCTCTGGGGTACTCCAACATTAAGAGGTCAGAGAATCAAGAACCATCAAAAGAGAACCACCGAGAGTTTGAAATGTCCTGGAGGGCAAGTGACGAACACGTGTGACCAAACAGGAAGGACTTGTCATACCATATGAGGTCTAAGAAATGACCACTGTACCTCAAAGACCAACAGGGGTAACTGACAACCTCGACAAGATAGTCTCTATGATGTAAGAGGATTGAAAGCCTTATAGACTGGGTTCAAGAGACTAGGAAAAGATGAATTTGAGGCCATGAATAAAAATGACTTTTTTGGAGGAGGCTGCCCAATATAGCAAGGAAACTGTGAACATCTGGTGGGAAAGCAGGGCAAGAGAAGGTTTATGGAGATGGAACTATTGTAGCATGCTTGTGTGAAGTCAAGCATGATACAGAAGAGGGAAAATCTGTGGTGTAAGAGTGCGGAGAATTCATAAGGTAGTTTCTTTTTTTTTAATTGCGATGTAACTGACATCTAACCTAGCGTAAGGTGTACAGCATGTTGATGTGATACATTTATACAGTGCAATATGATTACCACCACTGTTGCCTAACACCTCTATTGTGACACATAATTATTTCTTTTTCCAGACACGAGTCTGATTAAGATCTAATCTCCTGGCAACTTTTAAGTTCATAATGTAATATTACTGACTGTAATCATGTGGATTGTGATGTGGATGGGATTCTCAAAAACTTATTTATCCAACAGTTGCAAGTTTGTACCCTTAACCAACAAGCCCTCAAAGCCCTCACTCACCTGGGGTGGTTTCTTCTGACCAAGCGAGAGGAGACAGGATGGGGGCACTTAGACAGGGACTGGCCTTAGACAGGAGCATGATTAGTTAATTAGGACTATTCTCTGACTAGCATGCATGGTTACCTAAGCAACGAGCAGGAAGAAACGACAGGAGTGGAGACACTGGGTGGGGCACTCTCTGGAAGCTCTCTTCTGTTTCAATTTTCTCATCAATGTAGGGATCAAGTTCATGAGCTCAGAGTGAAGATGGAAGGAAAGATTTAAAGTCTGAGGGGAGAGGTGATCAGAATAAGTCACCTTAAAAAAGGCATCTTCATTATTAAATAAGAAAAGAAAATTTTCAATTATTCAACTCAATAAGCTACAAGAAAATCAAATAAACCTAAGGGAAGCAAAAGAAAGAAACATTAAAAAGATAAAACAGAAATTAAGGGATTAGAATATAAGCAGTGGAACAGCTGGTTCTTTGAAAACATCAATAAAATATAGAAACCTCTTGCAAAGCTCATTAAGAGGGAAAATACAATTATACAACATTGGAAATAAGAAAATGGATAGAAGTCAAAGAGCCAAAAGAGATTTAATACAAGTATAAGGGAATATATATGATTTTATGCTGAAATTGGTAATGCTCAATGAAGAAGAGGATGCCTAAGAAAATATAAATTGTCAAAATTGACTCGAGAAGTAGACTCTGCACAATTCAATAAACGTACGGAAATAGACAATGTTGACAACCATTTTACAAGAGGGCACTATCAAACCTTAAGAGACAGAATTTTTATGCTTTTTAAAATGTTACATGGAACAGAAAAAATAAAAATCAAGGAATGGTTCTCATTTCATTTTATAAAATCCAGCACAACCTTGACAAGGAAACTCTAAAAATAATAGTGTAAGAAATATAAATCCATCTAATTTATAAATAAGGAATCATAACATAATTGTCAAATCATATACAGTTATAAAGTGCTCATACTGTTAGATGCCAAAATTGCATTTGAAAAAAAAATCAAAAAATCTTTCCTGATAAAAAATGTTATTAAGCTCACATTAAACAACATCTTTCTGGGCGCCTAAGTGGCTCAGTTAGTTATTTGTCCAACTCTGGCTCAGGGTCATGATCTCAGGGTTCATGGGCTCAAACCCCCAGCCCCATATTGGGGTCTCTGCTGTCATCTCAGAACCCGCTTTGGATCCTCTGTCTCCCTCTCTTTCTGCCCCTTCCCCACTCATGTTCTCTCTCAAAAATAAATAGAAAGCATCTTTCACTAACCAGTATCTGAGATCCTGTTTCACAATGAACTCCCAAAGTCCTTCCCATTAGCCTCAGAAGCACATACTATGTGATCAACCAACACTAGCTACTTATTATTATTATTCTATTAAAACAGGAATGTTTGCTCCTACCACTGATATTTAACATCTCTATATAAAGGTAACTGTTTCCTGTCCTCAAGGGAGTTAAGTATTCGACAAGTAAGGCTAATGCTTAAAAACACTTACACATAAATTCAGGCAGCTTGATAACAAACTTTTCTAAAATAAAACACAAATATTCTAAGGGGAAAAAAAGTGTTTTAATTACACTTTGTTTTAACAATGTAGTAGATCTTGGTGTTAGTCCTAATTTCAATGGTACAGGGAAAACAAAATTTTAAAACACTGAATGGTGAGGCAAGAATATTTTATTTCAGCTCACTTTGTAAAAGGTTTATGATAACATATAACCCCCTGAACATTTGGTCTTAATATTTACTGAACTGATAGTTTATAAATAAGAAGTTCTCCAACCTAAGGAGGAAAAGAAAACTTTAAAAACTTGCCAGCTTTATTTCACTGTGATTTCCCACTGGGAAGAAAGCTCATTAGGAATTGAGTTAGTTGGTTTATATTTCCCCAAAAAAGAATTAGTTACAGCCTCCCCAGAAACTCTGGAGGTTTGAGAAAGCTTTGAAAATTGCCAAGCAAAAGGAAGTAACCAAGGTGGTACCTGCTTGATTGTAGTAAACTCTCGTGCAAGGCAATCTCGCAACAGCCACTATACTTGGATTCCTAGCTTCCCAAGGAAAAAAATCCCAAACACATGCAGTTCACTTCCATAACTCACTTCAACCATTTTGTATTAGAAAGAGCCATTGTTTTTCCTCCAGAAAATTCTGGAAATTAGTTATTTTTTAGAAAATGCCAGGATAGGGGCGCCTGGGTGGCTCAGTCGGTTAAGCGTCCGACTTCGGCTCAGGTCGTGATCTCGCGGTCCGTGAGTTCGAGCCCCGCGTCGGGCTCTGTGCTGACAGCTCAGAGCCTGGAGCCTGTTTCAGATTCTGTGTCTCCTTCTCTCTGACCCTCCCCCGTTCATGCTCTGTCTCTCTCTGTCTCAAAAATAAACAAATGTTAAAAAAATTAAAAAAAAAAAAAAAAGAAAATGCCAGGATAGAACTGTTCTCACTGTGAAGGACGAAGCTGTTCAGAGCTGGTGGGTGAAGCGTGGGAAAGACAAAGGTATTAAAAACAAAACAAGGTTTATGGATGAACTTGACTGGAAGTCGAGCAAGAGGCATGGAAGAAAAGCTGACTGGCAAAGAGAGTAGCAGAGAAGGAACAAGACCTCATATACAGGGTAATTATGAGGAGGAAGAGAAAATGAAGATAACAAAGCATTATGGCAACAAGGTAGAATCAATGTAAACTTGGGAAGATTACGAATTCATGTAAAGCTCAAACGGTGGTCTTTCTGGAAACAATTAAACTATATTATTACCAAATACAACAATCTGTAGTAGGTATCTTTAAGGTTGTCCACGAAGCCCACAGCCCCTTTCTCTGCAAATGGCCACCTGGGAGACACGGCAGCCATGTTTACACCATTTGACTTTGCCAAAGCCGGGATCCCACACCTCAGGGGTGTGGACTGACATGACTCCACACACAGAGCCAGTCATGCTTATAATCGTCTGCCGAGGCCGGACGCCTGAGCTCATCCTAGGCCCTCGAGTCCAGCAGATTTCTAAAGAGCCTTTACCAAGAAAAGCCTCTACTAAAATAACAACGCACCAGGACGTAGAAGAGGCCATGTGTCTGATCTCATGAGCAAGAAGACTTGGCAATTTAACCACCCATACTTAATCGTGAACTTTAAGGTCTTTCAAAAAATACCTTTTACTATGTCCCCGTATCATTTTGCTTATGCTTTATGCCCCTGGCAAACAAAAAACTAGTTTTCAACATACGTATCATACCACATAAACCCCACAGGTACTGAAAAGAGTCTTTGAAAGAAAGACACTTTTTAAAGCCTACAGGATGTGAGCCTCTGTGCAATGGCCAAGAACAACAAAACAGTGTCACAGCTGAAGCGAAGTCCCTCATGCCCCAGCAAGAGCTCAGGGACGCAGGAAGGGTAACAGCTGTGTGGAGGTGGGTGGGAACCAGGCCCAGACTCCGCTGTCACATGGCTTCCTTCGATCTCAGCAGCACTAAGACTCACTGGGAATGACTAAGACAACTAACACTGAGGACGATCCCAATGATAATGGGGAGAGATAATCTTCTAAAAACCTTTTGTAAATAGGAGCATAAAGGAGATAAGATGCAGCCTCCACCACACCAAACAGAGGCCAAGGACGCACACAAAAAAATACCTCGTACCGAAATGCTTGGAAGAATTTTCTAACGTGGAGATCTATTAAATGCCTAGCAACCTCCCCAGGGAAATAGCAGCGAAGTTGCTCAGAGTGGAGCGAGAAATTCATTTCTGAAAGCCTCTTTTCCAACTTGGGAAATTTAACTCTGTGCCTTTGTAGTCCCCAGAGACGACTTGGCTGAGGCTGCACTGGGTGTAACCATATGTCAAAACTAATATATTGGTTATGCTTCTCACTCACAGTGTGTTAGAAAATAGTCAAAACTTAAAGTGCCAAAGGAGGCTTTTCTTCAGGGACAGGCGCATAAGCTGTGACTTTATAACATTAAAAATTCTTTGTCCTTTACCTAATAAGATAATTCTTTAAACAGGAAATGTTTAAAAGACCACAGAAATAGGCAGTTCGTTTTGTGAGGGTGGGGGCAGCAATGCTGGCCAACTTTCTTTCTTTAACAGCAGCATTTCCACCAAAAATGAATCTTTTCTGTCCATCCTCCCTTTCCCGGCTAGAAAGCCCCCATCAAATCCTGGGTCCTCATCCTTCAGGACTCAGCTTAGGATTCAGTACAGGCTTCACCAGGAAACCCGACACACCATGGAAACCTGTACTTCCCTCTAGCTCAGGGTTTATCACTTAGGATCTGATGGCCAGGCTCCCCCTACAGACCAGAGGTGCAAACAAGAAAAACACAACTAAACAAACCAACCAAGAGAAAAAATAAACCAGAAGCAAGATATTCCTTTAAGAGGCAGGGGAATGTGTGGAGAAACTCAAACAGAGAAGAAGTACGCCAAGACAAACACTTTTGAATCAATCACACCAAAAATATTCCCAGGAAGTAGAAATTATTTTTTATAATGAGCTTCCTGACACAAAACTTAAGATGACACTAATACAAATAATTTTTCCCCCAAATCACAGGCCACACTAAGGGAAACCCATTTTCTGATGGTTTCTCTAGTCTTTACATTAAAGAGAGAGTACTCCAATATAATTAGTGGTTTTACCTCCTAAAAGTGTAACAACAACTTCCCATTACTTTTTTAGCAATAATCATCCTGAGTCATTATTACCAAGACATCAGTTCTCCCCAGTTTGATCTATGGGTTCACGGGAGTCCCAATTTAAATTCCCAGAAAATTATTTTATGGATATGGACCAACTAATTTTAAACTTTTTACAGAGAGACAAAACACTGAAAGTAATGAACACAATTTTAAGAAAAGAACAAAGTTGGACGACTGACACTACCAGACTTCCATACTTAATATGAAGCTACCGTAATCAAGACCATAGCATCCTGGTGAAAGGACAGACAAATAGGTCCATGAGACAGGACAGAAAAGATGCAACAGACCCACATAAATAGCCAATTAACCTTTGACAAAGGAACACAATATAATGGGGCAAAGGCAGTCTTTTCAGCAAATGGTCCCAGAACAACATCTGCACGTAAGAAATTGGATTGAGAGGCAGACCTTACATCGATCACAAAAATTAACTCAAGGCAGATCTGGGACCTAACTGTAAAATAGAAAACTATAAAACTACTAGCACACAGGAGATAACCTAGATGATCTTGGGTTTAGGAATGGCTTTTTAAATTTAATACCAAAAGTGTGATTCATGAAAAAAAATATGGGATAAGCTGGACTTGACTAAAATTAAAAACTTCTGCTCTGCAAAGAACAACATCAAGAGGGGCACCTGAGCAGCTCAGTCTGTTAAGCATCCAACCCTTGGTTTCGGCTCAGGTCATGATCTCGCGGTTTGTGAGTTTGAGCCCTCTGCTGGGCTCTGCACTGACAGTATGAAGCCTGCTTGGGATTCTCTGTCTCTGTATTATCCCCCCCTCCTCTCTTAAAATGAAAAGAAAGAAAGAAAGGAAGAAAGGAAGAACGGAAGAAAGGAAGAAAGAAAACAACGTCAAGAGAATGAGAAGACAAGCCACAGAATGGGAGAAAGCGTTTGCAAAAGGCATATCTGACTGAGGACTGTTATCCAAAATACATGAAGAACTCTTAAAACACAACAAGAATACAAACTACTTGATTAATAATTCAGCCCAAAACTTGAATAGCCACCTCACCAGAAAAGATATACAAATAAGCACATGAAAATATCCTCCACATCCTATGCCATCCAGAAAATGGAAAATTAAAACAAAATGAGTTGCCATGTACACGTATGCGAATGCCCCAAACCCAAACCCCTCACAATACCGAAATGTGACAAGGATGTGGATCAACAGGGATTATCACTTGTTGCTGGGAGGAATGCAAAATGGCCCAGCCACCATGGTAGACAGTTTGACAGCGTCTTACAAAACTAACATACTTTTATCATATGGTCCAACGATCCTGTTCCTTGGTATTTAAACAAAGGAGCTGAAAACTTATGTCCCCACAAAGACTTGTACATGGCAAGTTACAGCAGCTTTATCGGTAACTGCCAAAGTGTGGAAGCAACCAAGACGTCCTTCAGTAGGCAAACGGATACATCCAGAGGGTGCAGTATCGTTTGGCACTAAAAAGCGAAGGGCTGTCAAGCCATGAAAAGACATAAAAGAACCTTACATGCGTGTTGCTAAGTTAAAGACGCATGCGAAAAGGCTATATTGTATGATTCCAGCCATAAGAAATTCTGGAAAAGGTTAAACTATAGAGACAGTAAGAAGATTGGCAGTTGCCACAAGTGGGGAAGGTGGGGGTGGGAAAAACAGGTGGAGCATAGGATTTTTAGGGGAAATCAGTCCGCATGATACTGTCCTGATGGATGTCATGATATGTTTGTTCAAACCCAGAGAACCTAAGGTAAACCATGGATTTGGTGTGACCACGAGGTGAGGTATTGACGTAGGTTCGTCACTGGTAACAAATACGGATACTGCTCTGGCAGGGGATGCTGATAATGGAAGAGAATGTGCATGTGTGAGGGCGGGGTGCATAGAGGAAATCTCTGTACCTGCCTCCCAACTCTTCCGTGAACCATAAACTTCTCTCTAAAAAAAGGTTAATAGGGGCATCTGGGTGGCTCAGTCAGTTAACTGGCCAACTCTTAATTTTGGCTCAGATCATAATCTCCCGGTTCACAAGATAAGGCCCTGTTGGGCTCTGCGCTGACAGCATGAAGCCTGCTTGGGATTTTCTCTCTCTCTCTCTGACCCTCCCTTGCTCATGCATGCTCTCTCAAAATAAATAAGCATTTTTTTAAAAAAAGTTTAATAAAAAGTTATGGTTTTCTTTTAGAATTTTCAAAGAGTATTCCCTCGAACTCTTTTTCTTTGCGATTTCAACAGAGGGAAACTGAGTCAAAGTCAAAGCCACTTCAGAAACAAAACAAACAAAAATTAGACAGGCTTAAAATCTTTAACATGGTTCATTTGCAAAGTGCATCTCCTAGCAGGATCCAGTATTTCCCATATCTATTTGAGTACTTCTTTTCTCCTACAGTATGTCTCAGGACTCTGTTCACATAAACACTCTTTGAAAAATCCTGGATTATTTACAAAGGGTCTAAAATGGGAGCTACAGATTGGTTAAATACTGAAACAAAGGGGGTTTAAGTTGCTACAAGCATTTTGAAAAAACTGCTTAGTTCGGATTCCTAAGGCTGAACTTACACATTACTATGCACCCAACTCCTAGATACATGCACAATGGAGTGTGTGTGTGTGTGTGTGTGTGTGTGTGTGTGTGTGTATTAACAACACAAAAAGGTCATTAATGGCAAAAGGAAAAAATAAATGACAGTATCTTCATATAATGGATGTGATAGTCAGAAAAATGCCCCCTTCCCCAAATTCCACACCCTAATTCCTTGAACCTATGACTACTACCTTACAGAGCAAAAGGATGTTTTAGGGGCAGATTAAGTTAAGGATGTGGAGATGGGCCCTAAACATAATCACACAGGTCCTTTTAAGAGGAAAGCAGAGGGAAATTTGATGACAGAAGAGGTGACGTGAAGAGGAAGCAAGTATTGGAGTGACATGCTTTGACAACCCAAGGAATCCAATGGCCATGAGAAGCTGGAAAAGACAAAGAAGCCGATTCTCCCCTGAGAGCCTACAAAACCCAGAAGCTCTGCCAGCACCTTGACTTTAGCCCAGTGAAACTACAGACTTAGGATGTGCAGAACTGTATGAGAGTAAGTTGTGCCCTGGAAGCAACTCTGTGATACTTCGTGACAACAGGAATAGAAAATTGACACAATAGGATACCATACAGAAAAGAGAAAGGATACATGGTTGTTACACATAACAACAGGCATAATTCCCACACATGTCACATTTCACATTTGGAAAATGAAGCAAGATACAATAGGGCATACTGTGTGATGGCATTTACATGATGTGCAAAAACAAGCCCAACTACTGCACAGGGTTACAGCTCCAAGGTATCTCTGTCAGGGGGCACTGACTTGAAGGGACACAGGGGGTCACCTGGAAGAGTAGTCTCTTTTTTATTTATTTTTTAATTATTTTTAAACTTTTTAAATGTTTATTATTTTTGAGAGAAAGGGACAGATAACAAGCAGGTGAGGGGCAGAGAGAGAGGGAGGCACAGAATCGGAAGCAGGCTCCAGGCTCTGAGCTGTCAGCACAGAGCCTAACGCAGGGCTTGAACTCACAGACTGCGAGAGATCATGACCTGAGCTGAAGTCAGACGCTTAACTGACTGAGCCACCCAGGCGCCCGGAGTAGTCTCTTTTTTAATACAGGTTGTGGGTATATGGGGATTACATACTTTGAGAAAATTCACCAAATTGTACACATGTAATGGGTATACTTTTCCCTCGAAATATCAGACATCAAGAAAAGTTTTGTGGATTTTTTTTTAAACTACATTTTGTTTTTTT
Organism: Herpailurus yagouaroundi; assembly: GCF_014898765.1. Classification (NCBI taxonomy): domain Eukaryota; kingdom Metazoa; phylum Chordata; class Mammalia; order Carnivora; family Felidae; genus Herpailurus; species Herpailurus yagouaroundi. Next base: position 106,435,620 of record NW_024412377.1, read on the forward strand.
CTTTTTAATCATCAGATCCAATGACTCATAAAATAAATCCGTCTTGGGAAAGCCTTGTTTGGGAGCAATTCCAGAGCTTGGCCGTTCTCTCACTGTGAGGGAAAGAAACAAAGATAAGGAGGCCACTGGCTATAACCAAGCAGTCGGTAAGGAAACCGGAAGAATGAGGTCTCTGACAAACAAGAACAAATCAATGTTTCTAAGAGAAGGAAAATAATATGTTTTTGCAACTAAAAAGAGTACACAGTTTCATATTCCTGTTTTCCAACAATTCCAGCTACTAATTTATACTACTAACAAAATTAGATTAGGAACTTCGTAGAGAAGTTCCAGTGAATCCAGATACAGATATGTCTGTATCTCTCTCTCTCTCTCTCTCTCTCTCTCTCTCTCTCTCTCACACACACACACACACACACACATCAACCATTGCTTCCTCTAAGCATATCAGATATGAATGAACCTGAATGTGAAGTCGCAGTTTCTAGAATTCAAAATGAATAAATCCAGGAAAGACATGGAAGAAGATCAAGTTAAAGCACTATAAGGAGGACCAAAGCAGAGATAGGTCTCACCAGTTCCAGAGAGGGCAAGTCCTGACTTCAACAATGTAAGGAGGGAGGTAGCAGAGGCCAGCACTTTTCCTTCTCTTATAATATTAGAGCCAAGGGTATGAAGGCATCTGGTGGCCAGCTTGGGAAGTTAAGAGTCAGTCCTACAGTTAAAACAGCTGGCAGTCCACCTGCCTATATGGTACCAAATGTTGGTGAAATGCTTCATTTTCTAAAGTCTACGATCACCTTACTGCAATACCCACAGGTCCCCAAAAAGGCTTGGAGAGGATAGAAATCACAAAGCTAGTACGTCACAAAGTGGAGATGTCAACACCCTGTTCATTCTTTTTTTCCCCACATCCATTCTCCGGTGAGTAAGTTTTGGTATCAACACACTGATATGGGACTAGACTTAATACTGTACTCAAACCCAAAATTCACATGTAAAATGAACATTGTACAACTCAATTCCATTGAATTCTTTTGAATTTCACTGGATTTTCATTGAGTTCATATAATTGCTTAAAATGAGCTCTATAAATAAAACTCAGTAGGAAATAGATCAATAGAAGGTCAGGTTGGCTCTGAAAATGCACTTTGAGGCTTCAATGTCCCTAAAGGTAATATGTTCAAGCTCAAATAATATACCCTCTGTTACCTGTAAGGCAGAACAATGAAGGCTTCTGAAGCTGCAGGATATGGAGAATCTGGAAAAAAAGTATCTGAAAGAAAGCAAAACATCAACAACGGCTAAGTCTGGGTGGTGTCTGTGATATTCTTGGTGGTTTTCTGGAAAAGTGTCAGGTGTCAGTTTTATGAGAAAGAAAAATTAAAGAATTTCATGGAAAATTCCTATGGAACAGCCACCTGTAAAAAAATGGTGTGGGTGCTTTTAGAAAGAAAAGATTAACAGACATGAAAGAAAGAGAACCCTAGCTTTGAAAAACAGTTGAGGTCTTAACAGAGAAAATTATATGCTTTCTACTGGCACAGTCCATAATTATCTTTCAGTGTAAATTCTAATCAATACCTATCCCATTTTCACATTATTTTAAAATTTCAGCGTTTTTAAATGTGTCCCCCCCCCCCCCCCCCCACACACATTTCTATTTTCTCAAACAATGCCACCACGCCAGGAAATAAATTCACTTATGGTCAAAGGAAACGTATGGAAGCTGAAACTCACTTCTTTTGGATGTCATCATTAATGTTTTCAATGATTAATGGCTAATAAATGGGTCTACAACAGAAAACCCGGCTGAGACCGTAACAAGCGCCAAACGTGCAGCTCACTGCGACTAGGGGAGAATGACTGTTTCCCGCTTATAAACAGAAGGCCAAGTTTAGACAATGCAGAAAGCCAACCACAAAGTCAGTCCTAAAAAGGAAGTCAGAACAGGGTACATTGGCTACCACATGCCAGTCACTACTGTCCTTTTTATAGAAAAGGCCACTGAAGTTCAGAATTCAAGCTGCTCGCTGAAGTCAATTAGGTGTGATGCATTCCAACAAGACAATGTTTGTGTCATTATGCAATCCTGCCTTTACCTACAAAATACAACATGAGCCATGGCTCACTGAGACTCTGAGAGGCCCATTCATGGACTCTTATCATCTTTTGGCACCCAGAGACATTCACACCCATACCACTTCACCGATCAAGAAACTTCAGTGCAGGGGCGTCTGACTGGCTCAGTCAAGAGACCAAGCAACCCTTGATCTTGGGGTTGTGAGTGTGAGCCCTCTGTTGGTTATAGAGATTACTTAAAAATTAACCTTTCAAGGGGTGCCTGGGAGGCTCAGTCGGTTGAGCATCCGACTGTGGCTTGGGTCACGATCTCACAGTTGACAAGTTCAAGCCCTGCGTCGGGCTCTGTGCTGACAGCTCAGAGCCTGGAGCCTGCTTCTGATTCTGTGTCTCCCTCTCTCTCTGCCTCTCCCCGGCTCATGCTCTGTCTCTGTCTCAAAAATAAAGATAAACATTAAAAAAAAAATTAACCTTTCAAGAAAAAACAAACTGCAGTTCAGACAGAGTTAAGTGTGACCCAAGCTAGTGGTTAAGCCAAGACACTAACTCAGACAAGTTTTGCACAGCTGGGGTCTGACTCTCACTTGGTAGTTGTGTGAACTCAGGAAAGTTATTTCTTTCAATTCCAGTCTTCTCGTCTGTTGAATAGATCTACCAAAACCATCCCCTTCTCTGGGAAGACCAGAGTGAGATGTACAGAAGATCTAGCACTTATGGGCACTCAAATGGTACCTGTTAGTATTACCAATGATAACAAAGGCTCTGATCTTGTAGTAACTATTTCATGGAGCATTACAGAGGGCATGCTAGGCAAAGAAATCAACCCTTTGAAGTCAACACAAAGAGTTCAAAGACTTCAAAGAAGAGAGTTTAAAAGGCACCGCTCTTTACCACACTGCTCATATACCACAGTATATGCCCTCCATGTTTATCACTCCAGGGTCTCAACTTGTTTCCAGTTATGAGCTTCATTGTTTCCTCCATCAAATTCATACAATGAAATCCTAAACCCGAGTACCTGAGATTGTAACTATATTTGGAGACAGGGTCTTCAAAGAGGCAATTAAAGTGAAATGAAGTTATTAGGTAGCATCTAATCCAATAGCCCTGGTATCTTGAGAAAGAAAAAAAAAAAGAGCAAGTTAAGACACAGATAAGCACAGAGGAAGAAACCACATGAAGACACAGGAAGAAGATGGTCACCTACAAGCCCTCAAAATAAAATCTGAGTCCAAGATCAAGTTGGACTTGAACTTCCAGCCTCCAGAACTGTGAGGAAATAAATGTCTGCTGTGGGAGCCTCCAAGTCCCTGACACTTAGTTGTGGCAGCTCTGACAGACTCATACAACCATCCAGTGCCATCCCCCCTCACCTGCAGCCCGTCCAGGTATGAGGAACACACAGCTCCCACCACCACCACACGAGGTGCCTGAAAATTGGCACAAATGAGCTTAGGTAAGCTCGAACCTATTGGATGCAAGCCATTTCGCTACTTCCAGTCCACAGAAGATCAACTTTTTCTACATTTTCAACATTAGTGGCTAGTTCATAGGACTCCATGAGGAGGAACTGGAATGCAGGAGCACAAGAGCTCTGGCCCTTTACTGGAATCTTCTTAAGACAGACTGAGCTCTCTTCAGGTGGAGGCCTCCCTACAGGGAAATAAACACATTAAGACCCAGGAAATAAAGCCGTATTGTCTCAATGTTCAGGAGCACCACAGAGCTTTCAGAGTAAGGGCAGGTATAATTTCAAGTACAAATTACAACAGCTTTGAGAATCGTATCTTGTCATTTGCAATACCACGGATGGGTTATTACACACAGTGAAATAAGTCGGCCCGAGAAAGACCAAAACCGTATGATTTCACTTACGTGTGGAATCTAAAAAACAAAACAAGGAACAAACAAAACAGAAACAGACTCCTAGATACAGAGAAGAAACTGGTGGTTGCCAGAGAGGAAGAGAATGGGGGGATTGAAGAGAGAATAGGTAAAGAGAATGAAGAAGTACAATATTCCAGTTATTAAATAAGACATGGGCATATAATGTATATCATAGGGAATATAATAAATAATACTATAACAGCTTTGTATGGTGACAGATGGTTAGTAGACTTATTCTGGCAACTATTTCATAATGTATATAAATATCCAATCATTGTTACACCTAAAATTCATATAGCATTGTATGTCAGTTAATTAATAAAAAAGTTTTCTTTTTAATGTTCATTTATTTTTGAGAGAGAGAGGGAGAGAGAGAGAGACAAAGCAGGAAAGCATGAGCAGATTAGGGCAGAGAGAGAATCGGAAGCAGGCTCCAGGCTCTGAGCTGTCAGCACAGAGCCCGACGCGAGGCTCGAACTCATGAACTGTGAGATCATGACGTGAGCCGGAGTTGGACATTTAACAGACTGAACCACCCACATGCCCCAGTAAAAAAGATTTAATGTAAAACCAAAAAATTACAAGAGTTTTCAAAGACTAGCACTGCCTTGGTAGTTTTTGACTTACATCAAACGATGAAGAAACTGCATTATTATTACTATTATTTTTAGATGTTCAGCTGAGGCCTAAGTGCAAAGTGTTCTGTATCAAAACATCTAATAGACACAGAGTAATTCAGCTACGGCTATTTATAAATCCCAGTCAAAGTCTGCTGGATCATCCCCAGAGAGCTAAATCCCCTTTTTACATAATGGCAATTATTCAAATGCCTAGTCTGAAGAAAGAAATGGACTAACAGAAGGTGAAGAATGTTTATGAATCACTCACTGGTTCAAGGGCTTCATCTGATCATTTTAAAGAACAAAAAGTTACTATTTCTCTGTTCCATCCATCCATACACATTTTCTTAGAAAATTCTCCATGTTTGCAGAATATCATTCGGTAAAAAGTAGTTATAGACAAGACTCCTGACAATTAACATTCCTTAAAAGAATATATAAAATAATCTGTCTTATTAACCTCAAATGCTATTTCTTTTCACAATAAATTTAAATTTCAAATTATAAATCACCTTCCCATTTCACATAGTGTTATGAATAAGGGGGGTATTTTGGGCTTGGCTCTGTCTTCCAACTCACCTTGGCCTCTTTAGTGAGTCCTCTCCACTCTGGGGAATGGATTATGGTCATCATCACTGGCATAAATTAGATTGTGAGGGTCTCTCTGTTACCCTAAAGTCTTTTGTCATATTGAAGATGGAAACAATTTTGGGGACTTCTGTGTCTCAGGGAAGTTCCTGGGTCAACTCAACTAGTATCACAGGGGAGGCTGTTAAAAATGCAGATTCCTAGGCTGCAGCTAGATTTACTAGTCTAGTCTCAGGGCAGCACCCAGAAATCTTCGTATTAATCAACTTCCCAGTTGATTGTTATGCAACGTACGGTATATGCTAATGCCATGGGGCTTTGGCATTGGATACTGCCATTTATAGCTTGTGTGACCATGGGGAAGTTAACTTCATCTCACTTCCCCACCTGTATTCTAGGGACAACAGTACGTGCTCCTGAGAAGTGCTAGAAGAGGGCACAAAATAATGTACACAGGCTGCCTAACCCATAGCACATACCAAAAAACGTCAACTGTCGTAATTACAATATAGAAAAGGACTTTGAATTTACTGATTAATATTTGTTGAGTCACTGATTAACTCATTGCAACAAACTGAATATTCCAAGGGAACCATGGAAACATGTCTTCTGATTGTAAATCACAAGGTTCTGAGTGCTCAGATTTTAAATAATGTTTAATGGTAAATGCCAGGCATATGGCTATAAGAACACTTGCTGAAAACAGGATTCTGTAGTCAACAAGGTTTTCATTTCATAGCATCTTAAATGGACGTGTCAGAGCAGACTAGAGAGAACCTGAGACCATTCCTGTGAAACATTATTTGACTTTGCCATCCAAAATCATACCACAGCATTCGACTGTATAATTATGTATTTGGCTCAGATTTTGTTTTTATCATTTATATCTTTTGTTTCCATCTTAAAAAAAATCCCTACATACTAGTAGAGCCGAGATTAGAAACACACCTGGGACTTTTGTAGAACTAAAGCAGCACATGTATTTAATTACGGTGAGGTTTCCGTCATTATCATTCTGAACATGCTCGTGCTATACCCATTAAAAACAGAGAGAAAAAAAAGGAAGCTATGGGGAAATGCAGACAGCACACAGTACGTTTAATCTTTAGATGATCTCAAATGAATCTGTGCAAGCAGAATTCTGAATTACCACACATAAATAAAAACCATGAAATCTGCCCCTCCCAGTAATCCACTCTCCAGAAACAGTTTCTGGAGAATTTTGGAAGGGATCCCCATCTAGGAACGAGGCCCCCAGAGGAACCATGAAGCTTATGCAGGGCAGTTTCTGTGTCCTGGAGGACACCAATCATTCACAGCTTGACCCCAGATCAGAAAGCCCTAGAAACACCCTCATGCTAAGTGCCGGGTGCTCCTCCCAGGGCACCCAGTACCCGAAAACATATGAAACTTCTGACTGACTGCTTAAAGGACAGTAAGCTCCAGGTTCTTAGGCACAGTAAAAGAAGACACAAAAGACACGCAAGGATAAAGCAGGGGCCTGGGAACAATGGTGACCTGTGCGGGCATTTCACAAGGGCTAAGTAGAGCAGGGAGCGTGGGGGAGGAGGTGCAAGGCTGGAACTTGCAGGGACTCCCAAGTCCAGCCTAGAGCTCAAAACTGGGGCACAGTACTATAGACAGGATTAACAGGAAATAGAATACTGGCAACCTATTACTCAACAGTTACTTTAAGTTCATTTATTTATTATGAGAGAGAGAGTGTGTGTACATGAGCAGGAGAGGGGCAGAGAGAGACAGAGAAAGTCCAAGCAGGCTCAGCACTGTCAGCACAGACAGAGCTCTACTTGGGGCTTCAACTCAAAAATCGTGAGATCATGACCTGAGCTGAAATCAAGAGTCAGACGCTTAACTGACAGAGCCATCCAGACCCGCCTCAACAGTTATTTCTTAAACACCATGACTAAGTTTTATGTATCACCTAATGTAGTCTTTGTAACAACCTGCGGATGATTGTTAGGATTCCCTTGTCACAGGTGAGGAAACTAAAGCTGAACACTTGGCACTTAATAAGTACTCAATACTACCCCTATTTTTCTCATCAACAAATGAATCAACCCAAATGAGTGCACTTTTAAAGAATGACTGACACTCCAAACAGACATGGCATAATAAAAGAGATATAAATGGTTACAAGAAAAAAAATCAGGCGCTCCAATTTGTGTCTTAATTATCAATTCTGGATCACAAAGCCCAGGAACAAGATTATAGTGTTGGCAAAAATGAGTCCACTTGGCCTTCTGGCATCTTCCACCCTGGAGACTACAAAAACACAGCAACCAACCTCATTGACCTGTACCATTCTTACACTTCATACAAAATTTGGACAAGCTAACAGCGTTCACATGTGTTAATGCTTCAAGTTCCTATAAAAGTTGTGACTCAAAATGTTATCATCACTGGGTTTCCAGGCAGCTCACATTTTCTGATGGTTATCAGGGTTCCAACTGGAACACAGATAAACACACCATTTTTTTTTTTCCTGATTTGATCTTTTATATACAAACTGAATGGCTATTTCTGAACTTTGGACATTTCTATGCATAACAAAACCACTTCACTGGATGGATGGAACAGGAAGTGACTGCTAGGGGACACAAGGGATGTTCCAGAAACGATCTAAAACTATGGTGATGGCTGCACAACTGTGATTTACTGAATTGCACACTTACATTGTATGGACTTTATGGTATACGGGGCACCTGGGTGGCTCAGTTGGTTAAGCGACTGACTTTGGCTCAGGTCGTGATCTCACAGTCCGTGAGTTCAAACCCCGCATTGGGCTCTGTGCTGACAGCTCAGAGCCTGGAGCCTGCTTCAGATTCTGTGTTTCCCCCTCTCTCTACCCCTCCCCTGCTCACGCTCTGTGTCTGTCTCTCAATAATAAATAAACGTTAAAAAAAATGTTTTTAAAGAAAAAAAATCAAGCTGTTAAAACACCAGCAGCACTCCACTGCTACCTATCTGTTGAGTTCCCCCTGAGAAATCATGATTGCTGGTTGGAAAAAAAAGTTGTGACCTTGCTGCTCCTGTATCCTACGCCTCAATCTCCCTCCCATCACTGATCCAACTAATAAACGTAGATGTTGTCAAAATGTAGAACATTTATTAGGAGAATGATTATACTTCCTTCAAATACTAAGTAATGCCTTCAGTATTACAGCGATTTTATTGACTTTTTTTTTAAAGGAATAATTTTTAAGGGTGCTGATGGCATCAATGCTGTGCAAAGTGAGCTTCAGACAACGCTGATCACATCCATGCCATCTTCTTTCTGCCTCTCTTGGCTGGGATCTGAGCACCTTCCTCACAGCACCAAAGGATTGCTTCAAGAGCTGGCGACCTACTGACACTTCCCTCACCAGACCTATGACCACCTGTGAGAAACGCTCTCCTGAAAGGCTGGAGACATGAAGTGACGTATTGTGCCAGCCACCTTGTCGGGAGGGGAACTCATAAGAACATGCATCCAAATCGGAACAAATCTTGACAGGCCTACCCTCAGAATACATCCAGTTTCCAGCCCCATGTTACTTCCTCTTGGTCAAAGCCAATGGTCCTTTCTCTCTTCAACTGTTGCAACTCGCCTCCTTGCTCCCATCCATCTTCCCTGGTGTCCATTCTCAACACAGGAGCCAGAGCGATACTCCTACAATTTAAGTCATATCATGTCAAAACCATCCAGGTGCTTCCCTTCTACTCAATATAAGAGCCCAAATCTTGACAGTAGCCTCAAGGTCCCACATCCCTGGTTCCTGATACCTTTCTGATCTCCTTTTTTACCATCCTGTCCCTCCTTGCTCACCTATTCCATCCACACCAACCTCTTTTTCTTCCATTACCCCAAACACAGTCCTACCTCAGGGCTTTTGCACCTGCTGCTCCTCTGCCTGGAGGGCTCTTGCCACAAATATCCTACAAGCTGGCATGCTCACTTCATTCTGGCCTCCACTCAAATGTTACCCTGACAAAAAGCCTTCCTTACTCAAACTATCCCCTGTCATGGACACATGGTGTCTCACTGCCCCTTCTACCCTACGTTTCCCTCAGCACTTATTCCACCTGAATGGCAACATGTGTCATTGTGTGGGTATTTGTCCCCTATACATGAATGTCAGCGAGAGGAAAGACTATCTCCAGAGCCTGAAACGGAGCCCGGCTCATAGAAGATTCTAAATAAGTCTTTGGTGGGAGTAAGTCAATAAAGACAAGCCCACATCAGAGAGCTGAGAGAGCGCCTGGGATAAAGGACCTCCATGCTGTGTCAGGAGAGTTACGCACTCTCAGAAAATCCAGCCAACAGTGCTAGACCTCCAGATGGAAGAAAGACAGAAGGCCAAGGAGCAAATCTTCATGAGCTAATTTTTCAATCACCAAAGTTCAATGTCTGCTCCTAAAAGCAATACTCATTCAGGACTCATAGTTGCCTGCAGAAAACAACCCTCCTTTAATGAAACTTGTTAAACCAAGAATTTTTTTTCCCCACTAACAGAAAAATACATAAAATACAAATAGAAGTGAACACAAAAGCCAATAAAAACTGAAAATACAGGGGCGCCTGGGTGGCGCAGTCGGTTAAGCATCCGACTTCAGCCAGGTCACGATCTCGCGGTCCGGGAGTTCAAGCCCCGCATCAGGCTCTGGGCTGATGGCTCAGAGCCTGAAGCCTGTTTCCGATTCTGTGTCTCCCTCTCTCTCTGCCCCTCCCCCGTTCATGCTCTGTCTCTCTCTGTCCCAAAAATAAATAAACGTTGGAAAAAAAAAACTGAAAATACAAATATGGTATATTTTGAACCATATGTCAATTTAATTTTTAAAAAGTTTTGAACTGAGCAAGTCCAGTTTTTGGCAAAATAGGGTGCTCTGAGAGGTGAAAACTAGTATTTCTGGGGCATTTTCATATATACAATTTTTTTTCTAACAACAACCTATGAGGTAGGTACGCCCACCACATCCCTCTGGTAAGAGGGCAGAGATTAAGTTACACGATTTGCTCAAGGCTGTGAAATCCAGCATGAGGACTTGACCTATTCCTTTCATTTCAAATCCATTTCTTTTTCCAACATTTATGTTGTTTATTGAAAATCAAGCCCTAAAAAAAAAAGAGTAAAAATTTTCTTTAAAATGAAACCCTAACTAAAGAAACATCTAAATTCAAATAGTGGTAGCCTTAAGCCCTTAAGAAACTCAAGATCAGAAAATCAAGATCCAATGGATCACAGGAAACTAGGCAAGTAAATGCGCACTGGCTTGTCTTCTGTGAGATCCACCCCAGCAAGAAAATCATGGAGTGAAACCAATAACTAGTTCTAAGAGGGTCTGCAGAGAGAGACCTAGGAATGCACCTTAGTGATTATAAAAGGGAACAAAGGCAAAACACCACCAAGAGAAAATACAGCCAGGTACCACAAGACATCCAACATGAATGCCACCATCTTAGAATGCATTTAAGATACATTTATAAAAAAGCAAGCCATGTAATTTATCCCCAAAGTCATCCACATCCAACCTACGCAGTACTGACCAAATGTGAGTTGCTTACTATAATTCAAACTTAATCATCAACTGCTGAAATATTAAAAGACACATGAGTAGTGACTTCAATAATACTAGTCATTAGCAATGATAATCAATATTTTAATAATAAATTATATTAATGATTACATTAATGATTAAGGTAGTACATGTACTTCATTCTATTATAAATACTAAAGGCAAACCATATTTATAATCTAACAGCAAAAATTAAAAACTTATTTCCTGAGGAACCTGCATGGCTCAGTTGGTTGAGCATTTGACTCTTGATTTCAGCTCAGGTCATGATCCCAGGAATGTGGGATAGGGCTCTGTGCTAAGCATGTAGCCAACTTGGGATTCTTTCTTTCTTTTTCTTTCCTTCTTTCTTTCCTTCTTTCTTTCCTTCATTCTTTCTTCCTTCCTTCCTTCCTTTCCTTTGCTATTTCTCTCTCTCTTTTCTTTTTCTTTCTTTCTCTCTTTTTTCTTTCTCTTTCTCTCTCTCCCTCCCCCACCCTCCCCTCTGCCCTGCTCACACTCTCTAAAATAAATTTAAAAAATAAGAAAATAAAAACATATTTCCTAATTATAGTCTTAAATCATTCCAAAGGTCTACTTCTCAGTATAGTTAATATACAAAGACTAAAAACACAAATAAAAAAAAATAACAAAACAAAAAAAACCACAAACACACATTAAACAATTTTCTTTAGAAAACAGAAGTATCTGTACATGCTATCCAGAAATCCTAATACAGGGACAACATATATATATTTATTTATGTCACAGCCCCATTTCATACAGGGAAAGCATTTGCTCTCAGTCTTTCTTTACATAAGTACAGTTGAATATTCCGAGGCAGAAGAACACATGGAGAAGGCACTTCCACGCAGGACAATCTTTAGGAAAAATCTACTAGAAAGGCATACTCCTAAATGGTCTGTACAAGAATGGCACTGGGAAGTTTAAAACGAAAAATAAATAAATATTTTGAACTATTAATAAAGCTTTGCAATAAGCCACTTTTTTTTACTTCAGTGTGACTTCAGGGCTGATAAAATTCTAACAGGCTGCCCAGTGTTGACAAGTTCTCACAACATCAACACAAAAGTCAAAAAACATTTATGCAGGTCACACCGAAATCTTAGGCTTAGAGGATTTCACCAAGATGAGGGAAAATATCAACTAGGAAACAAAGAACAACTATCTGTATAAGGTTAGGATAATGAAAGAGAAACTACCAGGATTTTCCATCATGAACTAGCAGACAAATTTCTATAAACTATCTTGCTGTTAACGAATGCAAAGGCAGTTTAAGTCTGCTTTTCAGGGATGCCCGGGTGGCTCAGTGGGTTGAGCATCTGACTTCTGCTCAGGTCAAGATCTCACAGTCCATAGGTGCAAGCCCTGTATCTGGCTCTCTGTTTTCAGCTCAGAGCCTGGAGCCTGCTTTGGATTCTATGTCTCCCTCTCTCCCTGCCCCTCCCCCACTCATGCTCTCTCTCTCCAACCAATAAAAACATTAAAAATGTTTTTTGTTTTAAATAAGCCTCCTTTTCAAACTACAATTCATTATTACCTGCGCTCCCACTAGAGCAAACACAAACTTAGCCATTTCCATTTCAGCCCTAATACCATATGCTACGAGGGAGGGAGGGAAATGGCTGTAGGGTCACGGCCATACCAGCCTAAGGACACCAGGCTACGGACAGTACCAAGGACCGCCACAACAGCAACGAGGCAGCCCCTTCACACACCGTCTGCAGTCACAGCTGCACCGTCCAATGGTTCGTTCCAACCAAACCAGTTGTGGCACAGCCACCGTGACACAGGCGCTGCTGGCGGAGTCGGTGACTGAGACAGAGCGCCTTCAGAACTCCAGCGCAAGTACAGGGAGATGGAGGAACATCACCGAAACCAGGCACACCCCTGAGAACAGGAGGTTCCCTGAAGACAATCAAGTAGGGCCTGTGCTCAAGAATGCCAGGGCTGGGGGGACGGGGGTGCTGCTTCAGCTAGGGCGGTGAGGACATTTTTCTGAGGAAGTCCACCTCTGACTGAGAATTAAATAATGAGAAAACCACCACAAGATCTAAGGCAGACAGCCTTTAAGGAAGAAACCACAGCAAACTCTAAGGCTCTGAGACGAGAGCTGGGTACTAATGACGGAAGCAGGAGGGTGAGTGTAGCTGGCGAGGCTTTGGTGGGGGGAGGGTCAAAAACTGGCGAACAGGGCTGGGTCACGCCTGGCCTGGGGGTGGCAAAAAAAAATAAGTGTGGTTTTAGCCTAATTGCATTTTGAGGACAATGGTAGATTTAAGCAGAAGAGTGACAGGACTTAGTTTATGCTTTACACAAGATACAAGCTGATAAACAAGGCAAGAATGTCAGGAAGGACGAAGAGGGAGATCAGCACCGGGAGCCCTAGTGCACAAGGTGGTGCTGTGTGAGGGTTATGGCAGTGGAGGTGGTGAGAAACGGTGGTGCAGTCGCTTAAGCATCCAACTTCAGCTCAGGTCATGACCTCACGGTCCTGGAGTTCAAGCCCCAGGTCGGGCTCTGTGCTGGCAGCTCAGAGCCTGGAGCCTGCTTCTGCTTCTGTGTCTCCCTCTCTCTCTGCCCGTCCCCCACTCGCATTCTGTCTCTGTCTCTCTCAAAAATAAATAAACATTAAAAAAAAATGTAAGTAAAAACAACTCCACCTAAAGTTCTATTGCTCAGCCTGCCTTAAAAGTCACCATCTGAAACATGACTGGAACAGAAATTCTTTAACTGTATTTTCTTCTTTCACAACTCAAACCAGTACATGAAGAAAGCCCAAAAAGGGTCAACAGCTTGGATGAAGTAATCACAGTCAAGGCAAGAGAAGGGAGCAATGAGGTGTCTTTCTGAACATCCTAGTAAGAAAAGAAAAGGAAGTATGAAAATTTTGTGAAAACTGATAGTTAATGGCATATGACATTTTAGCTCAAGGGTGGGAAGCAATAACCAGAAGACAACCACAGCAGCTACTTTCTCATCTTCAAAAAATGAAAACAAAATTTTAGGGATGCCTGGGTGGCTCAGTCGGTTAAGCATCCAACTTCAGCTCAGGTCATGATCTCACAGCTCCGTGAGTTCGAGCCCCGTGTCCGGCTCTGTGCTGACACCTCAGAGCCTGGAGCCTGTTTCTGACTCTGTGCCTCCCTCTTTCTTTGCTCCTCCCCTGCTCATGCTCGCTCCCATGCTTGCTCTCTCAAAAAATAAATAGATAGATAGATTTTTAAAAATTTTATAAAACTTTTAGTTTGTCAACAAAGGTTATGTGGCTTCTGAAATAATATGAGAAACATAAAAATTAATCTCATTCCCCGATTGTCATCCTTATTACCAGCACTAAATAACTTATACTAATGAAATATTCCTAAGGTTTTCAAATGCTTCTTTATTCATTATTTAATCCTCAAATGAGTAACCCTGTGAAGTAGACAAGGTGGGTATCATGGGTCCCATTTTACAAATGAGGAAACTGAGGCATTAAAATCTAAATGACTCATCTAAGGTCAAATGCCCAGTTAGTGGGGGAACAGGAAAAGTGTTTCCCTAAATCAGAGCTTTTCCATCACCCCACACAGATTAATTATTACTTATAATGATTAATGCAGGATTCTGACTGCCCCAGAAAGTTTCCATATCACATGCCTACAATATACATAAAGCTTTCCAACAGAGGAGGCCAATTCTAGATGCACCCAAATCATGTGAGAAAACAACCCAAAATATCTACGTTACTAGTCCGTAAGATCTGAAGAATGTAACTTGAGATGCTGTTACCCCTTGTAATACTTAAGCTTCCCATGCAGGAAAGCATGTTCGATATACTACAGTACCAGACCCTGTACCTTTTAATGACTATCAGGATAATAAGTGAGCTGTTTAATTAGACATGTAGAGCTAAGGTTACATAGTCACTGGAGATGTTATTCATCAACTTCAGGGACAAGCACCTTGAAGTAACTAGCACAGGCTGGTCAAGGGCAGATCTAGAATTCCCAACCGATTTGAACTTTTAAGATCCAGGCAGGTCAAACAAACAATGAGGTGCTAGGCTGAAGTTTTACAGGCAAGGTAGAACAGTAGTAAGTTTCAGAAGAAAGGCACAGTAAGAGAGAAGCCTCTGAGAATGGAAAAGCTCAGCAAAAAAAAAGAGTAAAAGGAGTTCATCTTAAGGAGCGACAAGAGGAGACTAAGGGAGAATTGTCAGTGGGGGCTCTAAATTCGAGTACTTCAAGGAAACCGACCTTCCTCTTCCCCTGGGACTAAAGAAATCCTGTCTAGGGTACAAATCGATTCTGGCCTCTAAGAGATCACAAGATATTTCAGCAGAGACCTAAGATAAAATGAGGAAGCAACATGAGAGCAGATAGTCTGAAGAAAAGAATACTAAGTAACAATTAACGGTCTCCACGAATATGAAGCATTTTTATTAAGATCAAAGTAGCCAACTGTCTTCATTTTCACTGAAGCTTAAATTGCAAAAAAGAAACTGTTTAAGCAGAGCGGTTACTGGCTCTTAAAGACACTGCTACTAAGAGACTCTCAGATCCTCCTTTCAAATTTTTTTTCCAATGACAGGATAAACGTTGAGAAGCCTGAAAAGCCGGGACTAAGTTCTTTTATGGTTTTACTCTGATGAGGAAAGGTTAGGGACATAAATTTAAATGTTGACCTTTTAAACCGAATTTTACAAAATGTTCCTCTTCAGTGACTGGAGTGACTTCCATGGGAAGGTCTTCACTCGGTCTGCTCTATTGGCCACGGTGGCCAGTCTTGGTCCAAGCAAGATCCTTTCCCACCTCTCCCATCACCTAAAAGGGCCCAAGAAATCATCCTAGTTCTCAGACCAGGCAATCACTGCCCTGAACGGGAATCGTTTCTCCATAAGGTAGTCTATTACGATATAACAATCCTTCCTTTCTCTTTGTCTCATTCCAGAAGCAATGGGAAAGATTCTGCAATACTCACCAGTCATGTACGAGAGTCTGTGGAAGGACTGATACTTTTCCTGTCTGAGGTAACAGAATAAAGACATAAAGACCCAGCACCCCTTTTCATGCTTACCCTTGCACCAGAGCACAGGGTCCTGGCCATCCCTGCACGTTTAACCTCTGAAGAATTCAGCTCTACAAAATAGTGAGGAGTTAGCCTGGCTGGTAAAGCTCAGGTCTAAAACTTGGTCTAAAACCATGAACAG
The DNA here is from genome assembly GCF_014898765.1 of Herpailurus yagouaroundi. Taxonomy (NCBI): domain Eukaryota; kingdom Metazoa; phylum Chordata; class Mammalia; order Carnivora; family Felidae; genus Herpailurus; species Herpailurus yagouaroundi. Next base: position 106,451,565 of record NW_024412377.1, read on the forward strand.
AGCTGGTTCCAGAGAGTGCTCTACTAGGAGGTATGACTGCCAGAACATTCCTAAGATTACTTCATACCTGTTTGAGTAAGTGTGTCAAAGCTGCAACCACCCTTACCAACGTGCCCAGTGTCACTAACACTGTAGCAAGGTCTTAGAAAATGGGTCGGCCCCTTTGGTCTTCTTGGCATAGATGCGCTCCAAGGCAAAGGCATCTGAACCTAGAGGGAACTGGGCTTAAAAATGGATATGGACTTAGCATGACCTTAGGATCGTGAGTCACACCGCATTAATGTCCAAACCAAGCTAAAGGTTTACCCAACAGTGGAAAAATTTGACAATTCTCATGGATGTAAGACCTGGCTATAAAGACAGTCCGACAGCTTATACCATACAAGGTAATGTTCTGTGCTGTACATATGCACCTGGAAAACTGCTACAGCACTTGAAAATATGGCAAAAAATACCAACTGAATTGAGGATCAAAATCTTTCTGAAAATCAGCTTTATCCTTAAAAAAAAAAAAAAAAAAAAAGCAGCAGAAGGAAAGTCATGAACCAAACAAGGTTATGACAAAGTTACGAACTGTAACAAACAACTTCAGACAGGTAATTGAAGTTAGGACTCCTACCAATCCAACGAAAAAAAATTTTTTTTAATTTTTTTAATGTTTATTTTTGAGAGAGAGAGAGAGAGAGAGAGCGAGCGAGCATGAGAGGGGGAGGGGCAGAGAGAGAGAGGGAGACACAGAATTGGAAGCATGCTCCAGCTC
>NW_024412377.1:106452424-106473752 GCF_014898765.1 Herpailurus yagouaroundi
GAACTGAGCTGAAGTCAGACACTTAACTGACTGAGCCACCCAGGTGCCCCAATAACTTTTTTTGAATAGAACATCCTCTGCAGATTTGAGTTTCACCCTTACAAATGGCAATCAACTGAAAACCACTAAAAATAAAAAGGTTAGCTAAATAAGAGTAAAATATGATGGCTATATTGTACTGTTTCAATTTTGTTTAAATGCTTTCCGTATAAGGTGCCAAATTAGGTATTTGACAATATCAGAAACATACATGCTATTATCTCTGCCCATAGAGCTCACAAAGTCTTACAAGGCTGTGGGGAGGATGCAGAGGCAGTGTGAAATGGAGTAGGGAGAAAGTGGAACTTGTGAAGTAATTTTCAAACAAAACTTTTTAGTGTTTACTTTTGAGAGAGAGCGAGAGAGAGAGAGAGAGAGAGACTGAGCCTGAGTAGGGCTGGGGCAGAGAGAGAGGCAGGTGCAGAATCCAAAGCAGGCTCCAGGCTCCGAGGGGTCAGCTCAGAGCCCAATGCAGGGCTCGAACCCACGAACCGTGAGATCATGACCTGAGCCAAAGTCAGATGCTTAACCGACTGAGCCAGTCAGGCACCCCTATTTGTTTTTAAAAAGAGCTTAACATGTAGGGATAGGAGTGGGGTGGAAACATAGGCAAGGAGTTGATTGCAGGCTGCTAAGGAAGCAATCCAACGTGGGGCATACAAGTGGAAATCTGGTATTGTGGAATACACTTTTTTTTTTTAATGTTTGTTTGTTATGACAGAGAGAGAGCTGGGGAGGGGCAGAGAGAGAAGCAGAGAGAATCCCAAGCAGGATCTGCACTGTCAGTGCAGAGCCGGACACAGGTCTGGAACCCACAAACCCTGAGATCATGACCTGAGCCAAAACCAAGAGTTGGACGCTTAACCGACTGAGCCACCGAGGTGCCCCTGAAATACTGCACAATGTTTTTAAGTTCCACTGTGGCATCGGAGCTAATGGAGGAAAACCTTGTTCTAGCAAGTGACAGCTGAGAAACATTAACTGGAGACATTCCTGTCCATCTTAATAAAACAGGTTTTACTTCTGGGACAAATTGTTTATCTTATTTTAAATCTCCACATTAATAAATTCATTAGGAATTTTCCGCTTTGCTTAGAAAAAACCATTTCTATAAAATTTCATGTACTTTTCAAAGTATACACAGCCTTACCAAAAATACAACAATAACAGTAGCAACTAATAATGGCTAACATTTGTTGAACGTGGATTACCTTACTGATACTGGTCTAAATACTTAAATGTATCAATTCAGTTCATCGTAAATCCACCTTTTGAGGTTAAGTTTATTATCTCTGTTTTATCGATACGGAACCTGAGGTTTAAAAAGGTTAATGCTAGCCTAAGGTCACAAAACTATTGTCAGAGCCAAGATTTTAACTTAGATAGTCTGACTCTAACACCGGATTTTTTTTTTTTTTTTTTTTTTTTAAGTGAGCTCTAACCCAGTGTGGAGCTTAAACTCAACGCCATGCATTCACGAGTCACCTACGCCACCAACTGAGCCAGACAGGCATCCCAATAATGCTGATATTCTTAACCTCTATGCTCTGGTGCAACCAACCATCACTCTTCCCTCCAAAGCCAACTTCAATAAAAAGTACATCCTCTTTCTGTAGTAAGGAACACAGTAATAAGACCTATCTCCTCCAGTCTACTGCCATAGCACCCTGGACACGCCCAACCTTGTCTGATAAGCTTCATCTCTTAAACATGGCTCCCCAAGATCCAACAAAGGACAAAATTATGGTGAAATCTGACTCTTTCTATGAAACATCTATGTAACCAGTACCATTCTGTGGGGAGATTTTTCTTCCCTAGTCTTATTAATGATTTATTTAAGAAAAAATTCTGTGGAAAGTACTAAGAGCAAAGTGATCAACTATGTGTGTGTCCAGTGAAACAACTAGGCAAACATTTTATTTCTTAACACCTCTGTCCTGCTTTTAGCTCTTTCTGTTTTATGTTCTCTGGTCCTTTAGAATTTAACAGATTATCTTTATAGAACTCATGTGGCCATGTGTGGAGTAACTTTGTTACATGTGCCCAAGCCCACGCCCATCTGTTCCTGTTCTTACACTGTAAGAGCTACTAGAATCCTAGAGGCTCCCAGCATGCCCTTTTACATCCCTGCAAGAGCACAGCAGGTGCTGACTGGCCATCACCAAAGGCGGCTTCTCTGTAGCATTTCTAAACTGTCAAGAAAATGACTGCCCCCTTCCTAACTCTTCCTCTTCTACTGTAAGCCCTCAAAAATTACCAGACCTCATCGGTTCCATGAGGGTATTTTATCCTGGGATAAAAATGCAAACTCTACCTGCTTGTAATTGACAAAGCAACTGTTACATTTTATACATATGACTAATTAGACAGGTGACTGGCAACCAGACCTTTAGGAAATTTTTCAATCCTCACTTTTAGCCAAATGTTTATGTATAAAACATAGTTTTACTCTCTCTCTCTCTCTCTCTCTCTCTCTCTCTCTCTCTCTCAGCCTCTCTCCTTCCAGAGCAATTTATGAACCTGATTTCCAAACACATTTAATTGAAACTAGTGTTGCTTCAAATGAAATTTCTACTTAACTGCTAAGTGTGTGTGAATTATTAACTAGTGCTCTTCGAGAATAGAACCTAAAAAAGACCAAAAAAACAAAAACAAAAAACAAAAAAAAACCACTCTTGTTATAGCTGCAAGATTCAAGAAATAACTAAGTTTTTCCCATGACAACTGTACCATACGCTCCTTTCCCCCAGTTGCACTGTCTACCTTCATGTTCCTGGACAGCCATGCAGGAAGAGGGCCATTCAGATCTGTGCCGTAGATGGATGGAAAAACAGTACAACTGGCCTGCAGAGCAAAAGTTGCCTAGGCTTTCCTCGGAAGTATGGCACAAAACTCACTGACCTTCCTTGAGTATCCACTACCCTACTGTGCCTTTTTAAAACAGGCTGCCATGTTAGTACTTAGAGTGAAAAATACCTAAGACCCATATGCCCCGATTCCATGATTACTAAGGCAAAACACCTGTCTTCTCAACATAAACCTGTACCCTCCACTCCAATTTTTCTGCCACCATGAATAGTACATTTTGGTCTCAGGTCAATATGAATACCAGTTTCTACATTATCTCAGGCCACCCACTGGTTCCCTCAGAGCTAGAAAAGAAAGCTGGAAGATATGTCACAGGGCTCTAGCTTACCCTGTGGCAAGCCAAGCCCCAGTCTCAGGTGAGCCCCTGGGGATGCACAGCCTTAATGATGCCAAGGCAGGCCATGTGCATCTATCCAGAACATGACCAAGGAAATCTGCTCCAGAAATGCTGGTGTATCAACTTAGTCATCTTTGCGACACTATTCTTTTCTTACTATTGGGTGACCCATCAGCCTCAATGCTATAAGCTGAAAGGCTTAAAGTTTTCTCAAATAACAGAGAACAGGATAGCCCGTGTAAGAACAGGAGTTTGAAGACAGATGTTTATCAGATTAAGAGACTAGATGCTAGCTCCATCTGGGAAACACGACTACATGTACTTTTTCAATATAAGTGGTCAACAGGCAGTAGAAAGCATCGAAGTGTCCAAAATACCTGAATAAGTATTAAGGGAAAGGCGCAGTAATGGGGCACTCGTGTTGGTTATCTTTTTTTTTTTTTTATGTTTATTTATTTTTGAGAGACAGAGACAGAGCGCAAGCTGGGAAGGGGCAGTGAGAGGGAGAGACACAGAATGTGAAGCAGGCTCCAGGCTGTGAGCTGTCAGCACAGAGCCTGACGCAGTGCTCGAACTCAGGAACCACGATATCATGACCTGAGCTGAAGAAAGAAATTTAACTGACTGAGCCACCCAGGTGCCCCATGTTGGTGCTTATCTTGATGGTAGTCTTGCTCCAACCTACATGATACTAAAGGGCTAGCTTCCAGAGCTAGGGTTAGGGGGAAATTAAGGAGTTTAATTTTTTAAATAGGATCCAAAATGATGCTGATAAAACCCTAGAGAAAAAGGAGCTTGTGGTTTCGGACATGAGGTAGCTGCTCATCTATTAGAAGTGAATACCCATTTCTAACATGCAGGATCTTGTTTCCTGACTGAGGTAAGCACTGGGTCTCCTGTAGCAAGAACTCCTTGCCTCTGACAAACCACCACCTCTCTTCCATCATCTTTCATTCCATCCAGGGCTTCCTGTGACTACCAGCCAAGAGAACAGCCAAAGAATAACCGAGATCTCAACAAACAACCCCTTCAAAGGTCAACCTTTGAGGAAGTAAAATCCAGATTTTTTTTAGTTTACTCCTGTCATCATTTTTCCTCACCCCCTTTCACTCTTCATATCATCAAGCAGGCTGTTACCAATGGCATGCTCTCAGGCAAAAATAACAATTCCTATCACTTATTTCCTCATTACTCTATGTCAGCCACTGTACTGAACATACACCTCTGTAGATCTATTCTCTAATTTAACAATTCTCAGAGATAGGTCTTACTATTTTCTCTTTTACCAGTTGTAACACTAGTCCAACAGATCTAGAATTTGAACCAGGTCGACTCCAGAGCCTTGAGTAAACCGAACCCACCTTTGTTTTTAGCTTATCTCTTGATGCGACTCACTGCTATCAGCGTCAGCACCAACAGAATCTTTCATGTGTGACATTTACTGTCTAGGTGATTCCTCACGCTGTCCTTCGGGGACTCACAAGCTTATGAGGGCACTTAAAAATTCTTTTTAACGGGATTAATGAAAACGCCGATGAAATTAACCTCGGTGCCCCCACAGTTTAGGCACCAAGCACATTAGGCCAGGCACGTCCTGACACATTCTTTTTTTTTTTTTCAACATTTATTTATTTTGGGGACAGAGAGAGACAGAGCATGAACGGGGGAGGGGCAGAGAGAGAGGGAGACACAGAATCGGAAACAGGCTCCAGGCTCTGAGCCATCATCAGCCCAGAGCCCGACGCGGGGCTCGAACTCACGGACCGCGAGATCGTGACTTGGCTGAAGTCGGACGCTTAACCGACTGCACCACCCAGGCGCCCCATGTCCTGACACATTCTAACCCATTTCTGGGGTAGGGATCCATCTACAACTCCCCTTGGCTCTGATCTATGGGGCAGGCTTGTAACTCTGTCCATGTGCAAGTTTCACCACAGAGACTGGCAAGAGACCCATCCAACCTAGATGCTTTCTATGTAGGTCATGGAGCAAGTACATTTAGGACACGACATAATGCCTAGACACTGGCACACACATTAAAGCAGTTAACACACACCCACATACTAGAATGTCCAGCTATCCCAGCCTTTTGCTTACTTGTGAGTTACCTTAAATGATGGTCCAGCTGTCATCACCCATCCCCCAAAATGATCCTGAACTGAAGGGTTTATGATGGTAAAGCTAGTGGAGGGGTAGAGAATGCCAGTAAGACGAGAGATGTGCAGCAAAGCAGTGACAAGTGAAAATAAGTTTGCTGTTGTTGTCCCTTAAGGAAGAGGCAGTATGGGAGAAGAGGGCAGATGACAGAGGTACACGTAGGTCAGCATTAAGTAATCACGCTTGTCAGCACCACCGCGCATTCCTGGAACATCCAGACTCTCCGCGCAATTCCCTCTTGTTAGCCAAACTGAGCCCTGTAGTGTGAGAAGCACAAATATAAAGCAGGTAGGGCCAAAGAAGCACATTCAGGACTTAAGTCTGCAGGTGAGGCCTTCCTTCAGCAGCGCTCCAACATCAGTGTGCTGGGAGTACCTGCCAAGCTGGCTTCAACTGCAGGTTTTCGACTCCCACCTCTCCTGGATGGTGACTCTGTCTTCTGGGGTAAGACCCAGGAGTCCGCTCCTCAACGGACCCCAGCACTCCTGGGCAAAGAGCTGGAAAGGGTTCAAGTCCTCGCTGTGTGGCTCAGAAACTACTACTACACTGGAGCAAGTCATTTCATGTCTGGGGATCTCTCGCATTTTCCGATAAATGAGAAAAGGGGAAATGATCTCTCAGCGTCCCTTCTAGCCCTGGAAGACTTTGAGTGTGGGAAGTGCTTTGTGATGGTAAATGTGGTGGCCCAATACAAGGGTGTTTCATGAACTCTCAAAGTTAGCACCTTCATGGAACCAAATATATACTCTCTCTGCCAAGGCCCCCACCCCCACCCCACCTTGTGGGCACAACCAACCCGGGAGTGGTGAGTCAGAGGAGCCAGCTGTCACACAGAAGGGTATCAAAAACTGCCCCAGGGAAGCTCATGCCCTGGGGCTCCCCAGAGCAGCTTGGTCCCATATGCTTTTGCTCCAACTTAAGGGGACTCCCTTCTGTAGGGAAGACTCCTGAGATCTCATTCCGGTAAACAGAAGTTCCATTAAAACCACCAGGACATCACTGCAGTCTTCATTTGTTTCTACTTCAGATATGCTGTTTTTGGGGGGGGGGGGGGTTGGTTAAAATGACACCACAAAGAACGAAGGAAAACGTCTTCTGCTTCGGCATGAGCATAATAACACAAAGAGCTTCTCCCCCCAGAAGTAAAGCGTCTATTCACTACTCTCTGTGAAATCGCGGCTTGTTTGTTCAGTAAATAAAGCGGCTGAATTAATAGGGGATTTAAAGAAGCTGGAGGGGAAAGGCCTTGCCCTAAAATCAGATCTGTGGTTAGCACGAACTCTCAGGGAGAAGCAGAAGTGACATTCTCCTTCACTCTTTAATTACTACTGGGGGGATTGCTGGCAGCAGGCACGGAGGGGACTGTCAATGAGGTTAGGAGGTGTCCTGCAGGACAACGAATGACAGCAAGGAATACAGGTGTAGCAACTGCTGCCGGGCTCTTCCCGTCTTTCCTTCCAAGACAACCAAATAAATTAAATTACCAACCAGTGAATCCTATAAGAAAAGAGAGTCAACACAACTCTGCCTCAATTTAGTGTGTCTTTCCAGGAGGAAAAGAGTCAGGAAACCGTAAGTGGGACGTGACCCAGGTTCACAAGTGTATCCCAGCCTTGCCCCGGCTTGCTCTTCCCTTTTAGGTGCACCATTTCTAAGCTAATGCCAGAGGCCCAATCCACACAATTAAAACTGGTTCTCCGTTAAGGACATAAGGTTACCCTTCTTTCTTCAAGGTGTACGTCATCAGTCTTCTTCACCAAATGGGAGTGAGGACATAATTTACACCCAGGGAGCTCATACAATGAAGCATAACATAAGTAACAACTAATACCAAGTGTGGTTAATATAACGGCAGACGTCTGCACTGAGCTTAGTGATTCCAAATGCAGGCTTTGGAGGATGATGAATCCCACCACCAGCCCCAAAGCATCAGTCAAGGGGAGAGACAAGCAACAGTACTGCCCAGAGTTGGGCCAAGCAGCTGCTGCGTAAATTATCTGGAAGGTGTATACACGCTGGCAACCTTTGGAAAGCCTAGAACCTTACAAAAAGCCTACAGTTTCCACCTCCTTGGAGTAGCTAGACCGGTGTCCCTATGCAGGCCTTTCATACAACAAGCTTGCTGGAGGACTACAAGGTTGACTGAACTTCAGCAGTGATGCAGAGATATGAGAGGATGCCAACTGGACACAGGAAGCCTCACCAAGCGTCGTCTTCAGTGGGGACTACACAGAGGGCTTCTAACCTGCTTCTTTTCTTAGGTAAAAAAACAGATGTCAAATGCTCCCATAGCAGCTGCCCCGAGCCTCCATCTGCCACCATGAATGCTTCCAGAACAGAGCTCCGGAAGTATCTTCCTGAACACAAAGCCCCCCGATTGCTACCAGAAATTGAGCAGCTGTCCAAACTGAGACATAGGCACTGGGTCACTAGGTCTGGTCGATTCTATCTCCTAAATAGGATTCAAATCGGTCTCCTTCCCCCTTCCCCCACCCCCACTGCAGCTTCTCTCTCGCCCCTCACCTCTGTCCTGAACAATCACAAACTCCAGCCTGCCTCCTCCGTGACAGTCCTCTTTGTAAGACCTCATCTGACCACGGCACTCGGCAGCTTGCCTTTTTTCACTGCTGCCAATTCTCAAAGAAGATGGTTCTCAAACTCTGGCAGACTTCATCATCAAATAGGCCTAGTCCTACCTCCAAAGATTCTGACCTGAGGGGACGGTGGAGGGAATGGGCCCAGGAATCTCTATTTTTAACTAGTTCATCAAGGGGCTCTGATTGAGCTATACCACCAGAGTCCCGACCAGAAGCTCAAAAACCCCAGGCTTCCCCTTCACATCCCCTGGCCGGCCCTCTCTCCCTCCTCTTTCAAACTTCTGCAGATGTGTTCTGAACTCCGCCCAGCGGCTACCCTTCCCCCACATGTGCCTGGCCAACTTTCACCTACCTTTCCAGATCAGGATCAAGCATCCCTTCCCGGGGAACATATTCCCAAACACACACCCCTCCATTGGGCATCCCAAGCTCCTTTCACACAGCAGAAGTAACAGACCAGATTTCCTTACCATCTCTTCCACCAGACTGAGAGCTTCAGGTAAGGTATTTTTTTAATCACCACTGCTGCCCTAACACAGAGTAAGCTCTTACTGTTGCTGGCCATATTTTGAATATATAAACAAATGCACAAGCTTTGAGTAAATCCAAAATGGAGAGCTGGCAGTGTTTACCCTCAGACAGTCTTTCATTATCCCAGAACAATACATGAAAAGAGAGGTTAGAGATGGAGAGGAGAAGTGCCAAAGGAGTGCAATTCATCCAGGGATCAGTACAGACTTTACAGTGCAATTTCTGGTGATTGCATGTTTCCAGCCATCATAACTGGGGGATCCTTTACAAGGCTGTAATTTTCAAATCACGCTGCAAGCTAACTACTTTTATGCTAATCGCTCTCAACAAATACTACTGCTGGGGGAAGACACATGCACTTGTTTGCATCGTAAAGGCCAAAAACCTTGAAAATACCACTTCTTAAACTTTTCATTTCCAATCCGAGTAGCTATGCCAGAACTCTCCCCAGTTGCAAAAATGGTTGCAGGAGGTCCTCAATAATTGTCCATTGAGAAACAAGGCCATCAGCGCTTGCCACAAAGTATACAAAACCCTAAAAGCTGCTTCTTCACGAACTGACCTTCAAAAAGATGTTTCAGGAACAAACTCTTTAGCTCAATTCCCAACACTGGATGATGAATCGATATGTAATTTTCTTGACAGAACTATTATTTTGCACCTTGTTTATATTTTTCAAAGTATGAAAGAGACGTCTCTAGGTGTCTGGCAAGTTAAACTCCCTTCGCAATTACCTTTAGAATTTACTTCATCAGCCAGGCAATTCCAACATACTGACATCTTGAGGATAAAAAGTTGAAAGGAAAACACCTTAAATCTGAAAAAGACAAGCTTCTTGAAGGGCTTGCCACGTGTGTTATAGGAGCCGGGTGCCAATTAAGAAAAAACCTCCCTCTCAGCAAGTGCTGTGATTGGTTTATCATCCTACCTTTTCAAATCAAATATTTATCGTCTCATGTTGCTCTTTATTAAGACCTTCCCTTCCGACTTTACGGACGAATTAATATGCCCAGGTCTGAAAGCTATTCTGAGTCTTTCACTAGCCTCACTTGGATATTAAAATTCTTGAATAGCATTGTGAGTAAAGAACTTTGGGGAACTTCAACAACCAGGGAATCCTAAGGTCTGTGAGAGGAATGTGGGCAAATATATTGGTGAAATGTTTTAATTTCCCCAACAGTCTAGCTGGTTACAATTAGTGGTCACAAGTGACATGCAACTTACTTCTTCTCAAGGGATAGCCAGCTCTTGGTGTTAGAAAGAAAATGACATCCACTGGTTTCGGTTCTGTCCTCTGTGGTTATACCACCTACTGGTGCCTCCAGACACCTGCCTCCTTTTGTAGGCAGCAGCTATGTCTCCCAGGTAACGACTCACTGCCTTAAGTGCCCTCCAAACACCATGCTTTAACCTCTGCTTGCACTTTGGTGAGTCTCTGTCCCCAAAGCATTCTTGGGTGTGGCAAGAATCAATGAATACTTCATATGTCATCAGATCCACAAAAAAAAAAAATAATAATAGGGAAAATGTCTCCCTTGTGAAGGACCTTTATTTCCATGAGCACACTTTAAGATCACGTTTTTCTTTTAAAAAAAAAAAAAAAAGACACCCAACTCATATTGACTAGATAGTGCCTCCATTCGGCTAAAAAGTTTCAGGCATTTTCACGTGATGTTGTCAAGTGTGGACTTCTTTATTCATCACATATATGCAGTTGATTTTGTGAACATCAGAACAAGATGTAGTATTTATTCCCTATTAAATTTCACCTTGATAGACTCAGCTCTTTGTTCCAATGCGCTCACTATCCCTTCCCGTGTAACTGTAACAGCAGATTTGATGAGCAGCCCCGGATGTTCTGGGCCCAGCCATGAAGAAGCCCAGAGGCTCCCCCCTTGAGATGCCTCAAGGTATCACTCCCATTACCCAACATTCTCAGAGAGGAGGTATTCAATCACTTATGCCTGGAACATGAGCCTTTTCTGGAGAGCATGCAACAAAGGCCTAAGACTCAGAGTAACAAATTTTTGTACCATTAAAACTAAAGAACTTCATCAAAAAGGTAGGTTTCATCTGCTATAACCAGCTCAGAGTTCATACACTGGTTCCCAGGGCAAGGTCTTTCCTTCTCTATCACTACTCCAGTGAACATTTGTCATTCCTCTTGGCTCTCCCATGTCTCAACAGTCTTCCTACGGCTGAGGGTTCTGCAGTGAGACGAACTTGGTGGGGATGTGCGAACCTCCCTCCTTCCAAGGAAGATAAAAAGGAAGCTAAATATAGGCAAAGTCTCACAAAACCCAGGCAGCTAGAACATGGACAAATTACCAAAGTTCAGCAAACAGCTATGCCTGTCTAGGACTGCAACTTGCAAGAAATGGCAGGGAAAACAGTGGCAATTCAGAATGCATACTGGTGGCAGAGTCCAGACTCCAGCAGGCAGCAGGGACTGCCTGACAGCAGGGGTCCCAGTGGCAGCTCTCTAACAACTCCCTTCCCTCAGTACACAGGCTAGCTGTATTGCTCGGTTTGCCCTCCGATGGTGTTTGCCATTTTGAGACCAGCTAAGTCTTCCCTTCAAGACATCCAATATCCTATGATAAGACCCATGGGTATTTCAGTTATCCCCAGTTGGATTCTATTGTTCACAACCAAGGACTTAATGACTGTTAACAGCCTGATCACCTACTCATTCATCGGTCTGGAATTCTGCCTGGAATCCATGCCAACATGGCAGAATCCCCCTCTTATCCCTTTTGGAAACTAGACACCACTGTCTCTACTTCTGGCATCATTCTCACTCCCCAGGAGCTTTGAAAGATGGATGAACTCTATTTTCACCAATTCCATCTAGAGGTTTTCTCAGGATGCTGGAAAGCAATTCATACAAAACAAAGAATCTGCACTCATTGAGACCAAAAGGCACTTGCGTCCTATCTTTGCACTCATCTTAGGTGTCTAATCCCTCTTACTCAGATTTCTTCCTGATCATCCTATCATTCTCTTTAATAAGTAACAAAAGCAAACAAGAAATTTGGTATTCTTCCTTCTTTTGTAATCCATGCAGACATGCCAGTAAATGGTTTTCGGTCTATGCCTTTGCCCAAAGGGTCCAGAGACACTCTCTCAAGGAATTGAGTAGGTGGTTGGCCCCTGGTTATATTTAAAAGAAGCCAGCTAGGGGCACCTAGGATGGCTCGTCAGTTGAGCATCCTACTCTTGATTTTAGCTCAGATCATGATCCCAGGGTCATGGGGCCAAGCCCAGGCATTGGGCTCTGTGCTGAGCATGGAACCTGAATGAGATTCTCTTTCTTTCTCTCTCTCTCTCCCGCTCCCTCTGCCCCTCTCTCCTGCTAGCACTTTCTCTTAAAAATAAAAAAAAATAAAAAAAATTTTAAAGATACAAAAGGAAGTCAGTTACTGTCTCCAGAGCTATTACCTCTCCCCTCCTCAAAAAAAGAAATTACTCATTCCACTCTGTTCCAGCAAAGGTTAATAATTTTATTTCCAAGTGTATACTCTCAAAATTCCCACACAATGTACTCATTCATATGTTTAAGGCAAAATGTATTCTATGACTTGATGATTAACCACATTCTTGTCAACTTTTCACTCTTACATTATACATCCAAGTTCTCTGTTGGGGAAACAAAGCTGAATAAATACACTTGCATCTCATGACTTTTTTCAGAATTACTGTATCCCAGAGAGCCTTATACCATATAATGCTGTTTTAAATGTTTTAACTAAATTTAAAAATGCAAGGTACAGTTTCATGTAAATGACCGCTTTGTTATGCTAATGAAGCGGAAGGCTGGAAAGCTATAAAAGAAGCTTAAACTTTCAACTTCTATTTCAATTTGGTTTAAACTACTCTACAGATCTTAAAAACCCTCAAGTATTATAGTTCCAACAGATAAAAATACAGCAATTTATGTCTCTGGCACAGTGATTTCTTAACATGTAAAGTAGAAATGTTTCTTCAAAATTAAGATACAATAAAAGCTTTTTGAAAAAAATCACACGCATGTGCGTGCACGCACGCACACCCACCCACACACACACACACACACACACAGATCCAGGTTGCTGGCCTAGCAATCTACAAAAACAAGAAAAAATAAGTTAATTAACAGCGGAGAAAGTGTTAACAGATATTTTAAAGGCATAAATCTGACAGAGGATTTTTTTCTACAATATACAAGAAACCTTCACAAATCAACAAAAGATAGAGAAGTACAGTAGAAAAATGAGCAAAAGATGTGAACCAGCAGCTTACTGAAGAGAAACACACATTTGATGGCACGCTCAAACAGAATGGAAATCAGAAACGGTCATTAAAATCAAGAGATACTACTTTACGTCACTCACATTGGCAGATAGCAGGAAGCTGAAAGATACCAAGGGCAGCTAGGTAAGGGGAGGAGAAGACCTCACAAAATTGGTGAGAGAAATGAACGTGGTGTGACCACTAGAGAGAGCACGCAGGCACAATTTTCAATACAATGACATATATAATTATCCCATGACACAAGAGTTCTGCTCCAGTGTTCAAGTCCCATGGAAATTCTCACACAGGTCTATAAGGCAACACAAAGAGGAATGATCATTGGAGCCTTGTTTCTGGTGGCCAGGAAAGGGAGCAAGACCATTGTCCACCCCAGGGTCTGGGAGAGGCCACATTCTGATGACACTGCTTGCCTTCCTGATGAATGCACCTCTCCCAAGGCAGCATGAGCCAGGAAATAAGCTATGACAGTGTGTCTGTGGCACATGAAAAAAAGCCCTACGAGAAAACCATCATGCCATCTTGGGGTAATACAAACGAGGAGAAAAATGCCGGACATGGTCAGGAGGCAACCCAACTACCCATCAATGAGAATAAAATGGGGTAGATAAAGCTCAGGGAGAAGTTAGACACAAAGACTCCACGTACATATATGTAACATGGAAATGGTCTTAGAAACACAATGTGGAGTGAAAAAAAGGAGGAAATATTTATTTTACATGCATTTTAAGATATTTCTTCTTTCTCTCACTTTCTTCCATCATCCAGGGGATAAATAATATTTAAAAATGAAAATAATATAAATACTAGCAATATAATATATAATACAAACACTCAAAATATTTCCTAATAGCTCATTCAAATAAAAAATGCACATTAAAGTGACTGCTTACAGAAGAGGGGAGAACACAAAAATTGAATATGGGATAAAAGGATAAGTAGACAAAAAGGAACAATCTATCATCCAACAAAATTTTCAACTTATAAAAGAAGATTATAGATCCCCAAGGGCAGTGGTTAGGGACAGTTTTTCTTTGAGAATGGGAAAGGGAGCTAGGGAAGTCAATTACATTTCATCACTTGTATCCAACACTGACTAAACATGGTTTGGAATCATAGCAGCACCAGATATTACCTAAATGACACTGTGCGTTTACATTAAACAAAACCAAGGCACTTGACAAGGATTTAAAAGAATTAGCATGTTCGTGTACATCTTTGGTGAGTTCCCAGCTCAGCTAAAAACGCCAGGCATTAAAGTTGGTTTGCCAACCCAAGATATTTGACATTATAAGACGCTTTTAAAACTCGAACAGCCTTTTTCCCCAATTTTTAATGACATGAAGTAGAATCGGTCATGCTTAACACAATCTAAGCTAATGAAATACACGCTCTTGAAAGACTTGGTGAATCAGCTTTATTTTCAGAATTAAATTAAGAAATTAAGCTGGACATTGTGTAAGATCCACTGTACCTCACTCTTTGAAGGAGTTTAATTTAACCTCTCCTAATCCTTGCTCAGCCATGAATGTTACATGGTTTTGTAGTGGCGTAGCAGAAATTAACTCTTGGAAAAAAATTATTACAACAACCAGACTCCTACAGCCAAGTAATTATCCACAGCCATGACAGAGTTTGGTAGACAGGATATACCCAAAAGCAAGTCCCATCTTCCTTGTCATCATCCTCCATTACAGAAACTTAAAATTTCCCACAAACTCTTGCAGTGAGAGGTAAGCATGGGACCCAATTCCAACCAGTAACACAGGTGCACAATTTACTGGATAGGTCTTCGAGAAAAATTCCTACAAAAGGACAAATCTGGCTGGCAGGGCCTCTTCTGCTCTTAACCCTTCTCCCATCTTCCCAATGGAAAACAGGGGCAATGCCTGCAGTGCCATAGGATGGTAAAAACGATACCCCAAAGATGGCAGCATGGGGAGACAGGGTCTCCACCCTTAAGAACATCCCTGAGCAGTCAGTCACACCAGCCCCAATCAATTTTCAGTCTCTTATTACATGAAATCAACAAATTCTTTATTGTATAAGCCACTATCAGTTCAGTTTTAGCTAAATGCATTCCTGATACAATAACAATGAAAAAAGGCAAAACTGTGATGTAGAAAAATGTAAGAGTATTAAGTGAAAAAGACTATGAGATGGCATGCCCACCATTAAAGTAATGATATATACATATAAAAACAGAAAACAAAAACCTCATACATTTGGTCAAAGGTTAAGCAGCAACATACATGGGCGCCTGGGTGGTTCAGTCGGTTAAGTGTCCAACTTTTCATTTTGGCTCAGGTCATGATCTCATGGTTCATGGGATCTAGCCCAACGTTGGGCTATATGCTGACAGCACAGAGCCTCCTTGGGATTCTCTCTCTGCCCCTCCCCTGCTCTTTCTGTCTCCCAAAATAAATAGACATTTAAAAAAACAAAACCAGCAACATACAATGTTCTAAGAGTTGTAGCAGGGAAGGAGGCTTATATATGGGTCAGGTGACAAAATAATTTCTCTTCCCAAAGTGGTATACTTTAGAGCGAAAGGGGGCACTATTAATAATTATGCTGACACAAGTGTAAATGGACACTGGCCCAGGCAAGCTGTAATACATGAGTCATGTTATTGGTTTGTTCCAAAATTTTCAAGTAACAGCTTTATCTCGCCTTTCTTATTACAAAAGAGCAAAAAAATTCATGCTTCCTTCTCTAACCAAGCCCCTCATTGGAGCCTTTCATCATCTTTGGAACAGATTCTGTGCGTGTCCTTTTATAAAGAAGACAACACTAGTTCTGGGGAGATACTCTGCCTGGAATCCTCAGTGAAAAGAAAATCTCTTGCTTAGTCTTTTCGTATATACCTTCAATAAAAAGTAGTTTTTCTGAGAACCTCTCCAGCAACAATTTCCTTTTAAACCAGCATATTTGATCTAAGATGTGATCACACAGCTCATGTTCATAAGATCTCATCAGTAAGTGGCTTCCACAGTCTCGACTTGTAACAAGCTCTCTAAGAATCGATCCATTCAAGAGAAAATTAAGACAAAAATTAGGGACTGGTAGATTATTACAAACTACAACCACCACATTAAACATTGAAATATCTTAATTAGACATATACATTACCAAGCAGTGGTGATTTGTACCAGTGGAGAAAAATAGAGCTGTGACTAATTCAAAGTAACAGTAACTCCAAGAGCCATTTATATTATATTTGACCTTGGAGTGTTTGTTCTTATGCTTCCTATTGAGTAAGACCAGGGCACACAGAACTGTCAACTTCTGTACTAGCCTCACAAAAATTTTAACCAAGTAGTGCAGAAGGTTAATTGCCACACCTTCGCTGGGAATCACCCCAATTCTGCAGTGTAAACTACCACATCTTGAGCAAGGCATTAGAAAGCCTGGCACGTCCCAGCAGTAACCTGGCTTCTCAGGCTCATCTCTTATCGCTTTTCCCTACTGCCGAAAAGCTGGGCAAACATTCAAGTTCAAGTTGAGAGATAAGCTTTGTCCTCCAGTTCTGCCTCCTTTTCTCCTGGTGAACTTCTATGCTTCATTCAAGACGTAACTCAAATGTCACACTCTTTCAGATGCCAGCACCCCCTGACACAGGTCACCAGTGTAACTCTTTCCTCCTTGCTCCCCACTGTGCTAGCTCACTTACTGCAGAAACGGTTCCCCTTGGTGCTCACAGGGCCCTACAGACTCTCAACAATTTCCTGTTCTCCAGTCTGGGCACTGTGCACAATCTCTCTTCACTCTTCAGCCACAAGCCCCAAGTCCATACTCTCCTCACCCGTGGGATTTGCCAGCCCAAGAACCTGCCAGGCAGCCTTGGCTCTCTTGTGCTTTTCTGGTCTTTGCTCATCATGCCCACCCCCAGTGCTGAATCCAGGGAGAGAATCTCAAGTCCCTGCCCCAGTACGCCATGCTTTGTATTCTATCTCTACCAGCTCCCTCCCACAGCCACATTCCCAATGGTGACCTCATCCCAAACGGCTTCTGGCATGCTTTAGCCTTGCAGTCTCCAAGGACACAAAGAACCTCTGAAAACTGGTAACCTTCACTAGACCTACTGATATCTTCTCTTTTTATATCACCACGAATTTGGACCCTGTCTCCCTACCACTAAGCTACATCACACTTCTCAATCGCTAGTATGCAGGCAATATCCCAGTCCCAGAGCACACCTGGCTAGAAATTCAGAAAACTCTCCATGTATCTCTGAAACCAGTCTCACTAAGAACTAAGCCTGAAATGTGACCGATGTTGGATGAGAGGAAAGCTCTCTCCTGCTGCTTCTACAGCTTTCCTCCAGCTGAATTCCTGGGCAGGCACCAGACTGAGGATTAGGCACAGGAACTCACACTGCAGATGCTGTGTTCTTGCTATATCCACTAAGCTCCGATTCTTTGAGCTTTGGACACTTCCCCAGTTCTTTTTCTCCTCAGCATGTCTAGAGTAGCTTTCTTATTTCTTCCCCACTGGAATCCTCCACTCTCTACCAGAAGATCTCTGCTAAGAACCGCTGTACCTCCTTGCTGAGCAACCAGTAGCTGGAGATCTAATTAGGCCAAGGCTAGGTTTCCTCCTACTCCCGATGTCTTTCTTCTATTACCTATGAATGTTAAGCAAATCCCATTTTACAAGCATGAACAGTTTTCTTGAGACGTTAAGTATGATGTCCTGGCAATTCTCTCAAGCAAAATTATACCAAACCAATAACCCTTAACATTTCCATGCTTCCTATGCTCCAGACACTGTTCTGAGCCTTTTATATGAATTAACATTTAGACTTCACCACCATCCTGTGGGGCGGTACCATCACTGCCTCCAATTTACAGAAGATGATTCTCTTCTGGAAGACCCTACTGGGGCACGTGGTCAAGTTGCTACGTTCCCCCTAATATTCCTGCCCTCAGCATCTCCCACAATCCACTCCAGTCCTTCTTAACTAGGTACAAATTACCAACCTAAGCAGAAAAGCCATCCTTTAAACCCTTGTTAAAAAGGGTGAGGAAAGCCTGGAGACTGGGTTTCAAACATCTCATGTACTTGCCACAGTCAAGAGAACTACAATGTCCAAGCAAGTAATTAAATACAGGTGATATTAATACCCAGAAGAACAAGAAAGAAAACTTTCTCAGGATAAGAAGTACCTATAAAAATATAAAATCCATTCAAACTTCAGAATGATTGACAGTGAGCTTCCTGACCATGGGTATTGATGTCTAATTACAGAATATAAACCTGAAAATATAAGAGTTCTAACTATAGCTCTTTCCTTGAAACCCCAAATTGCGTTCATGACAAAATGCAATTGTTTCAAACTAGACCACTTTGATGATGCTCTGAATGGTCTGGCATTTGGTGCAAAGGCATGGGCCAATGCACTGATCCCACAGAATTGTACCTTCCTCATTTGAATTCAAGTGCAAGATTTTCCTTAATACATAGTGAATAGGAAGCGATTCAATAAAGTAAGCAATCTCAATTTCAATAGATTAGAAAAAATTAAGTTATCGACTGTTAAAGCCAACCTCAAAATGCAACTCTTTCAAATACTGGTCTCTGTGTTGGTAAACAATGGAGGTGACCCCAACCATTCCAAACTACAATAAACAGGTGATAATGAATTGCATTTTGACAATGTGAGTATCATATTCAACCACCATTTTTTGGAGATGCTATTAGCAGCAGCAATCCCTTTTCACAGAACAAAGTATTAGGCAAACAGGTAATGTTCCCAAGATTTCAGTCTGGGCAGTAAAATGAGCAACAGAATAAAATCCACTGACGGTCTTAAGTGGTGAAGTGGGAACTCCACATCAACAAAGACAGAGCACGACTAGATGAGAATCGGAGATAAACCATTCATTTGTGGCTGCTGAGGGTCACTGCGTCGCCTGATGCTGGCAGTAGTACTGGGGGCTCTCAAGCCGGCCACATAACATCTTGAAAGAAAAGAGCCTAAGGGCCAACATAAATGTAGTAAGAAGCAAAGATCATCATGTATCCTAAAATAGGACTGAATTTCATAAAAAGAAAAGAAAAGAAAAGAAAAGAAAAGAAAAGAAAAGAAAAAAGAAAAGAAAAGAAAAGAAAAAAGAACAACAAAACTAGGAATGTTTCCCACAGAAGAAAAAGACATGGGCAGTAACATCACAGCCGTATATTGAGAATAACTCACCATTTCTCAATGGACTACTTAGCTAGGTATGAAAGATAAACCATCTGAAAGGAAAGCAACTAATGAATGAAAACTTCTGTACATTTCCTTATTCCATTCCTTTGTGTAAGTCTTAACCACGGGTAGGGAGACTGTACACAAAGATTAGCCAAATAAGTTTATTTTACTTAGTCAACAGTGAAGCCATTCTTGGTTACACAGGATAGGCAGGAATATGTATGATGAAACTTCACATAGGCCACACTATTTCATGCCCCCAACATACGCTCCTCCCTTTTATCCAAAAGATGGTGCCCCCCACCCTGATACTTCACTCTTCCCTGTGCACCTGGTTACCTCTACTCATCCTGCAGGTGTTAGTCTACAAGGTGCCTCTCTCCCTGTGCTACCCTCAACATCATGCATGACACCGGTGAACTGACCTGCTCCCCCATGCAACCCAGCTTTTATTCTTACCCCACCACTTGCCACATTGCAGTATCAAAGTCTATTTACTCATCTGGCCCTATTACTAGTTATGCCAAAAATGTAATACTAAATTTCATTTGCAAGCTGTGATTTTAAAATGGCCCCACATTTCTTAGTACTGTTAATTCCCAGAGAAATAATCTTAAAAATGATGAAGTCACAGGTACATGAGTTATAGGGGTTTCTGTATCCATCTGTGGGCTTGTAAATTTTATGAAAAAACAGCAGTCCTTGAAAAGAGGAGACACTAAAGTGGTTTCGTGTTTATTTCTATTAGAGGAGACACTCCAGCCAATTTCTCTACTAAATTAGCTTTTCTTGCCATAACGGAGTCAACGTGATAACATTGTCCCAAAGGCTGCACATTTGAAGTCATATAAAAAGCAACTGTGCAGGAATGAATATTCCATTTTATTTTTGGCATGTCACACAATTCATTTGGTGTGATTTCTGCAATTTCTCCCAGACTACAAAGTTCCATATGAAAGAATCAGACAGAATATAGATTACCAGATATGACATGGGAAACAAGAATGATACATACTTTTTCTAGCCAGTTGGGGGTCTGTGGAGCTAAGCCTAATTACTGTCACAGACATGTCAAAGTCATGCAGAATAAAAATAGGAGCCAAGTTTTTAAAAGTTCAACCAAAATCACATATGTAAATGTCTTGGCAAACTTAAGCCTAATAAAAGCTTCTTGAGGGCAGGGATATGCTGAAGGACTTCCAGGGCTAGTGTAACCCCAGTTACAAATTAGAATAAGTGACCCTAGACCAAATAAATTAGAACTTTAAAAGATAAAACCCAGGGGCTCCTGGGTGGCTCAGTCGGTTGAGGGCCCAACTTCGGCTCAGGTCATGATCTTGTGGTTCGGGAGTTCACTGGAACTCCACATGGGGCTCTCACCACTGCCAGCACAAAGCCCACTTCGGATCCTCTGTCCTCCTCTGTCTCTTGGCCCCTCCCCCACTCATGCTACCTAAAAAATAAATAAAAAACATTAAAATTTTCTTAAATCAAAGGTAAAACCCAGACATTGGTATTTTTTTTGAGAACTATTCTTCCACTTCCCACAGGTTTTCCTAAAACCAGACACGGTAGCAAGAAACATTTATTAGGTATTTCCTACGTATTAGACGCAATTCTAGGAATGCGTATGCACTAACTCATTCAATAATCCTAATAACTCTACAGAGTAGATACTAATGTACCATCCACCACAATTTACCAATGAGGAAACAGAGGATCCAAGAGGTTAAATAACTTGCCCATTTTTTTTTTTTTTTTTTTACAAGTAACATGTGAATGTAATTCGAGACTCAGTGGTCTGTTTGCCAGGTCAGCTCTCCTAGTAAGTCTACAGTTCAAATATTGCCACTAAAGATCAGGCCCAGGATCTCAGGTAGGTGTCTCAATACCTAACAGGATTTGGGGTGTGAGTGTTTGGTATATTACCAGAGGGAGGCATGAGAAGAATTTTGCTTCAACATGCTCTTCATACTGGACCAAATCAATGACAGAGCTACAGAAACAATAGATTACTTTCCTTGTTAATCATGTAATGTAAATCCAAATAGAAATTTGGGGGCAGGTATTCAGAAATGTTGGTCTTATTCTTGCCACGGATCCCAGCCAATGTTACCCACTAACGGACACAATGCAAGCAACTGTCTCCCCTCTCTGATACCAACTGTCTCCTTCCTGGAACATTCCTATCAGCATACAAGGATGCTCCAGTATCTAGCAGGGGAAAAAACCTGCTTGTCAGGTTTGTCCCATTTGCCCTCACCCAATTTCTCTACCTTCTTCCACAAAAAAAAAAAAAAAAAAAAAAAAAAA
>NW_024412377.1:106473852-106488395 GCF_014898765.1 Herpailurus yagouaroundi
AAAAAAAAAAAAACCTCCTCAAAACAATGTTCTATATATATTGCATCCAATTCCTCTCCCATTCCTTTTACCTGTTTTCAAAAATACTCAGTCAGTATCTCTTCAAATATTGTTCTGTTCTACTTTCCCTTTTCCCTACTTTTAAACTCCACTTATGTCTATGTTAGATCTTTCCACCATATTTCATAGAGCTCTTCAGCTCTTTTCACTGCTTCAGTCTGAAGACCTTCATAGGACTTACCTTTCAGTCAACTTCTTAAAATTTTGCATAGGGCTGGCTCTACCTTTATTTTTTTTTTTAAGAGCCTTTTTTTTTTCTAAGAGTTTAGGTTCACAGCAAAATTGAGAGGAAATACAGAGATCTCCCATATGCGCCTGTCCACCACACATGCACAGCCTCCCCCATTAACAACATCCCCCATCAGAGTGGTACATCTGTTCTGAATGACAAACCTCCACTGGCACATCATGGTCATCCAAATTCTATCAGGGCTCACTCTTGGTATTCTACAGTCTATGGGTCTGGACTAATGTAGAATGACATGTATCCATTATTATACCATCATACAGAGTAGTTTCATTACCCTAAAAATCCTCTGTGCTTCACCTAATACCCCCCCTCAAAACAATACCCCTTGTTTTGTTTTTACTGTTTCCATCACTTTGTCTTTTCCAGATGTCTTATACTTAGAATCATACAACCCGTAACAATTTCAGATGGGTTACTTTCACTTAGTAATATGCATTTAAGGTTCCTCCATGTCTTTTCATGACTTAATAACCAGTTTCTTTGTAGTGCTGATTAATATTTCATTGTATGGCCCTATCACACTTTATTTACCTATCACCTATTTAAGTGTATCCTGGTTGCTTCCAAGTTTTGGCAATAATGAATAAAGCTGCAATTAACATCTAAGCGCAGAGATTTGTGTGGATTTAAGTTTAACTCCTTTGTATAAAAATGCCAAGGAGTGAAATGCTGGATCATATGGTAAGAATGTTTGGTTAACTTTTCGAATGAGCCTAATCTTCCATTAAACCTATTAAGTTCTTTATTTTGATTATTTTGTTAACCGGTTATAACATTTCCATTTGTTTTTATAATCTCGTTTTCTAACATAATTCTCAATCTTCTCTTTTAATTCCTTGAACACACTGGTAAAGTTTGTGTTCATTTCCTGAACTACCTGTGCATCTATTTTCCCCCTTGGTTTTTAGAAAAGTCTTAGCTTCTTCTAATCCTTCCCTCCCCTACCTACACTCACTTCCTTCATGACATCATTCACCCCCATGTCTTTAAGTGCCTCCTACAGGCTGATAACTCCCAAGTCAGTATTCCCAGCTGTGACCTCTCCTCTTAACTTCAGATTCTTGTCTCTCACTGCCTACAAGATGTATGTACATCTTGACTGTCTCATAAGCCTGCCTTCAAAGTCACTACCTTCAATATCAAACTTGATTTTATTACCTTCTTGTCTAGCAACCTTCCACATCTTGGTAAATGGCAATTCTATTTGCATCACTTGGACCACACACTTTGGAGGCATGTTTATCTCCTCTCTTCCTTACACCCTATATCCAAATCCACGAGCAAATCCTTGGATCTGCCAAAGGCATGAAGGATGCAACCACCACTCGCCACCTTGGCTTCTGCCATCAGCCTGGTCCAGCACCATCCTCTCTCACGTGTGTTACTGACATAACTTCCCACCCGCTCTCTTCCTGCTTCTACCTTGCTTCCGACAATCTATGACCACAGTAGCGAGCAAGATCTTGGCCATGAGGCTTAAAAAGTATCAGCCATTCCTTTGTTCAAAACCTCCCATCAGCCTTTCTTCTCAACCAGTATACAAAGCAAAGTTCTTAAAATGGGACCTAAGTCCCTAAATGATTGGACATTATCTGTCTGAGCTCATCTTCTACCTCCTTGTCACATGCTCACTACATGGTAGCCATGGTGGCCTCCTTGCTGTTCCTTGAACAAATCGAAAGTCACACATGCTCTCATTTCAGGATTTTTGCATTTTCTGTTTCCTTCATCTTAAATATCCTATCCCCCTGACAGCCATGTGACTCACTCCCTCACTCCCTTTGGGTATTTATTTAAATATCACCTGCTAATGGAGACTTCACAGCAATGACCAAAAAATAATAGTTGCTCCCTCCGTCACTTCTTATCTGCAGCTTTATTTTTCTCCATAGCAGTTATCACCATTTGGCATTATGATGTGTTTATTTTACTGAACTGTCTTCCATTTCTAGATTTCAAGCTTCATGAAAGCAGGAATTACATTTATTTTGTTTACTGCTGAGAAATCCGAGCCTGGCAGGTGGTAGGTACTCAGGTGTTTGAAGGAATGTATCAGGAAGAACCAAGTTAATGGACTGATTTGCACCTGCCAAATTCCACGAAGAGATGAAGACCATTCCAAACAAGGCACATCTTAGTTAGGACTGATGACTTAATTTACAAAAAAAGAAAATCCATACCACCCAAAGCAGCATACAACCCAAGTACAGGCACATAATAGATCAGTAATGAAAGATCACAATTATTAAAGAAGCTATCACTAAGTATCCTTAAGAGATCAAATACTTCCTTTTAAAAAGCACATTCTAGAGCTAACGATTGACAGTCTCCTAGATTTTTTCCCAATTTCTTCTTTTCATTCTCTCTCAACAGATCGGAGCAATAAAGGCACCCAGAATGCCCAGCTCATTACTTGACTACAGCTCTTATATAATACCACTGTCCCTTTAATTTTAAAATCAACTTTTTATGTGCCCTAAGTTCAAAATATTAAGTGCTCTTGAACACATTATGAAATGCCTAAAGAATTAAGATCCTTGACTGTATTACAATATTTAATTAGGAAAGGAAAAGGATTCTGTAATTAAGGTACCTTACATGACACAACTGTGAAATGAAGAGCTTAAAATGAAATGATTTGACAGACTCTAAAGATGTCTTTCTGCTCACAACTTTTGACTGCCTGTGTTTTCCCTTTCTGAAATTGAAGACTAGGGCTCAGTTAATTAACCACTATGTCTCACATACAGCCAATAGAAGTTTCAAGTTAGAAAAACAAAATGAGGGGCGCCTGAGTGGCTCAGTCCGTTAAGCATCTGACTTCGGCTCAGGTCATGATCTCACAGTTCATGGGTTCGAGCCCTGTGCTGGGCTCTCTGCTGACCGTTCAGAGCCTGCAGCCTGCTTTGGATTCTGTGTCTCCCTCTTTCGTGTCCCTCTCCCACTTGTGCTCTGTCTCTCAAAAATAAACAAACATGAAAAAAGAAAGAAAAGCAAAATGAAAGGACAATAAAAGTCAGTAAAAGTCCCAAGAGTGTTTAGAAAGGGGGGGGATAAAAAACAGGGGCACCTTGGTGCCTCAGTTGTTTGAACATCCCATTCTTGATTTCAGCTCAGGTCATAATCCCAAGGTCATGGGATCAAGCCCTGCATTGTTTTGAGTGCTAGACACGGGGCCTGCTTGGAATTCTCTCTGGCACGTTCTCTCTGTCTCTCTCCTACTGCCCCTCTACCCTGCTCATACTCTCGCTAAAATAAAACAGGGGCGCCTGGTTGGCTCAGTCAGTTGAGTATTTCAAATACTCTAGAAATAGAAGGGCTTGAGTGTTTATTTTGTTGAATTTAGCTTCAAATCTCCTTCAAAATCTCATTTTTACTTGAAATAGGTATATATGAGCAACCTGTGAGGATATAGATATCTGTGTATGTGTCTGTGTGTGTATGGAATCATATGTCTACACATACACATACAGGAATGTATATGCTTGTAAAGGGACCTAAGAAGGGAAAGAGAATAATATGTCAGAAGAAAAAAATACTTTTCGGGGTGCCTGAGTCGGTTGAGCATCCGACTTTGGCTTGGGTCATGATCTCACAGTTCGTCGGTTCAAGCCCCGCTTCGGGCTTTGTGCTGACAGCTCAGAGCCTGGAGCCTGCTTTGGATTCTGTGTCTCACTCTCTCTCTGCTCTTCCCCTCCTCACACTCTCTCTCTCTCTCTCTCTCAAAAATAAATAAAACATTTTAAAAAATTAAAATAAAATAAACAATTGTTAGATTATGAAGAGCTTACATAACACTCTAAATTACAAATTCTGAGGGCAGAGAATTTTGTCTATTTTCTAGGCTGCTGTATCCCTAGAGCCTAAAAAAAGTGTCTGATACATTTTAAGTGTTTAAAACAAGAAGAAGAAAAAAAAAAGCCTCAAGGGTCAAATAGTACCCTGAATAGCATGCACAGTATAGGGCAAACAGACCTACTGTGATTATCACCACCAATGAAAGCTATCACCTATACTGAGGGCTCCCTTTTGATTCAGTTACTATTCAGTGTATTTTCGGGGGGGGGGCACCGGCGGGGGGACGGGCAGGGGGAAGCAAGCTTATAAAAGAGAGTATTATTACTTGCTGCTGTTGCTTTCCAAATAAAAACTAGGTAAACCTAAAATTGACACTGGCTCTTGAAATTCCATTTTGCTAAATATTTGAGAACACACCCTTCAGTTAAAAATACTAAGAAATTCTTTGTGTAGCCTGTTTGATTTCCCAATTTATTAAAGGCAAATACAGGTGTCTACTTTAGCTTTATTTGCATTTTCTTTTTCGGTCCAACCTCTTGCTGGAAGGAATATTAACTCCATCTCTAAGCTCTGAATACAAGATCCAGGCTCTGAATAAGCATACTTGACGATCCTTAGATTGGGTAGGGTAATACATTACAGTTGCCAACCAGATAGTCATTTTTCTTTCTCACTAGCCAAGTCCAGATTTATCTCAGAACAGCAATAGGCACCACTAAAGAAAAAAGAAATCTACACTCTCTGGACTCCTTTGTAACAAGGAAAGGCCATATAACATTTCTGTCAAGTGACAGGAACAATCAAGTGGTTCGGTGGGTTCTAGTCAGACAGATAGCAGGAATGTGTGTTACCCATATCCTTTGTCCTGCTGGGAATGCAGAGGCATACTGAAGCAAGAGCAAGCATCCTAGGTCCATGAGGGCACATGCACACACCTAGGATGGGGACAATAAGCTGACAAAGGTATGGATCCCTGAGGGAACACCAGAGTCCCTGTATTAAGTATATACTGATCCTGTACAGAGTCACTGTATTAAGTATATACTGCCGACCTAGCTTTATCCGTCGGGGAGAAAAACAGAGCTTCTACTAGGTTAAAGCCACTGGTTCCAGGTTGTATCTCTATTTTTTTTTAATTTTTCTTTAACATTTATTTATTCTTTGAGAGAGAGAGCACGAGCAGGGGAGGGGCAGAGAAAGAGACAGACCCAGAACTGAAAGCAGGCTCCAGGCTCTGAGCTGTCAGCACAGTGCCCAAAGCGGGGCTCGAACTCACCAACCAAAAGATCATGACCTGAGTTGAAGGTGGATGCTTAGATGTTAACCGACTGAGCCACCCAGGTGCCCCTCCAGGTTGTATCTCTTAACACTAAGCTGAATCCTAATTGATACAGTTATTAGTGGGGACTAAAGGATCATAAGAAATAAGGGCTTTTCGTAGGGCTTTCCTTGGGGCACCTGGGTGGCTCATTCGGTTAAGAATCAGACTTTGGCTCTGGTCATGTTCTTGAGGCTTGTGACTTCGAGCCCTGCACTGTCTCCCTCTCTCTCTCTGGCCCTCCCCCACTAGCACTCTCTAAAAAATAAACATTAAAAAAAAAGTAATATCTTTTAGGAGGGCTTTGTTTAAACTTAATAACTTGGTATACTTAGAAAATAAAAACAAACTACATACCAATATCTCATTTTACACATTTTAGCCAGGCAACAGTACTGAGATACTACTTGTCTGGTGCTAAGAGAAATTAAACTGTTTTTTTTTTTTCTTTTTTTAATGTTCATTCATTTTGGAGAGAAAGGGAGAGGGAGAGGGAGAGAAACAGAAGGCCAGCGGGGAAAGGACAGAGAGAGGGAGACACAGAATCCCAAGCAGGCTTCAGGCTGCGAGCTGTCAGCACAGAGCCCAATGTGGGGCTTGAACTCAAGAAAGGTGAGATCGTGACCTGAGCCGAAGTCGGATGCTTAACCAACTCAGCTACCCAAGGACCCCGAGAAATTAAACTGTTTAGAACATATATTCTTTCACTCAATTAACTCAAAAAATTCATGCTGGGGTTGGGAAATCCAAGCACAACTACTCAAGAGTCTGAATCAAAAAATTTAATGGTATCCCTTCTATCCTGGTAATAAACAAAATAGTTACTTACAAAAAGTATTTCCAACCTATTTGCTGCCATCCAAAAACAACTGAATTTCAAAAATTAAGATCCTTCCCAAAGCTTGCAAAAACCATTGGCCTGTGACATGAAGACAGTATTTCCTACACCACAATCAGCAAGTCAGACCAGCCTTATTACATTTATCACAAATTTCCATTTGTGCTGCACACAACATAGTGATGTTTCATTAAACACTCAAAAATATTCTTTAGGTGTGTCTGTGTGGATCACTCAATTAAGCCTCCAACTTTGGCTCAGGTCATGATCTCACGGTTCGTGGGCTCGAGACCCACATCGGGCTCTGTGCTGACAGCTCAGAGCCTGGAGCCTGCTTTGGACTCTGTGTCGCCCTCTCTCTGCCCTTCCCTTGCTTGCGTACTGCCTCTCTCTCTCTCTGTCTCTCTGTCTCTCTCTCAAAAACCAACACTAAAAAACAGTTTTTTTTACATGTTCTTTAAATAAGTCCTCATCACTGTAAGGCAGGAAAGGAGTTGAGGCTTGGCTTTTACCATCCAACAGCCCTTTGGTTTGGGAGAAGAGGCTACTGTTCACACACATCAAATTGCACAGTGATTCCCAAACCCTGAGCAGTGCACAATGATGAACCATGTCTCTGACTTCACAAGCACGGTGCCATATGCCAAGGCCATCCTTCCATCAGTTCCCACCCAACCAACTCCTGCTGACCCTGTAAGACCCAGAACCAATACCTTCTCTCTGAAGATTATCCCAAGGGACTTTATTTATACCTTTACTACAGCATAACCTAGACAGCCTTAGAATCATCTGTTCGGTATTTCTTATGGGCTATAAACTACTCAT
Organism: Herpailurus yagouaroundi; assembly: GCF_014898765.1. Lineage (NCBI taxonomy): Eukaryota > Metazoa > Chordata > Mammalia > Carnivora > Felidae > Herpailurus > Herpailurus yagouaroundi. The sequence continues at coordinate 106,480,942 of NW_024412377.1, forward strand.
GAAGACTATGCTTTCTTCCTCTTTGCATCCCTCGAGTCTATGAAAAACATGGAAATATAATTGATCACAGTTTTTCTGAATGACTACATGACTCAGTGACTACATAATGGCATTCACTATAACCAATATCATAGGAAAATCAATCAACATTTAAGTTAGAACCTATAGGACATATATAAAGCTCAGTTGACTTTAAATACAATCTGCATGGGAAAATCAAGAGCTGTTTTGCTCACCATTTGGCCTAGACATCTTTTAATCCTGGATGTCAGGGCCATTCAAAATGCCTGTTAGCATTAGCTTGCATGTATGTGGTCTGATTAGGCTACAACATCCAGATGAGATGGATACTACATGGCAATGTGGTTTATCACAGGTAACAGATTCGAAATCGGAGGACTTGAGTTCAAGTCCCCGCCTGGCTACTCCCCAGCTACCAGACAGGAATGGCTTTCCCACCTACCTACCTTGCATGCAGCTGTCGCGGTACTATTTCCTACTTGTTACTGCCATTCTGAGCTGGGACACGCTGTCTGGTAACTAAGGGGTATGCAAATATGAGGGAATGATGGACCCGGAAAAGACACAGTGTCTGGACTCAAAGACCAGGCTTTTTCCCACCATACCCTGCCGGTTCATAATGCCTTTTTTTTTTTTATTTTTAAACAAAAGACCACTTTTCTCCAAGTACAGTTTAAAAATATCAGTTACTAGTTCTCTTCCAGTACAGCGTTTTCTTGAAGGACTATATGCTAGCTGTTGCCTTGACAATTCCACTTGCTTAGCTTTAATTTGATATTGATTTAAAAGGAGAAAAAAAAAAAAAAAAAAAACCTCCATAACCATTCTACAATTAACAGTTAAACTTACATAAAATCTTGTTGGAAACAGCCCAGTCTTTGTGAGCCCTTGTTTTCTCCAGAACGAAACTACATTTTGTTTTGGTCTAGACAGGCCCACCTGCAATGGTTAGCTGGACCATCAAGGGTATGCTCACAATTGTGACTAAAGACCAACCATTTAACCTACGTATTTTCATAATGCAAATTTTAAAAGTGGAATAACGTAGCTTGTATTCATCTATTCCTATTCCCCGGCTCTACCTATACGCTATTGATATTCCAAGTACTAGTTCTCTTCAGGGGCGCCTAGGTGGCTCGGTCAGCTGAGCGTCCAGCTTCGACTCAGGTCATGATCTCGTGGTCTGTGGGTTCGAGCCCTATGTCAGGCTCTGTACTGACAGCTCACAGCCTGGAACCTGCTTCATATTCTGTGTCTCCCTCTCTCTCTCTCTCCCCGCCCCGGGGGTGGTGTGGGCCCCCCCCCCAAAAGGACCGAGAAAAAAAAAAAAATTTTTTTTAAATACTTCTCTTCATATGTGATGAGCTGGTTCTCAAGGGGCAGCAAGGGCAGCAGCACCATGCGCTGAAAATGCAAAGTGAAAATCCAAAGCTTTCTAGTCCCCAGCAGATAAATGTCCACAGGCAGACACTGAATAGGAATGCAATCATTCTTTGCCTGGTTTAACACAAACTTACTCCCCCAAACAAGAGCACTACGGACATTTTTTTAAACAAAGTATCCCTCAACTTTTTACCTTCCTCTTTTATTTTCTGTTTTGCCATCTTCTGCGGGGAGTGGTTTCCATTTTTTAACTGTTACTATGTTCTATCACATTGGGATAGACCAAAGAACCCACATACCCATCAGTAACCATGGCACATTCCCCATCACGTTCATGGTTAACAAGGAAAATGACAGGCAGCAAAGGAGGAAGAAAGAGCATATAGAAATAAGCCGAACTCCAGCTGAATGGAAATTAAACTTCCCTTGCTGATAGTACTTACACATGCATCTTTCATTCCGGACCATACATTTACAAAAGCAAAATTCGATTAACTGGAAATGTATACGGGGAATTAGACTACAAATACCGGCCTCACTTTGTTATAAGATGCTCAAGAAAAAAACTGCTACTGAATCGGAGAGAAACAGAATATTAGCACATTAATACAGAATCTGTAATTTCTTCTCCAGGCAATATGAGGGTAGCATTATATTTATTTTATGAGGATACAATTAGAATGGGAAGGGGTATAGGGGCATTGTCTGATTGTGATCAGTCTGCAGATTGCTAAACTATTAGAGACACTGAAGATATTCTTCTTGGTGTAAGACAGTAAGACAGTGTCTTCAGTTAAGACAACAATAATTTTTATCTATGCTTGTCACCCAGTAAACTAGATAGCCTATCGATTCAGGCTGGACATCCAAATACCAAACAATAATGAATAGCAAATAAATTCAGTCATTAATAAAAGGTGAAGACAGATCAGTACCATGCAGGTGATCAGCAGCTGGTCCATAAAGTAGAAATAATTTATAAAACCTCTGGAACAAACATTTTTCTTTTAAGGGTCTTACCTTAACATATCTTCTTAGAAAGATGGTGAATAATATTTACTCTACAACTGTAAAAATACATACATGAAATCAACAGATATTGGATACCACCATGCAAAATAAGACAGGTGAGCTCTCAAAATTCAATTTTGCTCAGGGAAAAATGAAGCCAATATATCCAATATTTGAACTTACATGCATTATATAACCAAGAATTAGATCTCACAGGTATGAACAAAAGCATTTTTCCTTTCCAAGGCACTAGAAAAGGAAAACATTTCATTTAGTAATTTATAAAATGTATGTGAGCCTCACACATTTGAGTACTTTAAAAGTGAGAGGTATTCTTTTTTCATGAAGTCAAGTCACATAAGCAAGAAGATGCGCTTGCAATGCAAAAAGCATTCATTTAGCTAATAAAACAGACTATCTGAGAATGGCCTCTCCATTACATGGAAAAAACCAGTGAACCTCATCAAGCGAGGTTATCAGAGTTTCTTCAATCCAATCTAGACTCCCACCCACATTGTCTTCTCATCAATATTCCTCAGGGCTTCCTCTTCCCCAATTACAAAAGACCAGATAACCCTGTGACTGATGGGTGATATGCACAAGCTTATTTTCCACTGTTAAACAGAGTGAACATACCCAGGAAGCTATTTCAATTACTGAATAAATGGAAAAGGGTTAAATGTGGAATATAATGAAGCGGGATTTAACAACATTCCCAAACTCATCAGCAAGCAAACAGGCCATTTCTGAGGCAAATATGCTAGAGAAGACAAAGCTTAGGAAAGATAATGTACAGACAGCATTCATATTTCATGGTTTTTTTAAAAAAGAAAGACAAACCCTGAGCAGGGGCCCATTATTAAGTACATAGCAGAGATGGCCCCTACCCTCAGATGGCCCCTTCTCCCGAGATCTCACCTCCAGGCGTTTGGCCCATTAGTGGCCGCCTTCACCGAGACTGCCTTTCTTGCCTCAGATAAGCCACGGGCACCACTTTCATCATTACCTGGTTCTTGGCTCATCTCCTTCAAAATGGCATTCCCAACTTTCATACACCACTAGTGGATTATCAAAGCCAATAAATTTCTAAGGACTTAAAATTTTCCACAAATATTTCCTAATTTAAAAAAAAAAAAAAAAGGACTCAGCAAAGGGATACCACACTTCAGCTGGCTGGGCCTGTTAATGAGCGAATCCCACAGTGCGAATGTTACCCCACAGGGGCTTCACACCGCATTATGACACACGAGGAGGTATGGAATAACCGGGAAGTGATGCACCCTGTGTCCCAACCAGGGACGTGGGGGACGAGGTCCTTGAGATTCAAGAAACTACTGGGAATGCTTTCTTTGTATTCTCTCTCAGAACACCCTAGTTTGAGCATTTGCTGCAAGGGCAGGCTGCAGCCAAACCAAGGCAGCTTTCCTGAAAAGTAAACTTGGGACCAAAGGTTGCCTCACATCAAGTTTTTGGCAATTTCTCTCCTAGAAAGAGCATCTCTTCATATCCACGTTTACTGCTCACTGCTCTTCTTAGCAACTTCCAGTTTCTAAAATGGTCTCTTTACCTTCATTATCATGGACTGGGAAGTAAATTCCTGGATTCTAGTTCCAGCTTTGCCACCACCTAGCTACAGAACTTAAATAAATCCAGTTGACTTCCCGGTCCCGTCAGCCCCTGCAACTACAATATGCTCAAGCCTATTTTTCTCTCAAAGTTCCGTGACTTCTAAATTTAAGAGGTATTTTTAGTTTTACTTATTATTTTTTAATGTTTATTTATTTATTTATTTTTCAACGTTTATCCGTTTTTGGGACAGAGAGAGACAGAGCATGAACGGGGGAGGGGCAGAGAGAGAGGGAGACACAGAATCAGAAACAGGCTCCAGGCTCTGAGCCATCAGCCCAGAGCCCGACGCGGGGCTCGAACTCACGGACCACGAGATCGTGACCTGGCTGAAGTCGGACGCTCAACCGACTGCGCCACCCAGGCGCCCCTAATGTTTATTTATTTTTGAAAGAGCGAGGGCAAGCACTAGCAGGGGAGGGTCAGAGAGAGAGGGAGACAGAGGATCCCAAAGCAGGCTCTGCACTGAGGGCAGACAGCCCGATGTGGGCCTCAAACTCACGAACCGTGAGATCATGACCTGAACCAGAGTCAGACACTCGATTGACTGAGCCACCCAGGCGCCCCTAAGACAAGTATTTTTAAAACGTGGCAATCTTCTAACGAAATCATTAATACCCTAACACTGAAGGCAGTTTTAGGCCTTCAGTTGTTTAACAACAACGTTCCAAAACTTCAATTATATTGCAATATGTCTGAGCTGACTCAAAGGACTGAAAGCATTGTCTGCCTCACAGGGTGACTGTTGGTGGTGAAGGTTAAATCAAGTAACAAATTAGCTCAAGGCCTAGCATTTAGTAAAGCACTCAATAAATACTAGCGGTTATCATTGCTATTGAAAAATATACCATTACAACTCGTTCTACAGATTTTCATCAAAACCCATCAGATCAATGCAACGAAGTGGACCAGGATTTGTTTAGAAATTCCTTTAAAAACTAAATGAAAGGAAATCATGAAGTATTCACTTAGTCACTAAACATCTTAAATCAAGAGAAAGCACATGCTAGCAATCCAGACTGTCCACACTTAATTTTGTGATTCTCTCGTCTCTCTGCTGAATCTGGTTTCCGGCTTTAAAAATACACAATTAAATAAATAAATAAATGTGAATAAACCCACCTACCAGCAACATGAAAATGTATTTGTTCCAATAAAATGGTATGTTGATACAATGATTTATTCTTTCCTCTATCCATTTCTACCTCTGCTACTTAATTTGTACTGAAAGAGTAATTCTACAATTAAACCTCTAATTTCTTTCCCATCTCCCTTGCCGCCTGAACCTTTCTCTCTCCTCTTAATCTCTTCTCTCTGTCAACAGTTGCCAGGAGGCACCTTCTGCAGCGCTTGTCCTCAAGCCCCCTTCCTGTCTCCTCTCTGACCACCCCATCACCATTACTGGGTCCTCAGTCCCTTCACAAATTTCCTGAGAGATCCTACCCCGTAGCAAACACAGTCCTTGAGAGATTACCTACTCCGTAGCAAGCACAGTCCTTTAGAATCAAACCACCTCAGGTTGCCTTTTTATTTTTTGTTTAAATCTTTTTAATGTTTATTCATTTTTGAGAGAGAGAGAAACACAGCATGAGTTGGGGAGGGACAGAATGAAAGGCAGACACAGAATCCAAAGCAGGCTCCAGGCTCCGAGCTGACAGCAGCTCTGAGCCCGATGCGGGGCTTAAGCCCACAAACTGTGACATCGTGACTTGAGCTAAAGTCAGATGCACCACCGACTGAGCCACCCAGGCACCCTTCAGGTTGCCTTTTCAAAAAGAGTTAACGGTCCAGGATGTTTGATGGATACTACTCTCCCTTCTGGATGCCTAGTGGAGAATTATCCTGTGTTTCTACTTTTTATACAGACCTTTAACATCAGTACTTTATTAAACATGATCTCCCAGAGAATCTCTCATGACAGTTCCATGCCAAGTCCCCCTATTCTTTGTTACACAGCACACCATTTCCTTCATAGCATTTACCACATTATTTATTTAATGCTTGCCTCCCTGACAAGACTGCAAGCCCCATGAGGACAGACACTTCATTCATCCATTCATCAATGGAGGACATATATCTAGTACAGTGTCTCGCGAAACAAAAAGTATTCACTATGCATGTGCTGAATCCTTTAATGGAACCTGAGATGCTTATGTGCTTCAGTCAGGCCCTATGGGGGTGGGGGGGGGCAACAACAGACAGGGTCCTCCATTATGGAACTTACCATTTAGGACCCATATTGTTTGGGAAGGTTAGAATTTCATAAACTTACAATTCATTCGAGGCACAAGACACACTATCAGGAGAAAAATACAGAAAAGCCATGCTATAGATTATAAGCACCCAACAGGAAAGGAATCAGGATTGGAAGAGCTGAATGAACAACCACAGCCATCAGACAAAGTCACATGGATGAAGCCCCCGTGCTGGTGTTTGGTGGATGGATTAAATCCGGGCTAGGAAAGAGAGCAGATGGCATGCCACAGCGAGAGGAAGCTGGCGAAGCACAAGCCAAGGAAGGAGATGTGAATAAACCTGGCCTGTGAAGAAACGACACGCACACTCGTGCTGCTCAGGACAGTGGCTAGGGAGCTGGAAACGGTGGATCAAATGCCAGGTTAGGAAGGGCCCTGACTGCAATGAAGAAGTTGTTATATTTGATGTCATGGTCAAGAAAACCTGTACAGGTTTGGTGGGGAGTATGACGCTGGCAACGGGAGAAAATGAGCCTACTAGTTACAGTCAACCACGTACCAAACCAAGGACAAGAGACAAGAAACCAACAAAGATTTGTCGGTCACTAGGACAACAACAGTGAGAACAGAGAAGTGACAAATACTGAAAACGCCCAAGTTCCCACAACTGCTACCTCTACCACAGAGAAGGAGAACAGCCAAAAGGAAGAAATCACTGGGTTTTAGTGGGGTTAGGAATTAACATGTATTCTTGGCCTCAGATCAATGTATACTACATCCCTGGGAGAGGAGACCCAAAGAGGAGTGTTAGTGACAACTCTAAGTCCTTATACCGACTGTTAACTCTTGACACCAGTTCAATGAGGTTGATCTTCAGAATGAGCAACTCAGACTCTAGTATGGGTCTAGCACAGCTCTGCCCTTTGAACAACCATAGAGTACTACACACAGTACTCCCAGAAGATGTGCTAAAGAACAGAGCCACGGGGCGTCTCAAAGCACCAGGATCCACCCTGACAAGACAAAGCTGGTATTCCAAAGAGTGAAGCAAGCAATGGTAATACTTGCCTAAAATAAAAGTTTGCCTTAAAGAAATTGTTTCAAAGAACCGAAACAAAGTGAAAAGCAGTCCTAGTTTATGAACAAATCACCAAAAGTAAACACATCATTTAAAGAAAGAAAGAAAGAAAGAAAGAAAGAAAGAAAGAAAGAAAGAAA
>NW_024412377.1:106488405-106598111 GCF_014898765.1 Herpailurus yagouaroundi
AAAGAAAGAAAGAAAGAAAGAAAGAAAGAAAGAAAGAAAGAAAGAAAGAAAGAAAGAAAGAAAGAGAAAAACACTCAGGGAAGTAGACTCTTAAGACCTACTAGGACCAAAGAACCAACTATCTGTCAAAAAACCAAACAACTAGGTCATTATCTCTCAGGCCGCATTCAAGACTGAATTCTGTTTCTTAGGCACCATGGATATTTAGATATATAAATGGATACTTACGGATTTTTATCAGAGTTTCTGGAAATAAAGACAATCTAATTTTAACTGCTTTGTCAACAAATTAGTTTTATTACTTTATTGTTCTGATTCAGGCAACGAAGAGCAACCATTTTTTAAAAGCTTGGAGCAACAGAAATTAAGCTGACGGATGATTTTCAAGCTTGAAAGCTATGGTTTTTTTCCATTTATTTTCAAAGAGAGAGAGAGTGTGTGAGCGTGCAAGCACACAAGTCAGGGAGGGGCAAAGACGAAGAGACAGAATCCCAAGCAGGCTCCGCACTGTCAGCATGGAACCAAATACGGGGCTCGATCTGTGATCAAGAGTTGGACGCTTACCCAACTGAGCCACCCAGGCACCCCAAACTCGAAAACTATTTAAATGTGTTTCTCATATTATACTGTATTTTTGTAGCTAGGGAAATACATACAAAGAAAACAAGACCAGAAAGAGCTAAGAATGTGGTACTAAGATTAGTATTCCATCATTCATCAGGACACATATCTATGCAATACTGATTTTATAAATGACACCATACAGGGTGGTATGGTACAATGAACACGTCCTTCATGCCGTGTGCATCCGAGCATCACTTAGACCTCATTGTTTTTTGGGAAAAGATTCCAAGCTGAAGAACCAGTCGTAGTGTATGCTAGCATCCTGGCCTTGAAACAAAAAATGTAATCTCTCCAATCCCTTACTTCTGTATCTTCAAAGTGCGAATTTTACAAGGTGCCAGATACAACAATATAGCTGTTGTAAGCAAACCACTAAAATAGCCACCAACAATCACCACCTCCTCCTATTCATCCCCTTGTGTAATTTATCCCCTTAAACGTGGGCTGGACCTACTGACTGGCTCCTAATGAAGACAACGTGGCAAACATCATGGTTATCACTTCCAAGATCATGTGATAAAAAGACTGTGACTTTCATCCCCAATGGAGAAGTCCCATGTAGCAAGGAGTGGAAAGAGGTCTCTGGCCCAAACCCAGTGAGGAAGTGAGGCCCTCAGTCCAACAACCACCAGGTACTGAATCCTGCCACCAAGTCCGTGAATAAGCTACAAAGTGGCTCCCCTTCCAGTTTAGGATTCTGGTGAGATCACAGGCCTGGCTGACACTTCAACTGTAATCTTAGGAAAATCCTGGCACCTAGCTAAGCCACACTCCAATTCCTGATTACCAGAAAGTGTAAGATAATAAATGCTTAAATTTTAAGTTGCTAATGTGGGGATAATTGGTTATACACCAAGAGACAACACAGTGATGTAAATGCACATCAAATATATTATTTAAGGTTTAAAAAAATTCTAAGGGCGCCTGGGTGCCTCAGTTGGTTACGCGTCCAACTTTGACTCAGGTCATGATCTCATGGCTCGTGAATTTGAGCCCCCCTGTCAGGCTCTGTGCTGACAGCTCAGAGCCAGGATCCTGCTTCAGATTCTGTGTCTCCCTCTCTCTCTGCCCCTCCCCCACTTGTGCGCGTGCATGCGCCCTCTCTCTCAAAAATAAATAAATATTAAAAAAAATTTTTTTTAATTCTACCTGGCACCGTAGTAAAGAGGGTTTTTTTAAAACTCCTTCTAAGAAGTTCCTTGTTTTACACAAAAGTAATCTATTTTTATCCAATGATCTAATAATTATCTAATAAATTTCAGTGATCTGAAATTTATGTAATTAACTCATCAGTGGAAAATCACGATTCATATCCCAAATTAGTCAATCAACCATTAGAAAAAAAAAGAAAAGAAAAGAAAAGAAAAACTTTAGCAAATATATTACAAAGGTGTAAGTACTACTTGGGACACACAGGGCCAAAATATAAAGGGAGATTAAGAGTGAACATTAATATCAGACAAAAGTCTTTAGAGAAAACTAAGCATAGAAGAAGATTCTGAATGATAAAGAAGCAATCTACAAGGAAATACCAAACCTCACAACATACAGAAAAAACTAAGATTTCATTTTATAATCCCAAATTTTTCCTGAGTTACAGCTCTTAGACTGTATGGCACTTAAAATTATGTTAAGCAAATCTGCTAACAGAATTTATATCCCAGGTTCTCCCATAAGAAGCACGGTTTAAACTTTTCAAAGAGAAGGTTAATACAGATATCATCGCCACATGTAACATGGCCAGGAGGCAATGTGTGTGGTGGACTGAGTCACAGGCACCAACTCTTTGCCCCCTATGTACCACCCCTGTCCCGTGTGACTGTGCACATCCTCCCTCCAGACACAGTGTGCTGCCCCTTCCACTGACTTTGAGCTCTGCCCTAAGACTTGCTTTGACCAACAGAAGGTGTAGAGAAGTGAAAAGGTGCCAGTTCTGATCTTTCTGGCACATCAGGTATTCGTGTTAACCTCGGGGAAACTTAAATTTTCGCAGGCAGAGCCTGTTTGGGATTCTGTCTCTTCCTCTTTGCCCCTCCCCCAGTCGGGTGCTTGCACGTTCACACTCTGTGTCACACAAATTTATAGGTCAGTTGTTAAACCCTCTAATAAAAATTAAGTTATATCAACTTAAAAATAAATTTAGGTAAAAAACCAAAGTACTGAACCTCCTAACTTCCTAATTACTTTATTACTATTACATGTGTTTTTGAGGTTGTCTGCTGTACCTGTATGATGAGAAATAGCATATAATGGTGTGCTATTTGGGCAGCTCTTCCTGGTGACGTCATACTGGGTGCTTGAAATCAGCCATGACGGGAGTATATACACCACAGAAATGGGCAAATGCTACCAATCAGGGCTTATCTTCTCTTCCAGAGAGCGGGTTAGTATTCTCTCACCCTTAGAAATGCTTCCTGGCCCATTTCAGCCTGGGACCCAAAAACGAACACTATGCAGCAGACCCAAGCCTAACTCACGACTCGAGGCAGGGCCACCAGTATCCCCCAGCCTAGACCAGCCAATCCACAGTCACCCAAGAGAACCCGAGTCCAAGCACAAACCCTGACTGAATAAGCTGATTTATGAGAGTTACTCATCCCGCATCATTGTGGCAATGAGTGACTAAAACACATGGTAAACTAGAGTTCGTTCAATTCGACTATCAGACAAGGAAAGGCTGGCATGTAAAAACAAAACAAAAACACTAACTTGGGACAGGCCCTGAAAGTGACATGGTGATGGGCAACCAGTGAGCAATGGAGAAAAATGACATGCTCCAACAGCACAGGGAACCAGGAGCACTAAGGACTTCAGGAAGCATAAGGAGGACAGCCTGAGAAGCACACTGAGCAGGAATTTATTTAGTCCTCCCAGACGCTGAGGATTTAGCACTGAAAATGAGAAAAGCACGTGACGCCCTCAAGACTAGTGGGAGGAACAGGGGAGCTCACAGGCCATTACAGTCTAGGGAAGGGACAAGGGCACAGCGAAGAGGCACCCAGGCCAGTCCACGGGATCCAAGAAGGCTTCCCAGTGGACGTGACCTCTGAGCTGAGATGACTCCAACAGTTCAATGAGAAGAAACTAACTGCTAAGTAATGAGGAAAGCTGCAAGAATGGACAAAGAAAGATTAGGCAGGAAAAGTGAGGACTGGCCAGGCGTCTGGATCAAAATGCAGCAGAGCTGGCCCTGAAACACCAACTGGGTGAGGGGACAACCCACTGCTGCTCCCCCTATACCCAGTGAGGGTACAGATCTTATTCTATACAACCCCATGGATAAGCACAGCCTCTGCTCCAACCTGTGCTCAGACCTTGATACTGCAACTGTCCCCACCTCTTCCTTGATGCTTTATCCATGTACCTGCCAGACAAACCTGAACACGTCCCAGAAACAAAACTCAGCAGCTCGAGGTCAGTGAGCATTTCCCAAGAGCAGCTATGCCCAAGTACCATCTATATAACTGGTATGGCATCCAAGTGAATTAATAGTGTATTGCAGCCAGGACTTCCAGGAAACAGTGCATCACAAAAGCAAAGAACACCCTGTACTCCCAACCAGAGAGAACATGCATACGTGGAGAACACCACATTCTTTATATATTTTTTGAAACCCAAGTATAAACCCCATTACAATTTGGAAGGTATGACTAAATTACCCAGCCAGAAAAGCAATTTTAACTGGAAAAATGAAATATAAAGGTATTCTAAAACTTAATCTTTTAATTTCGGCTGTCCCGATTCATACAACTCTTACTGTAAGATTTTTGCTTTAGAATTAATTCTACATGTATGACTATCCTGCAAATAAGGTAAAAAGCAACTTCATTTTAGCCACATTGGTAAATCAACTACACTACAGTCATCCCACTAGGTGACAATTTGAATAGTGAAACACAGAAGGAAAATAAAATATTTGACAAGGCTTTCATTTAAAAATATCTCAGGATACACTTCCATCAAGCACCAATCTCTTCTTCTGAGATTGTTAGCCTGCAATGAAATATTAAAATTAACAAGACCATTTTCTTCAGAGACTTGTATAAAAACTCCACAGGAATGCCACAGACAGGATATAATCATTTCATTTTTTAAAAGAAAAGTAAGTTAAATCACGAAGCTGTTACTTTCTCCTCCTGTTTAAATATACACCTAAGGCATTCCTGGTATAAAAACCAAAATATAAACTGTGGAGGAGACATTACACAGGCACCCTGTTTTATTTTCTTGCTTCTGCTGGACTTTACTCTCGGGTATCCTGTATATTTGATTCTTTTTTCACCAAATATTTTCTCCGCTTAGCTGAATCTCTGCCATGTCAACTTCAACTTTCCCAGATCTTCTTGTTCTAATCATAGTACAGCAAACTGTAGTAAAAATAACCAAGGAAAGCTTCCTTAAAATGCCATGGACTTATAACAAAAAGCAGCGTCAGGATTAAGATTTCCAGAAATATTATGGCCAAAGTCACCACATTGCCACCAACTCTGAAACAGCATGTAAATACTAAGTGTAATTCTCTCTCTCTTTCTCTCTCTCTCTCTCTCTCTCACACACACACACACACACACACATTACATTAACCACTAAAAGGCAGACATTTCCCTCAAAGTGCAGAACATCAATATGCAAATGTCTTACCAGGTGTAATTAAGGTGAAGGTTATTAGACTTAGCTCAAATTCCTACCTTGACCTGTATTATTTCTAAAGTTCAACTCAAAAACTCAGCCTTTTCCCTTCATATTTAAGATAGCAAAGGCAGAGGCATGAAAAATGAATGGTCTAGTAAATTCTCAAAAAGCAATTATAGCCCACCAGTGGCAACAGACACAGAAGTTAGCCATGTGGGAGCATCTAATGGGCCTCTGCTTCCTGTGCTACAGTAAGGGAGCCTGAAACCCATCACCCCTAAGCCATATGAATTTTGCCTGGTTACACAGACACTAAGTACTCAAACTATATACCATTTAGGCCAGTTAGATTATGTAAACGATTTCAACTTTCATTCCTTATTTTAAAAATGCAGATAATTCTATGGAATTTCTCTTTCATGAATGGTTGACCTATGCAAAACATGTATGGTAACTTTCAAACTTCAGTATACATAAAAGTGAAAAAAAATAGATATTAAACTTTTTTAAAAATCCAAAGAAACAAAAGCTAAGTCATTTGGTAAAAATGTTTTATTAGCCATTTTGAAATTGTTTAGGTACTGAACTCAAGGACACAGGGAAGCTGTTCAGGAATGGGAACAGGATGAATCAGAGGTCTGAATAACTAGTTTTGGAGAGGGCTCTTCCAACTCACCATTTCTTTAAAGATTTTACAATTTGTGGGGCACCTGCATGGCTCAGTTGGTTAACCATCCAACTCTTGACTTAAGCTCAGGTCATCATCGCATGGTTCATGAGTTCAAGCCCTGCACTGGGCTCTACAATGACAGCACAGAACCTGTTTGGGATTCTGTCTCCCTCTCTACCCCTCCCCCGCTTGCACTCTCTCTGAAAAATAAAAATAGACTTGAAAAAAAAAGATTTTACAATTTGTTATAAACATACAAAATATTTAAATGATGTCCCAAAAAGTGATCCTGGAAACAAACTGTTAAAAAACATCCAAGTGTTTTCGAAGAGAATGGGGGACACAAGTTAGGAAGAGGCAGCTTACTTGGCCAGGGATGCAGTATAGGAAGATCATTTACAAATGTGTTGAGGAAGCACTGACATTCATAATCCCAAATCTGAGTCTCACGATGGCAGTTTAAGTATACTTGGAAAAAATCAGTCAATGTTATATTACATTTGTAAATAGAGGGCAAACATCCAAGTTTGAAATTACTAAGAATGACTCAGACAGACAGCTAGACTGGACACTTTATTTAAAGGTTCTATTAAACATCATTTGAATTTTCAATCACATTGGTAATGCTAAGCTTTCAAATGTTAGAGGCTTTAGGCCTAGACCTGACACATAAATGGGACGTCCATCTCGAGTCTGACATTTGCTTCTGTCAGCTTGGGCAGCTGCTTGGGGCTACAGCATCCTAGAGTTATGGGGCCTGTTCTTACAGCTGTGATAAATGGTTTTATAAAGTGCTCACGGCACCAATGATGTCATCCAGTGAAGCTAAGGAATAAGCAAACCATGAATTGGAGTTAAAAGGGAAATAAAGGGGGAGAATGACTAATACTTGATGTTCAAACAGATGAAAAAATTTAATATTATCTCTATGAACATAGATAATGAACACTGTATTCTCTAAAGTAGTATAACACTAGCTTTTTAGAACAAGTCCCCCGGATTTATGCTTTATCACCATGTTTTTTGTTATTTCTACATAAGCAAAAATGACAATGATACAATGTCACATTTTTAAATTTTTTTTAATGTTTATTTATTTTTTGAAGGAGACAGAGACAGAGTGTGAGTGGGGGAGGGGCAGAAAGAGAGACACAGAATCCGAAGCAGGCCCCAGGCTCTGAGCTGTCAGCACAGAGCCCGATGCAGGGCTCGAACACACAAACCGCGAGATCATGACCCGAGCCGAAGTTGGATGCTCGACCGACGGAGCCATCCAGGCGCCCCTACAGTGTGTCACATTTCTAAAGGTAACAATTGAACCTAATTTTTGGCACTGAGAGACCCTCACAGACTCTGCCCTGAAGGAAACAAAGGATTAAAATCAGAGTCTAAGGGCACCTGGGTAGCTCAGAGCCTGCTTCAGATTCTGTCTCCCTCTCCCTCCCTCCCTCTCTCTCTCTCTCTCTCCCCTCACCCCCACTTGTGCTCTCTTTCTCTCCCTCAAAAATAAATTAATATTAAAAAAAAAAATCAGAGCCCATAACTGAGAGTTTAAAAGTATGTTCAGTCATAATTCAATTTCTGATGTCTGCCTATAACTAGTGGCATCTCGATAAATCCTGGGCTCTAAAAACCGTCAAAATGATTTATCACTGAACACTTTAAAAAGTATATCCTTTATCAATGATTAATGACCGAAAAGATCATTTATCCAGATATCTGATTGAATGGCAGAAAGAAGCGTTTTTAAGATTTATCCACTGCATGTTGTAGAGAGAATGAATATCAAACAATGGCGGGGGAGGGGGAGGAGGTGCAGGAAGATGTACAAAAAAAGGTACATTGTTTCAATTATTAGCAAATGCCTTTTAATTTCTATGCCATCAATCCCAATTCCAGAACATTTTAACCTAGAGTAAAACCAAAGCATTAGCAATATAGGACAAAAAACACAATTATGTTAAGCCTTACAAGGATACAGAAAATTTTTCTCTGCAAAATATTTTAAAACCCAAGTTGGAGAAAATTTCAAATCTGGGAAGAAGGTCCTACCAGAGGAGGAGGAGGAAGGGGGAGGAAAGGTGGAATGGACTAGAATTTGAAGAACAAAATAAAGGTCATCAATATTTGAAAAGTGAAAAATTCAAAGCAGAATTGCAAAGGTTGCCAGGGAATTCCAAGCACTTTCAAATGGCTTATTAGTACAAAATACCATAACTTTAGACCTAATTTGCCTTTCCTTTTTTAAACAATAAAGGGGCCCCTAAGCAAGTATTACAAGAGCACTTTCAAGACTCTTAACTAGGGGCACCTACATACCTCAGTCGGTTAAGCAATCGAGTCTTGATGTTGGCTCAGGCCATGATCTCATGGTTCATGAGTTCAAGCCCTGCATCAGGTTCCACACTATAAAAATGTGGAGCCTGCACGGGATTCTCTTTCTCTCTTCTCTCCCTCTCTCTTCCCTCTCTCAGCTCCTCCCATGCGCACTCTCTCTCAAAGTAAATAAACATAAAAAAAAAACTTTTTTTTTTTTTTTAAAGACACTTAACTACTTGGGGCAAAAAACTGCATGCAAGTCTCTCTTTACATGCAGACATTTACTAAGTTAGTGAAAGCATCAAACAGCTTGTCTAACCATGTTCCACTGGCTGGGATAGTGAACACGTACTTGAAAAGCATCGAACTGAAATAAATACCCTGTAACTCCCAATAGTCCACCACTCCTAGCTCAGTGTTCATCATATTAAACATTGGCCTAGTCATGGTCTTTGCTCTTCATTCTGCGAAACTAGTGTAACTTTTTTCCCTTCCACTTGAGGGTCTAAAAGAACTAAATTTAGGAAGCCACATTTTACATAATGATCTATAAAGTCAATGTGTCTGTAGAAACAATGAACAAGGAGTAACAGAAATGTAGATCCTAATCCAGATTTTTCTGATGACTCAGAAAAATGATTTCAACTGTGGCTTCTCATCTCTCTGGGCCTTAGTTTCATCATCTGTAACATCAAAGAGCTGGGTTTATAGTGATTCTAACCTTTCCTAGTCACATTTGTAATGAAATACCCAGAATCTTTTCTTGCCAAAAAAACAAATTAGACCCATGCTTAACAACTCATGTGTGAGTATGGGGAGGTGGGTCACCACCCACCTCCCTGAAACCCACTCATCAATCCCCACCTATAATCCCCGTTCTGGAGGATTTATAAGGTCCCACCTGGTTCCCATCCTCTGATACAGTCATCCATGTGCTACCCTTTGATAAATCACCTCCCAAAATGAAGAGTGTGCCATGCCAGCCTACTGCTAAGAGGTTAGAACCTGGCTAGAACATGGTCAAGTACATTTCAGCAATCAACTACTTCAAATGTAGCTTTCTAAAACAAAGAATACTAACTCATTAGAACCGTGCCTTCTTGCACAGCTCCAGACCTATATTGGATTCTGGATACTTTGGATTCTACCAGCTATAGGTTTGACCATCCCTACCTACAGCCCTTGAAAGTCAACCCTATCCAATAAGATGTCCCCATTCTGGAACAGGAATAAAGCCACAAAGTTACTTCGGTCAGAGAGACACAATCCATAAACTGAACTGAACCATGAGATTTCTTTCTCAATAATGTAAGTTAATAAACAAAGAGACTAGACTAAGAAGGTAGGAATGTGTGAACAGAGACCACCCACAGAAAATGCTTTGACACAACAAATATTTTTAAATAACCATTTCCATTCTTTCCTCTACCTACATGCAAACTGGCAATAGTCAATAACCTCCTAAATATTGTTCAAATATAAGCCTCAGCGAAATTAGAGTCTGATCAATAGATCCTTATTACATAAAGCTGTTTGCAACTACTCCAACAATTTAAGAGCTATTGGTATTGTTCACACATTTATCTAACAGAATCTTAATATTTCCTTTCAAATCTGAAAAAAGGAAAAAGTCACACTGAAGTTTTCCCCGACAGTTTATTAACTACACTCTAAGTACTAAAAATCAAAGTGCAGGGGTACCTAGGTGGCTCAGTTGGTTAAGCGTCCAACTTCAGCTCAGGTCATGATCTGGTTTGTGGGTTTGAGCCCCATGTCAGGCTCTGTGCTGACAGCTTGAAGCCTGGAGCCTGCTCTGGGTTCTGTTTCTCCCTCTCTCTCTGGCCCTCCCTTGCTTACGCTCTGCCTCTCTCAAAAAATAAACAAACATTAAAATTTTTAAAAAATCAAAGTGCATACATAGCTTAAAAAAAGTCTTCTTAATGAACACTTTTGTTTACATAAAGGGCTCTAGAATACAGAACACAGTAACTCATGGAAAATAGTGGGTATTACAAATCTTGGTATAAATTCATTTTCTACTTCTGAAAGCTATTGGGGTCTCTTGAATATGATAAAAATCAAGCCGTGTTCTTCTTTCTTTTCCATTAAATCCCTTAGAAACATCAGCAACAATTTAGGAATGTAAATGGATTTTCCATTTGCATTTATACTTAATGATGACTTAAACAGAAGGAATACAATTTAATTTTTTTTTAGGTAGATTGAGCCCAGAGGAATAGGTTTAGAAAAAAAACAAAGAAAGAAAGCTTATTTTGACTAGCAAAACAAAAAGTATGTCAAAAGGGAAAATCTGTTTAAAAGAACGAAACACAACCATCAAAAAGACCCAGTTATCATCGAAGAAAAATTTCAAAACACGGCAGCCTGATGGCCTGATGCCCGGTCTGAGGGTAATGGATTATGGGGTACCCGTCCTTTGCACAACAGAACATTTAACACAGAGGAACACTTCTCACTGAAGTTCACAAATATCCAGTTGGTTTCATTTCACTTTTTAGATCCTCACTCCTTTTGACTCCTTTTACGATATTCAACTTTACGTGTGACTGTAACTAATGTTCAGAAACAAACTTTGTAAACAGGAGATGTGCATATCATAACACACAATCTCACATAGGGCAAACCAATAGTTCCAACAGATACTAGCTCAATAATAAGAGAAGTTCTGCAAAGACTTCCTAAGTCAGCACTCCTAGGAGTCCAAATGGTGCCTTCTTCCAAGAAAATATGCTTCCCCTGACATTTTAGGACTAGCAAACAAAAACTTACCACGTAGCTTTTTTTCTAAGTGTTCTCATATTTAGTTTTCTGATACCAGATATGTGACCAAAGCAAAACCCATTTTTCTCCCAGAACACAAATCACTACGGAAACCTATGTCAACTGTGTGTTTGTGTGCATAATAATATACATATTTTTTAAAATCATTCAGTCCACTAAAAGAGAAATAAAATGGTACTCATTCAGAAATCCTCATTTACATAATGGTTTACGTACAAATCTATAGGTTCAGTTTTAAACTAAGGACATGGTGTTTCCTCTTTCCAGCTTTCTACCTACATGAGTAATAACAACATAGAAACCACAGAACACGGTACTTCAAGTATGGTGATGCCATGTCCATCCTAAACTCCTTGGAATAGTGGGGAGTAGACACTGTAAGAGACAGTGCAATGCAATTCAAAGTATTTAAGTGCTCTGCCACTGATTTTATCTGAATACTTTCAGAATTGACTATTCTCAGAATGTAGAACTATGCATAACACCAAAATCATATCTAGTAATTATTGATAGATAATAGTCATTTTTTAAAGAAATGGAAAATTCCAAATCTAGACAAAAATAGAAAAGACAGTGATCCAGCTGCCATTATCAATTCATGGTCATTCAAGTTTCCTCTGTCCCTGATGACTTCCCACCTTCCCAGGCTTCATTTCATTACATCCATGCAAATTTCTGTATCTCTCTCTAAAAGGTAATTTTTTCAACCTAACCACAATGTCATCATATCTAAAAAAAAATGAACAGCAATTGTTTAATAACTTTCTAGTGGATGCTCAATTTCCCCAGTTTTCATAAAAAGTTTAGTTCATATGAAAAACATGCAAATAACATTGATACACTGCAAATGATTGATGCGTTTTTAAATATTTCTTCAATTTTTAGTTCACTACTCCATGTTGTAATTTATTGCAATTTATTGAAGAAACAGTATCATTCATCCTGTATACAGTTTCCCATGGTTTAGATTTTGGTGACTGCACTGCTCTGGTGTCATTTAACAGGTCCCTCTCTCCCCTGTACTTCTTATAAAATGGCAGATCCAGAGCTGAAAAGAATCAAGGTTTTATTTTCTTTTTCCTTTGTGCTAGAATACCTCCTAGGTGGTGTCATCAACTTCCATCAAGAAGTACATAACGTCTGACTGCCTCTGTGCCTCTCAGCTATAATTACTGAATCCTTTAATTTATTAGTGTATGCAAAATGGTCACATTCTATATCTGGCAATTCTTCCGCATTCAAAGGCTAAAATATTTTTACAAAGTAAAATATCAATCATTTGGGTATCCTGAGGTCCAATTCAATTGTAAAGGCAGGATACATAATTACTTTTTCTATCTTTAAGGGTTTTTGTTGTTTACTGCGTTAAGAACACATGAGTTTTTACCCTTTTAACTTTTTAGATGCATAATACGTTATTAACTACAGGCACAATCATTTTTAAATTTTAACTTAGGTTTGCATTTATGTAAAACATTTAGCTCATTCCCAAGTCAAAGCTACAAAACAAGATGTATGTTTCTTCTACCTTCCCTTGCCTCACACCCCAAACTCTTTTTTTTTCCTCCCAGTTTTAACATGAGCTGCCTCTCAGTAGGAGTCCCCATGGACCATTCCCTCCTTGAAACACTACCCTCCCCTGGCTCCTAAGACATCATCTTCTCCAGGTTTTCCTTATCTCTCTGCTCCCTCTTCCTTTCTCTCAAACATGTACCTCCTGGAGGTCCTTGGATTCAAACCAGGACCACGTGTCACCTCTATGCCTTCTATCTAGCAAAGCATCTTTTTCTTTTTTTTTTTTATTTTTATTTTTTTGAGAGAGAGAAAATGAGCAAGGGAAAGGGGAAGAGGGAGACAGAGGATCTTAAGCTGGCTCCCCACTCAATACAGAGCCCAATGCAGGGCTTGATCCCAAAACCCTGGTCATGATCTGAGCCAAAATCAAGAGTCAGAAGCTCATAGGACAGGGACACCCAGGTGCCCCATAACATATCTATTCTTATGCCATTCAGCACTATTTATATGCTAGTGACTACAAATTTCTATCTCCAGTCAGAAACTTTCCCCCTGAGCACTAGACTCAAGTACCCAATTATCTATGAATTTTGGTTCTTGAATTTTTTTTTTTTTTGAGAGAGAAACACAGAGACAGAGACAGGGAGAGAAAATCCCAAGCAGGCTCCTCCATGTCAGCACAGATCCTGAAGCAGGGCTCAAAGTCATGAACCATGAGATCATGACCCAAGCTGAAATCAAGAGTTGGACACTCAACTGAATAAGCCACCCTGGGGCCCCCGCACTTGAATTTTGAATGAGTGCCCTAAATATGTACAAAGCAGAACCTTAAAGAACTACTGCTCCCCCCAAAAGTGTTCCTCTTCACCATCTCCGTAAATGACACCCAATGGCTCCAAGTGAAAACCAATTATCATCCTTGATTTTTGCCTCTGCCTCACAAACGCTACTCAGTCTTGTTAGTGTAAGTCCTCTTTTTCTACTCTGAGTCCCGTCTTCTGCATCTCCTGTGTTACTCCCCTCCACTTAGGCACCTCAATGGCCTCCTCACCGACCTCCTAGCTTCATACCCCCATCCACACAATTCATCACCCAGAATCCACAGTGGTCCTTTTCAAGACCAATTTGAACACATGACCCTCAAGTGTGAAATGCACCAGGGCCTTCTTCCATAATTTCAAGATCCTCTAAAGGTCCAAAAGGTCCTCTGTGATCAGCCCTGCCTCCTCTCCAACTCTCTTCCATTGAATTCTCCTCCTCCCTGCCCGCCCCCCCCCAAGGTTAAACCACAATGACCTTCTGCCCACCCTCAAATGTGCCAATGTCTTCCCTCTACCTTATAATCTCAGCCCATGTGGTTCTCAGTGCCTACAAACTCTTCACCGAACTTGTCTCCCATTCTTTAGATGGCTGGCTCTTCCTCATCCCTTCAGGTCTCTGCTTAAATGTCACCTCCTCCCACCATACTAACTTCTCTTTGATATAGGCCCTGTGCCTTGCTTCCTGCTCCCTGCACTGGCTAGCATAATGCACAGTATGCAGGACACTACTCACTGAGCATGGGCAGATTGAATCCTAGCCTCACAGAGTATCTCTTATCTCTTTCTACCTCGCTTGGCAACTTTGATTTTTTTATCTTCTCTAACCAAAAATACAGACCATTCAGCCCAACTCTTGATCTTACTTCACTGTATCATGTGTCTGACAAATACTCCTTATAATGAAAGCTACACTAAGCATCCCATTCAGAAAAGGGTCTTTTAGGATGTAGACCCCCAAGCTACCCCAATATAGATATCAGGGAGCCGTGAACTGGGATGATAAAACTCCACCTTTTTTTCTCCCCCCCCCCCCCCCAATCAACCTCTGAAATTTAGCTTTTCTACTATCAAGGTGGACTACAAACTATAGTACGAGTTTCAATGCCTGGGATTTTGTCACCAATAGAAATATTCAGATTTCATTATAATTTGGTATCTTGAAATCTTGAAATCTCATTTACTCTCCTCAGTACCTTGAAATTACAATTATTAAACACACTGCTAAAACTTGTCAATGCTTTGATAAAGCAAATCTTTTCCTATATTATACTTTTTTACTATTTTGACATCTGTATCTCAATATAATTGGTTTACTTTGTAATTCTTTTGTTTTATGCATTTCAAGTTTTGCAATGGTCCACATCCTAGTGATATAATGAAAGGGTAAGAGGTAGAAGAGATCCACCCTGGTAGGGAAAAGCATTCATTCTCTGACTTGCTCAGAAATGGCAGCACATGGTGACAATAAAAAGGAGACAGACTTTTTGTCAGCTTTAGTAACTTTTTGTTGTTGTTGTTAATTCTCTTCAGGTCATACATTCCCATTTGCCTAAGTGAATCGCAGCCACCACGCCTTCCTTGGAACCCCACTCATCTCTCCAGACTGCCAGTGCAGCTCATGACACACAGAAGGTTAAAGAATCCCTGAGCAGGAGCTTCCATACAGTTTAACAGTAAGGACAACATGAAAATTCATAAAACTAATTAGGGAGCTAATTTCAAGTCTTTTGGGGGGGGGGGAAGGGGCTGTTAATGTTTGTTTGTTTGTTTGTTTGTTTATTTAGAGGTGGGGAGGGGCAGAGACAGAGAGGAGAAGAGAGGATCAGAAGCGGGCTCTGTGCTGACAGCAGTAAGGCCAATAAGGGTGAGACCATGACCTGAGCTGATGTTGGACGCTTAACTGACTGAGCCACCCAGGTGCCCCTTCAAGTCCTTGATATAGAAACAAAATCCCTAAAAATTTGACGAAAACAGAAGAAAAGGTGTAGATATGTAATAAAGTTTTAAAATAAGAAAAATATTTTCAAAATACATTAAAATTGTTAATATATCCCATTAATGTATTAATGTCACTAAAACTGACAGGAAACGACCCTTGTTGTAATCACATATGCAATTCCTACAAACCAGTAAGAAAAAGACCCTATTAAAATGTCAACAGACATAAATAATCAAGTTAGAGAAAAAAACTAATCATCTGCCCACACACACAACTTTCAACCTCACTAGTATTAAAAAATTTCAAATTCAAACAATGGGATAATACTTTCATCTATGAAGTTAACAAATTCTAAACAAAGATAATACCATTACAAAAAAGAAAAAGATGAGAAAAATACTCAAACATTATATTGCTTTTCTCAAGGTCAATATGGCATGCATATCCGACATCTCCAAAATGTATCTACTCTTTATGTCAGCAATGCAACTTCTTGGAATTTGTCCTGAGAGGAAGATCATACATGTGAGCCACGATTTACGTCACAGTATGATCACAGCATGGTGTGCAATCATAATTTTTTTAATAAGTGAAAACAATCCACGTATCCAAAAAGAAATTCATTATAATATATTCATACAATGGGAAATCACTTAAAACAGAAGTAGTTCTAACATGAAAAAGCTTAAAATTTATTAAGTAGAAAAACCACTAATTTGTAAGTCTACTCTGAGACACGTCTTGTTTTGTTTTTCAAGTATATACCTGTACACAAAATCTAGAAGGCCATCAGGATTTCCAGAGTACTACCACCTCTAGGTGGGAATTCTAACAACAATCTTGGGGGTGTCTCCCCAGACACACTTTCAGCTACCTCCACATCAAGGCGGCACAGCCTTCTGCTTAGTATTTCCTGACCCTACGTGTCTTAATAAAAATACAACACAGAAAATCAGTACCCCAGCTGTCATCAATTACAATCTCAATACTCTTACCACCAAATACTTCTCAAAAGCTGGGTGAGAAAAAACGAGGTTCAGGGATCCTAACCTCAAGGATATAAAACAACTTTTCTCTGCTGTTCTGCATCTAGATTAGGCCAGATCCACAGAGAAGCAGTTTTGGCTCATAACCTAGCATCCAAAGAGCCACCGCTGGTACATCAAACAGTACCATTCCAGGCCCTCACGGACTTGCTCTCCCTGAATTAGCTTTGGTGGAATAGTCCATCAGCCTGTACTGGGCACTGTTATAATAACCATGCCTATGAAATTCACCTGTGTCCATTCCAAATGAGAGCAAGAGGGGTCACCTGGGAAGAATTCCTGCCTGGGCTTAGCATCACAAGTCCACAGGGCTTGGTCTGACTTAAGGTCTGTATTTATCTTACAGCAGTGATTTTTAACCTTATGTCTGAGGTATGGTCCTATATGCCCTTGAACACTTGATGAAAGCCTTGACTCCTTTCACCATAGGCACACATTGTTCTTTGGTTACTTCAGGGAGTTTACAGATATCTCCCCAGACTCCGGGTTAAGAACCCCCATCTTATGGACCAAGTTCCCTTTTCCCAAGGTCTGCTTTCACATGGGCTTCAACCAGTTTAATTTCCCATCTAACACCTATCCTCAACCAGTTGACAGTTCGTTTGGTATACACTTGCAATACTGCACACCTGGTTCCAGTTCACATCCCTTTACTGATTTCTTACATTGTTTTGCTGAAGCACATATTCTAGAAAAGTGATTTGGTTCCCCCCGCCGGGTTGCGGGGGGGAGCAAAGGTAGGAAGAGGAATATAAACAACAAAACATCATACTAATTTCACAACTTAGAGTGACAGTCATTGATGTGACTGTACTTAGCATGATACTCATTAATGTGATTGTACTTAGCGTGATCGTCATTAACGCAATTGACCATACATTTCCAGTTTTCTCCTCTTCCAGGCACTTATTAACAGCACTCCACTTCCTGGTTGTAGGCCAGCTAACAAGTTCTAGAAAAGGAGATATGAGCATAAGTGGCATGTATCATTTTGCAGATCAGCACATTTAACTGCCCATGGAAACCGCCTGAGCTCTGTTCCTCTTGGAAACCATTACAAGCAAGCCTGGAAACAGAGGCTACTCAGGCTGTCCCCATGACCCTGCAACTGGCCGATGGTGCTTTAATCTGGGAAGACCAGGTGGTGCTTCTATCTACAGCATAATCCAGCCTAAAAGGACTGATGTGTAAGAGTAACAACCTACAGACCTCTCACTCATGAACCTAGACCCCAAGATGTTCTAAGACAACACTGGGCTAGCAGCGATTGCATCCTGGTGGTAGGCTGGGATTTTCAGCACTTCCCGCGATATGTGGACCACTGCTGGGGCAGGGCCACTGACAGGGAGCACTGAAGAGCACCGTCTAGGATAGGGAAGCAGACAGGCTCAGGCTGGGTTTCGGAAGAATGGACTTGGTTGGGCTAACCGGGTAACAGGTCAGAGTCTAGGTCCATTGCTCAGGCCATCCCCTGGGCCCGGCCCGGATGCACTCTCACTTACGGGGAGCGGGTACAAGAGAGGGACAAACAGCTTCCATCAAATATTGTTCATCTGTTAATCACTGCTGAGAAGAATACAACAAATGTGCTTCCAGGCGCTGCACACTTCCTAGGACTATTTTGTCCCTGGTTATGTAGATCCTAAAAAGCACTTTAAGGCAGTTCACAATGTGTGTACATTTTTCTCCAAGAAAAAAAAAATCAGTTCAAGGGAAAAGAGATAAGGATTTTTTTTTATTTAAAAATAATGAGGCCAAGACTGAGTTTAATTTTCAAAAAATCGAAACACAACACCCTAGGATTTGAGGTTCTACGCACTATAGATAGCAAGGCCACAAATTAGGCTTTTTTACAATGTTCCTAGGCAACACGAGGAACCAACAGATCAGTTACATGAAAAGCAATGTTCATAAAAAACAAACAAACTGGTGACTCTAAAGCAACACAACTCTCAGGACCCAGACCAGGGAGAAATTGCTCCCTTGTGTCCTCATAATGAGGCCACTGTGTAACACAATCCTTACTGTCAGTAGGAGTTTCAAGGGACTTTTCTCAAGAGTGTGTCTGGGTATAAGCTGACAGCTTCCAACCAAAGGACTATTAAAAACAACCAATTCCAAGGGTCTAAAGTAGGTTTTCAGAAACTCAGTCTGGTGAGCTAAAGAGATTCAGCAACAAATTTTAGACTACAAGAATTAGAGATTCACATATTAATAAATTTTAATAAAGCAGATACCCTGGTTGGGGGGGTGGTGGACATAACCTAGCCTCCAATTCCATGAAACCATATTTGAAATTTTTTAAATTTTATTTAGATTATTAAAAATTTAACATTTTCACCATCAAAATCCACTAGAATGTCCGAGGGCTCTTTGGAAACATCTAACTCAGACCAATATACAATTGGTCATATAGTAAATTGGAGCAAATGATGTGCAAATAAGGCATGAGGATAACAAATGAGTTTTAATTACAAAAACTAGACTGACTACATATTCTTCAAAAATTCTCTGTAACTATTATGCTCCTGATCTAGCATTACATCAATGAATGGCTGTTAATTCCTAATGAATGGCTGTTAATTGTATTCTCCATTAAGTACCTGGTACCTCAATTACCTTCAAACACAAAAATGTGATGTGTTAAAGATGCTGGTACAGAGGAGCCTGTCCCTAAACAGAAAGCATTCTCACCTTTCTGCAAAAGTCAGAAAGGGCTGCTAGGAGGCCGGAGGGGGGGGGGGCACCTGGGTAACTCAGTGGGTTGAGGGTCCGACTTCGGCTCAGGTCACAATCTCAGAGTTCATGAGTCCAGGCCTGTGTTCACAGAGTTCTTGAGTCGGGCTCTGTGCTCACAGGTCAGAACCTGGAGCCTGCTTTGGATTCTGTGTCTTCCACTCTCTCTGCCCCTCCCCAGCTCACACTGTGCCTCTCAAAAATAAATAAACATTTAAGAAATAATAAAAATGTTTTAAAGATTAAAAAACAGCTGCTATGGAAATAGCCACTATGGAAATGGCAGGGCCATATTTCCCTCAAAAAAAAAAAAAAAAAAAAATTAACTGGAGGGTTTTTCCCATACAAGGGAAAATGGAAATCCAGAGCTCCAGAAT
Organism: Herpailurus yagouaroundi; assembly: GCF_014898765.1. Lineage (NCBI taxonomy): Eukaryota > Metazoa > Chordata > Mammalia > Carnivora > Felidae > Herpailurus > Herpailurus yagouaroundi. The sequence goes on from NW_024412377.1 coordinate 106,507,887, forward strand.
CAGGCTTCTCAAAGGAAGGTACTTGAACCCCAATGGTGCGTGCTAGGTGATGTGCACAGGGAAGCCTCAGTGAACATGGGACATCAAAAACATCCAGTGTAGACTAGTACACAGTCCTTCAAAAGTTTTTTCAAATATTATATGTATGATAGAAAGCAAAATATATGTGGTCCTGGAGGTAAAAACAGACCTTGTCAAACAAAATTCTGGAGCTTTCAAGTATATTGCCAAACCCCAGGAATTAGCATTCATGATCACTAATTCAGGAAATCTAAAGAGAAGGCAAGGAAATTTAGTATCAATTATTGGTTAAGGGAACGAATTCAAATTCACTTAAAACAGAAATTTAAAATATACGTAAAACACACATATATGTAAAATAGACTTCATTTTATACTTACCGACATGTTGGTAAGTGGACAACCACTGTCATCCCCCAGTAATACTACCATCATTTGTACTAATGATATCAATGGCATCATTGGGATTTTTAAAAAATGCCTCCAACATCTCTGTCACTCCAGCAGAGCTACTTTATAGTTTCCTAATACAGATAAAAACTGTTTACACTTTAAAACTACTTTACACTAGGGGCGCCTGGGTGGCGCAGTCGGTTAAGCGTCCGACTTCAGCCAGGTCACGATCTCGCGGTCCGTGGGTTCGAGCCCCGCGTCAGGCTCTGGGCTGATGGCTCAGAGCCTGGAGCCTGTTTTTGTGTTTGTGTGTCTCCCTCACTCTCTGCACCTCCCCCGTTCATGCTCTGTCTCTCTCTGTCCCAAAAAAATAAATAAACGTTAAAAAAAAAAAAAATTTAAAAAAAACTACACTAAAAACTACTTCACACTTAGTTTCCTAATACAGATTAAAAAAAAAATACAGGAAAAACTGTTCAGGCCAATGTAACAAAGCACTACAAACATAGTGGCTTAAACAACAGAAATGTGTTCTCTCACAGTTCTGGCAGCTCCAAGTCTGAGATCAAAGCCATGGAAGAGCCACGTTCCCTGTGGAAGCACCAGGGAAAGATCTGTTCTAGGACCCTCTCCTAGTCTTTGTCACTAGTCTGGCTGCTTATTGCCAACCATCACCAAATGGCTTTATATCTGAAGTTATACTTTAGAGCACATGATAGGGGTGGGGATTTACTACATGTGAAGCATGGAGAACAATACCTATCATGAAAAAGTCACTAAATAAATCTTCATATTCATTCTCCTAATTTGGGTCTCCCACACTCACGAAGACTTCATGCTGAAACACAGGATTCAGATTTATAGATACAAGTATATATAAAACACGGCAACTCCAAATTCCAGAATGTTTTTCATTCCAATGCCCCACTACAATGCTTTACATACTCCTTACCCCCACCCCAACACCATGTGGAAATTAACCAAACTCATCTTTCTAGATGCAACTCCCTGCAATTCCCAGATTTTATTCTTTTTTTTTTTTTAATGTTCATTTATTTTTGAGACAGAAAGAGACAGAGCATGAATGGGGGAGGGTCAGAGAGAGAGGGAGACACAGAATCCGAAGCAGGCTCCAGGCTCTGAGCGGTCAGCACAGATCCCAACGTGGGGCTCGAACTCACGGATCGTGAGATCATGACCTGAGCCAAAGTCGGCCGCTTAACCGACCAAGCCACCCAGGCGCCCCCCAGATTTTATTCTTTAGAAAGGTCCTTAGGTCCTTACTGACCATCTCTTTACTCTTATTTGATCTGCAAATCTAATTTGATCCCTTGACTTCCAAGTCTATGGCAGATTAAAAGCAACAAATTAAAGCGAGGGAGGGCGGGGTGGAGAAAGCTACAGAAATACAGAACAACAAAGCAGAGCAGTCTGAGAGTACTAAGTAAGAGGATGACAGCCCTACACACCTCTCTTGCTCCCGAATGCAACACCTTTAAGGTCCAGCAAGGTTACTCTGTCTGTAATGCTGGCTCTGAGTCAGCAGCCTTAGCAATCTAAAAGGAAGCAGAGATTTAGAGAGATTACTTGCTGGAACCAGTTTTTTTCCCCCTTTAAGTTCTGATGCTCTCTACAGAGGTAAACTGAGCTGAATGAAGAAACAGAGATCCTGGAATAATCAACAGCCCCAATAGTCCAAATTTGTATGCATATTGTGCTAAAAACCCGTTGATGAGGTCTTCAGGTATAATCTCAAAGAGCCTTCACAGAAATGATTTAATATACAAATAACTCCATATTTAGTTTGAATTTCAATATATGCTCCTAAGTGTTTACAAATTTGTTTTATCATCTATATTCAACTCCCCCTACAACTTTGTTGGTAGTGCTCATGTTGTATCAAAGTCTCTTTTTCAAGATGGAACAGGGATAAAGGTCAATCTATGTCCTACCCAAACCGCCAAAATAAGAAAATTCAAATTACTACTGTTTGTCACTTAATGTGTAGAGCTGTTATCTCTTTCCTATGTACATTCATGGAAACAGGATGCAGGATGTAGAAAAAAAAAATGATCACTTTAAGGGTCCATCAACTCTGTATAACCAGTTATGGTTCGATATCACTACATTCTGAGCAGCGGTTCTCAAAACCGGCTGTACTTGAGAATCATCTGGGGACTTAAGTGGTACCCAGGATCCACCCCAGAGGAAAGGATTTAACTGCTATGGGGTGGGGCTGGGGAATTCTTTCACTCAAAACTCAAATGATGGCCAGAGAGAATAGATACCATCCTCAAACTGTCCTTTCTCATCAGTAAACATCACACTGTAGGGCACCTGGGTGGCTCAGTCATTTCAATGTCTGACTCTTGGTTTTGCTTCAGGTCATGATCTCCCAGTTAGTGGGTTCAAGCCCCACATTGGGCTCCACACTAACAGTGCAGAACCTGGTTGGAATTCTCTCTCTCTCTGTCTCTCTCTCTGCCCCTCCCATACTCATACATGTGCATGCAATGTCTCTCTCTCAAACTAAACATTTTTTTTAAAAGATCATACCTAGCAGGTTAAAAATTGATGTTCAATTCTCCACCCCATTCTGAAAAAGCTTACCATTCTATCCATGATACTTGAGGCAATAATTCAAGTGTTAGTAAATAAAAATACATTCCTATTTAGGGGCACATGGGTGGCTCTGTTGGTTGAACATCTGACTCTTGATTTTGGCTCAGAACATGGTCTCACAGTTCATGGGATTGAGCCCTGCATCAGGCTCCATGCTAACAGAATGGAGCCTGCTTGGGATTCTCTCCTCTCTCCCTCTCTCTCTCTCTCTCTCTCTCTCTCTCTGTCCCTCCCCCACTCACTTGCACACACTCTCTCTCAAAATAAATAACCTTTAAAATATATTCAAATGTAACCATCAGGAGGCAGGGACAAGGGAGCAGACCATTCTCAGGGGCCTGACAATATCTACTAGTGTTACAGGGAATATCGAGTTATACCCAAAGCAACCAATGATAGACCAGCAGAGAGCAGGTGCTGCATATGCTGTAAAACACACTGAAGCATTATCTGAAATTCTTTTGCTGAGATAAATGGGGATATGAATGGGCCCAGGTGGAAACGGTTCATAATGTTAAATCTGAAATGTTTTAAGTAATTTGCTACAACTTGAAGGAAGGTAGACAGCTAGGATTGGAAAGAAAAAAGGCTTACAAAGAGGCCGATCCACAGGTGGGTATGTATCTGACCTCTGCCAGGCTCACCACAGGGCTGAACACACAGCTATCAGATGAAGGACCTTGTTGGACATGTGTTTCTTCACACTTTCACCTTTGAGTCTGTACCAAAACCATCAGCGTCAAAACTAGAATTTCGACCAGCCTTCTGACGGAATCTGAGGGAAGGGAGAGCTTTTGTTTATATGCCAAGGACGTTTTTATCTAAAGGGATTCCGGTAAGAAGCACAGACCTCTCTTGCATCACCCCCTGCCCTCCGCCGCCACCACCCCCATGTTGGCGGTTATCCATGCAAACATACAATAACATACAATGCCCCAGTAGGCTTCTTAATGTCTAAAAGAAATCTTCAGCTTGTATTCCATTGTCAAAACACACAGAGACAACTTAAACTAACAACACTGAATATCACTAGGCAGGTTTTCTCTACCAATGACAGCATTGTTTGGGCCCCTAATGTAATCGTGTTTTTCCCATTTTCCCTCAATGTTAGATGCAATTCTAGTTAACTGGAACATATATTGTATGCACATTGTTGAAGATTTTGTGCACTCATCATTCAAGGCTTCCTATGTTACAGGAAAATTTTTCAGAGCTCAATACCAAGGAAGGCTCCACTTTCTTAGCCTAGGCTGCTATAATGCTACGAAATCCAGAATCAAGTTTTGGCCCTCTTCCAGCTGTTGTATAGACCTGCTGTCATACGTTCTTGTATAGTAAACCACTCGGTGACTTTTAGGGTTTTTCCCTTTTCCCTTTAATTTGCCCTTTGCTCCAATTTCCTGATCTATTAACTCATCCCTCTAAGCACATGGAAAAATTCCCCTAAGAGCAATAGGAAGAAATCCAACCTGACCATGTTATGATCTAACTGTACATAATCAACATGTGATTTTAATTAAACAGATGCACAACAAGTGCCCCACCTTTGGTCTAGTGACAAGAATCGCATTTCATAGCTCTGTGGTCTACATTAAGAAAAAAAAAAATGCACAGATGGTACCGTGTCCAAGGGAAGCTGAAGGTTATTTAATAAATCTGTCCAACTTACCAGCAAATCTGCAAGAGCATGGTATGAATCACTGACACTGTAGTGACTATAGGACCCCCAAGTCACATGGCTCAATGGGGAAAGACCAAGGTTTTATAAAAGCTTTAAATCTTCCTAATCAGCTTTTTAAGTCACTAAGCTCTGCATTTCACTCTAGAAAGTTGTTTTTCTTTACCTAATACTAAAATCACGATGATACAGGATTAGAAGAAAAAATGGCAATCACTAATATGGGTCACAGCTGCCCAAAGTGTACATGCTTAGTTTAATTACTTGCAGCCATCCATCTAAAAAGCTGATGAATATACCACTCTATCGACCCTACTCTAATGCAGGTTATCAAGGATTTCCATGCCGGTGAAGACACTCTGTCTCACCTTCCCCAATCTTTCAGTATCACTGGATGTGGCTGAAGACTTCCTCCTCCTTAAGACACTATCTTGTCTTGGTTTCCAGGACAACACTGGTTTTCTTCCTCAATCTCATCTTTGGCAATTCATTTTCATCTCCTTTACTACTTAATTCATCTTCTTAACCGATAAGCTCCAAAAGTACCCCAGGATTTGGTTCTCTTCTACCTATGCTAACTCCCTGAGGAATCCTACTGGTTCCAAAACCTTATGGATCATGAATGACTTCCCAAATGTATTTCCCTACCTGATATCTTTCCTTACCTCCAGAAGCAATTATCTGACGACCTTCTTGACATCGGCACTTATACGTCTACTAGAAATCTCAACCCCACCCCTTGAAAGGACATAATACCTTCTATAATATACAGCAGAGCATTCTAAATATTGATGGCATAATTCCCTAATAAGATGAAGGGCAAAGCATCCGCTTTATTAGGAACAAGAACCACCACTTACAGTCTTCAAATCATTATTGCCCTTTAACTGTTATAAATTTGGCAATGCACTCATGAAACAATCCGCAGATGTTTCAGCAGACAATTTACAGAATATTCTAAGCAGGCATGACTGTCCTCAATTGCTTCTTGGCACCGAATTTTACATGTTATTTATATGCACACTAACAGTGGAGCAGGAGGGTGTTGCACTCTGTCCAAGCAGCACAGTAAGAACCATCAATATTATGTGGAATCCATGACTCTTTTACAAAATCCACAAAGATAATAGACACCAAACATCAGTCCACATACCTCCCCGTATATGAGGGCTTGCCTCATGATCCACTGGATATCACCATTTCTTCTACCAACTTTATGAATCAAAAAAAGTTCAAAGAATTTGTATGTGGAATCTTCACCTGCCCCTTAGAAGCCGAGGACTCTCAGGAGCCCACAGTAACATCAAGCACAAATTCAACAAACAGGAGGCTCTGAGCAAACCCTAGCATGGACAGCCACATAATGCATCCTTATTAAATGGACAGTGGTGGCCCCCAGGGCACATGCGAACCTAAGTGTGCTTAGCCCTGAATCTCAGGCTATGTGCTACATCGGGCCAGGGACTCTATGCAGGTAGAATGTAGGCTGTACAGGCTGGCTGTCCAGCTGGTTGTCCTTCTGCCATCTTTCCCACTCGGTAAATGATACCCCACCCTTCCAGTTTACCTGGCCAAAAACCGTGGGGTCTTCAACTCCTCCAGTTCTCGTATGCTGTTGGTATGCAAATGCTGTTGGTATATGGGTCAATGGACTTCCAAGACCTGCCTGCTTCTCACCACCTGCAGCACCAAGAGCCTAGTCCAAGCACCACCTTCTCCCACCTGGATTACCTTGATAACCTTCTTAACTGGTCTGCCAGGTTTCCACTCAAGCTCCCCAACAGGCTACTGCCCACCCTGAAGCCAGTGATCCTGCTAAAATTAAAATGCGTAACTCACTCTTCTACTCAAAACGCTCCAATAACTACCCAAGTGACAAATACAAAAAAATGTTTTTAATTGTAAAGGCCCAATGAGGTATCACAATGTGGCCCTGCCCCTCAGCCCCCACCTTTGAGTCTGATCTCATCTCATCTCCCATTCTATCATTCGCTCACTCACTCAGCTACAAACACCCTGGCCTTCTAACCATCCCTTTAATTCTCCAAGTATGTTGCTACCTCAGGGCCTTTATACCGGCTGTTCCGTCTGTATGGATCATCCTCCGCACATACACACACATGATACAGAGATAGACATGACTGATACACAGTCATGATACACACATGCCTGAGCACACCATCTTATTCTTAAGTAACCTTCTCAGCCAGGCCTTCCCTGACCACCCCTCAAAAGCGCCAACACTCCTTGCCCCCACCCAATACCCCAGATTCCCTTTCATTTTCTTTCTCAAGGCATCTTACATTCTAACAGGGGTCTGCAAGTTAGGGACTGCGGACCAAATTTAGCCCACCACCTCATTCTGTAAATAGCATTTTGCTAGAACACAGCCATACCCATACACATAACCTATGGCAGCTTTCACACTACAAAGCCAGAGTCAAGTAGTTGTGACAGAAGTCACCTGGCCCACAAAACCTAGAATATTTACTATCTGGAGCCTTACAGATCAAGTTTGCAGATGTCCCCTCTAACACCTGTTTAATGTTTTGTTGTTCTCCCTTCTATGCAAGAGGTCATGGACTTTTACTTATTTATTACTGTATTCCCAGTACCACTACCAGGGCCTAGGGCATAGTAAGGACTCAATAACAACTTCTGGAGCAGATGGAGGAAGGAATTAATGAGTAATATATGGATATAGTTAAGTTTGGAAGGACACATTGGTGACTTCTCTTTGAATAATTTTTATTTTGAAATGCACAGAAAAAAAAATCAGTGACATAAAAATAGAGGGCAATAAATAATTCTAAACACTCATGTAACCACTTCCTAATAACGAGAACATGGCTAACGCCATTTCAGTCAAAAACATGGTCTAAAATCCAAAGTTAATGTATTTGCCTAACAGACAGCCATAGATTATTCAGCCTACTACAGTTCCTCCACACTATTCAAAAAATTGTCTGCCTTCTCCTACAGTAGCACACTTCAGGACAAAGGAAGAAGAAAAATTCTGGACCCTCACGGTGAAGGATCAGACCCTTTAAGTTAAGCTGCCTTCCAGAAAGGCTTTGGGCAGTTTAATATAACCATCCCCTCTTATCTAGGATCCCAAATCCAATTCCATTCTAAAATGAATGCTATGCCACTTAGGATTCTTGTATTTATGTAAGCCTCTGACTTCATTTTTCTTAAGTTTTTGTGATCCCTTAGAGCAAAAAATTAAGACAGTCACCCTCAACTTCTCTTCCTTTATATTTCACTTCCATTTATTAACAAAACTGCTGCTGGTGTCCAGAGAATTCAGGGGGAAAAAAAAAAAAACAATCTATTTAGAAACAATTGCAACTTAACTGCTGTGTCAATTCCTATCCATGTCTCCCTTCCTCTGAATAAGGGGGGACATTTGCATTAAAAACAGTATCTCTCTTCCTTAGAATGCACCTGCTCAGGCTGATTAAGCCCCAAGTGGAGTCATAATCCTCCACTTCTGAGATCACTACCATTCTAACAAAATGAGTTATCACTTGTGTTGAGTCCTGGGGGAGGGGGGAGGGGGGAGGGAAATGGGACCCATAAAAACAGAACTGGCCTCATATGAGGTAGGAAAAAAGAATGGACAAAGAGGCATAAAGAAAAGATTCAAGAAAAAAGTACTAACAATATTTTGTCATAAAGTTCATAGAAATGTTAAGTCACATTGTATGCATCATTAATGTGTCCTAAATGAAATTACTAGCCACAGAGCTAAGTCCTTCTCTATTACCAGAAGCACTACATAGGATTTTGTTTTTTCCAAAGGTCATCAGTTAGGGCTGCCTGCTAGAACACCAAGTATTACACACTGATCTGCCCCATTCTCATTTCACAGTATAACTTCTTTATCCATAATAAAGGTTAAGGCTTATGTAACTTTATTCAAAATTCTACTAAGCTTTTAAGATGTACTTACAGGCCTATTACCATATGGTTTTAGGGTGGAAGAAAATTAGCACTGTTGAGTTGCACATATTTTCCCCATTCACAAATATACACACCCACAGGATATAATCACTTGAAAATAAAAGCGATTTTATCGGAAAAAAGGACAAGCTACCCACTGGATACTCATCAAGATTTCATATTACACAGTTAAGCATAATGGCATATGATTCTCCCTACAAAATATTTCAGTAATGGTGAGCTAAAATTACAGGGTAACATTTATTTTTTTAAATACTGTCCCTCTCCTCATTCTATCAAACGGAGAAAATGGTAATAACTTAAATGTTTCCTGCAATTTATGACCTATATTTAAAATACTAAAATTCTGGTATAATATGTTAGGCTAACAACACACTTTTTTTTTTTTTTTTAATTTAAGGGCACAAGAATGTACACAGTGTTGGTAAGAGTTTACAAATCTTTTCTAACATAAAAGGTGACCTTGATAAAGAAATTTATCATTAAAAAAATTAAGTACACTCATTTTATTTCTCTCCAGATACACAAGTAAGCAAAGCATCATTACGGTAATAAACAGATATGCTGAAAGTTATCGGGTAAAATATATATAAGGTTAATGAAAGTTAAAACATTCACCAGAATCCAATGTTTTGAGAATATGCATACAATTGTCTTGGACACATTGAACCCCCCCCCGGCCGCCGGGGGGGAGGAATGAGTTTATTTCCCTCAGAAAACATTCTCGGGCATATACATGAGCCTCCTATATGGATTCACAAGCACACATCTGTATCCCTGTATATGAACACAGCAACATTATCTATTAGGAGAAAAGGGTGTAAGCAGCTCAATGAAATTCTACAGGATCCTGCAGGCATTGATATTACAGCATGAATTTTTATGAGTTTTCAGGGAGGAAAAATATTGCTAACGAAAGGTTGATAAGACATGACAGCTCTGAGGAAGTGAAATACATACACCCTGGGGCCCTGCTCACCAAGTCCCAGCTGCACAGGTGGCATGGCCTGAATTCAGAATCCAGTGAGCCCCTGTCACAATGAGGGGCTCTAGGTTCAGAAGCAGGAACCGCATCAATTCCCAAGTATAACACCAACTACTATTGTTATTCCTCTAAAAGTTACTCTCACCTAACGGTCATACTTCTGTTAGAGGATCACAACACTGGGGCGCATGGGTGACTCAGTCGGTTAAGCGTGCAACTCTGGATTTTGGCTGAGGTTGTGAAATCATGGTTCATGTGTTCGAGCCCCAAGTCAGGCTCTGCATTGGGATTCTCTCTCTCTGCCCCTCCCCTGCTCATGCTCTCACTGCGTCTCCCCCAAAATAAATAACTAAAAAAAAAAAAAAAAAAAAAAAAAACCTAACAAATGACTACAAAAATATACTAGACAAGTGTTACTCTCTACCTCTCTGCATTTCTTGCCACTATTTTCATTACCTCTATCACCCTTCACATGAGTCACAGGCCTGCCTTGGGGGGAAAGGCTGGTACTCAGAGCACTGTCATGAAGGGAATGTGCTTTCATAAAAGCTTCCCTAACTTAGGACACCATACAAAGACACCGATGTCCTACAAAGGCAGACAGGTATGCTTCCTTCTATATTTCCTCTCTCCTCATAGTCCAAAATAGTCATCAGTTCAACAAAATTAAGTAAAAAAATCTTTCTCTTTTTGTTAAATGTTCACTAGCAATTCTCACACTACTAAACAAAATGAAAAGCACAATCATTCTAATGGGAATTACACATGTTAATAGCTGCCTTGCTATTTGAAGATCCACTCAACAATCATCAGGGTAAATATCCAAACTCACATCCAGCTAATTGGAGTCTTCATTTCTGTAAATAGACATTCATATTGGTACACACACACACACACACACACACACACACAAAACCTGGAACCTTCAGGGTACAAAATATGCATGAACAATGTAAAGAGAGTCAAATATGCCAAATCCGGGGTTATTCCAAAGACAATGGTCAGTGTCCTCTATGCAAAGCCCTTGGGTCAAAGCTGAAGGTCAGTAAAAATCCAAATACCACAAGTTAGACACTTGAATGGCAACAGAGGAGTAAAAATTGTACCAGTCACTAACTACAAGACCAGGCTCCAACAGTGAGCTCTATGTAACACCTGTTTCCTCCGCTGTAAAATGAGGCGACTAAACCTTGTGGACTTCCAGTGAGGATGAAAAGGATGATTCATGCAAGCCATCCAGCACAGCCCGTGTTCATAAGAGACTCTCAGGAAATGTCTCCACATCTTTCTCCACAAGCCAACAGGGACAAAGCCAATGCCCCTACACCCCTGGCCACTCACAGAACCACCTGGCAGCCTTGAACAGACACAAGCACACAGAATCAGCATCTCCTAGTTGAACCCTGTCATCTGAAAGCTCCACAGGGGAATCAGATGTGCTCCAAGTTGAGACCACAAATATGGCCAAAGCACCAACTTCCCTATTCAACCACAACTGCTGTTTGCTTATTGTGCTCCCAGACTTTTCAAGCATGGTCTTTCTCCCTTTATAAGTTTGCTTCGGTGTTTTATTTTTTCATTTGTTTTTTTATTTGTTTAATGTTTATTTTTCAGAGAGAGAGCGCAAGTGGGGTAGAAACAGACAGAGAGAGAGAGAGACAGAAAATCCAAAGCAGGCTCCATGTTCTGAGCTGTCAGCACAGAACCCAATGCAGGGCTTGAATTCATGGATGATGAGATCACGACCTGAGCAGGAGTTGGACGCTTAACTGACTGAGCCACCTAGGCGTCCGTCTCTACTTAAAAAATATTTAATTCCAAAAAATTAAAAATGTAATGTATGCAAAGCACCAGCACAGTGCCCAGCACCTAGTAGGCCTTCAATAAGTACTAGACTGAAATACATTCTCAACATTCAAGATTGTCATAGAATACACAGAACAGCATCGGAAAACCCCATATTTTAATGAGCTACTGATTCTGGTTTTATCTCTAGGTAACTTAAGTATCTCACACTCAAATTTAAAGTTTTCTTTTACCTTTAGGAAGAAGAAATTCAATTAAATCATTAACGACAGATTTGATGTTGTCTTTTCAGTCCAGATGTGAATGTGCAAGGTGTCTATTTTCAAGGCTCAGCCTCTTTGGTGGAAGCCATTTTTTCCTGGCTTTATATGTTTTTATAGCATGTTATTACACAGATAATTGAGCATTGCAATTCAGCAACCAATTGTGGATAAGAGCTGCCAGAAAAGCTGTCAGGGAAATTAATTAGTAGAAGGAAAGAAAGGAGCAGTATTTACCAACTATTTACACAATCAAGTCTTCTTCTTCTTTCCAGAATTTGCTTCCACAAACATTTTTAAACGTTTGCCCATTCAGAAGACGGAGACACAGCACCCCCACCCAAATACACCGAAGCCCTTGCCAGCCACTCATCTTGGGAGCTTGAGAAAGCAAGACCCTGTCTTTCCCGGAGCTTCACAAAACTGGTCAATCCAGAAATGAAGTGGTTCACGTCCAAGGAGGCCTTGGTCTTCACCCTCTCCTGGACCAGTACTCTCAGGGGAGAAAACCGGGAGCCCGGAGGCAATAGACTCAGATGTTCAGCCAGGCTGAACTGGTCTTATTCCAGGCAGTTCTGCCTCATTAGTGACAACTGGCCGGCCAGCAGGGCCAGACTTCTAGAAACGAATTCTGACATAAAACTTGACCATACAATATTTAAAACTTAAAAACAAAAAAAAAACCCTGTTTTTAAGTCCTCTCTTCTTTGAATTGAATCGTTCACCTCGACATGGGGACAGAGAATAAATGAGAGACGGACACGCTACACCACCCATGATTGTCAAGGCAAGCTGAGGAGGCTCTAGCTTGAAATTCAGTCTTTCACTGCTGCCACTGGTCACAGAGCTTCCACTTCTCCTGAGCTGCAGAGTCAACTTCTCCCACACACCTACTGACTCAAAGATTTACTACATATTGGAATGCAGCAGCTGTGAGTACGTAGATGAACAAAACAGGGTCTCTGCTCTCACGCAGCTCCCGGTCTGGCGAAGGAAGACACTGTAATGCAACACGCTCAGTGTGGATGATACCCTACGCCATAAGCCACCGACTTGCTGGGGGTGAGCAAAGGGGAGGGCTGAAAGGAAGCACAAGACCTTTGAGCAAAAAGACAGGAAGTGTTAGGTGCCTTATTGGTCTGGACTATAATACTGGGATATTTAGTAAAATCATACAAATGGCAGAACCAAAATTTTAAGTTTATGGGGCTACAACACTTATAGGAACCAACGTTTTGCTGATGAGTAGAGCAGGTATAAAACCTTAACTCACGAAGTCAGACATACCAAAAAAAAAAAAAAAAAAGTATTTTCTTGAAATCAAATTAATTGAGTCCAGGGCCTCTGGTGAAAAACTGGTACCTCCAAGTCATGTCACACAAAGCAAAGCCTATCATGCTTGCTACTGCATCCTCATTGCCAACCAGACCCTGAGAGCCCTGAAATCCAACACACCCATGATTCCATGCCCCTCAGGTAGCACCCAGAATCCTTGTCAAGGCAGGAAACCCACTGTCTAAAAATCCACCTCCCCAGGCCCACCCGGTGGCCAGTGACCATCTCCCTGGCCTCATGCTGCCAACAAGACGATCAAGGATACCAGCCTTGCTCCCTTCCCCTCCAAGAAAGCCTGTTTTCTCTCTCCCTTCTCTCCAATGGAACGCACCCTCTATCCCAAGAGGCATGTCAACACTCTCTGTTCTGTAAATTAAGACTTTTTATAGAGAGAATGAGAAGCATCTCTACTTCAAACTGCTTCAGTTTTCTCCCAGGCAAGGACATGCAAGGCAAGAAATCACTACTGCCTCAGTTCCTGCTTCAAATACTAGAGGAGAGAAAAAGCACAGCAAGACAGTTTTAATCACTTTAAGATTAATTTGCAACAGGTGCCCCCCACAAACAAAGCAGAAGATGCTACAGACACAGATTCCCCAGGAGAAGCACCCCACCACTTCGAACCTGGAGGGGTCAGCAGACCTCTCCCAGAGGGTGGACAATGAGGTTTCCGTTCTCCGCAAAACACTGTCCAAGAAGCACCTTCATGGTGGGAGGTGTGCAAAGTACCACACCTTTTTGGTCCACAAGAAATCGGCCAGCTCAAAAAAACAGGAGGACCTTCTCAAAGAATGGACAGACCAGGGCTCCCTGAATGGGTTTCTGTTCTGCAACACAGATAACCTCTAGTAAGACAGATTAACCTTAGAAAACAAAGATGGGGATCTATCATCACCCTCCTCAAGAGCCAAAGACTTCCAGTGATCCCAAATTATCATTTCAGTAAGGGCCAATAAACTCCTTGATTTTTCAGGCCAGACAACTCCACCTTAGAGGAAGACCTTTGGCTCTATCATTTCATGCATTGACCAGCTGTCTGCAAGCCCTGTGCAAGGAGAGTGAATGGTTCTCGGAGTTAAAATTAATAGCATAGCTGTAATTGCAAATTTCACAAATCCAGAGCACACACTGTGGTTATGCTAAAAATGACCGTGACAGAGAATCTTTGAAGGTCTAGTGGAACTGGCCACACACCCGGGGCCTCGCAGACTGCTTGCTTAGGTATTTTTCCTGAGGGAAGACTGAGGGGAAGATATGCTGGGCCAGGAAAGAGAGAACAGAGCTCAGAGAAGGTTCATTTCGGAGCTTAATGTTCCTTATAAAAGCACAACTGCCCTCATCATTCCACCTTGGTTTGCACATTTTAATACCACCTCCTATAAGCTTTCCCCACTCTTGAAGTCCACTCATTTTCTAGAGTCCCCCCTGCTGCCTTGCTTTCTAAGTTTGTGTGGCTTTTGGAAGCAGCCATCATATAACACATGGTCCCCACACCAGCAGACCAGAATCACTAACTCTTTAGAGAAGCAATTTCCTCCCATGCTTACAGAATCCTGAAGGAGACATCAAGTCCCCTGAGTTTTATAGAGAGGTTTTATCCGCAGGAGATTCACTTCCCTCCGCACCTCCAACTAGCTCCCATGACCAGCCTGCAGAAATTGCCTTATAAAATCACAGGGTCCACCTCATAAAACCAGTTCACCAAGGGGTGCTGAGGCCCTGAAACAAGCCCACATAGCTCAGAAGTTTCAAAAAGCTCCTGGATCACCGGTTGCCAGGACAAATCCTCAGCTATGTCAGGAGCCCCACACACACAGGCCATGATTCCTGCCAAAAACCAAGAGGGTGAGAGCTTCTTCAAGCTTTGCAAGGGCGTTTTGAAGAGGAAGAAAAAAAAAAAAAAGATTGAGGAAATGTCTGAAACTCCAGCTGAGCCAAAAACATCATTGCTCTCCACTTGGCAAATTTCAAGGAAAGAGTAATCAAAAGATATCCCAAAGCAAGGAAATAAAGTGGTATCCTCAAGAGACAGGACCCAAAAGGGCTTATCTGGTAAATTCTTACCAAACCTACTTTCTCCCTGAACTCTGTCCTCACCAACAAAAACACCAAGTTCCTTAAGACAATGACTAAAACAGCATTAGTCGCAAACGTTGCTTAATTATCTAGGGAAAGATAAATCTTTAAAACAAAAATAATCTTGATTAGAAAGTTATGAAGCTATAAATAAACTGGTATTAAGGAAAACACTACCATCCTGGTAGTGTTTTTTACTAGTAATTTTACATTACACGGGCACAAGGAATGAATCATAGGAGAGGGAAAAACCACCTACCAGTTCCTATTCCTTCTTAGTGAACACATCTGTTGGGCAAATTATTTTATCTGGTACAACCTTCTCCTCCCCTCTTCTTATTTCCATCTTCAAGGCACCAGGAAAACCCTGTAGGGTAAATCCCATCAGGGTGATTCTGTAGTTCTTTTTCGCTCTCCTTACTGACATTACTTACTTTGACCCACATTTTCACGTGTTGATAGTGAACTGCACATTCACACCAACTCACTCCACTTATGCTGTCTCCTAAATCGACTCTGTGTTGCTTTGGGCACGGACCAGATTTTTTACATTTCTTTTGCGTATCCTTTCCTTCCCTCCCACCTGCCAGCTCCTACAGAGCTTTGCAAGAAGCAGCTTCAACAAATATCTCCTTGCACACCAGCTCAACCCCACCACAAGAATTGTCAGCAGCAGCTAAGGTACCAGGCAGGAGTCCTACATCCCATCTCCAAGGGCATCTTCACCAGCACCTATTATCAAAACATACTAAGACAACATTTGGACATTCCAAGATTCTATGTCCATCCATTCATCCAGCCCCCCTCCCCCTGTATTTCCTCCCCTTCTGGCCAATAGGCCACAGCAAGAGAGGCACCATTCCTACACTTGAATAATAAATATAGCCCCAGCCTGCAAGTTCACATTAAAATAAGCCTCCCCTGCGGCACCTGGGTGGCTCAATCGGTTCAAAGTCTGGCTTGGGCTCAGGTCGTGATCTCCTGGTTTTTTAATTCAAGCCTGTGTCAGGCTCACTGCTATCAGTGCAGACCCGGATTCAGATCCTCTGTCTCACTCTCTCTGTCCCTCCCCTGCTTGTACTCTCAAAAATAAATAAGACATTTAAAAAATTTTTTAATTAAACAAAAGAAGCCTCCCTCCACAAACCACCACAAGAGGCCCTAGTTTCCTAATAGATCCTAAATGAGCAGCTGTTTTACCCACAAATGGAAAGCTGCCCCACCCCTGAAAGTCAAATTAGTCTGTTCAAGATTTTTTTTAAATTTCATGATAATTTTGTTACATAACCTGCCACTTTACATCCAAGCCCACAGACAGAACAGCAGCAGTAATTAAATTTACATTCTTAGACGTCCTTAAGTGTCAAAATAAATTCCTAAGAACCGCAGGTAATAGTATCTGAACAATTCAAGACCGTGCCCACGTGATCACAGGATTTTCAAGAGTATAAAGTGAGCACCCCCTGACATTTCTCAGCAGGGCTTATTCCTATCACTTGGTAAACCTGTATTTATCTTTTGTTAAAGTCCGTGTTTCACTTTCCCTTTAATTACCACCGACTATCTCTGATGGAACCATCCCACCGGTGGAACTCAGCTGCGAGCGGTTCTTTGGGGGCCTTCCCCGTCTCTTGACATGAACCAGCTGCACGAATTCCAGAACCTAGCTGTCACCCTCTCCTGAGAGGAGGGTGGACACATGGGAGAGAGAAAACCAGCAGCTCTAGACATTAGGAAGACAAACATCCTCTACTTGCAGGGATGCAGCCACCCTTCCTCACACTGTAGAGTCAGGTTCAGAAAAGAAAGAGGCCCCAGAAATCACACATTTATGTGCAAGTTCCCCAGTGGAAGGAGGATATATGCAATTACTAAAAACCTCATCTACAGGAACTAGGTAATTCTTGTGATGGGTGTTAAACTAAAAGAAAAGGCATAGCAGAATTTTTTAAAAAAGACCATTTCCCTTATTTCTATTAAAAGTACTTGGCTTATTTTAAAAGGTATTCTGATGGGTTTTCTGAGGTAACCACCTTCTACCTTATATTCTCGGCCTTCACATGTCTACCCCCTTAGAAATGAACTGAAAACTGCCGGGGGACATTTTGCTTCTAGTTAAGATGATTTGCTCCCGGTATGTGAAGGAGTCTCGGGCGTCCATGACAGTGTCCTTAAGACAAAGTAAGGTCACTGCCACACCTCCAGGAGGAGCCCCAGAGCACAGGCTGAGAGCGCTCCCCTGGCTCACTAGGGCCCTGATCAGCCACATGGGCAGATGTTGACAATTAACACCAATGATTACTTGTGCCACAGGCATCCACCTCCAGAAGCTGTTATACGGCCCCCAACACCATAGGGAAAAGAGGCCCCTCCCCAGTATCCCATTCATTCTAGGGGTTAATTATACTTCTATAGGCTGGAAACCCAATCACCCTTTAAAACTACATCTCTATGGGACTTCACACTCCAAGTTCCAAACAATGGACTTCCAAACAAACTTAGAAAAAAGGCCTGACAGCTAAGGCTAACAGCTTAGGCTAGAGATACCACCGTCTTTACATAAACAAGTAAGTAAGTAAGTAAGTAAAAATAGTCTACTCCAAAGGCTGGGCAGGTAGGATCCACAACAGTGCAGGAGAGAGCCCTGGCGGCCAGGTAAGGCAGAGACCATACAAACTTTTCAAATCAAAAAATTTTATCAAATCAGAAATTGCTGCTCTAGGACATCAGAATGATAAACTTATGATGGGACATGTGGCCCAAACATAACAAAACTGACCTTGTTATCCAGAGTTACACTCTGCAACACTGGGAGATAAGAGGTAGTACCCTCAATTTATTCTGATGAATGACAGAAACATACCAAATAACTTTAAAAGATGAATAAAAGAGGAACATGAAACTTTTTTTTTTCCTGTATGTTCAAATCAGCATAATCTGAAAGGAAGGATCTATGGGCAAACATCCTTGTGAGAATTCCTTTCAAGAATATGTGCCTATCCACAGATCAGAAAACACATTTGCCTACCAAGTTTGTAAGAAAAAAAAAATACTTTTAGAACAAATTACATGCTAATGACAACAGTAAAATTGTCATGTTTCTGTAGTAAGAGGGAAACAAAAAATTGGAGCTAAAAAGGACATCTTACTTCACGATACATGAAAACCTTGGAAGCTATAATCCACCCAGTAACAAGCCAAGACAGTGTTCAGACCTCCCAAACTCTCAGCTAACACTCAGCCACTCCTTATACAATTGCCAGGATTCCCACAACACATACGCACTGACAGCAGCTTTTGCCTAAGCACCAGTGAGTACAGCCCAGCATCACTGTTAATGTTTTAAGGCTGGCTATCAATATTTCATCAGAAATTAAGATAATGACCTTAAACATGTGGCCAATAACGGCTTCCTGCTGCCACTGTGATTGTTCAGTTTCCCAAAGCCAACCAGAAAATAAAAACCGGTTTATGGTTTAAAACCTTCATTTGTAGAAACTCTCCTGGCCTATTAACTGATGACCTAAAACCCAAGATCATAGCTTTAAATCCTAGCCCTGACTTTAACTTCTAGAGACACTTAATCCAAACTCTTCATGGCAAAAGTACAGGGACCCCTCCGCTAAGTGGCATTTTCATTAACGATCATTCATTTACTCTTGGCAGAGCATCAAAGGCTCTGTGCTAGGATCTTGGATACACAGAGAACAAACAGGGACCCTTAAGGGTCCACTGTTCTTCAACAGTCTCCTCAAACCTGTTCCTTCCTTTTCCTCCCTTGTTTAACATTGAGAAGGTCACTGAGCTACAGCTACAGCAGGGTAGTGCAAACCAACCAAATTACTAGATTTTAAAAGACTTTGGTAGGGGCACCTAGGTGTCTCAGTTCGTTAAGTGTCCAATTTCAGCTCAGGTCATGATCTCACGGTTCGTGAGTTCGAGCCCCGCATCGGGCTCTGTGCGGACAGCTCAGAGCCTGAAGCCTGCTTCACATTCTGTGTCTCCCTCTCTCTGCCCCTCCCCTGCTCGTGCTTGCTCACGCTCTGTCTCTCTCTGTCTCTGTCTCTGTCTCTGTCTCTCTCTCTCAAAAATAAATAAAAGACCTGGGTAAAAGTTCAGTGAATAAATGCATGTAAAGCCCTCAGAATGGTGTCTTAACACATAATATGGCTCAAGTACCATTTTGTGCAACATGTTATTGTTCACTCTACACTGTTCACTCTCCCTGTTGAGGGGATTCGAGTTGACAGGACACTGTTCCCACTCAGAGGAACTCACAATCTAGTGGGAGATAGATCAATTATTAACTATACTACAAAAAAAGTGTACAAAATGGGAATGAGAAAACCAATGAAATAGAAAACTTAAGTGCTATCCAAACTTAAGTGCTATCCAAACTTAAGTGCTGTACACATATTAACAATATAGACGAGATCTGGCACAACCCAAGACAAAGAGGTGCAGCACAATCCTCACAAAAAGAACTTCTGCTGCTACCTTCCACTTGTTTCTAAATGGAAGGAGAGATGATGCACATGTTTCATTAGTTTCAGAGGTACAACACAGCCCACTATCTTCAACTTTTAAAATTAAAAAAAATATTGTCTACTTTCATCAAGACTACATGCAATTTTATCCTCACTACCTCCGCTTAAACACTTTTACATCTTCAATGGTTTTCAAAGATGATTGATGCCCAAAGCAAGAGCCCTAAAGCAGAACAAGATGTAAAATGATTTAAAAAAAAAAAAAAAAGGTACCTTGTTCACACAATAGGAAGGCAGGAAAACCACACCAGGACGTTATAGGGGGAAAAGCGAAAAAGTGAGAGCAAAAAGAGCTTTAAAATTCTTTGAGTCATACAATTCCATAACCGAGAAAGGCCTTTCTCCCAGATATTCTGTTCAACTAAAGGTTTCCTACAATCTCCCAACTAACTTGGTTTGTCATGTTCTTTTTAAAATGCCAGCAGCCAAGCTACAGAGGAAAGGGAAGAAAAAATTGCCAAATGGTCAAGTTGCTTCTCTACTGGCATAACTCCTCCCAGTTGGTCTCATTCCCTAATTTTAAAATTGTTACACTCAGCTTGCTCCAGGTGGAAACGTTCTAATTTCCAAAGTGCAACTCATGAAAACAAAAGGGTTTGTTCTTAATGAAGAGTTCAAAGTTGTAATTTCCATTTTCTTTCTTCTAATAGTGAATCTGCACCATGCCTAAAACCCACCCGTCACCGCAGATTGAAATTAGTCTAAAAGATCTTAGAACCACTCTAACTGTACTTCTCTTCCTAGCCAGCAGTTAACAGCTTGTGCAGATAACTAATCAGTGTACGAAGAACAAAATGCCAAGAAATTCCAAGGAAATTAAGTGGTACATTAAATAAAATTTACAAAAGTACTATTTCAAAGAATAAGTTAAAGTACCATAACACAAGGCAAAGAGAAGTTAGTCTTTTCTTATTTGACAGGCAGTTTCCCTCACATTCTCCATCACTCTCCCATGCTTACACAGCACTCACTTAGTCTTTAAAACTGCACCAGGGGCGCCTGGGTGGCACAGTCGGTTAAGCGTCCGACTTCAGCCAGGTCACGATCTCGCGGTCCGTGAGTTCGAGCCCCGCGTCGGGCTCTGGGCTGATGGCTCAGAGCCTGGAGCCTGTTTCCGATTCTGTGTCTCCCTCTCTCTCTCTGCCCCTCCCCCGTTCATGCTCTGTCTCTCTCTGTCCCAAAAATAAATAAACGTTGAAAAAAAATAAAATAAAAAAAAAAAACTGCACCAAATTTACCTGGCACTTCTACTCACTAGTCACAAGAGAGCCACAAAAATGAAAGGTCAGCATTTCCTTGAGTCTTCCTGATAGGTACTCTATTCATTTGAGATGAGACTGAAGTTCTCCTTCCTAGGTAAAACTTCTCAATGGTCCTTTTTCTTGGGCTGCCCTTCTGCCTGGAGCAAACATTCTCCTCATCTTGGCTACACCTGAGAATCCCCAGAGCAGCCCTCTTAAAACAAGCCTAACAAGGGGCACCTGGGCAGCTCAATCCGTTAAGGCTCTAACTCTTGGTTTCAGCTCAGCTCATGATCTTGCAGTTCGTGAGTTCAAGCCCCCATCAGGCTCTGCACTGCTCAGACCCTGCTAGGGATTCTCTTTCCCCCTTTCTGGCCCTCCCCCGCTTCCTCTGTCTCTCAAAATAAATAAATAAACCTCAACAAATAAAAAATAAAACCACAAGCCTGAGGTGATGACTTCAAATAAGCATCAAACAAATTCAATTAAGCTTCAGATGATTTCAACTAAACACTCCAGCTAAAACTATGGGAGTAACAAAGCAGATTTTCTGAGTTTATGTTACATGTGTAGGAGCTATAAACACTCCTACAGAGCCAATTTATTCATAATGAACTTGTTTGTGAAAATAATCCTTTAACCTTTTATACACGAAATAGATTTCATCATCACTGCATCTCATTTCAACACCTTAATGTAGTTTAGGTAGCAATGACTGCCCTAAGAAGCAATTTTAAATTTTTAATTTCTGTAATATACATCTCAATGACATGTTCAGTGACATAAAATTTTAACCAATTCTAACCCAATTTTACTTTACTTCCCTCCCGCCAATGATGCACCAGGTCCCTTCCCGCATCGCAGAAGGTGTGTCCACCTCTGCACAAAGAAATGCCTAAACGACAAATGTTAACACCAGAAGTCAGAGATATGATGGCATTATTTTTAAAACACAGAAAGGCACAAAATTATCAGACAGGAGCAACCTACATACCTAACTTCTCAGCTTATCGAAAATGTAGCTGACCAAGTTCTAAGAGGCCAAAGGACCCACACCCAATGTGCAATTATTAACGTACATTCAACTACCCAAACTAAATTGGGTGCACCTGTGAGCTTGCCAGCCACTGAAAATACCACTAAATTACAGTGTCAAGAATAATAAAATTAAATTTTCATTTTACACATGATAGCCTATGAAATTAGTTAAGAAAAGAAAGCCAATATAACAGTACTTCCTCTCTCTCACACACATCCCCACCTCATCCCAGCCCCCAATATCAGTACAAACCACTGGGGCTGAAAGGCTCAGTGGAAAGAAGTATCATAATCAAAATTATATCGACTGTGTCCAAGAGAGGAATTGATGGGCTGGCAAAAGAGTACAAGTCTAGGGTACAAATTCATAGGCTGTCTCACAGACACATGTGGCTAGTTATGAATTCAAATCATTAAATAAGCAGTGAATGCTCCTTATTAAGTGGGAGGGACCACCAGAAACTGCATACAAGTTCTATACATTGAAATGTGACTTTGATGTATGTGTGCCGCTGACCACGGTCCTGAACGAACATTTCCCCTTTGGGGGAAGGCTTTTCTCTCCTTTCCTTCCCAGGAATTACGAACCAGGTGAGAGTTCATGGAGACAGATAATGAAAGAGACAAGTACACAGAAGCTGGTGGAGGATAAGACTTCTATTGAATCTTATGTTATGTTCTGCTTTAACCCAAGAGAACAGTACCAGACAAGAAACCAGACAAAATATCAGAGACATAAAAGAGAACAAGAATCTCTGAACAATGCAAAGTTGTATAAACAGCAGCCTGAACAGGTTCATAAGACAGAGCACCAGGTTGGTGAGAGGTGCAGTCGCTGCAGTAGCATTTGAATTTTATCAAAAGTGCTCCTAGATTGTTTTTATTTTTGCCTTAAAGGTTGACATGTCTACACTGCCCCAAAGGGACACAACAGAATGGGGGGGGGAGGGTGGGGGACAATTTACATATCTTAATTCTTGTACTTTTAAAAGTACAATCACACTTCTAATAGATTTCCTCTCTGTAAAGTTGGGGTGGCCCTTGGACCACCTGCCTTGCCCCACTCCACCCTAACTCATATATAAACCAAAGCTGGCTTCCAAAAAATCATTTGATTGGTCTTATTACTCCGTTCTCAGCCTCCAAATCATTACCTTGGATACTTAAGTGCATGGTCATCATCTCACCAGCCTCACCATACAACTAACATGCTGCCTTCTGACTAAATCCCTGGGCAAAGCCAGTAATTTACATGTTCATACAGTTGTTTAGGATATTATTAATAAATGATCACTAAGAGCAAGTTCCATGAGTAAAAGAGAGATCATATCTTAATAGAAGGGTTAATGAACCATACACCATAAAGCTTTCCTGTTAGTACATTATAAGAAATGCTCTATGAAATTAAAAGTGGTAACTGTGCTACACATCTACCTACTCATGAATGAAAGGGCCTGTCATGACTACCATCAAAACATGCTAGTAGCATAATCCATCAGGGAAGAGACCACTAGGCTTCTAATTATTCCTGGCTATGTCATAGCCATTCTGCATAAACCAGCTCCTCATGCTCAGTAATAACAAATGCTGCTACGGAATACATACTATGTGCAAGGCATCATGCTGGCTACTTCATATAAAGTATAATTTTTAATTCTCCTAACAACCCTCTGCAATAAATGTTGCCATGTCCATTTGACCGATGAGGAAACAGTCTCAGTATTAAAAACCTTTCCAAAGTCACACAACCTGTAAGTGGCTCAATGTCATCAGTCTGTACCTTCAGGCACTACTGACTCTCACCCAGGGCAGAGAAAAACTGGCTGCTAGCCCTTAAGGGATGAAGGAGAGGAGCACATGCCCTTTCCTGACAACACTACAGAACACGAGAATGTGATTATAAATGACATAGGTTTCTTTCGTATAAAAAGTACAAGCATCTCTTTTAAGATACACATGTGTGTGCATGCATGCGCACACACATACACATACCCACTCAGTTTTCTTCAATGCCAGGCCACCCTATTATAGATCCTTCTCATTGTGAGAAGGCTCTTTCTACACTGTATCATGTTTGCACCCCGCACTCTAGTTCTTCCACAACCTTCCTCCAAGGGACAAAGTGAGAAACAATGGGACTCATACACTGTATCCACTAAATCTAATACACAGCTTTGTCACTGACTGTAATACATAGTTAATACATAGGTTTGTCACCAACTGTAAAACAGTGGCAAAATATAAATATGACCTTTCCCTTGAATACCTCAGACCAGAGGTGGAAAAGGCAAAATCCTTAGTTCTCTGATGCTGATCAGCCCTTCTCTAGGAAGATACAGGCAAACAAGCTAGATTCTCATAATGTGTATTAGCTCACCAACACCACACTTCCCACCAACAAGGAATCTCATACAATCTCAGGGCAATTTCCCCTTGTATTCACCTTGGGTAAATATTTCTCTGTAATTTACTGTGGAAATGAGCTATTCCAAGGCCCTCTTCTCAGTCACCATTCCCATTAATAAAGTTTTTCCTTCAAGAAAATAGTAGGCTTAAGGCAACATCACAGTGAAAAGGAGCATTAATATTCACACTATGGTATTCTCTTGAAGAGACCTCAATTCTTTTTCTACAGTATTTGCCATGTGTTTACCTGGGGCACTTGAACTACCAGGAATGAGCCCCTTGTTCCATGTACACATCATTTATTAAGATGCCTTCTTCTAGGTTATCAGCTCCAATCCTGGAACATTTAAGCAGGCTACACAAGCAGTTCCCAACAGGTGGGCTTCGTGCTTCCTGCCCTCCCCAAACACAAATCTCACCATACCACTATCTCGATTCAAATCCTTCAACGGCTCTCAGCACCAGCTGCTGCTGCATCACTCTTAAGTGTCATCTGATGTTATGCTCCCCCCCCCCCAAGCCAAATGACCCGCAGACCCACCATACTCTCTCCCACTTTAGGGCCTCCAGCTACCTGCATGGCTCTTACCCATGGTATCTCCCAGCTATCTCCCCGCTCATGCATTATGTCTCAGCTCAACATCACCTCCTCAGTGAGGCAGTTCTCACCTCCCAGACTAAGAGAGCTCCATGATATAGACACACTCCCTCACAGCCTGCTCCTCTGTTCCATTTACT
Source organism: Herpailurus yagouaroundi (assembly GCF_014898765.1). Lineage (NCBI taxonomy): Eukaryota > Metazoa > Chordata > Mammalia > Carnivora > Felidae > Herpailurus > Herpailurus yagouaroundi. The sequence goes on from NW_024412377.1 coordinate 106,532,998, forward strand.
TCCTTTGAAACCAACTAATTAATAATCGTGTGTTGTGTGACCATCTCCCTCAACTACACTAGAAGCTTTGTAGGGTCCAAACTATCTCTGTCTCATCCACTTTCATGTCCTTAATGCTGAGGCCAATGCGTCACTAGAGTCTCATGCAATATATATTGGTTGACTGATTTTCTCAACTCTCTTATCGAAATAGTGAGTCAAAAAAGTAGACAAAATAATAAATGCACCAAGATTTATGCACTGCTTTTGTTCAAATTACGTAGCTGCTGTGATTAATAAAATACAAACTCAGGGCGCCTGGGTGGCTCAGTTGGTTGAGCGTTCAACTTCGGCTTAGGTCATGATCTCACGGTTTGTGAGTTCAAGCCCCCTGTAGGGCTCTGTGCTGACAACTCAGAGCCTGGAGTCTGCTTCCGATTCTGTGTCTCCCTCTCTGTCTCTAATCTCTACCCCTCCCATGCTCATGCTTTCTCTCTCTCTCTAATAAATAAGCGTTAATAAAATAATAAAATAAAATTCAAACTCAATGAAAAGCTTTACTGAATTCATAGTTGTTTTTCGCTATTTATTTTCTTAAACAATGAACAGCAGAAATTCATGTACTGCATCACTACTGTGTGCAGGAATCCCAAAAACACATCCCAGGTATTATTAAGAGCAGCACTCAACACCATTCAATAGAACAGTTCAAAGACATCCCATGACTGTGCCTATTGTCACGCAGGAAACTGTTCCCCAACGTACGTCAATAAAACAAACCTTTTAGTATAGCAGAGTATAAATGAGCCACTTTATATATGGAGTTGAAAATCCTTTTAACCACTAAGCCTTTTCTTTTTCAGCCATTCTAAGAATCCTTCCAAGTTTCAAGTTCTAATAGACACAGTGAAAAGCGGATTTAATACACAAGTCCCTTTAAAGGTATTTTGAGTGGATCCTCAGTGATTTAGCTTTGTTCAAAATTTACCTGGATCAAAAAAAAATTTTTTTACCTGGATCCATGAGGTATTTTTGATAAAAGATCTAGAGGTCTGGGCATAATGCACAACATACACAACAAATGAAAACACACACAGTCACCGTTCAATCAAATGCATAACTATTTTCAAAGATGTCCTTTTTTCCTCATTCATTCAATATATACTCACTGAGTCCATACTAATATACTAGAGGTACTGTGCTAGGCATATAGGACAAAATCCCTGCCCCCGGGGAGGTCAGTGATAGACAGCAAACGGTACCTGAGTACTTCATTAGTGTCATCACACGGTACTTTGGGAAAAGACAGGACAAAGTTGCCTACAAGTAAATCTCAGAAATGTGGTCACAGCAACAGTCCCCCAATCTAGATAGATGCCTGTAGATCGACAGAGCCACCAACCCTCAACACCCGCAGACTCCAAATGCACAGGCTTAGGAAAGCAGCGGAGGAAGTCAGATGCAGTTTATTAAACTAAGTGATATGCACCATCTCTAACTCCCAGGTGTTTAAATACAGAAGAATGCAAACACTGCCTTCTTATTGTTTTTAAGCAACAAAAGTGTAAAGGGCTGATTTAGGTCTCTGATACCTAGTAAGTTCACACAAATATTGATAGTAAGATAAAATACATAATAGGTCAAACACTATTGATATACTCAAATCAGCTTCAACAAGGTTGCCAAAAACAAGTTAGCACTGCAATTATACACCACATACTTGAATTTTGCTTTTTTTTTTTAATTTATTTTAATGTTTATTTTTGAAAGAGAGAGATCAAGCATGAGCAGGGGAGGGGCAGAGAGAGAAGACACAGAATTTGAAGCAGACTCCAGGCTCTAAGCTGTCAGCACAGAGCCTGTGGCGGGGCTGGAACCCACAAACCATGAGATCATGACCTGAGCAGAAGTCAGGTGCTTAACCGACTGAGCCACCCAGGCGTCTAGAACTTTGGTGCTTTTTAAAAAGTGATGCAGAAAAAAATAAAAATAAATAAATAAATAAAAAGTGATACAGTAAGTTATTTTGAGAAGAAAAAAAAAAAAAAAACACTTTGGAAAACAATGACTCTCCCAAGCTAGACATAACAATTTAAAGATCTAAATGAACCTCTTTCCATTTTATGCATTGCACTTAAGCCTTTTAAAGCATTATATTCAGCACCTTGCCATAGTAGGACATTACTCTAACAGTGCCTGGCCATAATACGACCTGATTCAAATGAAATCTGTTTCCCAGCTTATGCTAATAAAATGAGAATAACCTGAGCAGACACAGCCTCAGGTTCTCTCAAAGTAGCAGGTTAATTACGCATAAAAATAACAAGCCAGCCCAAGTTCGTACTTCCATGTCACAAGATTTTCATCACCAATGAACTTGAAAAATTAATATTTACTTAGCACTTCGTGCTATATATTAGTGTGCTAGGATTACATAAAATCGCAGGTATAAAATGCCTAACAACTCTATTGTTGTGATTCCCATTTAAGGGTGAAAAAACTGGGGCTACAATTAATTGAATGGTCCACAATCCCACAGCCAGTTAATGCGGCAGAGCTGGGAAGCACACCCATGTCTTCCCACTAAACTTAGTGTTTGCAACCCAGTGTTCCTGACTGAACCCTCTGGAATGGTGCTTGTAGTTGTGTGCATTTTCTGAGGAGCCAGTGGAGAGCTGACATTAGATTCTCAAAGAAGCCTACCATCCCACAAAAGATTAAAAATCACTGCACCATACCATCACCCAGGTAAAACCAGAAAATGCACACTGGACTTTAACGCCTTTCACCAAGACTACCACTTCTCGGCCCCTGAGGAGGAAAAAAAAAAAAAAAAAAAAAAACCTCCACAGTTAACAGTTTCACTTTAAAATTCTCACAGCCAAGTCAAGATTTCCACTCCTGGATAACTTCCAGCAACCTCTGCCACAGAGTCAGTTACACAATAAATTGCAATACTATATCAGTTTACATCCAATTCTGAGATTTCACAAATAGTGACCAATGTTAGTCATTCCACTTTCCAAAATGTGTTTCAATCAACCAGTCCTCACTGCATTGCCTGAGAAATAAGCTATCATTATATCTCTTCCCAGGAAGTAAAACACTGTCACCATGAGGCCAGGCAATAAATCAGCTACAGAATTGGGATCAAAAGTGAGAAGCTCCTTGCTTGCCCCACCCATATGCAAGACTGTGTCATTTACCCCAGAGCAACCTCTCCTAGCTACAGAGAAAACACGGGGCATCTTCTCGACCAATGACAACACTAAATTAGAATCTACTAGTAAATCAGTGAATTAGGGCATACCCCCAGCTGCCCAATGACAAGTGCACTCATCTTGAAAGTTGAGGCAGATGTCACAGGATACACACCTGGCACATGCCTGACATCTTAAAAATGAGATGTAACCACTGAGGGACTCTGACAGTTCTGTGGCAGGTGTGGCACTCAGCTTAACTCCTGGCATTCTGTCCCTAGGATCAATGTGAACATTTGATCCATCCTAAATTCCTGATCAGCAAACAAGAGTATTTCTGTGGAAATGAACTTTAAGTTACCTGGTTCAAACCCCTCATTCTACAGATAAAACCAAACCTCAGAGGAATGAAACCACTTGCCTAAGGCTCATAACTCAGACCTCAGAAAGCAAGTCTCCAAACACCCGTCCAGGATCCTTGCAATTCTCCAGGGCACTGGAAAATCGATCATGGTTACTGCCAGAAGCTTGGCCATCGACCAAACAGCACTGCTCCATCTCTGCCTCACCAGGACATCACTCCCCTCACCCTGTGCCAAACCCACTCTTTGCCTCCAGAATGAGGTCCCTCGGGGCCACTGGCAGGACACTGACCTCAACATGCACATTCTGAGGGGTAAAGACAATTACCTACTAAAGGTAACCCCATCCAGAGAAGAAAAAATAGGACTCTGGCACTGAGGAATTAACTTCACAAGGACTCTATGTTAGGACGATGTTTTATTTATAGCCCTGCCTGAACAAGATGACTTAGGCACAACTCTCCAAAGCAAACAATCTAAAAGATAATGAAGAACCTTATGCTTCTCTCACTGTGCTCCAAAGCCCCCCCAACCCCCCCCCCGACAAAAAAAAAAAAAAAAAAAGCCAAGGAAAGCTATCTAGAGGACACCAAAGTCATACGCTCAATGTGTCAGGACGCGACCCACAAGTTTTGGATGAATGTTCTTCCAGGAGACCAGGATGGAAACAGTCTCCCGGAAGAAAATCAGGGGTTCTCTATCCAGTCTGGCAACCAGCGCGCATCTGGACACCCAGGACCAAGTCCGAATGAGAGATGCAGGCGTGCACGACAGTGGCGCCGACCGAGAGCTCGGAGTCCCCCTCTCTCAGAGGACCGACGCTGCGGGGACCAGCCAAAACCACCCGCAGGTGATCCCGGGGAGCCGGCGTCACTGACACGCCCCGGTGAAACTCCACGGGTACCGCTCCCACTCTTCCGCCAGGACAGACACACCGTCTCTTCCCCTCACACCCATCCCCTCACCACACTCCCTCTCCGCCCGAGAGCTTCGGCGGGAAGCAACGCCCACTTCGGAAAAGAAGATCTTAGTTGTGGGGACCAGCCGGGCGTCCAGATCACTCATTCACAGAGCCACCGTAGCAGACACAAACATTAAGGAGTTTGCTCTTTTGACATAAAAAGCACACGATCAGGCCGCAGGTGAAGGCACACACACGGAGGTAACAGCCATGAGAAGTCAATGACCCACAGGGAGGCTCCTAACTGCCAGCACCCCGGGCTCGGGGCAGAGCACCTGGGGTCCCTCCCCCTCTCCACGCCCCGGGGCGCCCAGCCGTGGGCCGCGCGCGGAGTGGAGAGCTGAGGTCTCCCGACAGCAGGGACCCGGAGGGGGGCGAGCGGGGGAAGGCGGGGCCCACCTCCTCGTCCTGCTCCTCCTGGGACGCGCTGCTGCCCCGCGGCGCGGGCGGCGCGGTTCCTCCGCGGAGCTGCGGCGGCGGCGCACAGACTCCAAGCTCAAGCACCACGCGCGCGGGAGCCCACGCGGCGGGCGGCGGGGCGCCTAGGGCGCCGCCCGGCGGCGGTGGCTGCGGCTGCTCTCGAGAGAAGCCGCCGGGCTCCCCTTCCTCCGACAGAGTTTCTGAGCCCGAGGAGGACTCGGCCGAGGAAGCGCCAGGCGAGGATGCGGCGGCCACCGCAGGGGCAGGAGCCCGGGCGCCGTGGCCGCTGCAGCCACGGGGCACCGGCTCCGGCGCCTCCGAAACTTTCTCCCCCATTTCCCTCTCGGGCCCAAAGTGCAGCCCGAGGGGCAGCGGGGACGCGGCGGGCACTCAGCGTCTCCAGGGAAAGCTGCGGGCTGCGCGGCTCCGGCTCGCTCTCGCTGCCGCTCCCGGGCTGCGGGGAGCCCCGCCGGCGACTACATGGCCGCGGCACGGCCGCGGGAGCCCGCCGCCAAGTTACCAGCCGCCCAGATTTGGCGGCCGACCGGGGCTCCCGCGCGCGGGGACAGGCCAGCTCGAGCCGGTGCCCTACGCTCCACAATCCTAGCGAGCTGCGCCCGCGCCGCCGGGACTGCGGCTTCGCCAGCAAAACCTGCCTCCGGGCAGGAGCGGGGCCGGCGGAGGAGACGGGCAGCCAGGGGAGCCAATGGCAGGGCAGGCGCGCCGGTGGGCGGAGGCTGCGGCGCCCCCGGCCGCACGGGCGTCAGGTAGGGGAGGCGGGGCGAGGCGCGGGCTACGGGATCCGGCGGAGCGCTGGGGCCCCCGGGACTGGGGAGAGGCGGTGGCGGAGGGGGCACTCGGAGCGTGGAATCGGAGCCGAAGGCTTGGACTCCGAACTTAGCGGAGGAGTGGCTGGCTGGCCGGCCTTGGAACGCCAGGGAGATGGCTGAGGGGGCGGTGAGACCTTGGAGAAGAACTGGACTTTGTTTCGAAAAAGTAGAATTGAGGAAACTGACCAGAAGTAGAAATTTAAAAGGAAACACAGTCACGCACACACACGCACCCACTAGACTGCTGGAGGAGAACGAGGGAAACTTCGTGGTATAGTGAGGGGATGGATCTAAACAGACCTGATTTCCAATCACGGTGTCTCCGTTTAAACTCGTTTGGCCTCAGTTTCCTCAGCTGGAAATAGAGACATTACATTAATACCTGTCTTGTCAGGCTATAGGCAGAATTAGAGCAAATATTTATGTGTATGTATATAAGCTTCAGCAGAGTGCCTGGCTTGGACACATGGTTAGTTTTCCAAAAACTATTTATTTTTGTCTATTAACTTGAAGTTTAAGTCATGCCCCTGTATTTAATTGGGAATGAGAATGTGCCTAGTACTGTGCCCAATCCTACACAAAGTTGAATTAGAAAGGGCTCTGTGGCGCTAACCATTGCCTGCCTCTCCACATCCGCTAAACAGCATGAAGAGTTTACAATTTCCAGTTGACTGTCTGCTAGCTCTGGATTCTAAACCAGCAGGATGCAAAAACAAGTGCTTCGCTTGCCTTACCTCTAAGAACTAGAAGAAAGAACTTGCACCAAAGGCACAAGAATTGCCTTAAGGCCCTCCCTGGACCTGGAGAATGCATCCTGCAGGGTGATTGGGTGACTTAAATTTCTTGGAAGCCAGCATTTGGTGCAGCAGTGGTAGATAAATGACTCCTCAACGTGCCTTCAGCTCCAGCCCTATTCTGAGCTCTGGCACTGCAACCTGAGCTATAAATTCAACCTGATTAAATTCCACAGACTGATTGGGATGTGTGCCAGGTGCTTGCAGGGGGTACAAAGGTGAGTAAGGCAGGTCCCCTGCCCTTCAGGAGCTTATGGTCAAGCAAGAGATTGATGATGCAGGGCACCTGGGTGGCTCAGTCGGTTGAGCGTCCGACTTCGGCTCAGGTCATGATCTCGCAGGCTGTGAGTTCGAGCCCAGCATAGGGCTCTGTGCTGACAACTCAGAGCCTGGAGCCTGCTTTGGATTCTGTGTCTCCCTCTCTCTCTGCCCCTCCCCCACTCATGCTCTGTCTCTGTCAAAAATAAATAAAACATTAAAAAAATTTTTAAAAAGATTGATGCAGCATAATATACCTCCATTATTAATTTTGTAAAGCTATAGTCGTGCTATGAGAACAATGTGCCATGGCAGGAGAGAGGAGTTACAGGAAAACAGTGAACAAATCCTCAAGAATCTCAGATTTCTCTTTATCAGAACAGTTTTGCCCAATATCCTTAAGAACTGAAGGACTCCAGTTGATAGCCCCTTCAGCTAATGAGCCCTTTTATGCTATCACGGTATTTACAAGTGATACATCACACAAAGCACTTCATTATATTGGACAGCAAGCTTTGTCCTGATCAGTTTCCTCCCAAGATGAAGGGGAAAGAAATATAGCATAACCCTATTGCCATGGACAGCCATACTGCAAAGCAGGACTCTGGCTGACAGGCTTGCATTGTGACACTTGAGGATTATCTGCGGGGATGTGAGTACCTGCTGAGGCAAAAGGGCAATTCTACTGACTTGGCTAAGTTGTGACAGCAAGGCTGAAGAGAGAGCACAGTGGGGTGGTCAGAATCCAGCCCTGGGCCTCCCAATTGCTTTTCTACTCGGGAGTATTGGTCTTTATCTGAGCCCGTATGTGGTTGATTCACCACAGCCAAAGTGAAATGAGGACTTAAGCAAACCATTCACATGAACGAGAAGGAGGGGGTGCCTCTCAGTGCATGGGGAAAGAAGAGGCAATGACATGATCTGAATTCCTAACAGGAGAAATGATGATAGCTATTATTGCTTGAACCCTAAACACTGTCTATGGATGGTCTCATTTAACCTTGGCAGCAACCTAAGATGATAGACTGTATTGGCCCTACTTTATCGATAAAGAAATTGAGGATCTGCAAGGTCAAATAACTTGCCAAATGTCCCACAGCAAGTGAGTGACAGAACTGGGGTTTGAACCCAGCGGTCTGCCTCTGAGGAACTCTTACACATTCCAGTAAAATGCAATTCAGAACAGACCACTTTTTTCAAGTACATATTTATATGCTACATTACAAAAATCCATAGAGCAGAAATGTTGTTGTCTTGATTCACTATGTAAAAGAATATGAAAGGATATGTGGAGAACAGATTGTTTTTCCCCCACAAACATTTATAAAGCACTTACAATGTGTTTCAAGCACTTTACAAATGTTAATTTTCTTAATCCTCACATCAACCCTATGAGGTAGCCACTATTAATATTCTCATAATACATGTGTGAAATGTATGGAAACTATAGCCCAGAAAAGTTAAGTAATTTGCCCAAAAATCACACAGCTTGCCAGTGATGGAGCCAGGATTCAAACTTGAGCAGTTTGACCCCACCGTTTGTGCTTTTAGCCTCTATAGATCAAAATCAAGTGGTAGATCAGTATTTAACTTTTTAAACCTTAACCCTGCATAACCTGTTTTGTAACTTGTGACACATATCAATACAAATACACATAAAATTCCACAAAATAATATCTACACTAAGTTCCTATAAGCAATGAAGTCTGGAATTTTGTTATATTATTGAAAATAAAAATGCTACTTGTGATCAGCTAAATGTATTTCACACTCCATTCTGTCACATGCAGTTGAAATCAGTGTACCTAGTCATCTCCACAGCTGCCCCACAAGGAAACTATGACTGTGGTTCAGGCTGAGAGTTTCCAGACAAGAAATGGGCAAACTCAAAGGATGATTCTAAAAATGGAAGGTGATCAGAAAGTCAGGCTAATTCCCCTGAGATATCACAATTAGACCTAGAGACAAATGCTGAGGTATGGCCAAACCACTGGAACAAAATCAGTTTTGATTTTCCAGAGTCCTGTGGTTCACTTTTCTTATCTGATAAATTATAATCATCATCCTCAGTGGCAAAGAAAGTACCCCACCAGAAGCACATTTCATAAGTGCTCCTAATGTTAGGTATAAAAGTATGGTGTTTTTTTTTTTTTCTGTCCTGTCACTGTAGGCAAGAGCCAGAAAAACAATGACTTAGTCATAACTCTTAGGGAGCCAATAGCGTAGCTTCCTAGGACAGAACCAGATCAGCCTACAGATTAGAAAGGACAAGGTCATCAGTGTCCATACATTGTGCTGGACATGATCCCAAGTGCTTGGTTCAAGGACAGGCACTTGAATAAGCGTCCATTGTGTTCAGTGATTAAAACTTGCCTCAGTTTCCTGAGGTAACAGGAGGCGTTGCCTCTGGGAGTCTCTGTTGTCTCTGCCAGTCTGCTCTGTGGGTGAGGCTATGTGAATATCAAGCTCTGTCTCTCTGAGATGGAGAATGTTGGAGGAAAAGTCATCACACCCATAGTCCAGTCCCATTGTTTTGACCTTCCTCCTAAGGATTAGGGTTAGGATTTAATAAAATTGAAATCAACTCTCCTTTGTCTTACCTACGTGAAATTAGAGCATCACCAACTTCAAATAAACATTTTTGCAAAATGACAAGTAAATATGCTCCTGCTCACGACACTAAAAACTCCTAAATATCATACTATCTTTGGACTTTGAAGATGATGGTGTTATACTTTTTGTAGGTTTTTAAATTATCACTATTAATGATGGATGTGCCTGATCCTTGACCAAAGAAATGCAATTTCAAGACAAAATAAACACCAGTGAAAAGGTGGTACTGAAGTGGCCTAGGCTGGGGGGTTCTAATTTATACCAGAAGGTGTAGCATAATACAGACCATGGCTGTTTCTGATCACTCAGCTGGGAGGAAAAGCTCCACAGTTTCTAAGGCTGTTATTTGTGTCTGAGGCTCTAGGAAAGGAAGGGCTACAGTACAAGGTTCCAGAAGATAAGTAGGAAAATGTTTAAACGATGGCTGTAAAGTGTAAGTGCAGAAGAGTAATGACTCGAATTGCAGCTGTTGGAGTTTCTTACCTAGAGGTTGAGAAGAATGGGAAACTAAGCTATCTAAGCAAGTTAAAATAAGCCTACAATGGACCACAAGGGGAGGATGCTGCTGATGGGATCTCTTAGCCCAAGGTTTCTCACTGCATTATATGTAGAACATTTGCATCACATCACCAGGAGGCAAGCAAGGGAACAAAGGATGCTGGTTCCCTGGCCCCACCCAAGATCTGGGGAATCAGCATTTTTTCAGCTCCATTCCAAGAAAGTATCAAGTACACTAAAACTTAAGGATTACTGAAGATGTTCCTAACTTGGAGATCAAAGGGCCATTTTATGCTGCAAACATGCATGGTTCTGTAGAAGGTGACTAGAACAAGCCTGACTGATGGCAGTGTGCGTCTCTTTGGACCACTTTGTTCCCCTTCTCTTAGAATACAACTACCTTGGGAGAGACCAAGACAGTTCAGCAGCTGGGCAGGAATATGCATGTTCCAGAAACAGCTGGAAAACCTGAGCTAATATACAAAAAGAACGGAGGATGATGTTCCCTTGAGGATTCTGTTTAAACAGAATTCAAAATGGTGACCTATTTCCCACAGAAGACTCCAATCTTTTGCATCTGTCTTTCCAAGATGGACAAGATGGATACTCACATCTGGGATTTTTTTGTTATGCTTTCAGCATGAAATGTTCTTTTATTATCACTCTTCATTTTTCAAAAAGATTTATTCAGTACTCTTTGCCTGTTTAGGAAACAGAAAACACACAAACACATTTACTCATTTTTATTCATTATAGTGGTTTGCTGTCAGAGTCAAATGGTTCTGTTTTCCATTTTCAGTTCTTACAGCAATTTCCTTGACTCTGTCTACATTGCATGGCACGTAGTTCCTTCCACCACCAACCCCAACTAATTAGAAAATAAAAATGATGCTGAATATTAACCTAGGAAGTAGCAACTCCTTCCACAGCCATGAGCCAGTTTGCAACCTTAGGGTTAACTTTGAAGGCTTGTTGTACTTGAGGAAATAGTATGTTCTAGTCCTTCTCCCCTCAAAGTGTGGTTTGCCAATAAGATGACCTAGGAGGTTATTACAGATGCAGAATCTGAGGCCCCACCCCAGCCCTACTGTATCAGAATCTTAACAGATTCATGGGGAATTTGTAGCCACATTAAAGCTACAAAAATACTGTTCCCATTTGGTTCTCAAACCTGGCTGTGTATTGGAATGACCTATAGAACTTTAAAGTATACTGTGTCCCATCCCCAAGATTTTCTTTTTTTTTAATGTTTTTTTTTAAATTTTTTTTTAACATTTATTTATTTTTGAGACAGAGAGAGACAGAGCATGAATGGGGAAGGGTCAGAGAGAGGCAGACACAGAATCTGAAACAGGCTCCAGGTTCTGAGCTGTCAGCACAGAGCCCCACGCGGGGCTCGAACTCACGGACCGCGAGATCATGACCTGAGACAAAGTCGGCCGCTTACCCGACTGAGCCACCCAGGTGCCCCCAAGATTTTCTGATTGAAATAGTTTCGGTTGGGGCTTGGACACTAAGATTTAACAAGTTCCCGAGGTGGGAAGTGCAAGACAGGGAAATACAAGATGAACCAACTCATGGTCCCACAAATTTAAAAAATGCTCAAAAAAAAAAAAAAAACAAAAACAAAACGAAAAGAAACATAGGACCATGTCAGAAGAACACAGGTGCTCCCGGTAGCCAAAACCTAGACCAAGCTGAGCAACAAAATAAATCATGATCGTTTTGGATCATAAACCATAGAATAAAATAAATATCCATGGGTCCAAACTCATACAAATAATGAAATAAAAAAATTAAATGAAGGAACAGAGAAAAGTACTACCTCACAATAGAGCACCAATTAACAACTGTCAAAGAGGGAAATAGAGGATCACCAATACACAAACACCAAAGGAATAACTGTTGCAGGTAAGACTCAAATGTGTGTGCTCAAATGAGCAAGCTGAAGTTTGAGGAGAAAAAGGATTTGCATAGACTCCAACTACTGCCCCCACCCCGGAATACTTACCAATACAAAGTTAAAGATAGTAACTGTGCTGTGGAGAAACCCCTCAGACATCAACCTACTCATTTTTTTTTAACGTTTATTTATTTTTGAGACAAAGAGAGACAGAGCATGACTGGGGGAGGGTCAGAGAGAGAGGGAGACACAGAATCTGAAACAGGCTCCAGGCTCTGAGCTGTCAGCACAGAGCCCGACACGGGGCTCGAACTGGCGGACCGCGAGATCGTGACCTGAGCCGAAGTCAGGCGCTTAACCGACTGAGCCACCCAGGCACCCCTCAACCTACTCATTAGATATCATTTATAGTAAGACATATCAACATCCTGAACCCCTTGCTATAATACACATCATTTTTGCGGTACTCTTAACAAAATGCAAAATGCAAATCATAAGAAAATATGACAAGCCCCAATTCTGTACACTGTACAGAATTACTGATCAGTACTCTTCAACAGAAATAAGGTAATGAAACATAAAGTGTGAGCAATTGTTACAGAAACGAAGTAACAACTGAATACAGTGTGGGATCCTGGAAAAAATCCTGGAACAAAAAAAAGAACATTCGTGGAAAAAGTGGCGAAATGTGAATCATGTCTGTAGTTTAGTTAATAATATTGCACCAATGTTAATGCCTCTTCTTGATAATTCTACTATGGTTATATAAGCTGTTATCTTTAGGGTAGGCAGGGTAAGAGACATTAGGGAAGTCTTTGTACTATTTTTACAACTTTTCTTTAAATCTAAAATTAGATTAAACAAAATAAAGTGTTAAAAAGCAAGAGTCCCTAGGAGAATCTAATCGCAGCCAAAATAGAGAACAATTCCAGCCCTCAATCACCGAACCCCTTTCTCCCTACTCAAGGGAAATGCTTTTTTCCTATCTTGACCTCAACAAATGGACTAGTGTGGGGTAGTTGAGGTAAAGGGCAACAACTGTAAGTAACAACATCAATGCTATGCCCAGGAAAACATCCATGGATGGTGCCATGGGAACCATATGCTTGGAATATAAACATAATGGTAGACATATTTGGTATCTGGCTGCCCTATACCCCTCCTGCCTCCTTTTGGTAAGAGCATCCCAATTTATTTTTAAGAATTACCTATTTCCTTTTGAGCAGCTTTGATGGCCTTAATCCCGGAGTGGGATATCCTTGAACTTTGAATCTTGAGAAGAATAACTTAAGGACAGTGGTGTCTGGACAAAGCTCTCAATTATCTCCCATTAACTAGGTCCAGAGCTGCTGGGGTTCCAGTACTTTGTCAAGTTTTATTCTCTGGCCTTTCCTTTGATTCTCTGAACTACCCATAAAACTTCTTTCTTTCTGAGGGACACCTGGGCAGCTCAGTCAGTTAAGCATTGGAGTCTTGATTTTGGCTCAGGTCATGATCTCACAGTTCATGAGTTCAAGCCCCACATTGGGCTCTGTGTTGAGAGGGCAGAGACTACTTGGGATGTTCTCTCTCCTCACTCTCTGCCCTTCCCCCTGCTTGTTCTCTCTCTCTGTCTCTCAAATAAAAAAACTTAAAAAAAAAACTTTCTTCTTAATGAATTAGCTAAAATTAGCTACTCCTTGCTACCAGGGAACTCTAAAAAATACAGGTGTGCTGATCTGAATGCTCTGGTCACCCAGTCCAGGTGGGAAGAAGGCATCTGTATGCCATTGAAAGCGATGAGTAATACTAAACTTCAACACATATTCCTGACCTCAATAAGGGTACCCCTTCCATTAGATTTTAGGAAACCATTAATGTTGCAGGTATACGTAGGGGTCTCTCTTAATGGAGGTTAATACTTGAGAAAAAGAGTGACCTGGCAGAAAAAAAAAAATATTTCCAGTTATGGCAGAAATAGATCCTAACACCATACTATGTCAGAATTGTCTGTCTTCCTACTAGGTTATGAGGGTCTTGAGGGTTAAAGAATGTTATTTATCTAGCACCTTACTTGTGCCAACAGCTTGCACCATGTCTGCCATAGAAGGGTTCATGATAAATACTTAATGAGTAAGTGCATGGGACTATTGTTATCACAGGACTTTAAAGCACTTGTGCTAAAATTCTGTGTTTACAGTTTGCTCAGTCTAAGACTAGAAGCCAAAACATTTTAGGAGGAGGGGAAAAAATCTATTTATGTAATAAGGTGGCTTCATTCCTAAAGAGTCCCTCATTTTAATAAAATAATAATTGCTTAAAAATCGTCAGCTCAAACCGCTATCACGGTCATGTTCACTGAAGTTTCTTCCCAACTATCTGCCTTCCTAAAACAGCCAAACTAATAAGAACTACCTGCATGTGATGTGAATCAGGTGATGGAACATTTGAGAAGCGCCTAAGATTTCTCACTGGTCCAGCCTGTTGGCAAGGCAGGAAAGGTGAATGTAAGCTACAAGAACCCAAGAATACGACTCAGGGCACTAGTCATGGTGGGAAAGAGTCTGTGGCCTTGTTTATAGAAAACTCCATTCATATGGAAACCCCATTCCTATGTAAGAATATTAGGATCTTTTATAGCACTTAGCCATGTTGCAAACTTTGTGCAAAAGAATTCTTCAGGCAGGGAGGAAGGTGAAATGAAATGGTGGGACATGGCAGTATGTGAAAATCAGTGTTCTTAGAAGCCATCCAGAGAATCCATTCTATCTGGTTAAGGTAGGAAGTGACTTATTGAAAAGACAGAATGCTCAAAGAGTCTTTGGAAGCACTGAAGAAACAGGCTCTGGAGTGTGTAGGATCAACCCCCAGAACCTCAACACAGAACCAGCTGGAAAGGGGATTGCCACTCCTGATGACTTCAGAACCACACTGCCCCTCCCACCATCTGCACCAGCAAAATGGATGCCCTGCCCCCAACTTGCTTCCTCCCATAAATCACTTCTGCATCTACATCTCCGTCTGGGCATTTGATTAGCAGAGCCTAAGTCACATGACTGTATCCTGAGGGCAAAAGAAACAGAAAGGTGGGGGCTGTGCATTCTTTCTTGGGAAGATGAAATTCACACCCCGAGGAACCATCATAATGTGAGAAGAGTATCAACTGATTTGGCTAACAGAGTAAACTACAATGATTCAGACTTTAAAACTCTCAAGCTCTTGGGGCGCCTGGGTGGCGCAGTCGGTTGAGCGTCCGACTTCAGCCAGGTCACGATCTCGCGGTCCGTGAGTTCGAGCCCCGCGTCAGGTTCTGGGCTGAAGGCTCGGAGCCTGGAGCCTGTTTCCGATTCTGTGTCTCCCTCTCTCTCTGCGCCTCGCCCGTTCATGCTCTGTCTCTCTCTGTCCCAAAAATAAATAAAAAACGTTGAAAAAAAATTAAAAAAAAAAAAAAAACTCTCAAGCTCTTGATTAATTGTACTAATCTGTCCCCTGCGTGCTGTTTGCAGCCATCAGGTAGAAGTGGGCGTGACTATCAGTTTCAGGATGGCTGCTCCAAACATCAGTCATCTCCCTGCTAGTTATCTCATAAAGGAAAAGAATTATGCACTGAGCACACGATATATGCCAGACACAGTACCAAATGCTTTATATGCATTAGTTTTGAAATCTCTTCAATAAGCCCAATTTGAGGGTACAATTCCCGTTTTTACAGATAAAGAAATTAGTACCGAGAAATTAAGTAGTATTTCTCAAAGTCACACAGTAAGGTGGTGCTAGGATTTAATTCGAGGTCTTGGTCAAGTTATGCTCTTTCTACTATATTTGGTTTCTAACCAGGGCATCCATGGACCTTTCAAAGGTAGTACTGGCTTCGAGAGTTCTTGTAATTGTGAATGTAGGGAAGGTCACCTACAGCTTTTACCAGATTTCCAAAGGGGTATATGACTTCCAAGCAGGAGTGAACAACTGTACTACCCAAAGATTTGGTAGATGAGCTCATGATCATAAAGCTGTTGTTACACAAGTGGAGGGAACCCTCCAAGTATTTGTTAAATTTTTTTATCTTAGCATTTATTGATTGTGATATCATTTTGCAATCTAAGATTCAAGTTTAAAATCTGAGTCAGGAGGGGCGCCTGGGTGGCTTGGTCAGTTAAGCGTCCGACTTCGGCTCAGGCCATGATCTCATGGTAAGTGAGTTCGAGCCCCATGTCAGGCTCTGTGCTGACAGCTCAGAGCCTGGAGCCTGTTTCAGATTCTGTGTCTCCCTCTCTCTCTCTGCTCCTCCCCTGTTCATGCTCTGTCTCTCTCTGTCTCAAAAATAAATAAACGTTAAAAAATTTTTTTTTAAATCTGAGTCAGGAGGCCTATCTCTTGGGATGGGGGGGGATACATATCTGTGTAGAAATGAGCAGGGTTTAAAACCAATGAGATAGTTTCTCTCTCCAAGATGAGGAAGGGCTGAACAAAATAGGAACACATTTTTCATTTAACTTCTGAAGTCCTGGCTGTACATCAGAAGACCTAGCATCTATTTGTAACTTTGTCACTGATGCCATTTATCAGAGCCTCCATCACCTGTGTGATGGGGGTAATATAAAACCTGCCATGATTTCCTCCATCACAACGTTATGAGATTGTTTTGGAAGTACTTTCATTTCCCCAACAGAAAGGCATTATAGATCTGTATATATACCTGTTATGACTTCTTTGGGGAGAAGAAAAACACCTCAGAGAAGACTTGGTTTATAGCTTCCAGTACTGAGTGATTTCTGAGCCTCACAGGCATCCGTACACAGGATGTTCTTTGTGGGGAACAACTTGTTTATTTCTTAGTTTTACATGTCTAGTGGGTTGCTTCTTCCCCCTTTCCATTTATTGCCTGTTTTTTTAATAAAAAAATCCAGCATAAATAAGTCTCTTAAATTGTGTTAGCTAGCTAGAATGTTGCTTTAGTGGTTCATTATTTATGTCTTTCTGTCAGCATGCATGTTATTTTACAGAAAGCAAAAGCTTTACTCAAGAATCAAGATAACAACTATTTTAAAATTTTTTAATGTTTATTCATTTTTTAAGAGGGAGAGGGAGAGAACGAGTTGGGGAGGGGCAGAGAGAGAAGGAGACAGAATCTGAAGCAGGCTCTAGGCTCTGAGCTGTCAGCACAAAGTCCAACACGGGGCTTGAACTCACCGACCACGAAATCATGACCTGAGCCGAGTTGGACACTTAACTGACTGAGCCCCCCAGGTGCCCCTTGATAACTGTTTTAAAACAGAAAGATCCAAAGACAGTTTGCCTGGTCCACTGGTAGAAGCAGCAGTATACAAAATAGAGGAGAAGGTCTAACTGTAACATTTTATGAATAGGGCGAAGCATCTGAGTGTGACATGTTCCCTTCTTTGCCATCTAATCCCCAAGCAATCAGTTTTTTAAATGGCACTTTAGACAGGTAATGAATATCTACTAATACCAAATATAAGCTTAATTTGAAAGCTGTAGAATAGGCCATAAATAAAAACATTGAGTGATTTCAGTAGCTCAGCTCATTCATACTAATGGAAATATAGATTGTCAACAAGGGAAGTCAACAGCTCTTCTCAAATAGGGTAAAAGGCCAGATGGTATGAGGTTCAATTGTTGATTGTTATGCTTTCTGTTACTGTTGTGTTGTGGCGTGTGTGTGTGTGTGTGTGTGTGTGTGTGTGGTTTTATTTTTCAGTGATCTTCATATAGAAAAACATGAGGAATTCACAGTTATGGTGGTATCTAATACAAGAATTCAGTATGATATTTATTAAGCAGGTGACAGGGAGGGAAAAGAGACAAGGGAGAAATTTTGAAAGCCTCGGCTTGATGTTTTCTCCCAAATATTGTAGCTTGTAATTTCAAAACTTAATCTTGCGTATTAAATTGCTTGGGTGAATATTAATTTTATGTATGTATGTATGTATGTATGTATTTACTTTTAAAGTAAGTTTCACGCCCAGCACAGAACCCAAACTTAGAACCCTGAGATCAAGACCTGAGCTAAGATCAAGAGTCAGACTCTTAACTGACTGAGCTGCCCAGGTATCCCTTAATTGTACTTATTCAATTAAGTGCCCAATGTAGGAGCAAGAGTTACTTTCCTAGGTGTTAAAGAATTCTTCAGATCAACATCAACACAGGAGACCTGAGATACATGATATTTCCCCTATAAGAACCACACAACACTCCAGCCGTCAAGACCCTTCCATAGCCATTTGGTTATCAAGTCTTGTTGATTTTTCCTTCCCATAACTCTCCCATTCATCTCTTCTTTCCCAGGTTAAATTCTGCTTCCCTGACTCAGGTCCTCATGACCTCTGAGATTACTGCAATAGCCCTCTAGGTGATTTCCTAGCTTATAGTATAGCCCTTCAAACTTAGTGCATATCCCCATGCCAGATTAATATTCCAGAAATAGCACTTTGATCATGCCACACTCTCTTGCATGTCAATAAGATAAAGGCCAAAATTCTTAGCCTAGCATGCAAGGCCCGAGTTTCCTTCCAGGTTCACCTTCCAAACCTCCTTCCACAAACCTTATGCTCATGCCAAAATGGATTATTCACTGTTTATAACTCAGCCTCTACTCCACTCTTGTCCCCTTGGGTTTCTATGTACATAGAATCTTATTTAGCCTCCTTTCTACACATATAAATCCAACAACTACTCAAATTCTATATATATGTCCAAACTTAACTAAAATCCAGTCTCCCTCATGGCAACTTTAAAACATTTCCTCTAGTTCTTGACAATTCTCTCACTGAGACGAGGGGTAGAGGGCCCCTATCCTCCAATCTAGGTTGACCTTTAGGGATTTGCTTTTAACCATTAGAATACAACAGAGGGAATGGAATGCTCCATGCCTTCCAAGACCCTGTGATAAATGGCCTGTACTTTCTACCTGCTTGTCTTAGAATAGTTGCTCTAGGGGCAGCCAGGCACCAAGTAAGAAGCCCCAAAACCCTGAGACTACCATGCTGGAGAGGCCATGTCTAGACACTCTGGTTGACAACCCACCTGTGCCCTAGCATAATTACCGGTCAAGAGAGACATCTTGGATATTCATTCCAGAACCTGCAGATGATTGCCCTAGTCATCAACCAAGGAAAGAACTGCCCCACCAAGCCCTGCTCAATTCCTGATTCCCAAATCAGAAGCCAAATAAATGGTTGTTTTAAGCCACTGTGTTTGGGGATCATTTGTTACACAACAGTAATTAGAATGCTCCCATAGATTCTCTCTGACCTCTGTCCTAGGATCACTTCTCCCTCTTTAAATTCCAAGGATTTATTTTCTATTCTCATTCATTCAGGAAGCATTGAGGCATCTACTAAGTGATAGACACTGTGCTGGATGCTGGGGAGGCAACAGGTTTTGAGAAAGACATTATCTGTGCTCTCAAGATATTTAGAATCTGGTAGAGAAGGACAACATGACAGGCAATTATAATACATGATGTCCGCAGTAAATATGTGAACACCTATTTTGTGCCAGGAACTCTGTCATAGGGGCATGAGTTTGGAAATAATCATTTTCATAGGCTGTGGCATACTGAAGCAAAATTATTCTAGAGACAACTGAGTATGTATGTCTGGGATTCTGAACAGAGAGAGAAGTGGGTTGGGGATTGAGCTTTGAGGGTCAAGAACACATTGACAGTAGTGAAAAACCAAAGCATGGATGAGATTCCCCAGGGACAGGGGTGGAAAAGGCAGAGAACCCAGGCAGGAACACAAAGAAAGAGTGTCCAGGGGCGCCTGGGTGGCGCAGTCGGTTAAGCGTCCGACTTCAGCCAGGTCACGATCTCGCGGTCCGTGAGTTCAAGCCCCGTGTCGGGCTCTGGGCTGATGGCTCGGAGCCTGGAGCCTGTTTCCGATCCTGTGTCTCCCTCTCTCTCTGCCCCTCCCCCGTTCATGCTCTGTTTCTCTCTGTCCCACAAATAAATAAACGTTGAAAAAAAAATTAAAAAAAAAAAAACAAAAAAACAAAGAAAGAGTGTCCTTCAAAAGAAAAGAAAGATCAGAGAAAAAGCAAGGAAAGCAAAATCTCTGGATCCCCAGATCAATGCCAGTGGCTGTTTCAAGAAACAGGGAGGAGTCAGGTGTGCCAAACACTTCAGGGCCCAAATAAGAAAAAAACATAACATTCGTGTAGATAATCGGAATGTCTCTGATGCCCCTTTCACTCTGGTCTTGGGTTGTTATTGGAGAACACTTTTAGGTGTAAAGGTCTCTCTAAAGTTGTAAGTTCTTTGTGGACAGAGATTATTTGTGTTGCAAATTTGAATTTCACATAGTTATAAGATTCATATGTGTAAAGCGAAAACTATTTTTTTGTTAACTAAAATGAACGATGGGTCCCCATTTCTGCTTATGGCAGATTTAATCTGCCGTCATTCATGTAAATGTAGTTTTTCCTATTTTAAAACTTTTTTTTTTTTTTTTTGGTATATGCTAAAATCCAGAATTCTACTCATTCCTCTTTGACTTCCCTTAGAAATGGACCAGGTTCCAGGGGTGCTAATATGTGATCCTGGCAGGGAGACTGCTTCCTCTAGTGTCCAGTGCTCACAGTGGATTCTGCTCAAGTGTAGCTCATCCTTCCCGATCTTGAACGTGAAACTCTGCCTTCATTATATCCATTGCTAACATCCGAAGCACTTCACAGTCTCTAGTTGTTGACTGACACAACCTGAATATCTCTGTTCCTTCTCGATCTGCTAATCACTCCTTTACTCTCCACCTAGCTGCTTACTTATCCTCCACTATGGTAGGCAGAATCCTGAGAACCCTGGACATTTCCTTCAGTCATTCCTGGTCTACCACCACCGGGCCATAGTAGACATGGAGCTATTTTAGAGTTTATGGTACAAATTCTCTAAATTTATACCAAAAAGAACACATACTGTTATGTATTTCTTATTATGTCAACAATATCAATTTAGGGCATAGAAAGTCATACACAAAGCCAAATTTTCAGACTCTTCCAAACCTATTCTATCATAAGAGCTTTAAGAGCTCTTGAAAATCAAAAATGTTTTGGCTTTCAGACCACTCTCTTTGCTCTGGACTTTAATAACTTTCTTGAAAGTGAAAATTACTTTATTCTATACTGCATTTAATACTTCCTACCAAGAAATGCCACTGATACAATGGGAAGAAAACAGGACTAAGATTGTCTAAGAACCAAAAAAATGCATCAGATAATATTTCAAAAGTATTACCCAATTATGGTGGCTATGCGTAGTATGGGATCAAATCATAGAATTTAAAATATTGCTGATGATTTTTGTAATGAAAAAGGCAACTTTGTCGGCCTAACATTTGCTATCATTTGTAACTTTGGGTTTCCAAGGTCAATCTTTAAAGGACTTTTTATTCCATTAATAGCACTTAAAATATAAACATTTAAACTATAAACAGGATCAGGTGTCAGAAAACTATTGGTGGTTATGACTTTGCCGCTCCCCCAAAATAATGTCCCATAGGCATTATGAAATGAGAAATAAAAATTAATACTAATTTTCCCCAGTAATTATACTTCTTTATATGAAAGTAAAACTATTCAACCATATAAGCACACATATTTACTAATATAACTAACTGCTATTTAAATAGGACATATAAGTAGGAAGCCATTTAAAGAAATATAAGACTCTAGATACAGTTATGTCCTCCCTTCTCATAATCTTTGTTGTTAATCAATCAGTGCTTAATTTAATGCTGGGTTTGTCCTGAGTTCAAACACAATTAACTAACTCTTTATGTTCCCAAGAATCAAACTTCAAACTTCTGGACCACTTTCCCCAATTGGCACACCTTTGGCTATTTCTGATTAAGGAATATTCCTGTAACTGCCTATTTTTCCAGGCTACTGCTAAAGCAATTTTCCACAAGTTCTAACTCTCTTCTTTTTAAAGCATATCCTTGTTCTTTTTCTGTTCTGTTCTTTTTTCAGAAATCTTAGTGGAAATTGAGAGAGAGAGAGAGAGTGAGGAAAAAAAAATATGTATGTATATATAGACATGTACTACCTCTGCAATTACATTGGGGAACAATCTTCCCCAATCTAGGAGAAATTTCTCCATCTTACCACCTCTCAACCCCCTCTCTTATGAGGAAATCTGTCTTCTATCTAGCAATCAATACTGAACCATGGTTTCATACGTAAAGCTCCTTTGAAAAGGGGCTAGGTTTACAAAGCAAAGCTCATCAAAATTTCCTTTTCTATTTAGAGCCTATGATTATTAAAAAAGAGATAAAATAATGTCACCTTAGTTAGGCTAACTTTCGACCAGCAGAAGACCAAAGCAATAATTTCGAGGGTGAAAGACACTCTTGACAGTGCTTTTTGTTTTTGCTTTTACAAGAAAGAGAAGTTAAAGAGTTTCATTAGAAGGTAAGATCCAATCACATCTTAGATGGTGGCCTAACAATACAGCAAAGTTGAGAAAATGAATGAATGGTGGGAGACAAAAACAAGAAAAAAAGAAAAAGAGAAGACAGGAAGACTGAATCTGATTGCTTCCAAGAGAAATTGAAGCATTTAAAGTCAACGAGGGAAGAAGGAAGCATACGGATGATTGAAAAAACAGAACCAGAGAAATATTGGTCCTATGCTTCTAAAAGTAATTTGGTGATAATATTTACAGTAAAAAATAAATGACTTAAAAGCAAGCAGTTCATCTTTTGCTGGGTCTCTTGTGAGTAATCAACACATATTTGCTGAGTAACAAAAGGTGAGGAAGGAGGTTCTTAGAGGAAGTCCAAGTATGTGGATAAGGAAGGAGGGGACGATTTTCTGTGCAGAGATAATTCTGCTGAATTCCAAGAAGGGGAGCTGTTACTGATATCTGACCTATGACGTACTAAAACATTTTAGGGATGTGTTTATAGCTTTGGTCTCCCCCGCATGGCTCAGAGTGGGTGGGTATGCGGTACACCACACTCTAAAAAGCCTCTTACTGACTTTCTAGAGGATTACTGTGAACAATTTTTCTCCTCATAGGAACCACCCCTTCACTCTCTTCTCTTGCTAGTTTCAGTGCTAAAAGCATACCATGAATTTACAGAAAATTTTCTACACGTTGTAAAGTAAAAACATCTTCCAGCTATTTTCAGCATTTCCTCTTTTTCCCATTAATGAAAAGTCAGAGGTGACACTTGTCTATCTAGGAAGAGAAGCGTTTACTTCCTCTACTTCAGACAGCCTGTGGCCAGAGAATCCAAGTGATGACTCCTGTGCCCTCAGGCATAACCTCAAATTTACTAAACTAAAATTAAGAACAGTGTGTTTAGTTGAGAACCATGTTTTTCAACCATGTTGTTTTCTACTTCTTGTCAATCTCCTGATATTTTTTCTAACAAGTTACTGAGTTAAAAAATTGAGAAATGTCCAACAACAAAACCCCCTGTAAAGTTGTTACCTGCCACAAATGATCCCCTTCTTATTATGCCTTCTGAAACAAAAATGTTCTGGGACACTTGCTTTAAAATATGCCACGGGGAAATAGGGATTTGAAGGTTACTGGTGAAACAGGATTGGCCATGTGCTGATAATCTTTGAAGCTGGATAATAGGATGACAAAGTTCATTATTCTATTCGGTTTTCTTAATTAGATAAAATGTATATATAAAGATGTTAGAACACCAAAAAAAGTAGAAATAATGGGATTCTTTAATAATAGGGAATGGCTAAAAAATGATAAATGATAGCATATTCACAAAACGAACTATCATACGGCCACTAAAGAAAAAAAAATTTTTTTAAGTTTATCAGTTTATTTTGAGCGAGGGGGGAGGGAGAGAGAGGGAGACACAGAATTCCAAGCAGGCTCAGCACTATCAGTGCAGAGCCAGATGTGGGGCTCAAACCCACGAACTATGAGATCATGACCTGAGCTGAGACCAAGAGTCAGACACTCAACTCACTGAGCCACCAAGGTGGCTCACTAAAGAAAAATGTTTTTAATGAATATTTGATGTCATGGAATAATGCTCCCAATTTGCCAAGTGAAACATCTGAGTGACAATAAATATGTACAGTATAACACCAATTTTTTAAAAAAAAATTTTTTTTCAACGTTTATTTATTTTTGGGACAGAGAGAGACAGAGCATGAACGGGGGAGGGGCAGAGAGAGAGGGAGACACAGAATCGGAAACAGGCTCCAGGCTCTGAGCCATCAGCCCGGAGCCTGACGCGGGGCTCGAACCCACGGACCGCGAGATCGTGACCTGGCTGAAGTCGGACGCTTAACCGACTGCGCCACCCAGGCGCCCCTAACACCAATTTTTTAAAAATATAAATGTCTGGGATAAAATTCTCCAGGTTAACCCAATTTTAATTTTTATCCTAACAAAATAATCACAAATGCATTTAAAACAAGTACTCACACAGATGTTCAGTATAGAATTTATTATAATTTAAAAAATGGGATAGGGCACCTGGATGGCTGTTGGTTGAGCATTCGACTCCTGCTCAGGACATAATCTCTCAGTTCATGAGTTCAAGCCCCACATAGGGCTCACTGTCATCAGAACAGAGCCCCCTTTGGATCCTCTGTCTTCCTCTCTCTGCCTCACCACTGCTTGCACTCTCTCAAAAATAAACAAACATTTAAAAAAAAAAAGAATGTAAAAAAATTAAAGTTTAAAAAGCGGTCAATTTTCTGTATGTTAACTAGAAATTAAATAAAAACCTGAAACAAAAGAAATAAATAAGATAAAAATGGTCAACTTAATGTGATAGGTCTATTTAGTGGAAAACTATACAGTCACATTGTTTGGAGAATAGTTAATGAATTGGAAAATGTTTTTAAAATGATGTCAAGTTAAATGGCACATTACCAAACTCTATATATCATAGTCCATGTTTATTGAAAAAGGATTCAAATCTATGTGTAGCTTGGTAAGAAGGAATTTCAAAATTTCGAGTATAGGGCCAACAAGTGAAGCAGAAAGAAATTATCTGGGTTATAGTTATTCTTAGGTTAGGATTAAGTCACAGATTGAAAATTTATATAGCACTCTTGCTGATTTCTAAGTTCTTTTCTAAACCACCATTGTATTAGACTTTCTGATCCAGGCTGTAAAGCAGAATCTGTCCTGGGCACTGTGGTAGATAAAGAATTCCCAGTATTACTCTCTTGGTCCCCACCCTGAGTCCTCAGTCCCAGGCTGAAGCTTCATGATGTGTGACATTTTAATGACCTACTTTAAATGTCCAATTTTTTCTTGAGCCCCACAGCTGCTACTTCCAGGTGAGGCAACTTACCAACCTCTGTCTTGGTCGTCGAGACAAACCCAGAGACCTGGCCCTGGGGCTTACAACTCATGACCCGTCCTCCATTCAGAAATGGGGGATACTTTTAGGTAGGCATTTTCTTTCCCTGTATGTGTGTAAAGATAGCCAGTGGACCTAGATAGGTCAGTAAATAAAGAGTCATTTTTATCTTAAATCCCTTTCTGTCTTCATATTTGCCCAGTATGGGAATTTTGACATTTTATTTAGATAGCTTCCCATGGTCATTCACTTGGAACAGGAGAATCTAAAGCAAGATGATAGCTCAAGAGCATAGTTTTCTACTAACCTTGTTCTGTGTATATGCTCACTAAATAAACTTCCATTCTTGGTGACAGGAAACAAATGATCTGAATAATATGATACATCTGGAAAGCAAACATTCCTAAAATCACCCCCCCCACACACACACCAAATACTTCATAATATAAAAATAGTTCCCAAAGATCAAAACATACACAAAAATGAACCTCCCATAGAAAACTTGAGTATAAGGCATAAAGAGATACTAAAAGAGAACCCAAAAGGCTAATGCATATAGAAAAGAATGTTTCATCTTTCTGGTAATTAAAAAAAATAAAGCACAGTAAACTATATTTTTCGACTATCAATTTGGTATTTTAAACTAATGTTAATATTCAACCGCAGCGAGGGAGTAGTCCCACGGGTGATGTCATGTCCTAGGTGTGAGTGTAGAGAAGTCTTTCTGAAAAGCAATTTAGCAGTACATATCAAGAAAGTGCATAAGGTTTCCTTTCTTCCACCTAGTAATGAAATTCCTAGAAATCTGATACTAGGAAATATCAGTAATGTTGACAAAGATTTAAATGCAACTTTCTCATTATTATTTATAATGGCAAGGAATCAGATGCAATCTAGTTGTCCAATAAGAGACTGGTTAAACAGTGGCATGTTCATGCTACAGAATATTATGTAGCCATAAAAGCAATCATATTTGCTGGCAAACCCTTCTCCACCTTTAGGTGTCTGCTCTGTTCTTCAAGAAAGTCTTTCCAGTTAGGTGCTACCAGCCTATATTTTCTATTCCACATTGTGATACTTACCTTATTCCATATTAGTTGCTTTTTACCCACATGTCTTCCTATTTGACTACAAAGTCCAAGACAACAAGTGCCATGTTTCTTTTCTTCTTCACTATATCTCCAGTGCCTGGAAAAATACCTGACTCATGGTAAGCACTCAATAAATAATTGCTAACTAAATACCAAAAACGTCAAGGAACTGCTCATGATAAAACTTGGGGTGAAGAAAATAGGAATCAAAAGTACATAAAAAAATCTGATCAAACTTAAAAGAAGATAACGAAGGAGGAGAAATTTTATTTACATATTTAGATACAAAGAAGAGGAAACAAACTGCCTATATGTGAGTGGTGTCTGGGTGGGTGGAATGTAAGTAATTTTAAACTTCCATATTTTCCAGGGACGCCTGGGTGGCTCAGTCTGTTGAGTGTCTGACTTCGACTCAGGTCATGATCTCAGGGTTCGTGGGTTTGAGCCCCGCGTCTGGCTCCGTGCTGACAGCTCAGAGCCTGGAGCCTGCTTCGCATTCTGTGTCTCCCTCTCTCTCTCTGCCCCTCCTCCTCCTCTCTCAAAAATAGAGTAAAACATAAAAAAAATTTAAAAAAAAACTTCCATATTTTCCAAATGTTCTGCAATGAACACATAGGCACTACTTTTGTAAATGGAGGAAAATCTTTACAATTCTCAAAGTAAAATGAAGAGCAAAACATTTCCAGAAATAAATTTCAATATATTTCTGATTCCCCAATTGTTTTGGTTTTTTCCTACTCTTAAATTCTTTACTTTTTATTTTTGAAAGAAAGAACAAATTTCTACAATTAGCATGCTTTTAAAAAACAAATGGAATGTGAGTAAATGGACTTTTTCTAGTCTCCTGGGAGGTGTGTGTGTGTGTGTGTGTGTGTGTGTGTGTGTGTGTGTGTTTGCCCACTAGAATTTTCTAGGTCTGAAACTAAGCTCTGTTATCACTGATATTGGCTGTTCATGCCACCTACTAAGACTTGGTGTGTTTAGAAACACATCTGCACATCCTGTGAGCCAGCAGCTGCCCATTGTGCCTTCTAGCTCACTATTCTTTCCAATATGCACAAGGAGTTGTCCCAGCTGCTCTGGTTTCTAGTTTCAAAAAGGCACCAATACGACAATTTATGGGGAGAATGAAACCTTTGAAGCTGGAATAACTAAATAGTAGTGCTATTATTTGAAAATGAAACAAAAACAACTTCTCCCCTAAACCATGTAGGTATAGGTTATTTGAAGTTTAATTTCCTACTTGTTATAGATAATCTGAACTATGATTTCTGATGTCATTAACTGTGATTTATTTATTCCAGTGTTTCCTCACAATACCAAATACTCATTCAAGTGCCACAAATGACAAAGGGGATTCTTAAAGGTCAAAAAGAAATTCAAGAAAAAAGAAGATGATGGAATGGGATAAAGAGCTGTGACTCGGGATGAAGAAAGAAAATGTATGTAGGAAAAAAAAAAAAAGCCATCCTGACCCATTAACAATTCAAGCCTTTTCAGAAGGAAGTCATGAACTTCAACTTTCCTATAATATTCACTCCAGCTGAGGGATAGCTTTCCGCCTCCCTGCTTAAGGAACAGCAGCCTAGTCTTCCTGCAGACTCCACCAGCCCTCCAATTGCCAGCCTTCCAAACTCTGCATGCCTGCAGGTAACCTCAGAGATTAATCAATAGGATGTAACTGGGGACCTTCATAATGTGTCAGCATGAGCCTGGCATGTTCTAGGAAGTACAGGAAAGAATGCTCAGTCCTTCACGGGTGCTCAGCAGTCCTGGGACAGCTGGAACTGTGCAGCTGTTTGGTGGATGGAAGGAAGCCATCCCTATGACCATATCTGGCTCCACTCCATAGGCCCCGAACGCTTCTCCCTGCTTCTGAACCGGCTGCTGGAGTTCCAACTATAACGGTCTCTATGATCAAGAGATGTAAACATCCATGAAGTAGGAAAAGAGGCTGTGTGGGTGGGGAATAGTTCAGGCTCTTCATTCGGGGGAGTGATCTTAACAACTTTATTGTGCTTTCTGTGTCATTCTCTTTAAGATTTATTAAGTATATTGTTAGCTTTTTTGGAGGACAGTAACAAAACTCTTAAAATGAAAACAAAAATTTACTAATTTGGCCCAGGAAATACTCTTCTAGAAAATTATCCTAAGGGAATAAGTAGTGCACAAATATTTATGTACAAGGATAGTCACCAAAATGTTATTTGCAATACCAAAGTATGAGAAACAACCTATGAAGCTTGATTAAATAAATATGATACATAGATCGAACAAAGTATTAATGATCTATTACATACTATTATGCAGGTATAATATTAACTTAGAAAGAGGCTGAAATTTAGGCTGAAAACAGGATGCACAATATGACCCCGTTAATTTCAATCATATACGTTGAAGAGAGTCTAGAAGGTTCTACACCCAAATAGTAGCAATATTATCTCTGACAGTATCATGGGTAAATACCACTCTCTTCTTTATATCTTTCTATAATGACTGAATGAAGTATAAAATAAATTTTTTTTACATTTATTTTTTTTTTATTTTTTTCAACGTTTATTTATTTTTGGGACAGAGAGAGACAGAGCATGAACGGGGGAGGGGCAGAGAGAGAGAGGGAGACACAGAATCGGAAACAGGCTCCAGGCTCCGAGCCACCAGCCTAGAGCCCGATGCGGGGCTCGAACTCCCGGAGCGCGAGATCGTGACCTGGCTGAAGTCGGACGCTTAACCGACTGCGCCACCCAGGCGCCCCACATTTATTTATTTTTAAGAAACAGAGTGAGACAAAGCGTAAGCGGGGGAGGGGCAGAGAGAGAAGGAGACACAGAATCTGAAGCAGGCTCCAGGCTCTAAGCAAGAGGTCAGCACAGAGCCTGATGTGGGGCTCAAACCCACGAACTGTGAGACTGTGACCTGAGCCGAAGTCAGACACTCAACCGACAGAGCCACCCAGGTGCCCCTTAATGAAGTATAAAATAAAGCAAATGGAAAAAGGATCCAGGGACGCCTGGGTGGCTCCATCGGTTAAGCGTCCGACTTAAGCTCACGTCATGATCTGACGTTCTTGAGTTCAAGCCCTGCGTTGGGCTCTCTGCTGACAGCTCAGAGCTTGGAGCCTGCTTCGGATTCTGTCTCTCTCTCTCTCTCTCTCTCTCTCTCTCTCTCTCTCTCTGCCCCTCCCCCACTCATGCTGTCTCTGTCTCTGAAAAATAAACATCAAAAAAGAAAAAGGAAAAAGGATCCACCCCTGCCTTTTAGGACACAGGAAGATTTTATTAGAATGATAATCCAAGTAGCTTACTATCCCAATTTTCTGTGTAACATCACATCTCTGTCTGTACTGGGATGCATCATGGTCCTGTGCTTAAGTTTGAACTAAGCAGGAGATGTACAAATATGACACAGTTTATTTTCCAACGTACTGGCACTGCTAACTCAGGAAATCATTCTGACTACAAGCTGAATAAAATCAGTCCAAATAGCATTAGCATCTTACCTCCATGCTGTCAGAACATGCCCATAATCTTCTAACTGCAATCTGGCACCCTCATGGATGAATAGTTCTATTCATCAGAAGACTCTTATTCAGGGATTAAATATACATGGCATGGCTACCACCACCACCTCCTCTCATAACCATGGCAGACATCATTAATCACACTTTGTCCTGTGAACCCAGATGTGGCCTCACAATCTTTTCCAACACAGCTGTGCTCCAGGCAGCCCCTATCAATCATTTATTTCAATTCAAGTTGAAACCTATTAGCCATATCTGCTCTGATTACTCTGGCTGGAACATTATTATTCCTTTGACTGGTTCCCAGGACTATGGAGTAGAAAGCATGACCTCTTTCTTCCCTTAATGATCTCTCTTCCCCTTAAAATGTTTAGAACTTACAAAGGTGTCACTGACATAAGGTTAATTCTCTAAGCAGCATGTTTTAAAAAGCCTCCATTCCTGAACCACATGAAAGACTGTTTCTTTTCAAGATCTTCAAGAATTACAGGATGAAAAGGTGAACCTAGCCTCCTCGTGGTGACTGCATTTATATTCCACATAAAATAAGAGAATGTGGAAAGCACTCACAACCATTAACAGAAAGTAGAACCTGGGAAGGAGTGTGGCAGACTAGAATGGACATGGCTGACTTACATGAAACCACAGCAAGAAAGGAATAACTTCTGTATTCAGTATCCATAAAAATTATACTTCTTCCAAAATTTTGTCTGAGGAAGGCATTGTGAAATCTCAAACAGGGAACTTCCACTTGTGAGCAGACAAATTCTAGCCTTATAGAAATAATCATTTGGGAGCCTAGATTGATATGACAGATTAGTCACGTATTTCTAACCTCCAGCCTCAAATCACAAGAAACACACACACACACACAATCAGCCCTGGGAAAGTAGAAATAGTATGTTATTGTACTCCAGAAATTTTGAAGAAATCCTGAAAAAACAAAGATGATGTAATCTCATTGGTAGAAGAAACCACAGCCCACATCATGGAGACTAAATATAACTAAGAAAGTGGGGGTGCTTTAGGAGGAACTCCAAAATGGAAAAATAATAAAAAGACAGAGACAAAACATCAAATAAATACTGTAAGAAAAGTTCCCAAAGCTGAATAAAAGTACATGTGTTCAGACTGAAAGAACCCACAGAACACTAAACAGATTGAAACAGATCTATCTTGATGAAATTTGAGAGTACCAGGGATCAAGAGAAAGTTTCCAGAGTGAGTGAGATGATGTACATTGAGAATGGATTGGGTATCAAATTGACATTAGAAGCACTGAATGCTAAAAGACACTAGAAAATCTCAATTTTTAAAAAATTTTTTAAATGTTTATTAATTCTTGAGAGACAGAGTGAGCAGGGGAGGGGCAGAGAGAGAGAGAGAGGGAAACACAGAATCCAAAGCAGTCTCCAGGCTTCAAGCTGTCAGCACAAGTCACGAACCATGAGATCATGACCTGAGACGAAGTTGGACACTCAACCAACTGAGCCACCCAGGCACCCCCAAAATCTCAATTTTTAAGGGGAAAATATTTTGAGCAGAGTTATTTTGTTCCTTAAAAACTAAGATTTGAGTTAAAGGGCAACAAGAAAATGACAATTTTAACGGCAAGAAGCTCTTGTTGCATTAAAGAATTTATACGGGGATTAAAGTTTTAAAATGTTGAGGTGGTTGGGAAATGGTATTTAGTCTGAGAGAAAGAAGGATTTTGATTGCTTTTGAAATAATTCTCAAGAGAACTTTCAACAAAACTACTAAAGATGTACATTTTAGAAAGGAAAAGAAATAGAGCAAAGATAGACTTTTCAACAAATAGTGCTGGAACAATTAGACACTGACATGTGAAAAAGGGAATCTTGTATAGACCTTATACCCTTCACAAAAATCAACTCAAAATGGATCACAGACCTAAATGTAAAATGCAAAAATATAAAACTCCTAGAACACAGGAGAAAACCTACATGAGTTTGGGTATGACCATTACTTTTTCGGTAACAACACCAAAGACACGACCTATGATCCACAAAAGAAACAATTGACACGGTGGGCTTCATTAAAATGTAACACTGCAGTTCTGCAAAAGACAAAATCAAGAGAATGAGAAGACAACCAGAGACTGGGAGAAATATTTATAAAAGACACATCTGAGGGGCGCCTGGGTGGCTCAGTCGGTTAAGCGTCTGACTTTGGCTCAGGTCATGATCTCACGGTTCGTGGGTTCCAGCCCCGCGTTGGGCTCTGTGCTGATAGCTCGGAGCCTGGAGCCTGCTTGTAATTCTGTGTCTCCCTCTCTCTCTCTGCTGTCCCCTGCTCAGGCTGTCTCCCTCTGTCTCTCAAAAGTAAATAAATGTAAAAAAAAAAAAAAAAAAAAAAGACACAACTGATAAAGGTCTGTTATCCAAAATGTACAAAGAACACTTCAAATGCAACAAAAGCAACAGCAACAACAAAAAAACAACCAGATTTAAAAATGAGTCGAAGACCTGAGAAGACACCCCACCAAAGAAGATACACAGATGGAATATCAGTGTGTTAAAAGATGCCCCCCGCCCCCGCATCATAGGCCATCAGGGAAATACAAATGAAAAAGACAAGGAGACGCCATTAGAAGTCTATTAGGTGCCCAAAGCCCACAGCAGTAACAACATCAAATGCTGGAGAAGTTGTGGAGCAATGGAAACTCTCATTCACTGCTGGTGAAAATACAAAATGGTAAACACTTTGGAAGACAGTTTGATGGTTTCTCACAAAAGTAAACACACTCTTACCGTATGACCCAGCAACTGCATCCCTTGATATGTACCCAAAGGTGTTGGAAATTTACATTCACACAAAGACCTCTATGTGGATGTTTACTGCAGCTTTCTTCATAATTGCCAAATCTTGGAAGCAACCAAGATGTCCTTCAATGTCCAGGGAAATGTATAAGCACACTCTGGTGCATCCAGGCAATGGGATATTACTCATAAAAAGAAAGGAGTTATCAAGCCATGAAAAGACACGGAAGAAATGTAAAAGCATATTGCTAAGTAAGAGAAGCCAATCTGAAAAGTTTACATACTGTATGATTCAAACAAGATGACTTTCTGAAAAGGCAAAGCTTTCAAGATAGTAAAAAGATCAGAGGGGATGAATAGGCAGAGCACAAAGGATTTTTAGGGCAGTGCAAATACTGTGTATGATACTACAATGATGGATACAGGTCATTACACTTTTGTCTGAACTCATAGCATGTACAACACCAAGAGTGAAACCTAATGTAAACTGTGGCCTTGGGTGATCATGATGTGTCAGTGCAGGTTCACCAGTTGTAACAGCCATACCAGTGTGGTGAGGGTGTTGATAATGGGGTAAGCTACGCATGTGTAGGGGCAGGGGTTATATGGGAAATCTCTGGATCTTCCTTTTAACTTTGCTGTGAACATAAAACTGCTCTAAGTGAATCAAGTCTTTATATATATTATATATATAATGTATAGACACAATTAAGTAATACTATATAATATATAATGCTATATGTAACATTATTATATACATATATAATGTATATATGTATTACATTGTATATATCTATATGTGTATATATATATAAAACAAAAGAAAAGAAAAAAGAAAAAGAATGAAAAACTGAAAGAAAGAAAAGTGGAATTGAGGATAACTTCATATTTAGCAGCTTAGTTAAAAGGCAGCAAGAAGTTATTACCCTCCGATATCTGTCTAGTAACTTATGTGAAATGAGCCAGTTTTGAAGTCCAGTTTCCTATATGTGGAATTTTGGGTTTTGCACTCTTAGCTAATATGGCAAGTGATCTGCCCTTGTCCCCCTTTACATGGGAAGGGCAAAGGGCAAGCAAACAGACCTACTTCCCTACAGATTCCTCATTGTCACCAGAATAGCTGGCTTCCTATGAGGTTGTATGAAGTTGCCTTTCATTTATGGAATTAGGGGACAGGAAAGGGCACTGTTTATCTTACACGGCAGTAGAGTATTGGCTTCCTTGGATAGCTGCATAGAATGGTTGTTTGTATGCTGTATCTCCCATTCCCTGAAGTACACAGAGTGTTTAACTTAGTCTTTCACTTACAGTAGTTTCCTGCCTCCAAACTATGTAAACAGGCGGATGGTCCAAAGGAATCATGAGGTGATCTTCTCGTAAAAATAGGAACAGTTAGATTTGTGTCCATAGTGCTTCACATAATTCTGATTTAACCCTCACAAACAGCCTTGTGAGACAAGAAGGATAGATACAATTATTATCTATTATTTTACCGAAGAATAATTTGAGGATCAGAGCATTTAATGAAACATCCAAACATTTAGCAAGTCAATCAATCGGTCTGGCTTAGTGAGCGCCTCCTGTGTGTCAGCATGTCGTGTTCTGAACAGGGTCCAAAAGGCGGATAAGTCCCTCAACTAGAAGTATGGGGGCTTACAAGGGGAGACATGTGGTTAACATGTGTCATAAGCATGTATCAGTCTGTGGGTGCTGCTATAACAAAATACCACAGACTGGGTGGCTCATCAACAGCTAAAATTTACTTCTCACAGTTCTGGAGACTGGAAGGAAAAAATCAGGGTGCCTGTGTGGTTGCGGTCTTCTACACCACAGACTTCTCTCTGTGCCCTTCACATAGTGGAAGGGGCAAGGGTCTCCCTGGAGCCTCTTCAATAAAGGCACTAATCCCACTCATGAGGGCTCCACCCTCATGATTTAAGCACCCCCCAAAGTCCCCACCTCCCTAGAACCTTCACCTTTGGGGGTTAGGATTTCAACACATGAATTTGGAAAGGGGCACATTCAGAGCACAGCTGTAAGTGCAGATAACGTAATGTCAGGTACTGGTCATGGCCGTGGAGACAAGAAACTAGTAATGTTGCACAGAACTCTGGCTGTGACTAGTAAGGGCTTCTGCTTTGGCTCTGGTGGAGATGAAGAAGTGCTGTGAACTGAGTCCTGAGTGTGGAGAAGGAAGCTGGCATGTAAACTGAGGGAATAGCAGAGCAACAAACACCTTAAGTAAGACAGCAATGAACTTGGCATGTTAGAGAGGTAGAACAAAGGACCAATTTACATGGGGTATGATGAGAAAAAGGAGGTTAGCAAGAAATGAGGTCTGAGGGATGGGTAGTGGTCAATCACGTAGGGCTTTGGAGACCACAGTAAGGAGTCTGGGTTTTATTCTCAGTGTAAGGGAAGTTTTTGTGTTTTTATAAAACATTTTTTTTCAAGCATATATTGCATATCAGAAAATTCACCTATCTCAAGGGTGCAATTCAATGATTTTTAAATGTTTAAACTGAAGGACACAATCATCACCATAAATCAATTTTTTTTGCCATAATTCAATTTCAGATCATTCCCATATTTCCAGTATGATCCTTCATGGCTCACTTACAGTTATTCCCTGTTTCCATCTCCAGCCCTATCCGACTGCTAATCTACTTTCTGCCTCTTTAAATTTGCCTTTTCTGGAAATTTCCTATAAATGGAAACATACAATATATAGTTTCTTGTGTCTTGCTTGTTTCACTTGGCATGTTTTTGAGGTTCCATAGCACATGTCAGTAGTTTGTTCCTCTTTATTGCTGAATAGTGTTCCACTGTATGCATGTGTTACCATTTGTTTATGTATTTACCTGTAAATAAATATGTAGGTTGTCCCAGTTTTTAGCTACTATGAATGATGGTGCTATGAACAGCTGCATGCAAATCTCTTAGTGGAAAAATGTTCTCATTCCTCTGGGGCAGATACCTAGAAGTGGAATTGCTAGGTGGTATGGTTGTTTTA
Organism: Herpailurus yagouaroundi; assembly: GCF_014898765.1. Lineage (NCBI taxonomy): Eukaryota > Metazoa > Chordata > Mammalia > Carnivora > Felidae > Herpailurus > Herpailurus yagouaroundi. The sequence goes on from NW_024412377.1 coordinate 106,568,509, forward strand.
TGTTTAACATTCCGAGAAACTGCAAACTGTTTTCCAGAGTGACTGCACCGTTTTATATTCTCGACAGTAAGGCAAGAGGGTTCCCATTTTTCAACAAGCTCAACAGCATTTGCTCTTGTGTGTTTTATTTGTGATAGACACTTTTTAGTATGTGAAATAGTATTCCTTTGTAGGCTTCTCTTGCATTTCCTTAACGACTAATGACGTTGAACATTTTTTTAAAGTTTTTTTTTTAAGTTGGAGAGAGAGAACGACAGAGACCACATGAATGGGGGAGGAGCAGAGAGAGAGAGGGAGAGAGAGAATCCCAATCAGGCTCCATGCTAGCACAGAGCCCAACGTGGGGTTCAAACCCACAAAGAGTAAGATCATGATCTGAGCTGAAATCAGGACTCGGATACTTAACTGACTGAGCCACCCAGGCGCTCTGGCAATGGAGGAGTTGTAAGCAAGGGGAACATATGATATGATGTATGCTGTAAAGCTCAATCTGGTGGCTTAATGGTGGCTAGACTATAGGCAAGATACCGGTTAGGAGTTGGTTGCAGTGATCCAGAGAGAGATGATGGCATCTTGGATTCAGGTTATAACAATGGAGGTAGGGAGGAGTTTGAATAGATATACATTGTGGAGGGGGAGCCAACAGAGTTGACTAAAGGATTGGATGTGGGGTGTGGGTGTGAGGGACAGAGAGGTATCTAACTGAACAACTGTGAAGGTAGTAGTGCCATTTACTGTCAAGAGGGAAGCTTATGGGGAAGCAAATATGATGGTTATGCTAGGGTTGGTAGTCAGTGCTTATTTTAGTGACATCACACTTTTGGTGTTTATTCAATATCCAAGAAGAAATGTTGAGTATATAGTTGGAAATGAGAATCTGGAGCTCAGAAGAGAGGTCTAGGGTGGAGACACAAATGTGGGAGTTATCAGCTTATGGCTAGCATTTAAAGCCTGAGGACCTAAGGAGAAACTGGAGAAAAAAGGAACAGAGAATGAAACCAAGAGGTACTTCAAAAGAGTCCCTTACAGACATCAGAGGGTAAGGCTGATACTTTGGAAGTTAGGATTTGGGTGAAAGTAAGCTAAGGGAAGCATCTAGAAATAGGTAAATTGACTACTAAGTCTATACCCATGTTGTCCAATACTGTAGTGACTAGCCCCCTGTGACTAGCTGAGCACTTAAAATGTAGCTCATCAAGATGACACGTGTGTATGTATGAAGCACACAGTGGATTTCAAAGAATACAAAAAAGAATGTAAAATCCCATTAGGAATGTTTATATTGATTACATGTTGAAATGATAATATTTTGGATATATTGACTTACATGAAACTATTATTAAAATTAATTTCACCTGTTTCTTTGTACTTAAATGGCTACTAGAAATTTGAAATTGCATATGTGGCTCACATTCCATTTCTCCATCTTTTTCACTTTCTATTTCTATTGGACTGGGCAAACGGTCTGTTCATAGTCTCATCATTATTGTGGCAGTACTCTTGAATGTATATGAGAATTTCATAGGCATTCACTCCAAATATTTCTTAAGGCATAGGTCATGTCCACAACATCAAGAAAAGTGCTAATATGTTGCATATTTTCAATATGTGTTTATGTTGTGCAGATAAACCTATATTTTAGCAAAGACAATGCCACATGGATCATTTGAGCCTCGCTGAACTGGGAACCTGTTGAAATGGAGGTATCATATCCTTGATGTTTGTGATGCTGAAGATGTGCTTGCTGACTGCAAAGGAATTTCAATCAAATAAATCCTTTCTTCCATCTGGTGATACACAACTTGATTAAATGAAAAGAAACTTAATTATTTAATAAGGTCAAATATGAGTTAAAATTATTCGATCTTTTCCTTTTCATTTATGAGTTTCTTAATATACTACAAAAATCAGTTACATCATATTCTCTTCCCATTGATAGTATATCAAGAGTTTCCTTTTAGAAATAGAAAAGTTCCCTTTCGTTAGAAATCACAGAGATAAACTATGCAGATGTAATTTGGCAAACTTTCCCTACTTTTTCATCTGCCTCCAATGAATAAGGTCATTTGAACAGAGAAGTTCCCTCAAGGCATATACCTGCACTATTTTTTATGTTTTACAAGATGGATAACTGGCTAGATTTTATACAGACCTCAATGAGAATTTTTGTGATCTCAACAGAGAAATTTCCCTAGTACTTATGATTAAAATATCCAATCAAGAGGTATAGTAATAGTCCATGCATCTAGTTCATTGAAGACTTGGTTGGCTGTTTCACAGTAGTAAATTTTCTTTATAGCTAAGCTTTGTATAGGTTGCTTCTTGTAGCATTAAGTTTTCCTTTCTGGAAAAAGTTGCCACACAGTTTGCCTGACTGGCAGAGCATGCTAAATACACTTTCATCCTCACTGGGTATCTCAGACAAGCCACATGTTGTAAAGGACTGTTGAGGTTGTCTACAGACTAGGCAGTCTGGTCCTACTATGCCATTAACTTCTCCTGTGATTCAAGGAGTAATAGCCCTCTCTGGGCTTTGGCTTCCTTGCCAGCCCAACGAAAGCAACATTCTAGATCAGTAGCTCTTAAAGAAACTTCAGCATGTAGCAGATGGCTTGTTAAGACACAAACTGCCCAGTCCTACTACCCAGAGTTTCAGATCCAATAGGTCTGAGCAGGGCCCTGAGAATGTGCATTTCTGATCAATTCTGATGTTGGTTTAGGGACCATCCTGAGAACCGCTCATCATCTCGGCCATGTTCCTTGTAGCTCAGCTTTCTGTGATTTTGTCTCCTGAGAGGTTATTTGTTGGTTGGCTTACTTAATGCAGAAACTCTCTAAAGATTTCAGACAGTCTGATAACTCTAAAATAGGCTTTCATAAAGCAAAACTGTCATCACAAATTCAGGCATCTCTAATTTTGAAAAAATGGAAACTAGATTATTTTATTAGCATTCTGAGATTGTATATAAAAATAAACTTTGCAGTTTGGAGAGAAGATAAGTCAGTATTAATTTCTTTTCTCAATATACCAATTACTGCTTATCCATCTAACCATTACATTTCAGCTGAAATACAAATTTGGGAAAACGTGTAGACAGACTGCTTAATCACTCCCTGCACGAAATTCTCTGATGTAATAGGTTTTCTCCTTGGGTCACTTCAGCAATATGCAATCATGTTTTATTTTTCACTTCTGTTGCAGTAAAGCTGAGAAGCAAAAAGAGGATTTAAAATAGCGTGCCATAAAACCATCCTTATTAATTCAAATATTTGCAATGGGAATTAGCCAGGTAATGTGTTTTAGTGTTTTAACTGTAAACCAAAGAGTATGCTTTTCCCATATTAGACGCAGAATCTAGTTTTTGGTACAATGTATATGCTTCAAAATGTCCTAAATAATGATTGAAAACTTCAGGGAAGTGAATGCTAACTATTAATCTGTTAGGGACTTGTTAGTTAGAGCTAGAGAAATCATTGGTGCTCACTTAATATGTTTCTTTATTTGTGAGAAAGGAATAGTTTTCCTTCTATATTAGCATTTCTTCAGGTCATACTTAATTGTAAGTAATATATTTCCCCAAGTTGTTGACTGAAAAGTGCTGTATTGCCTATTGCAGCAGGTTGTTTTTCACCACGAGTCTAGCTTCTGAAGATGCAGGTGCCCACAGAGGTAAAGGAAGGAAGTGTCACCAGCCTCTCCAGCCAGCTGCAGATGAATATTGTGGCCAACTCACCTCACTTCCAAGTCTTGAGCTATAATGATCACCAGCATTAGAAATTGTCAAGAAGTGCCTCTCTGAATGGATTTAAAACACAATATTCGATGCTGGCCAGGGCCCAGTTAATAGGAGTGAAAGCTGATATATCGTTTCTGGAGAGCAGTTTGGCAGGAATCATCACAATTTGTAGAAATTGACCTCCTTTAATTCAGTAATCCCCCTTCTAGGAATCCATTCCCAGGAAATATCAGAGATACTGACAAAGATTTGTATGCATAGAGAGTTACGGCCATACTATTAGTAACACAGGAAAAAATTAAAAAAAGGAAAACATCCTAAGTCACCAATAACAGAGGGATGGTTAAATAAATTATGGGTCATCAGAATTTCTTCCAAATTAGTTTGGAAGAATTTTCAATGACAGGAAAATGCTCTCGCCATAACGTAAGTGAGAGGAAAGGCGCAGATGAAAACCTATAAAATCAGGTCATTTGAGGATGAATGTGTTGTACCAGTTTGGTTAAGGTGGGAACTGTAGGTCCCAGAACTATGATTTCTGTTTCCTATCTGGGTTGTAGCTGGCCAAAACAAGAACTTCTATGAGATTCAGAAGGCAAAAGTGACAAAGCTGCCATTGCTTTCTGAAAGTATTTCTGGTCAGATATAGCAAAGGACACATTGTCTAGTGGGTTCCAGCTCTTCTCTCAACATCCAGCACTTCCTGTTTCCGGTCTTGAGGACAACCCAGTGGTGGTCTCAAGCGCCTTGTCTGTAGATCCATAGAAGACAAAACCACACAGAGGCAACAGCTTTCAAGAGACTTCTTCACAAATGCTCCCTAAGTGATCTCACTTTGTGGCATCTGTTTCCTGTTGCTCCTATAATGAATTGCCACAAACTTAATGACTTTAAGCAAAACAGATTTATTCTCTTGTAGGTGCAGAGGCCAAATGTCCAAAATCAGTTTCACTAATCATAACCCAACAAGTTTGCAGGACTGTTTCCTTCAGGAGGTTGTAGGGGAGAATCTGTTTCCTTGCCTTTCTTAGCTTCTGGAGGCCTCTTGCATTCCTTAGCTCATAACCCCTTCCTCACTCTGAAGTTTGAAGAGAGAAAGGTACATTTGGAACGGTCCTTGTGCAGAACAAGAGAGTGGCTGGAGTACTGTGGTGTTTGCACGGTGTGGCGAGCTCAGGTGAGCAGCACCAGTCAGCCTGGATCTGTGATTTTCTCAAGTTTCATTCAATAGCCAGGGTGCCCAGAAGCAAAGGTAGATGATAAGGCCACTCCAAGTTGGGGTTTTCTAAGCAGGTGAGAAGGAAAGTCAATGGGGCAAAGGAGTTGAAGAACTCCAGTGCAATTTCTCTCCTTGATCTCCATGCTACAGAGGAGGAAGTAGAAGCACGAGGAATTGGTGTGACTTACCCAAAGCCATAGAACTGGCAGGGGTAGACCTAAACCCAGGTCTCCTTAACAGAAGAGCAGTGCTGTTCTCCTGCAGTAGAGTGAAGGGCTGCTCTAAGTGTGGTCTCCTCATCAAGTCGGGATCACCTGGGGAGCCAGGTGGAGCCTGCTGATTAAGATGCAGATTTATAGGGGCGCCTGGGTGGCGCAGTCGGTTAAGCGTCCGACTTCAGCCAGGTCACGATTTCACGGTCCGTGAGTTCGAGCCCCGCGTCGGGCTCTGGGCTGATGGCTCAGAGCCTGGAGCCTGTTTCGGATTCTGTGTCTCCCTCTCTCTCTGCCCCTCGCCCATTCATGCTCTGTCTCTCTCTGTCCCAAAAATAAATAAACGTAGAAAAAAAAATTTTTTTTAAAAATGCAGATTTATAAACCCTGACTGAGATTTAACAAGCACTCCCAGTGATTCTGAAGCATAATAAGGTTTATGAATTGCTAAGATAGAGCAGAGTCATTGTCTTGTGGAGAGAACACAACAGCAGAAAAATGGCAGGGAGAGCAAGGGAGTTAGGGGACAGTTTAATAGCGAGAGACAACATGTATGAACTTCTGGAATAAGAGGGGTGGGGAAGACGAGTTGGCACCCAATGATGGTCAATAGACACCACGTTGAGTAGATCTGCAGGGATGCAGCGGATTTACGTTAACAATAAGCAAGACAATATGGAGGAAGACCAAAGACAACCCTCACTTTTTGCCACAGCATTTCCCTTCTGTTGTTAAAGTCTTGAGAATATTCATAATCCAAGTAGTATCTATGCTTCTAAGTAAGACCAAGGGACATTCAATAGCCTCTCCGTTTTCCTACTGACTAAATATCAAAAGCAAATGAAACTACCACAGACTCAACAGGCTCAAATTCCAGACTTAGAGTTAAGATAGGCAAGGTTCCTTGACTTGGATATGGCCAGAAAGGAAGGGTTGTGTGGCTTCAGCTGGCAGACAGACTGTCACTGTTTCATAGGATATCAATATCCCAAACCCATGCCAACTGGTAGAAAGAACAAATATACTTTTGGGGACGTATATGCCTCATGGGAATTGCATTCTGAGATCTAAGCTAGAGGTGGGTTCCACACAGCAGAGATTTGAATGGAAAAGCAATCTTGTCTCCACAGAAGATCTATCAAAAATATGTAAAATCAGACACATTTATCTAAAACTCATTTGTATCTATAAAAACAGCCCAGATCCAAGGAAATATTTTTTTATATTTGTTTCTGTTTGTTTTGATCAGCTCCTGGTTTAAAAAATACTAGCATAGGCAGTCTTGAGATATTGAACATATAATGAATGTATCTCCTCTTACATGCCCACAACTTGCAAACATCAAGGAACTGTTATCTCTTCAAAAGTTGGGTGTTTTAAGGAATGTGAGGAAAAAAACCTAAAATGGTGACTTAAAGCTACCATTTATTAGTACCAAAAAATAGGCTATCAGGGACTCCAAGTCCATGTTCCTTGAAGCACTGGATATCCCAAATTACTTTCACATGTTATCAACTTGCTATAACACATGTGCCACTTTGTGTTAATAAAGTGGAGCAGTATTGGGCACCTGGGTGGCTCAGGCGGTTAAGCATCTGACTTTGGCCCAGGTCACGATCTCACGGTCCATGGGTTCGAGCCCTGCATCGGGCTCTGTGCTGACAGCTCAGAGCCTGGAGCCTGCTTTGGATTCTATGTCTCCCTCTCTCTCTGCCCCTCCCCTGCTCATACTCTCTCTCTGTCTCAAAAATAAATAAAAACATTAAAAAAAATTTTTTTTAAGTGGAGCAGTATTAACACTTGGTGTTAATAAATTGAGCAGTAACAGTATGATACCACTCCAAACATAGTGTGTGATTTATAAGTTTATATTTTAATACACGAATACAAAATATCTTGAAGAAAGTTTCCGGACTGTGTTGGAGTGATCAACTTTTAAAATATAGTGTTTTTAGGGCGCCTGGGTGGCTCACTCAGTTAGGTGTCTGATTCTGGCTTGGGTCATGATCTCACAGTTCATGAGTTTGACCCCTGTGTCGGGCTCTGGACTGACAGCTCAGAGACTGGGGCCTGTTATGGATTCTCTGTCTTGTCCTCTCTGTTCCCCTCCCCCACTCACATCTGTCTGTCTCTCTCTCTCTCAAAGATAAATAAACATTAAAATTTTTTTCAGTTTCCCTTTAAATAAAATAAAATAAAAATTTAGTTCTATTAACAAATTTATAAATGCTTTTTCTCTGTGATATGTCAAGCCCATTTCAACAGATACATACACCCAAGTACAGAATGATGAATGCATACTTACTGAAGCATTTTTCATAATAGCAAGAAAACAATCCAAGTGTCCACAGCAGGGAACTGGCTTAATAAACAACTATATATCCATGAATACTATACACCTATAAACAGAAAAATAAGAAAGTTGTTCTCCATTTACATTGATATGGAAAGTTATGTAGGATATACTATTCAGTTAAAAAACAAAACCAAACAAAGCAAAACAAAAGACCGAGGTACAGATCACAGTGTAAAGTATGCTGCTGGCTTTTGTGAAAAAAAGGAATGATACATGCTTGCACTTCCCGGCATCTGCATAAAGTCCCTGGAGAGATCACATAAGAAACAAGTAAATGGGAGGGAGGGAGGGAAGGAGGCTTTTCAACTTATACCTTGTTGAGGCTTTTTAATTTCTGAACCATGCGACTATGTCACTTGTGCAAAACAATTAACAAACTTTTAAAGTTGATTTATTTTGAGAGAAAAAGAGAGAGAGGGAGAGAGAGCCTGAGGGGGGGAGGGGCGGAGAGAGAGAGAGAGAGAGAGAGGGAGAGGGAGAGAGAACTTCAAGCAGGCTCCACACTCAGCAGTGTCTGACACAGGGCTCAGTCTCATGACAGTGAGCTCACAGGCTGAACCAATATCAAGAGTCAGATGCTTAACCAACTGAGCCACCCAGGCACCCCCAAATAAAATTTTAAAAGACAATGGATAACGTAGAAGTATTAAAATTGTGGTATTCGTGATAAAGGGTGGGAGCATCTGTTTATTTGGCTTGTTATAGTTGATTTCCTTCTAGTGGATGCTTACTGTTCCTCTTGTCACATTCAGGAACCATAGGCTGATGGCCATGCCTGAGGAGGATGTTGCCCTCTCCCTCATCCCTTTATTCACCAGTCACCAAATCTAGTTCAAGTAACAATCTGCCTACTTTCTCAGTTCTTTCTCTCCACCACTCTCCTTGCCTAAGCTTAGGCCACCAGCTTCCCTTCCCTGGTTTATAGCATCAGCCTGCCCTCGGTCTTCCTGCCTCCAACCTTGTCCCTTCAAGTTCTCCTCCAGGGTATTGCGAGAATGTTTTATTTAACATACAACTCTGATCTTGTCCTATTCCTGTTCAAAGGCTTTTATTATCCCCCACTCCTCCATTGTCTTCAAAATAAACTCTGAACCCCTTACTCAGCACTTAAGGCTCTCCATAATCACACACTGCTCCCCTTTCCAGTCTCATTCTTTTTCTGCCCTAAGCTACCTTCCCCAATGCCACATGGGAAGCACTGACCCAACTTTGCTGACCCATCACCTCTTCTCTCCTAGCCTTTGTGAGCACTGTTTCCTTTGCAGAGAACATTTCCTATCCACTTCTTGTTTTTTTTTGCTGGTTTACTGTCATTTTTTCCTTAAGCCCCTGCCTTAATAGGATTCTTGTAGGAAATCATTCCTGACTACCTCCTAATACACCTCACATTTAAGAGTTAATGAAACTGAATGATAACAAGATATGACCTCAACAAACATAGTACAAGATTGACCAGTTTTATATTTTAAACTAGAACTATAAAATCTTGGAGAAAGATCATTTTGGAATGATCAACTTTCTTACAATTGTGCTATTTAACATAATTTTTAATGTTTTTAGCTTTTCAGGATTAAGTAACCTTTCTCTGTGATCCCACAGTAGCCCACCACCACCTGCATACCTCTATCACAGCACTGATCACACACTTATACAATTGTCTGATTTCCTCACTGGACTGTGAGATCCTTGGGGACAGGGATACCGCTGTTTATTGTTGCATTTCCAGGGCCCAGCTGGAAATGACTATAACCTACATGAGACTGAGCAAGAAGTGATTTAAGGGCAACATCTCTGAGCTTACTCCCAAAGTATTTCCACCGGGGAAGGTGTTAAATGCCGTTGCACAACAGTTGTCCCCAACTCCCCATCGCTGAGCAATGACATAGGCATTTACAGTGAGACCTAAAAGTAGGATATGACTCTTCTGCTTCAAAGCTGTTTTTAAATGCCCCACCCAAAACCATAGGGCTGAGAAAGAAAATCCCACAGAGGGAACATGTGGAGAGCTCTTGTAAACAAGGCCCAGAGCACTCCCTCCCGAGGTGAAGAAACAACATCTAATAACTCTCTGGGGCTACTAGTAAGAGACCTGCAGCACCTTCAAACTCGTCACAAAAAGATACCACATAGATACACATCTACATTAGAAGAAAATAGCCCAGTCTGGACCAGAACTCTTCTGTCACGAAAATTATAAAAGGATTACCAATTTCTTTGGTGAGGAGGAATTAGAGACTCCTATTGGACTCACCGTAGGGCCTTTATTCCTTGTGTACTATAGGATGAATTAGTACGCAGTCTCATTTATAGATTGAGTTATTCTCAACTAAGCTTTGTGTTAAACAACATCTAGGTCTATTAATATAGACCTAGATCCAAGGATTCCTGCCAGATAATAAGAATCAAAATTCTAACCTTCAGAATGGGCAAAACCATGTAAGGGGCAAAACCTTTTCTCCCTGCCTCCCCCTGACCCTGTGCATCCTCCTCACCTCACATCCCTTTCAGACTGGATCTTATTAGGGTTTGTTTCTATCTTAGCGTGTGACATGCACAGATAACTGATGCTGAAGATCTGTTGAATGAATGAGTGAATGAATGCATGAAATGTACATGCTTTCTGTCAATAGTTCTGGTTCTATATCTTAACATAAGGTAGACCTTATACCACTTTCTCCATCACAAGCATAAATCTTATAAATGGATTTCATGTACTTCTGTTATATTAACAGCTAGCTGTAGCTCTATTGCCAAAGACTGTATTTTCTTCTACCATTAATCTTTCTCCAGCTTGTGAGCTGGGAAAGTCATAATGATGGAAGTTGTCATAATGAACCCAAACAGTAATTGTAATAAGAAAATGGAGGGAGAAAATTGAAAAGGAAAATGCCTCTCCCACAGCACCACAGATAAATGACCATATTCTCTCCCAATTCCAAGTCTGCGCAGTTGTATTTGTTCTTGTCAAGATCATTAGGTACCAAAAGACCATTTGACATTAGTGGGAATGTTATTTTTAATAGGAGTAATATGGGGCGCCTGGGTGGCGCAGTCGGTTAAGCGTCCGACTTCAGCCAGGTCACGATCTCGCGGTCCGTGAGTTCGAGCCCCGCGTCGGGCTCTGGGCTGATGGCTCAGAGCCTGGAGCCTGTTTCCGATTATGTGTCTCCCTCTCTCTCTGCCCCTCCCCCGTTCATGCTCTGTCTCTCTCTGTCCCAAAAATAAATAAACATTGAAAAAAAATTAATAGGAGTAATATATTGATGTAAAAAAAAAAGCATACCTCTTCCCTTCTGTAGGTTCTATCTAATTCACAAAATTTTAAGAGCTAAAGTGCATTTAAAATACTTAACAAAAAAGTTTATATGAATAAGACATGAAAGGGGGTAACCTCCTTCAACCAAGCTTCTCAAACTGAGATAAGCAATTACTTCTAACAAAGCAATCAAGGGATTGAATGAGAACAGGTTCACTGCTAACTTAGTTAAATATTAATTTGGGGATTTAAAAGATTTTTTTTCCACAGCTCTTTTCTCCTCTAGGAAAAAAAAAAAAAAGATGTTTTCAAAGTCATCCCCAGTCATTTTGATAAGTTATATCTTCCTGCCATTCTGCAGCATTTAACATACGATGAGAATTACCAGAGAATATAGAGAAATTTATAAGACTGCTAAATCATTCTGACACCCTCTGGGTCCTGATGGATTTAGTAATGAGCTCCACAATGAGATCCAAGACAAATTAAATCATTAAGCGCTTGATTCAGAGGATAAAGGCCTTCTTCTGAATTACCAAGAATTTAGCTTGGAATGATTTCCAAGTTCTACCCACTCTGGCCATATAGCAATGATGCCGTAAGAAGGCGTTACTTATGTTAAACTGATAACTAATTTCAAATGACCTCCTCCCACACTGCCCATGTCTTTGCCCTGATGTTCAACCTCCCTCCAGGGGAGTTAAGTTGATGATGACAAAGAACCCTGATCTTGCCCCAGTATTTATTTTAGGAGAGCAAAACAGATATTCTTAAAATAGAGAAATTATTTCTCCTCCAATCTCTTTCTTTTTCTTTTTCCCAGCTTCCTCCAACTGACTTACATTCAATCCAACTCTTAGACAAACCTATGAAATCAGAGAAGTCTGGATTCTCAATGCTGGCTGCACATGAGAATTATCTAGGGAGCCCCTAAAATAATCCCATGCCCAGCTCTATCCCAGGCCAACTATGTCAGAAGATCTGGGACTGGATCCAGGTATCTGTATGTAAAGTTCTCCAAGAGATGCCAGTGTGCAGCCAGTGCTGACACTCTAGGAGAGCAGAGTCAAGTTGATGTGATGTTCCTTGAGTCTTCAGAAAGGCAGTTAGTTTAGTGCCCCCGACCAGGCGTAGTATGGGGCCTGGAGGTGGGAGTCTTTTACAGCAATGACATAAGAGAAACCAAAGGATCATTTATACCTAGGAAATTATCTATGGCAAGACTTTCACTTGGTTTAATTAAAAATACTTTCCAAATTTTTGCACAATGCTAATACAAGGACTCTTAGTAACCTACTGTAACAAGAGGAATCAAATAAAAGTATAGCACTGCTATGTACCCAAGGTACCCCATACAAACGTTTTCAACAAGTTAGTTTCTCTCTGCAGAGAGATCTATAAGAGACTTCACTGGTTTTTAAAGATAGTCAATGCAAACAAACAAACAAACAAACTTAAGAATCTCCTGGAGAAATTAAGCCAATCTCCAATCTCTTCTTTTTTTTTTTTTTTTTTTTTTGAGAGAAAGAGCAGGGGAGAGGTGTAAAGATAGAGAGAGTCAGAATCTTAAGCAGTCTCCACACCCAGCACAGGACCCCAAACAGGGCTCAATCCCACAACCCTGGGATCATGACCTGAGCCAAAACCAAGAGTAGTATGCTTAAATGACGAAGCCATCCAGGTGCCCCAAGCCAAAATTTTACCCAACTTGAATGAGATGATGCTTTAAGGTTACACCACCCAAGGTTGCTGTCCCCATCCAGTGTGACTTCACCAACACCATAGCATTTCAGGGTTAAAGGGCTGATGATGTGGCAGATGACTAGAAGCAACACAGCACCTTCAGGTAACCAAAAGTGATTTTATGGAAGGAGTCCTAGATGGCTTTTTCAAGGACTCTCCCTTACATTGAAGTGAGACCACTTCCTGGGCTCAGGACCCAGTAAGCATCATGTATGATCATCAAGCTGGGTGAAGTTACATGATATGGTCAGGATATATCTGGTCTTACCAGCAATGTCCATAGAAATGCCAGCAATGTTCAGGCTACTTGGCTCTTTTGGATTCCTACTTTAAGAGTGTTTGCTGTGTTAAAACTGTCCTAAGCCCAGTTCATAGGAATGAGCAAAATTTTCCCCATTTTTTATTTTCACTATAAAATAAGGGTAGGGCCTTTGCTTTTAAGTTCTCTGTAAGCATTTAAGAACGAAATCCTTTTGGGAGTGGGAGGTTTCTTCCTTCCTGTACTAATTTCCTGTATTAATTTAAAGATACCTGGCATGGGTTGTAAATTTTCTGATTTTGCCATTAATCAATACATTGGCCAGGATTTTCCTTTTTCTGAAAATACCCATGGTTAGCCTGTTAATTTGTACAGACTTTCTAAAAGACAGTTTGTACAATAGTGATTAAAAATTTGATTTAAAATACATATATCCTTTGACCCAGAATTCCTGCTTCTAAAAAATGCCCGAAGAAAATACATATATAAATAAGCATATGTGCCAAGATGAGCTACAAAGATGTTCACTGCAGTGTGTTTTATAACAGGAAAAAGTTGGAAATAATCTAAACGAAGAGATACTGGTTAAATATATTATGGCACAGCCTCAGGATTCCTTGGTGGTGCCTCAGGGGTGATTGGGTAAAGGGTGGGAAAGGATAAAAGCCAATGGGAGCCTAAGTAGGTGGGGCCCTGGGTCTCACATTCCTGCTTCAACATCAAAAGCTTCAATTTTATCAGTTTCTTTTGGAAAATTAGTTCTGCTGCCAAAAATAGTTGGAAATGGAATGAGTACTATTGAAACAGAAAGTGGTTAAAAATACCCTGCAAAGTGGGAAAAGACTGCAAAACTATTTTGGTTTAATCTCATTTCCATTGATACGTATATGTATACCTACATATGAAAAAAATACACACAAAGAATCTATATAACAATGAACATGTTATTCATCTGGGTAATAAGAAAAAAGTTATTTTTAACTTTAAAATTTTTTCAGGGCGCCTTGGGGGCTCAAGTCAATAGTGCCTGTGACTCTTGATCTCTGGGTCATGAGTTAAGTCCCATGTTGAGCAGAGAGATTACTTAAAAAGTAGAACAACTTGAAAATCTTTTTCTACATGATTCTCAGTGACTTTTCAGGTTTTTCAGTCGCTATGATGCTGAATCAAGTCAATAATTAACTACCAATTCTTCATCGGAAGACTATAACTTTCACAGACCCCTTTAGTTTTTCAAAGAAGGATAAATCAGTTCATAAGGAGAGGGAAAACATATGTTTACACAGTAAAAACATAAAATTCTTACATATTTTGTACTTAATGAAATTGTAATAGCGAAGACATTCAATTATCAATGATGATGGTGATAATGATGGTGATGGTGATGGAATCACTAACTTGTATTGAGAGATTTCACAGTGCCAGGCATTGTTCTAAGCACTTTACATGTATCAGCTCTTAATCCTGACAATACCTGTATGGGGTAGGAACTATTAACAGCCCCATTTTCCTGAAGGGGAGACTGAGGAACAGAGAGAATACACAATGAGTGTTGTTGCCAGGATTTAAAGTGCTTCATTCTTTTTTTTTTTAATATGAAATTTATTGTCAAATTGGTTTCCACACAACATCCAGTGCTCATCCCAACAGGTGCCCTCCTCAGTGCCCATCACCCACTTTCCCCTCTCCCTCATCCCCCATCAACCCTCAGTTTATTCTCAATTTTTAAGAGTCTCTTATGGTTTGCCTCCTTCCCTCTCTATAACTTTTTCTCCCCCTGCCCGCCCCCTTGGTCTTCTGTTAAGTTTCTCAGGATCCACATAAGAGTGAAAACATATGGTATCTGTCTTTCTTTGTATGACTTATTTCACTTAGCATAACACTCTCCAGTTCCATCCATGTTGCTACAAAAGGCCATATTTCATTCTTCGTCATTGCCAAGTAGTATTCCATTGTATATATAAACCACAACTTCTTCATCCATTCATCAGTTCATGAACATTTACTCTCTTTCCACAATTTGGCTATTGTTGAAAGTGCTGCTATAAACATTGGGGTACAAGTGCCCCTATGCATCAGCACTCCTGTATCCCTTGGGTAAATTCCTAGCAGTGCTTCATTCATTTTATTATCACCATTCTAAATCTAAAATTGCAAGTGAAGGAGAAGGAGCTAAGATGGCAGAGGAGTAGGGAGATCTGAGGCTTGCCTTGTCCCTCGAACAGCTAGATAAATATCAAATCATTCTGAACCCCCAAGAAACTGATATGAGAACTGAGAGAACAAACTGCACCTCTAGAGGTAGAAAAACAGCCACGTTGTGGAAGGTATGTTATCAAGATTGTAACAGAAATTAGAGAGCTTTTCATCCTTACTATCATGTGGGACAATTTATATAAAACTGAAACCATGTGTTCCTTAAAATGTGACAAAACTCACTTATAAATCTAACTAACTTGGGTTTTTTGGGTTTTTTTGAGAGAAAGAGAGCACGCACATGTGGAAGAAGGGTAGGGGCAGAGGGAGGGAGGGAGGGAGGGAGAGAGAGAGAAAGAGAGGGAGAGAGAATCTCAAGCAGGTTCCACATTCAGCGTGGAACAGTGTGGGCTTGATCCCACGACTATGAGATCCATGAACTGAGTGGAAATCAAGAGTCAGAAGTTTAACTGACTGAGCCATGTAGGTCCCTGGTTTGAATTTTTTAAATAAATGGATTTTATAGTACTAAAAAAAAGTAAGTAAATAAATAAATAAAATGAGACCATTTTCATTTCTTGAAGTTAAAAATATTCTTTTGTTTGAACTCACAGAGGCACAATGACAAAAGACTTCTGATGCCAATAGACCTTGGTTCAAATCCTGGATCTGCTGCTTTTCCTCTCAGAGCCTCAGTTTCCTCATTTGTAATGAGGGTGAATAATTCTCCCTCTACTGAGATGCTGTGGATAAGATTTCCTACATAAAATCTTGGCTCAGTGTGTGCTGCGTGAATAAATGGAAGTTAATATGGCTATTAAGGCAAGAAAATGAAGCAAGTGAGGAACTTAATTGAATAACATTTAAATTATTTTACTACTCAAAAACCCGCTTGAGCAAATGGACCTAGGAATAAATATCCTCTTATGGTGATTATATAATTTATTATCTAAACCAGGGGAATTTAGAGAGGAAAGGGGCCCTATTAATAATTTATCTGGGGTAACAGATAATAATTTATCTGGGGTAACAGACAGTCCTGGGCAAATGGGGATGTGCAATTACCTAACAGTAAGCAGGAGTTCTAAGCCCATAGGTACGGTCCCTTCCTTGCGACCCTCACCTGGCCCATCAGCTCCTACTTCAGAGTGGTCATTAGACTGAGGAACATCAGTGAGAAGATCTCTAGGCTGTATGCCAGCAATATTCAGGAAATTTTAAGTTTACAATGCCTTCTGCTTAGATGAACTGTGTTCTTAAGAATTATCTGGAAAGGGGCACCCAAGTGGTTCAGTTGATTAAGTGTCCAGCTTTGGCTCAGGTCATGATCTCACAGTTTGCGAGTTTGAGGCCAGCATCAGACTATACTGTCATCACTGGTCCTGCTTCGAATCCTCTATCTCCCTCTCTCTCCCTCCCCCCCTCTCAAAAATAAATAAACGTTAAAAATTAAAAACAATAATTATCTGGAAAAAACAATTCTCATGTAGAACGTACTTCATCACATCTTGTCATATGGTCACTCCCTCCTCTGTGGTCTTTGAAGGTAAAGACTGTACAGACTCGTAGGTACAGACTTAAAATCAAACCCAAGATGTGCCCTCCTTTAAGAGCCTCTGCTGCCCTGCCAGCTGTGATCACACCACATGCACACTCCGCTTTCTGAAAGTCACGTACCTCTTGAAATGACATGGTACTCGGCTTGCGTGCAGCACACGTGAATCAAAGGTTCACAGGATGTCAGAGCTCGCAGGGATTCTTGAGTCTAATCCCTTCATTTCAGGCCTGAAGATCTCAAGTGACTCACCTTAGCCAAGGCTACGCAGCTAGCTAAGTGCAGAAGAACCAGAACCCAGGACTGCCCTTGTAGCAGGTGATTCTTGCCTTTATTGTATAGCTCCTTCCCTGAAAACTAGCTCAAAGTGCAATATAGCGATTCCAAAAATAACACAGTATTTCAGACTTGTCAGGGTTATTAGCAAGAATTGAGGATTCTCCCATTGTACTCTACAGCATCCTTATAATTAGACATATTTTTCAGCTCTTATTGGGAGAAAATTAAAATCAGATTTATGTTGATGCTTTAAATCCTCTACGTTGGCCAGGTAATGAGGAGGCTAAATAATGTATGTGTGGAAGAGGCTCAATTGTAAACATAGCCTCCAAGTTGGGATGTTTATTTCCTAACGTTGACATAGATGGGAATAAATATAAATAAAAAATGAGATATCCCAAATCAGGGTGAGAAACCCAAAAATGAAAAACTGATATTCATTATTCTGATGGTTGGGGATTCCAGTTCAGGCATATAAATGAAAAGCAACCCAACCAAGTTCATTGGTTTCTACTGTTTAAATTTGACATTTTCTTGTCTTTTGTATCCGGTATGGTGGTTTAGGTTAAGACAGGAGATAGGGGGTAAAAGAGAACTGAACGAATGCTGGTCACCAGGATATGGGTAATATTCAAAAACATACATTTTTGTGTTTCTTTCTTTCTTTCTCCCTCCCTCCCTCGCCTCCCCTCCTCCCTTTCTCCATCCCTCCCTCTCTTTCTTTCTCTCTTTCTCCCTTTCTTTCTCTCTCTCCTTCCTCTCTCTCTTTCTTTCTGTCCTTCCTTCCTTCCTTCCTTCCTTCCTTCCTTCCTTCCTTCTTGTAGGCTCTATACTGGGCATGGAGCCCAACACAGGGCTTGAACTCACAACACTGAGATCAGGACCTGAGCTGAGATCAAGAGTCAGATGCTTAACCAACTGAGCCAGCCAGACACCCCTCCAATAACACACATTTTAAAAGAAAAGATAAAAGTCCCCTGCCTCAAATATACTTTGCTTCCTAAATGGGGAGGTCAGAGAAGAAATGGCTTAAGTGGTAAATGAGGAAATAGGAAGATCAACAAATAGATTTATTAGCAAGACAGTAGGTTCCTAGATATTCTTGGTCTTGCTCTTCCTGATCTTTTCCTCTTCTGGCAAAAGAAATTCTAAATTCTTTTGAATCTTCTTGAATTGGATTTGAAACACTCACTGAGCTAGTGAAATTATTTAAGAAAAAGAAATAAAAGGCAGCCTGACTGGAAAAGAAGTAGACCTGTTTCTATTGGTAGATGACTTGATCTTATACATAAAAAATCCTCAAGAATCTGCCAAAAATGCTGTCAGAATAAATAAGCTCAGCAAGGTTGCAGGGTGCAATATCAGTATTCAAAAAATTAATTGTACATTAATTGTGATGTAATGTCACATTACTACTGACCTTCTGGTGATAGGTCAGAAGGAGAAACACCTGCTTCTGGAGTACTGTTGACTGCAGAAAATGAAACTTCAGATAAGAGGGCAGGTGGGGTACTATAGTTCTTTACACTAGCAGAGAACAATCCAAAAATGAAATTAAGATCACAGTGAAATTTATAATAGCATCAAAGAGAAAGAAATATTTCATAATAAGTGTAACAAAAGAAGTACAATATTTCTATGCTGAAAACTATAAAATAATGCTGAAAAAAACTAAAGAAGACCTGTGTAAATGAAAAGATACCCCACCTTCATGAATCTAAAGACATATTATTATTAAGATGGCAATACTACATACAATGATCTATAGATCCAATGTAATCCATATCAAAATCCCAACTGACTTTTTTTTTGCAGAAATTAACAAACTGATGATAAAATTCATGTGAAAATGCAAGAAACCCAGAAGAGTCAAATCAATTTTGAAAAAGGACAAAGATGAAGGACTCACATTTCCCAATTTCAGCATTTACTACAAAGCTGCAATGATCAAGACAGTGTGGTCCTGGCAGAACAGGAATGTAGATCAATGGAATCATTGTGAAAGTCCATTTATAATCAATTAACTTTTTATAAAGGTGTCAGACAATTCAATAAGGGAAAGAATGGCCTTCAACAAATGGTACCCGGACAACTGGATATTCACATATAACAATAAACTCAGATTTCTATTTCACACTATAAACAAAAATTAACTAAAAAGGGATCATAGGTCTATATGTAAGAATTAAAACTATACAACTCTTAGAAGAAAATGTAAGGGTACATTTTTGTGACCTTGGATTAGGCAATGATTTCTGTGCTACCACACCAAAAGCACAAGCAACAAAAGAAAAAATAGGTAAATGAGACTTCTTCAAAATTTAAAACTTTTGTGGTTTCTCCACCAAGAAAGCAAAAGACAGCCCAGAGAAAATATTGCAAATCATATATCTTGTGGACTTGTACCCAGAATATATAAGAGAGTTCTTATAACTTGACAATAAAAAGACAAATAACCCAACTTACAAATGAGTAAAGGATTTGAACAGACATATCTCCAAAGAAGATACACAAATGGCCAATAAGCATATGAAAGGATGATCAACCATTAGGAAAACATTAGCTGTTAGGAAAACAAAAATTAAAACTATGATGAAGGGACAGAAGGAAGTGATTAGTTATTATTTAGTGGGTAGTGTCTGTTTGGGATGATGAAAAAGTTCTGAAAATGAACCATGACGATGGTCGCTTGACATTGTGAATGCATTTAATGCCACTGAACTGTATACTTAAAAATGGTTAGAACGGTATATTTTATGTTATGTATATTTTACCATGATAAAATTAAAAACCATAATGAGGTGCTACTCCACAACTACTGAATGGCCATAATAAAAAAGACAAATAATAACGAGGGCTGGTAAGGATGTAAAGATATTGGAGCCCTCACACACTGTTGGTAGGAATGTAAAATGGTACATCCAGTTTCTCAAACAGCTGAACAGAGATACCATATTACCCAACAATACCACTCTTGGGTCTACATCCAGGAGAATTTCCACACAAAAACCTGTACATGAGTATTCATTGAAGCATTATTCTTAATAGCTAAAAAGTAGAAACAACTCAATGTCCATCAATGAATGAATGAATGAACAAAAGATGGTATGGCCATACAATGGAATGTTATTCTGTCCTAAACAATAACGCACTACTGATACATGCTACAACATGAAAACAATATGCTAAGGAAAAGAAGCCAGTCACAAAAACCCACATATTATATGAAATATCTAGAGTCGGCAAAACCATGGAGACAAAAAGTAGATTAGTGGTTGCCAGGGCTGGAGGAAGAAGGAATGGAAAGTGACAACTACTGGCTAAATTAGTGATAATGATAACACACTTAGTAAGTATGTAAATTATATATCAATAAAGCTTTTTTTTTTATTATTATCATCAAGTGGAGTGCTGGGTAGACATGACACTTCTAAGAGTTTAACACCCTACAATTACAACCCTGCTAAGTGCACTGAAAGCAAATATTTTAGGTTTGGAAAAACCACACACCTGACATACCCCTTTCTTGGCCAGAGGCCACTGTTCATCATTTCCAAGTGATTCACATCCTTTTGCCCTGATCTCTTGCTCTATGTAAGAAGGATCAGCTAAAAGAAAAGAAACATAAGCATGTGTGAGTTCCCTTCCAATGTGTCAAGAAAACATTAATGATCATTCATGTGACTCACTGCTTCACTTATCCTTGGCTTTGGCAAAGGCAGAAAGCCACATACCGAGAGAAATGAAGCCAAGCAAGACATAGTTTTGATTAGCCTACCTGGGCCAGAGAGAAAGAGTGCACATTCATACTTTGCACAGAATGTGCATTCCATCTCCAAAGAGCCAACGACAGAGAACTCTGGGAAATGGATCCTTTTGACAGAGATGCAAACAGTTCTAGAAAGATTTAAATTGTAAGCACCTGGGTTCCGGCGAAAAGCCTCCACCATGCACCGTGTGTATAAAAGACAATAAAAACTACTTCATTAAACTAAGCAAGGTTGGTACAAAATGGAGTAACAAGAGTGAACAAGAGCCACTTGAAATTGTAATGTAATGTAATAGTAATGCTGTTAAGCATTGTATACCACGTTAGACGTTTTTTTCTTAATAATACTTTTAAACAAATAGGACCTAAAAGTAGTTTTAGGTTATTGGAGAGAGGTAAGAAGTACTAGTCAACTTTAAGAGTTTAAAGAACTCTTTTTGTTTTAATTTTAAAAAATGTTTATTTATTTTTGAGAGAGAGAGACAGAGAATGGACGGGGGAGGGTCAGAGAGAGAGGGAGACACAGAATCCAAAGCAGGCTCCAGGCTCTGAGCTGTCAGCACAGAGCCCGACGTGACGCTGGAACCCACAAACCATGAGATCATGACCTGAGCCAAAGTTGTATGCTTAACTGACTGAGCCATCCAGAGGCTCCAAGAGTTCAAAGAACTCTTTTTGGATCTGTCTCCTCAGGCAAGGGCAACAAAAGCAAAAATAAACAAATGGGAACATCCAACTGAAAACCTTTTCCATAGCAAAGAAAAGCATCAACAAAACAAAAAGGCCATCTACTGAATGGGAGAATATATTTGCAAATGATAAATCCAATAAGAGGTTAGTATCCAGAATACATGAACAATTTATACAACTCAACACCAATAATCAATCTGATGAACAAATGGCCAGAGGATGTAAAAAGACACTTTTTCAAAGACCTATAGAGAGTCAACAGACATATGCAAAGATGCTCACCATCACTAAATATGAGGAAAATGTATTCAAAACTAAATATGAGATACCACCTCACACCTGTCAGAATGGCTAGTATCAAAAAGATAAGAAATAACAAGTGTTGGGGAGGATGTCAAGAAAAGAAAAAGCCTGGTGCACTGTTGGTGGAAATGTAAATTAGTATAGCAAATATGCAAAACAGTGTGGAGGGTCCTCAAAAAAATTAAGTAGAAATGCCATATGACCCAGCAGTTCCACTTAGGATGTTCATCTGAAGAGAACAAAAAATACTCGTTTGAAAAGATAATGCACCCTCATGTTTCTTATAGCATTGTTTATAATAGCCAAAATACAGAAACAACCTAAGTGTCCATCAATAAACAAATACACACAGAATACTACTCAGCCATTAAAAAAGAATGAAATTCTGTCATTTGCAACAACATAGATAGAACTAGATAATATTATGCTAAGGGAAATAAATCAGAGAAAGATGAATACTGCATGATTTCGCTTATGCGTGGAATCTAAAAACCACAATGAGCAAAGAGAACAAAAGAGAGATTTATAAATACTGAGAGCAAACTGGTAGTTTCTAGAATGGGTGGTGGGTGGGATGATGGATGAAATAAGTGAAGGGGATTAAGAGGTACGAACTTCCAGTTATAAAAGTCACAAGTATGTAAAGTACAGCATAAGGAATATAGTCAATATGATTGTCATAACTTTGTATGGTGACAGATGGTAACTACACTTACTATGTTGATCATTTCATAATATATTTAAATGTCGAATCACTCTCTTGTACACCTGAAACTAATCTAATACCATACATCAACTACACTTCAATTTAAAAAAAAAAAAGAGTTTAAAGGGTGTCTGGGTGGCTCAGTTGGTTAAGCATCTGACTTCAGCTCAGGTCATAATCTCATGGTTCATGAGTTGGAGCCCTGACAGGTCAGAGCCTGTTTGGGATTCTCTTTCTGCAACCCCTCACCTCGAAATAAAGAAGTAAATTTAAAAATTAAAATAAAAAAACTTGAGCTATAACTTTGGGCAAATTACTTAAGTTCTCTGAGCATCAATTTCCTTATTTCCAACAAGAGGATGGGCCTCGTGGGATTACTGAGAAGAATTAAAGGAGGCGTGAGGCAGGTGAGGCGCTGAGCACACAGCCCAGCACATAATAAGTACTCCAGTGAGAAAGGAACTGTCTTGAATGACTTGCTTTTTTAAATTTTATTTTAAGTTTATTTATTTATCTATTTTGAGAGAGAGAGAGAGAGAGAAAGAGAATGAGCGGGAAAGGGACAGAAAGAGAGGGAGAGACAGAATCCCAAGCAGGCCCCATGGTATCAGCACAAAGACCGAAGCAGGGCTCCATCCATCTCATGAATCATGACATCATGACCTGAGTCAAGAGCAAGAGTCACTCAACCTACTGAATCACCCAGGTGCCCCATCCAGCTTCCTTCTCTTCTTCCCACAAACCACCTTCTATTTCAATCCTACCATGTTTCCCAAGAGCAGTCTCATTGCTCCTCTGCACATCCGAAAGCTTAAAGTTTTCCTTGACTGTCTCTCCATTCACTACATCCAAAAACTTTTTAAATTCTTGTCAGCTCTTGCCTTCAATCTGTCTCTGCTCTCTGACTCTCACTGTATTGCTAATGGCATCTCTGTTATCTAAACTCATTGTGATCTCTGATTGATTTCCTAACCTGCATGTCTTTCTGCTACCTAGTGGATCAAAGTTAGATATCAGTCCTGACTTAAGGCCCGATCATTGTGCCTGTTCAGTTTTCTCTCCCACCATTTCCCAATATAAATCATTTGCTTCATTCTATTTTAAAAATTGGATTATGTAAATAATAAAGCTTAATACTTACTTGAATCAAATTAATTTCCTTATTGTCTGTCACAAATACCCAGTTTTGTCTGGCCTTAGCAAATTTTATTTTAAAAATTATCATTTCATAAAATTTCTTTATTTTGATATGCAGTTGACACATATTAACACATGACAGCACATGTACAGACTCAGGTAGCCAACACTATACTCAAGACAGAACATTTCCAGCATCCCAGAAAGATCCTTATTGTCTTCCCTTCTTCCTGCCAACCTCCCCGCCCCCGATAAGTCTTGTGTTTATGCTGACATCACTATCTAGAATGTTCATACTTCACTTCAAAATTAAATGGCAATCATCTATCACACAAATTCCAGATGTTCGTGAAACTCCTTGTGATTATGTCCACTCCCTGTCCAGTCTATCCAGCTATTCATTCATTGATTCATGTATTCAATGTTGATGAAGCAATTATGTGACAGACAGCATTAGGCATAGGGAACACAAACCTGGGTCAAAGAAGCCTCCCAGCTTTGAAGAAGTGGAGAGAATAAACGATTTTTGATGAATGTGCATGTATAGCAGGAATGGTACATGTACAAGGTTCAGTGATAGTGCAGGAAAGGGGATATCAGGTGACAACATTTGAATTGTATCTTCAGAAAAAATAAGTACCTTATAAACAAGGAACCCATGTGTGCTATAGGGGCAGATTCCGTTTATGGGAGCTAAAGTTAATAATGCATTTTGGGTTCTCTATTAAGAAGGAAAGCAACGGGGGCGCCTGGGTGGCGCAGTCGGTTAGGCGTCCGACTTCAGCCAGGTCACGATCTCGCGGTCCGTGAGTTCGAGCCCCGCGTCGGGCTCTGGGCTGATGGCTCAGAGCCTGGAGCCTGCTTCCGATTCTGTGTGTCCCTCTCTCTCTGCCCCTCCCCCGTTCATGCTCTGTCTCTCTCGGTCCCAAAAATAAATAAACGTTGAAAAAAAAAATTTAAAAAAGAAGGAAAGCAACTTCACAAATATAAAAGATAAAATTTCAAATTTTCAAAAGCTGCTAAATACCATGAACATCACAAATTCATGTTGTTCTACTGCTGTTATTATTATTCCTGAATTAACTGCCTAACCCACTTCTATGATACTTTCCCCCCTATATTTTGGCCCCCTAGTCTGACTGATTTTATATTTTCTGCAGACAGACGGGGAAGACAATTCAATCATTCCTGTGGTATGAGTGAGGGACATCTGTTTTTTGTTACTAATGGTTTTAGAAGTTTCTTTTGGTTTCATAACTTTGTTATCAGTCATGCCACATCTGTAACTTGCTTTATGGCTTCATGCTTAAGCAGAGGAAAGCCTGAGAGGCTCCCCATTCCCTGATGGTGACCCTGGGTTTGGGGTAGGAATGCAAGGAGGAGCTTGAGTCATAATGCCCCCCAAGCAGAGTGGAGTGGCTCATAGTCCAGGTCTTCTCCAGGGAGTCAAAGACAGAGAAGGTAGAGGCGCAGTGAGGTTGCCAGGGGCAAACTGTCACTGAGGTCTGGGCAAATGGAGACGTGGGGGCGGGGGGGGGGGCAGCACGCTGGCTCTTACTGTGGTCCCAGTACTACCACCCTCTGATGCAACAGTACTCCCTGGCTCAGGCTCCTAGCTAGGCGGCTCCTTCCTCCCCAAAGCCTGAAGAACATTCCAAGCTTTGGAAGGTACTTGTGCAAACAAGAGGCTGGAGCATAAGCCTCATGTCGTCATTGCAAATCTGCCTCTGTGCGAAGCAAGGGTGTTTAAGATAGCAGGGCATATTCAAAGAACTGAAAATTGTCTAGTGTTGCTGGAGGAAAGCTGAGAAGTCTGAACTTGATTCTTCAGGCAAAGGGAAGGGAAAAAAGTTTCAAAGCATATAAAAGAAGGGGTCAGATATATCCTTTAGAAAAGATAATAAGAGAGGCACATGGGTGGCTCAGTCGTTTAAGCATGTGACTTTTGATTTCAGTTCACGTCATGATCTCATGGTCATGAGATTGAGCCCTGCAGGGGGCTCTATGCTGGGCATGGAGAATGCTTGAGATTCTCTCTCTTCTCCTTCCTCTGCCCCTCCCCTACTCATTCTCTCTCTCCTCTCTCTCTTTCTCTCTATCAAAATAAATAAAGTCTTAAAAAAAAGAGAGAGAAGATAATCAGAGAAAGTTACAGGATGAATTAGGGGAAAGTCTTGAGAAGGTGATTTTAATAGTCAAGGAAGGGAAGAGCAAGGCCCAACAGAAGCAGGACCAGAGATGGAAATGTAGTAACAATAACAATATTATGAACATTAATAAAACTGTCATTTATTGAGCACCATGCCAAGGGATTTTAGGTGTCCTAACTTACTCAATCCTCTCAGATCCTCAGAAAACAGATGAGGAAACTGAGACTTTCAGAGGTTAAGTAACTTGTTTGGGGTGGGAATGAGGACACAAAGTGGCTGTTTCCAGAGCCATGGAAAATGATGACAGATGAGATCTGGTGGTAGAGCAAGACAAAAATTAATGTTGGGAAAGGAATGGGTTAAGGTGGCTAAGAGGCTACAAACTGAATCAGGCACTATTTTTTCCCCTTCTCTTGATTCTTACAGCAAATAATTTATATTATTCTCTACATGTTTCCCAGGCCTTTCTTCCAGCATGAGAGAAATCTATTTTGATTTCTATTAAATGTATTGTCTTTCCAACCAAATCATAAACTCCCCGAGTACAGCTTATTTAGGCTGTGTATCATATATTCAGTCAACAATCACTGGATGCCTACTGTGAGCCAGACCCTGGGCTAAGCACCAGGAATACCAAGATGAATGTGACAAGATGCCTTTCCGTTATGGCTCAATGGGAGTGATAGATAAAAGGTTTCTATGTGACATCACAGGGCAACCTAGAATTATGAACAATAAGATCTGAGACCATAGAGCAAAGAATTCATCTACATCCACCTGAAGAGATCATGAAAAAATTCAAGAGCAGTGATACGTAAACTAGGGATTAGCCTACACACTAATGAATGGTTCATTTGATGACTATGTCGTAGATGGGCTTCCCAGCCTAATGCAGAGGCCAGAGACGTTAGATGTTTCTGCCAAAAGACAAGAGGTGCAAAAGAAGCCTAGTGGTATATGGTTGGAGATTAAGAGCAAGTAACTATGAAAATCACCATTAGTGGCCAGTTTGTACTTACATGGCTGCCTGGACTAACTTAGGCATGGGATGATTCAACCAGGGTGTTGAAAACAGGAGAAGATGTGCCTGCCTTAGATACATTATAATTCCTTATATGCATGCCCTTTTCAATAGGACTTTGCTGTTCTTCCCATCAAGGGTGGATTTATTTCTTCATTGTTTGAATCAGGGCGTGGCCATGTAACTAGCAAATAGGTCATTAGCAAATGTGATGCAAGCAGAAGCTTGAAAACTGCTTGCATATTGGAGTTTACATCTCTTACTGTACTCTGGGAACTCTTCTGTATGAACAAGCCCAAGCTAGCCTTCTGGAGGATGAGAGGCCTAATGGACAGAGGCTCTATCCCAGCCACTCCTAAATCATTCAGACATCTGACCAACACCAGCCTAAATTACTCAGCCTCAGCTAAGCTGACCTAAGTAAGAAGTGGCCCATAAAACCCAAAGGAAAGAACAAAACAAACAAACAAACAGAAAACCACCACAGGGTAGTGAGAAATTATAAATGTTTATTGCTTTAAGTCACTAAGTTGTGAAGTGGTTTGTTACACAGCAAACACTAACTGATACACTGCCCTACTTATTCTCTTTATCATGATCACAATCAGGGTTATGGACATCAAACAGCAATTATTCACTTGTATTCTTTCTTTAGACTTTAGGAGGGTCAACCAGTGACTGCATACAGCTAGGTAAAAATAAATCTGCCAAACCTGGATGCTTCTTATTTGGTTCTATGATTCCAATACTCTTATAATATGTGAGTGGGCATAAGGAATCTGCTGGACCACTTACCAGCTCTCTTGTCTCCTTAGCCATACCTTTAATGGAGATGCTGAGTTTGATGTAGACTCAAATACAAAATAATGGCAAAGGGCCTCATGTTCTATGAGGAGGATGGTGTCTTGTTCTTCTCCCCAGTATTTATTGAAAAATTGTGGGGGCTCCTGTGTGGCATCTGACTTTGGCTCAGATCATGATCTCTCAGTTCACGAGTTTGAGCCTAGCATCAGGCTCTGTGTTGACAGCTCAGAGCCTGAAGCCTGCTTCGGATTCCGTGTCTCCCTCTCTCTCTCTGCCTCTCCCCTCCTCACATTCTGTTTCTCTCTTTCAAAAATAAATAAACATTAAGAAAAAATTTTTTTAATTGTGGACTGATCTTTCCACCTCAAGGGGAAAAACTCTGTTGTTTTTCAGTTCATAAGCCTAGAATGCACCGGTTATTCCAAAAAATAAACGAACAATCTCTTATGATCCCATCTGAATAAAGCTTAGAAATTTCTGCTTTGTTTTCTACATAGTTAAATTCATCTGTTACTTTCATTAGTTAATCAGAAATATTTCAGGAGAGCATTGAAAGAAGTTTCACAACAAGGAATTCCCCTAGAGGGAAAAGTCAGGAACTCAGCTATGGGATAAAATAAATGTGAAACATGTCATTGTCTATCCACTCCACACCTCATCCCACCTTCTGAGAAATGAGTAGAGATAAAAATGAAACATGGTAGTTTTTGGCAGTTGAAACTTTTCCATAATAAAACTGACTTGAGGAAAAAATAAAGATATTTCTTAAATTTGTTTGCTTAAATAAAGAGGGTAAAGACAGGGAGGGCTACAGAAGGGACTTAATCTGTATGTCTCTCTCAGGGTGTGGACTTCAGCACGGACCACTAGGAACCCAATTTGCATGAGACAAGGGATACCAAGATAAAGGCTCTCAAGCAGAGAAAGGAGGAAGGGGTAAATGTTTTAGGATTCGCTCTCTCAAAAGCTGCTGCCCAACGTACATACAGGGAAGGAAGGCCGCTCATAACTCCAAATTTCAAATATCACCTCTTTTAGAAGCCTTCCTGAACTCTGCACCCTAAAAGAGAATTTGTAATTAATTTGTGCTTCTATCTATGCCCTTATGAACCTGCTTTGTCATATACTTTCTCACCTATCTACTTCTTCCACTAAACAGAATGCTTCAGATTGCAAGGGAGCTGGGGTGGGGTGGGGGGAGAAGAAGGTGCTGTGTCTCATTCACCTAGCAAAGCAGTTGTCATACAAGAAATATAAAATAAATATCTGTTGAAGTAATGAATTTATGAATGAGGCATCAGCTAATGAAGAGGGTTTTTTTTAAACATTTATTTATTTTTGAGAGAGAGAGACAGAGCACAAGTGGGGGAGGGGCAGAGAGAGAGAGGGAGACACAGAATCCGAAGCAGACTCCAGGCTCTGAGCTGTCAGCACAGAGCCCAATGCAGGGCTTGAACTCACAAACCGTATGATAATGACCTGAGCTGAAGTCAGATGCTTAACCAACTGAGCCACTCAGGTTCCCCTGAAGAAGGGTGTTTTTAAACAGGAGGGTAGAGCTACTCAAATATTCTTTGGTACAGATACTAGAAATTTGTTCCAAGTTTCTCCATAGATGGAATAAACAGAAGGCACCCAATAATCTAAGTCCTTACTATTCTAAGTGTAGTCCACAAACCAGGAGCATGATCTGGGAGTTTGGTGCAAAGGCAGAATCCCAGGTTCCATTCCATGTCTACTAAATCAAACACTTGATTTTAACAAGATCCTCAAGTGATTCACATGAACATTAAAAGGTAGAAATTACTAATCTAAGACAGTGGCTTTCATAGTTGGCTGTATGCTGGAATTACCTGGAAGTTTTTTTCTTTTTTAAATTTTAATTGCAGTATAGTTTCTGATGTATAATAAATACAGCAACTCAAAAATTCTGTATATTACTCAGTGTCCCATCACCGTGTGCTCTTAATTCCCCTATTTCATTCATTTCCCGCCCCCCCCCCCCCCATACTTTCCCTCTGGTAACCATCAGTTTGTTCTCTATAGTTAAGAGTCTATCTTTTTTTTAAATTGTTTTTTTCAACGTTTATTTATTTTTGGGACAGAGAGAGACAGAGCATGAACGGGGGAGGGGCAGAGAGAGAGGGAGACACAGAATCGGAAGCAGGCTCCAGGCTCTGAGCCATCAGCCCAGAGCCCGACGCGGGGCTC